>NC_141879.1:128753333-129434166 GCF_056163025.1 Triticum urartu | reverse complement strand
TGGCCTTTCTCTTTTTTTGGGACAATACTCTATGAATGATGATCATCACACTTCTATTTATTCACAACTCAATGATTACAACTCGATACTAGAACAAAGTATGACTCTATATGAATGCCTCCGGCGGTATACTAGGATAGCATGATGCATGAGTGACTTATATGAAAGAATTATGAACGGTCGCTTTGCCACAACTAAAATGTCAACTACATGATTATGCGAAGCAATATGATAATGATGGAGCGTGTCATAGTAAACGGAACGGTGGAAAGTTGCATGGCAATATATCTCGGAATGGCTATGGAAATGCCATGATAGGTAGGTATGGTGGCTGTTTTGAGGAAGGTATATGGTGGGTGTATGATACCGGCGAAAGGTGCGCGGTATTAGAGAGGCTAGCAATGGTGGAAGGGTGAGAGTGCGTATAATCCATGGACTCAACATTAGTCATAAAGAACTCACATACTTATCGCAAAAATCTATAAGTTAACGAAGCAAAGTACTACGCGCATGCTCCTAGGGGGATAGATTGGTAGGAAAAACCCATTGCTCGTCCCCGACCGCCACTCATAAGGAGGACAATCAATAAATACATCATGCTCCGACTTCTTAACATAACATTTCACCATACATGCATGCTACGGGAATCACAAACTTCAACACAAGAATTTCTCAAATTCACAACTACTCAACTAGCACGACTCTAATATCACCATCTCCATATCTCAAAACAATCATCAAGTATCAAACTTCTCATAGTATTCAATGCACTTTATATGAAAGTTTTTATTATATTCCTCTTTGATGCCCATCATATTCGGACTAAATTCATAACCAAAACAAATTACCATGCTGTTCTAAAGGGCTCTCAAAATAATATAAGTGAAGCATGAGAGTTCATCTATTTATATAAAATAAAACCACCACCGTGCTCTAGAAAGATATAAGTGAAGCACTAGAGCAAATGACAAACTACTCCGAAAGATATAAGTGAAGATCAATGAGTAGTCGAATAATTATGCAACCGTGTGAAGACTCTCTAAAATTTAAGAATTTCAGATCTTGGTATTTTATTCAAACAGCAAGCAAAACAAAAGAAAATAAAATTACGCTCCAAGCAAAACACATATCATGTGGCGAATAAAAATATAGCTCCAACTAAAGTTACCGATGAACGAAGACGAAAAAGGGGATGCCTTCCGGGGCATCCCCAAGCTTAGGCTCTTAGTTGTCCTTGAATATTGCCTTGGGGTGCCTTGGGCATCCCCAATCTTAGGCTCTTTCCACTCCTTGTTCCATAATCCATCGAATCTTTACCCAAAACTTGAAAACTTCACAACACAAAACTTAACAGAAAACTCGTAAGCTCCGTTAGCGAAAGAAAACAAAACACCACTTCAAGGTACTGTAATTAACTGATTCTTGATTTATATTGGTGTTAAACCTACTGTATTACAACTTATCTATGGTTTATAAACTATTTTAGTAGCCATAGATTCATCAAAATAAGCAAACAACACACGAAAAATAGAATCTGTCAAAAACATAACAGTCTGTAGTAATCTGTAGCTAACACAAACTTCTGGAACCCCAAAAATTATAAAATAAATTTCTGGACGTGAGGAATTTATCTATTAATCATCTGCAAAAATAATTAACTAAATAGCACTATCCAAATAAAAATGGCAGAAATTCTCATGAGCACTAAAGTTTCTGTTTTTTTAAAGCAAGATCAAAAAGACTTTCCCCAAGTCTTCACAACCGTTCTACTTGGCACAAACACTAATTAAAACATAAAAAAGTCAATCATAACAGAGGCTAGATAAATTATTTATTACTAAACAGGAGCAAAAAGCAAGGAAGAAAAATAAAGTTGGGTTGCCTCCCAACAAGCGCTATCGTTTAACGCCCCTAGCTAGGCATGATGATTTCAATGATGCTCACATAAAAGATAAGAATTGAAACATAAAGAGAGAATCATGAAGAATATGACTAGCACATTTAAGTCTAACCCACTTCCTATGCATAGGGATTTTGTGAGCAAACAACTTGTGGGAACAAGAATCAATTTGCATAGGAAGGTAAAACAAGCATAAATTCGAAACTTTAAGCACATAGAGAGGAAACTTGATATTATTGCAATTCCTACAAGCATATATTCCTCCCTCATAATAATTTTCAGTAGCATCAGGAATGAATTCAACAATATAACCACCACCTAAATCATTCTTTTCATGATCTACAAGCATATAAATTTTATTACTCTCCACACAAGCAAAATTCTTCTCATTCGGAATAGTGGGAGTATCATAAGAGACTCGAATACTATAAATTGTTTCCACATTAAAAGAGTAATGTTCAGAAAAAGGGTAATCTTAATCATAACAAGTTTTATAAATATAATCATCACTACTTTTTATAGCATATGTATCATCACAATAATTATCATAAGTAGCAACTTTGTTCTCATCATAATCGATTGAAACCTCTTCCAAGATAGTGGAATCATCACTAAATAATGTCATGACGTCTCCAAATCCACTTTCATAATTATCACAATAAGATTCAACATTCTCATAAATAGTGGGATCATTACTTCCTAAAGTTGACACTCTTCCAAACCCACTTTCATCAATATAATCATCATAAGTAGGAGGCTTGCTATCATCATTATAAATTTGCATATCAAAAGTTGGGAGACCAAAAATATCATCTTCATTAAACGTAGCATACCCAAGCTTGGGACAAACATTAATTGCAGCAAATATATTCTCAAAAACATCATCTTCATTAAACATAGCATCCCCAAGCTTGAGCCTTTTCATATCATAGGCATAATCACTCTCATCATTAATAGTGTGGATAGCACCAATAGTATAGCAATTATCATCATCACAAGGAGTAATAGGAGCAACATCATTTGGGAGAGATACCTTTTTACCTTTGCTTCTCCGTCGTTTCTTTTTCTTCTTCACATAATGTGTGGGTTCAACCCTCTTTTTGGAGCTCCTTATTAATGAGATTGGTTGAATAGAAGGCTCCTCCTCGTTACCTTCAAGCACTAACCTCCTCGGCAACGGTGCCAGAAAAGAGCTTGATGTCTACTACACAACCTTCTTCTTGTAGACGTTGTTGGGCCTCCAAGTGCAGAGGTTTGTAGGACAGTAGCAAATTTCCCTCAAGTGGATGACCTAAGGTTTATCAATCCGTAGGAGGCGTAGGATGAAGATGGTCTCTCTCAAGCAACCCCGCAACCAAATAACAAAGAGTCTCTTGTGTCCCCAACACACCCAATACAATGGTAAATTTTATAGGTGCACTAGTTCGGTGAAGAGATGGTGATACAAGTGGTATATGGATAGTAGATAATGGTTTTTGTAATCTGAAAATATAAAAACTGCAAGGTAACTAATGATAAAAGTGAGCACAAACGGTATTGAATGCGTTGAAACAAGGCCTAGGGTTCATACTTTCACTAGTGCAAGTCCTCTCAACAATAATAACATAATTGGATCATATAACTATCCCTCAACATGCAACAAAGAGTCACTCCAAAGTTACTAATAGCGGAGAACAAACGAAGAGATTATGGTAGGGTACGAAACCACCTCAAAGTTATCCTTTCCGATCGATCTATTCAAGAGTCCGTAGTAAAATAACATGAAGCTATTCTTTCCGTTCAATCTATCATAGAGTTCGTACTAGAATAAAACTACGATATGCATCACAAAATCTCAGATTCATCTATTCAAACCAACACAAAGTACTTCAAAGAGTGCCCCAAAGTTCCTACCGGAGAGTCAAGACGAAAACATGTGCCAACCCCTATGCATAGGTTCATGGGCGAAACCCGCAAGTTGATCACCAAAACATACATCAAGTGGATCAATAGAATACCCCATTGTCACCACAGGTATCCCACGCAAGACATACATCAAGTGTTCTCAAATCCTTAAAGACTCAATTCGATAAGGTAACTTCAAAGGGAAAACTCAATCCATTACAAGAGAGTAGAGGGGGAGAAACATCATAAGATCCAACTATAATGGCAAAGCTCGCGATACATCAAGATCATACCACCTCAAGAACACGAGAGATCAAACACATAGCTACTGGTACATACCCTCAGTCTCGAGGGAGAACTACTCCCTCCTCGTCATGGAGAGCGCCGGGATGATGAAGATGGCCACCGGAGAGGGATTCCCCCTCCGGCAGGGTGCCGAAATGGGTCTAGATTGGTTTTCGGTGGCTACGGAGGCTTCTGGTGGTGGAACTCCTTATCTATTGTGTTCCCCGAAGTTTTTAGGGTATATGGGTATATATAGGAGGAAGAAGTATGTTAGTGGATCTCCGGGCTGTCCACGAGGCAGGGGGCGCGCCCAGGGGGGTGGGCGTGCCCCCACCCTCATGGGCAGCCCAGGACTCTTCTGGTCCATCTCCGATACTCCGTGGGCTTCTTTTGGTCCAAAAATAAGTTCCGTGAAGTTTTAGGTCAACTGGACTCCGTTTGATTTTCCTTTTTTGCGATACTCTAAATCAAGGAAATAACAGAAACTGGCACTAGGCTCTAGGTTAATAGGTTAGTCCCAAAAATCATATAAAAGTGTATAATAAAGCCCATAAACATCCAAAACAGATAATATAATAGCATGGAACAATCAAAAATTATAGATATGTTGGAGAAGTATCAATTATCTTGTTGATATTCGAGACCACAAGGACTCACGCACGTCGGAGGAGGAGACACGTCGGTCGTAGAATATTGCTCATCTCCGGCCTTACTACACTTGAGCCACCGGCTCTTACAATGTACATATCTTGACAATGTATATATTATGATGATTATAATAAAGATGGCACCCCTGCTAATACAGGGCCTCTGTTCATTTCATCTCAAAGAATAATGAGTCTTTTTCACTACAAATGGACATTTGGGGGCTTCTTGCTCATTGAGCATAGCTATGAATACTAGTCGTCAACCCGTGCAACTGCACAGGCTAGCATAAAATAACTTAAAATGCATGCGTATTAGAACATGTGAAAGTAGTCCTTGGTGATGTATACGAGAAAATAAAGAGTATCCCTTAAGTAATTTCCTAAATTAAAAATTCACTGTAAGAAGGATGCAACTTTTAGCAACAAAAGAAATGCGAATAGCTGGGAATATATAACTGACAACACAAATGAGAAGAACAAAGTTTAAATCAGCTTCAAATTGGGATGCTGTTTTGCATGATATTGTTAGAAAAAAAACCAAATATAGTTTGAGCATGATTATTTTCATGAAGAAACCAACTTTATTGTAACCTTGGGTTAAACATATACCGGCATAACATAAGCAACTCGCAAACCACGAAGCTCACCTCTCCTAATACTGGGTAATCTGATAGTACTCCTATTATTGGTTGTTAGTTTTCAGGGCAACAAATCTGTTAAAATTATAGATTAATTGAAAATGTTTAAATGATATTCGATATTGTTAAAGAAGGTGCTAATTTCCGTATATTCTAAACCACAATGGATTTGAAGCTATATTTGTGTTAAGTCATTTACTCTGTTGGTTTTTGGCAATAGAAAGTGTAATTGAAAGAAATTATTAAGAATTTTCGAACAATTGATTCTAACATACCAAAGGGAAATTAAGTTAGACCTGCAGGAGCATAAATATCTTACTGTGACAACTAATGAGACAATTTTTTTTCTATAACTCAATTCTCCTTTAAGTTCAACATATTACATGGGAGACACATATTGGATGTAAAGGACCAAACATTCAGCTAGCGAAGTCGAAAAGTCCATGTGTTTCTCATATGCAATTAACATTTGAATCCATGGCTTTGACCTTTACTTCCTGAACCCTTTTTTCGTCAAGTAGAAATGATAATCTTGATATGAAAAGAAATAGACCCAATGATTGTCTACCTGAATGATCTCTCAGAAAAAATAGTAAATGCATTACATATAGGTACTAACTAAGTCAGTACATGCATATTTTGATGCTAAACCTCATGCATCATGCCACAACTAAGTAGTTCATTTCTCGGACAAATTTAGTTATTGTTTTTGTTTCACCTATGAATTATTCATGGCTTCACAGGATGTCAACTTACACTCTCTAGTGGAAAAAAATGTGACATAGGAGAATTGAACATTACATGGTTGGGAAGTAGCTGGGAAGTACATAGGTGTGTATGGCCATGGCTTGCCTATATTTGAAATCTGCTGTATGTGCTTTATTAACCGAATTATCGCGATTTAGATAAAAAAACTGCATCACTAACATTTAAACCGAACTATGGCTTTATATCCTTATATACTTTTAAGGATAGAAATATTGTATGTGGATGTATGAGATATACCATTGGGACATTGAGTCAAGCATGCATACGTACTCCAAAATCAGGGAAACCGAAGGTCCAGAGTAGATATAGAGAGACAACAAACACGTTCAATACACTGGCTCCTGGGCTCAACAAATTTGAGACAAATTGAAGAAGAAAAACCATAACTAGTCAGTAAGTAGAAAATGAGAAAATTTGCACATAGTAATTAACAAATCCATTCACTCGAGCAGTCCAGCCTCACTTTGTAGTTATTATAGACTGGCATAAATTTCCTAGCATCAACAATTCTAGTAACGTCATCGCCCATCACCTGTCCGTCCTCCATAATCGATCATGTTCTATACAAAGTCCACAGAGTCCACACAGCCAAGTAATATTTTTTCAGCGTAATGCTCAAGGAACGCAATGGATTGATGCTCCTACCATAAAGAACTAAAACTGCACATGGTGGAACCGAACAGGAAGAAATAAGGGCTGCAGGATGTGCTGGTGTTGGAATCAAATTAGAGGATGAGGACGATGTACTATGGAGGCCATTCATGGCGAATTGGCTGGACATGAAACTATTTGAAAATATTTGAAATAAATGCATCATACCTTTTCTTAATCCTGGAAGCCAGAATATATTTTATGCCATGCAGACAATCTAACATTCATTGTTTGTTGGAAGAAACAACATACAAAATCTAGTAGACAGTATATGCAAAGCTTCCTATAAATATCAAAGTCAACAGGCTGATCGGTGATTGATTGGTAGATGTAGAGAACGTGAGCGTGATGCAGAAACGTGACGGAGAGCACCCCAGCTAATTCTGTCAGTAGAACGGATTTTTCTTGCTGCAACATTATGTATCAAGCAAATATATTCAGGGTCGTGTGAATAGTAAAGTATTCCACATGGCCGCAAACAGAGGAGGGATTTGTGGAGTTGATGCAGAATTTACTGGACATGAAACAGAAGCTTCATGTAGCCACATGCCACCTTTGACCTGTATGAAAACTAAAATCGCATGCTTGTAGTACATTACCTATTTCATTCATAATCAGGTACAACCATAAAACAATACATGTATTGGGGAGTGAGTACCTGAAGTGTGTGCCAACAGAAGTAACAGGTCTGGATAAAGTGATGTTCTTCCTGCTATTTTTCTCATGAAGCGTTGCTTCTCTCATGTGGCTAGATGTGCTCGCCGTCGTCTGGCTTGTACATCTCATTAAATAGATAGGACTTAGCTCCTGTAGTACATATCTATGTAGTTGTGTCGTCTCTGATTAGAAAAGCTGGAGAAAACTACCGGATTTAGTGACATTAATCAAGAGAGATGGACCAGAATGGGAGAAATCTATAGAGAGAGAGAGAGGATTTGAGCACATGTTCTGACTCACATTGCATGAACCCATATAAAGCTATACACATAGATAAGCTGACATCTGAAGCAGGTCCATCAATTCCGGCCAGATGTGCTTGTATAGGAACGTACAAACCTACCTACATACAGGTAATGGAGATCAACTTCTTCCGACTGTTAGCACGCAAACGTGAGAGAGACCATTGCCCGCAAGTTTGCAACAGAATCATGGTTGTACTGACCTGCATCATCGGCCTATTTTTTGGACTGAAATAAATCATGGCAGCCATCTACTTGGCTTGGTGTCCATCGTGATTCCTCCATGTTGCCGCTGATCTGTGCTCACCTATGGTCTTCACCGAAGTCCTAGGATAAGATGGCGGAACCTAAAATACCTGCTACCAATGTGAAGAAGGTTGTGAGAAGGGATTTTGGGAACGTTGTGAAGCAAGGGGAGAGACAGAGATAGAGAGAGAGGAAGATTGAGAGAGAGAGGGGAGGGAGGGAGATGGATAGGCGAGGTGGCGGTGAGGGAGAGCGAGAGAGAGGAGGCGAGAGGCGAGAGGCGGCGGCTGCGGGGAGCATCGCTGGATGATCCAAGGATTTTTTTACGTAGATGAATCTTTTTTTTACAAAGTACGTTGACATTTTTTTTATTTTCAACATGCGTGGACACGTTTTTAACCTGGAGTGAATATCATCCCATGATTTTTGTGGACTCTTTGATTCATTCAGATATATGTGGGAGATTAAAAGAGTTGGGTTCAGGGATACATGATTGAGATACGTGAGTTTTTTTAGTTCTATGAATCGATCTACACCGTAATAATTTGGTCCCACCAAAACAACGGCGCGTAAAATCTAATTAACGTGGTAATTTCTTGGGAGTCTCAAATTAGTATAGGTATAGATAGATCCCTCCTAATCCGGCGCAACGCCACTCTCACAGGTCACCTGGGGGCTTCCTGCTCATTGATCATAGCTGTGAATATCCCTCTTGATCGGCTCAATGCCACAGGTCACTTGGGGGCTTCCTGCTCATTGAGCATAGCTGTGAATATCCCTCTTGATCGGCTCAATGCCACAGGTCACTTGGGGGCTTCCTGCTCATTGAGCATAGTTGTGAATATCCCTCTTGATCGGCTCAATGCCACATGTCAATTGGGGGCTTCCTGCTCATTGAGCATAGCTGTGAATATCCCTCTTGATCGGCTCAATGCCACATGCCATTTGGGGGCTTCCTGCTCATTGAGCATAGCTATGAATATCCCTCTTGGTCCGGCTTATACGCCCTAAAGCACGTGGGGGCTTCCTGTTTAAACATAGGTGTATTCGACAAAGAGAACATAGCGTTACTACCCTCGTGATCTAGCTTGGAACACCAGGTGTATTCACCAAAATTTTCCGGGTTATCCTGCTTTGTAGAATCTTCCACTCCGCTCGGGTAATCCCGGAATGACAAGCCGAGCTCTTGACAGTCAATCTTACATAGACCCTGAACTTGTCAAGGTTAAAACGGCGGTCATGTGAGGCCGGATTCACAAAGTGTAAAAGGTTAACTCAGTGGCTTGGCGGCCCATGAAAGCCTTGGAGCTTTAGGCTTGGCGGCCTATGAAAGCCTCGTTTTTTCGATTTTGATTCATTATCTTTTTCTGAGCATTTTTTGGAGTCATGTATTTACGCCATATTAACATATGGCTTGAGACAATTCAGGCCATGAAGCCTTCATCCTTATGGATCATGCTTAAACATATCTGGAGTTTGATAACCCGGACTAGCTTCAAACTATAAGTCGCTAGTATATGATAATAGCATATGTGCTAGGAGTTCTGGCTTTAAACTCTAGGATGTTACCCCTTGCTGTATAAGGCACCGCAAACCGGCAAGTATATGACAATTAAACATGGCATTATGTGTCCAATCTTTCTGGGTTGACACCCTTACTGCACTGGTATGATAAGCCGGAAGTGCGATCAAATATCACAGGCATAATATTCTTTGATTCCATATGATTATGATTAAACCGGCCCTGGTTATGACCTGTTTTTAGTCACCAGTGGTTTATATTGGATATTATGACCTGCCCCGCGGTAAACCGCCAGGGCACTTGCGATCTGTTTGTGTGCAGGGTATTGCTAAATATGATCTGCATAAATCAACGCTATCATAAGCATAAAGTGGCCGTCTTTCAACTGGCGGATCAACAGTTTGCGCAAAACAAAATGTGCATGATGGCACGACAGATTAAAGTTTCACTAGACTATTACACGACTCAGTGAGCCAAAAAGATCAAGTGTTTTTCAGAAGATCAAATGTTTAAACCGCCCAACAGATCAATCTTCTTGGCCTTGATGACGTGAAGCTTCCGCATCATCCTTCTCCGGTTCTTCATCCTCCGCCGTCTGGAAGTTTGGTGATGACCAGTCAATGCCACGCAAGGCTTGGAATTCAGCTTCATCATCTATAAGGTCAGACGGATCAACTTCAGGGGCGAAAGTATGCTTACGGATTGGGGGAATCAGATCCATCACTTTATAAGCTGGCGTGGGCATCTTCTGGTTTTCTGCATCATAAGTCGGCTGATATTTTAAGAGATTTGTTTCATCAACAATCAGAGTCTCCAGAGGACGTATTTCTTTAACACAGGTAGCGAAGTCTTTCTGGTCAAAAGAAGTGCCATCTTCTTTCAAGCTTGGATACACGGTAGCTGCCTCGGCCGGGTCTAGCTTTGGTAACCATGCCTTAGCATGGCTCAAGGCCGTCACGGCGCAGGCTCTTGCACATGACCGTTTTATCTCTTGAATCCTCGCAGGCAGAATTGACAATTTTTTCAACACGTCACTCAGTAGATTGGGTCCTTGATTTGTTGGAGAAATCATGGCTAGCATGCGTTGAGTTCTGGTATATAGCTGTTCAACAACCGTATATACGGCTTTAAGCTTCACTAGCATATCTTGACTAAGGTTGCTGCTCCTCGGACCTGTGTAATAATCATGGAGTGATCAGTGGCGGTTTATGATATAAAAGAATAGATCCAATTTTGATGCTGGCGAGGCGGCACACCAAAGATAGAAGAAACCATCTGGGATACATGGTGTTTTAAACCGTAAGCTCAGTGGTCACCTTTTGAAGATCAACTTCCGCTTTTTCAGCCTGCTGCGTTAGAGCAGTTTTCTCTTCAGCCTAGGCGGTTCTTTCAACATCAAAATTGATCTTCAGTTTTTCTGTCTCCTCCAGACTAAATTTGAACTTTGAGTCGGCTTTCTGGGTCTCAGATTCTTGAACCTCCAGTCAAGTTTTCACATCAGCCAATTCTGATTGAAGTTGAGCAGTGGTGTCCTGTATAGTCACAGATTTGAAACCATATTCATAGTCAGCTTATATGAATAAAGTCCCAAGCATTTTAAAAGCAACAACACTTGGCACTTGGGGGCTAATGCCTACCGAATTTTTTTTTCATACAAACGGATTATATAAATAAGTCCCAAGCACTTTGCAAGCAAGAGTACTTGACACTTGGGGGCTAATGCATGTTGCACATCTTGTTACTACTTTATGATGACCCGGCTGCGCTGCAAATGATCACAGCCGGTTCATGGGGGCTACACAAGTAAGTTCTAATTTATAAACAATGATGCACAAGTACCGGTTCATTCATGCTGATTAAACCGACCATTGGGGGCTACGGATGCAATGTTAATCATTAAAAATCCGGTTCAACTCTAATGGTGAAAGCCAGCCTTTGAAGGATTCTACTAAAGATGTTTTTTTATACTCATGGCTACTCTAAGTCTACAACATATTCAATCTTATCATACGCATTAGACTTGGGGGCTGACATGATATGCATATTGTATTAAACCGGAATTCATACCTCATACTTCTGGTGCATTTGTTTCACCATGTCAATCTCAAGATCGTGGCTGGTATGAACTTGGTTGAGATAACCAGAGAGTACTTCACTGACACTTTGTTGAGAGTAATCAGCAATATCAAATCTCACTTTCCACCTTTCGATGAAATCCTCCTTGGCATAGTGCTTGGCCAAGACAGTGGGTTGTCCTGGTTCTTTGAAGCCGGTCCCAGTGATCACAACATCATCGGCGGGTGTTCCTGATGGTTTAATAGGGCTTGATGATTCAGTGCTCAAAGGATTGGAATTTGTAGGGTCACTAGAGAGGTCAGGAATTTCTGGTGGAACATCATGGACATGCTCTTGAGGTTGTGGCATGGAGGTGTCAGAGGCTGGAGTTTGCTGTTCTGGTTCATGGGCTCGGGGCTCTTCAGCCGGTTTGGTCACCCTTGCTTTCTTGCGAGGCTTTGCTTGTCCACTGCACGGGTTATGAGAGGTCAGTACATGTATAAGAGAATAAGGATGTAGAGAATAAAAAGTGATGTTACCCAGGGGCAGTTTTGAAAGCCGGCAGCTGGGTCTGAGATGAGTCGCCGGAGGAAGAGCGAGAAGCCTCCTGACAGTTTGAATCGGAAGAATTAAGTGGCTGGCGAATGAGACCCACCAGTGGGTAAAAAGAGTTTAAATTTGGAAAGACCTCGTTTCGATGTTTCCGTGGATCTGGAGTATTTGGTAAGCCGGACGATAACTCTTCACCTCCGCTGGTCTGAGTTTGTCGCCAGTTCTCGTGCTGCTGTTGCTTCAAAAGAAAGTGAGGATCCAAATGAGCTAAGGGGTGTGAAAAGCTTACTTTCCGGGTTACCTGTCGAATTTTCTGTCTTGGCAAAGGCTCTGAGTCGGACGAAATGATAGTTAGCTCTTCTTCGACTGCTTGACTGGTCCCCGTGTCATCCTGATGATAATCAGTGTCAATAAGATGGTTGAAAAAGGAGCCAAGGGAATCAAGGGCTACCTCCGACTCAGAACTGTCGTCCAGACCAAGCATCTTAGAAGCAGTTAATTTCTTCTTATTCTTCTTGGCGGCTTTATTGACGGCTTTTGTTTTGGCCCTGGCTTTCTTAGCAGCTTCATGGTCATATTCCTTGTTCCAAAAATCAGATGCAGCCTATGAAAATCATCAAGGTCGAGTTAACAAAACATTGGAGTAATAAGGTGAAGTAAGTAATTTAGAGACTCACATCTGGTGGCGGGTTAAGTTTGCAGAAAGGGTTCAGCCCCACTTTGCTGTAGCTCCCCACGCTCTCGTTCAGAAGGGTCTTTTTCATTTCATTGATTGCATCATCAGTGAGGCACACGGAGCTGTGGCGCAGTGGATCTTTTGCATCACCCGAGTAAGTACACATTCAGCCGGATCGGTGGCTCAAGGGTATGATTCGCCAAGGAACCCAGCACCAAACCAAGTCAATACCGGTTAAATCATTTCCCAGCAGGGTTTTGACCTTTGTAATAGTGGGAGTAAGCTTGGCATTCAGCGATGGTAAGCTTTTCGGGAAGATGATGCTTTGGCTCGAGCCACTGGACACGATAACCCGGCAGTGGATTTTCATCAGCCAGAGAAGTATATTTACAATAGAACCATGTTTGGTTCCAATCTTTGGGGTGACTCGATAGGCGAGCATAGGGGAAGACATCATCTCTTCTTCGTTGAATTGAGACCCCGCCAAGTTCTAAGCTAGGTCCGTTAGTAAACTCATTCTGCCGGTTCAGTTAAAAGTATTCCTTGAAGAGTTCAACACTGGGCTCCTCTTGAAGGTAGACTTCACAGAAGACTTGAAAACTGCAGATGTTTGACATGGAATTGGGTCCGATGTCTTGAGGATGGAGTTGAAAGAAGTGCAGAACATCTCGGAAATTTTTTGAGCCGAGCGGTCAGAAGCCCCGATTCATGTGATCAGTAAAAACAATGACCTCACCATCCTTTGGGTGAGGTTTTTCTTCGTTTTGTTTGGGAGTGCGCCAATGCAGGATGTCTTTGGCTGGTAAAAAGCCGATTTTGACAAAGTCCTTGAGCGTTTTTTCGGTGACAATAGAAGGAACCCAATTGCATGAAGTGACTATCTTCGGCATTGTGAAGGAGGAAGCCTAAAAGAAAGAAAATTTGCCGGTTTAAGTTGTTTTCATTAAGCCGGAAATGAATGCTGCAGTATATATTCAGATTGGCGTCTTAAATGGGGCCTAATGCCATATGACTAAATTATAACTGGTGATGTAAGCCGCCATGACAGAAATGGTATTCAAGATCTATCAAGAGCGAATTCTACTAAGTGTTGAAGCAGACATGTTTCACAGATGGATGCTAGGATTTCGGATCTGCGATACTTCGGATAATGGAAAATATTTTTGACCTAAATTACAGTGCTCGATTAATTCATATGTTCAGATTCGTTTTTCTTACGTGAAGGAGATGGTCTAATAACAAAAACAAGTATCATGGCTGCCGCTGTGTATGAGGAGTGCTAAGTTTGAATCAAAGATACAAGCTACAATGAAGAACAAGGATGAACTCTGATGAACTTGCAGGAAAACCTAATGAGATCTAAAGGAAAGGGAAGGAGGAAAACTTACTTGAGTTGTTAAGCGGTGGAGGCGCGGCACCAAACTCTGGACAGATCAGGTTGATGCATCGGCTGTTGTCGATGCAGTAGCGGAAGTTGAGGACGGCGACGAAGCTCGGGTGCTGGAGTGATGCGAGGAAGAAGAAAGAGACAAAGAGGCAAGGGGGGAGAAAAGAATGGGACCCCTGGCCCTATTTATAAGGATGGAAGGATAAGTGACATGCACGGGAATCGAGGAGACCAAAAAATGGATATGTGACGACAGAAACACCTCGATTTTCGAGATGGTTATTAAAGATAAGGATCCATTAAGATATGCTGGGTATCATGCAAAGTTAATGACAGAAGACGTCATGGCGGCTTTCCGTAATTCCAGGAGATGATGTCATGTCGGGTTACGCTATCTTGTGAAGAACAAGTGAGGAAGGATTTTTCTAAGTGTTGAAGATTGACATGAACAAGTTCAAATCAACCTAGGGCCTAATGTTGGGGATATAACTATTGGGTTAACCCACCCAGGAGGGGCCGGGTTAAGTCATGGCGGTCTATCAAGATAAAGCCCATAAAGATGCTGAAGATGGTAGTTCACTATGAAGACTCGTTAAAAGGCCTAGAGCCCAAGGGCAGCTTAAGGCCCATAGGGATAAAACCGCCATATATGTATGAATTGTATTATAAGGCAAGTGTAGTTAGTCACTGGACCGGAAATGTTTATGAGCCGGTCGGAACTCTGTAGGCCATTGGGCGTCAACCTGTGTATATAAAGGGATGACCCAAAAGTGGTTTAGGGCAAGAAACAACAGATCCGAAGCTAGGTCAAGTGTATTCGCTCCCTGGTAATCGAGACACAAGCAATACGACCTCAAACTGGATTAGGCCTTACCTTCACCGCAAGGGGCCAAACCAGTATAAACTCCCTGTGTCCTTTGTCCCGTTTAACCCCTTTAAGCTAACCTAGTTGCGATGGCTCCACGACTAAGTCCTCACACTAGGACATCTGCCGTGACAATTCCACGACAGGTCCCTCGGGGCCGAAAGGCTATGTACAGTGAGGTATCTTCTATATCTAAATAGCTAGTCCCCATGAACTATTCCTCTCAACATGCAAGTGTTGGGGAATGTAGTAATTCAAAAAATTTCCTACGATCACGCAAGATCTAGCAAGGAGATGCATAGCAACGAGAGGGGAGAGTGTGTCCACGTACCCTCGTAGACCGAAAGCGGAAGCGTTTAGTAACGCAGTTGATGTAGTCGAACGTCTTCATGATCCAACAGATCCAAGTACCGAACGTACATCACATCCTTGTTCAGCACACGTTCAGCACGATGACATCCCTCGAGCTCTTGATCCAGTAGAGGGTCAAGGGAGAGTTCTGTCAGCATGACGACGTGGCGACGGTGATGATGAAGTTACCGGCGCAGGGCTTCGCCTAAGCACTACGACGATATGACCGAGGTGTTAAACTGTGGAGGGGGGCACCACACATGGCTAAGAGATTGTCTGTTGTGCTTTGGGGTGACCCTTGGCCACGTATATAAAGGAGGGGGAGGAGGAGGCCGACGACCAAGGAGGGCACACCAAGAGGGGAGTCCAACTAGGATTCCCAATCGAATCCTAGTTGGATTCCCTTTCCTATTCCAAGAGGGGGAAGGAGGGAAGGACACGAAGAGGGAAAGGAAAGAGGGGGCTGCGCCCCCTCCCCCTAGTCCAATTCGGACTGCACTTAGGGGGGGAACCTTGTGGCCTTTCCTCTCCTACTCCCTTATGGCCCATTAGGCCCCATAACTTCCCCGAGGGGTTCCGGTAACCCCTCGGTTCCCCGATAAATATCCGAAACGTCCCGGAACCTTTTTGGTGTCCGAATACATTCGTCCAATATATCAATCTTTACCTCTCGGCCATATCGAGATTCCTCGTCATGTCCGTGATCTCACCCGGGACTCCGAACAAACTTCGGTCATCAAATCACATAACTTATAATACAAATCATCATCGAACGTTAAGTGTGCGGACCTTACGGGTTCGAGAACTATGTAGACATGACCGAGACACGTCTCTGGTCAGTAGCCAATAGCGGAACCTGGATGCTCATATTGGCTCCTACATATTCTACGAAGATCTTTATCGGTCAAACCGCATAACAACATACGTCATTCCCTTTTTCATCGGTATGTTACTTGCCCGAGATTCGATCATCGGTATCATCATACCTAGTTCAATCTCATTACCGACAAGTCTCTTTACTCATTCCGTAATGCATCATCTTGTAACTAATTCATTAGTCACATTGCTTGCAAGGCTTATATTGATGTGCATTACCGAGAGGGCCCAGAGATACCTCTCCAATACTCGGAGTGACAAATCCTAATCTCGATCTATGCCAACTAAACAACGACCATCGGAGACACCTATAGAGCATCTTTATAATCACCTAGTTACGTTGTGACGTTTGATAGCACACAAAGTGTTCCTCCGGTATTCAGGAGTTGCATAATCTCATAGTCAGAGGAATATGTATAAGTCATGAAGAAAGCAATAGTAATAAAACTAAACGATCATAATGCTAAGCTAACGAACAGGTCTTGTCCATCACATCATTCTCTAATGATGTGAGCCCGTTCATCAAATGACAACATATGTCTATCGTCAGGAAACTTAACCATCTTTGATTAACGAGCTAGTCAAGTAGAGGCATACTCGGGACACTCTGTTTGTCTATGTATTCACACATGTATTAAGTTTCTGGTTAATACAATTCTAGCATGAATAATAAACATTTATCATGATATCAGGAAATATAAATAACAACTTTATTATTGCCTCTAGGGCATAATTCCTTCAGCAAGCATGCCACGTCATTGGACAACATGCATGAGAAAAAGCCCACCTCCACTACCATAAGTCCCTCAACATACAAGCATGCGATTTCATCATGAAACATCATAAAAAAAGAGTCATCTCAACATGCAAACATCCATGATTATTTTCATTATATTATGTTTGTATATTTGATAAATATTTTACAACTATATAGTACTAAAACAAAATAAATTATATGTATTTTTAGTTTAGCCTTTTATAATTTTTACTTCAAATATTTATGTTTCATACAATGAATCACATTGAAATATGTTGCAAAAAATTCTCGCAACAACGTGCGAGGTATCGTCTAGTTTTATTAAGAACAACTCGCACTTGACAACCTCTTGGGAGCAGAGAAATGGGTCCGGCCGGATGGTAAACAGAGAGAAGCATTTAACGGCATCTCCAACACAGACCCGCAAACCTCCTGCATGCATTTGGATCACGCTGTTCGGACCGCGAAAGTCATCCAACGCGGTCCTGTATCGGTCCACGGCGTGGTCCGGACGCGATTTCTGTCTAAATCGGAGACAGACATTGGTGCTTTGCGGGTGTCTGGAGCGCTCCCAAGCCCGCTTCTGACCGCCCCGACCCACCAAAAAAAACCACCCGTCTCTTTGTCGCTTTTCTTCCGATGCATGCACCGCATTCATGCCGGCTCAGAGCTTGCAGCAGCCAGCATTGATGCCGCGATGTGACCGAAGGGACGAAGGGCGGCGCTGACTGATGTGGCCTCTCGGGAGGTGCCGCTTCAATCCGGACGCGGCTTCCCGAGGAACAGACTCTGACCATTGTGCCACATTGAGGCGGGCTGACCACTCCTTCGCATCACCTAGCGCGGCTTTATAAGCCGTGCTCGGGCGAACTACAGAGCCGCAATCCACCTCCCCAGCACTGCCACACTCCACCTCCCCGTCACCCACCTCGCCGAGCCCTTCCTCCTCTCTGATCCCAGAAGCAATGCCGAAGTCATGGTGCTCTGTGCTGGTAGGCAGCATCGGCGAAATCTGCTCTTCCTTCGGTTGTTCTTGGAGCCGCCGCTGTCGCTCTCCGGGCCCTTCGGCATCCACGGCAGCTGGCTCCTCCGCCTAGGAGGAGATCGTCATCTTCTCTAATGAGGAGGAGGACCAGGCCCCCGTAGCAGCAGCTGGAGTAGCCGCCGCCGTAGTGACCCCGCCTCCTCTCAGAGGCCGCGGTGACGGACGAAGAATTCATCCATCAGATCAACCTGCTGACGGAGCGTTTGCTCCGTCAGATGGGGCGGTCACCACCATCGTCGGTGTGCGTGAAGGTGGATCTGTCGTCCCCACCGCGTGACCAACCACTCCATCTAGTGAAGGACGAGCCCATCTCGGCCCCATGCAATTGCAGTGTCCAGATCAGATGCCGCGCCAAGGCTGAGCCGTCATCGCCCCCGCCCTCGTGCAACCAGGACTTCTAGATTGGATGCCACGTAAAGGATGAGCCAGCGTCGCCACACCTTCAACACCACGACGTCAAGGAGGAGCTGCCGCAGGCGATCGCGAACGCGCGGGGCCGCATCCTTGCTACTTGTGATCCGCATTGGTAAATTCCCCGAAGAGGAGGGCATAATGCAACACATTAGTGGTAAGTATTTCCCTCAGTTATCAAAGCAAGGTTATCAATCTAGTAGGAGAACCAAGCGACACTATGTAAACATTACCTACAGACAAACAACATAACCTCGCAACCCAACGCGTAGAGCGGTTGTCAATCCCTCCAAGGTAAGATAAATAGATAGACACTACAAAAAAATACACTTCCGTGATGATACGTATTTGTCACAGCAGGTCACGTTTTCTGTCATGCATGTACATCCATGACAAATTTATGACAGGATCAAGATAATCATACCTGTGCTATCGTAGAAGTGTTCCATGACATTACCAAAATTATCATCACGGAAGTGTCCACTTCTATGACGATATATCGTGCGTCACAAAAGTGCTTTCGTAAAGGGTGACCGACACGTGGCATCCACCGTAATGGAACGCCGTTAAGATATCGAGTCCGGTTTTGGATCTGATAACCCGTTAACAGCCCCGACCAATGGGGATTTTCCTCGTGTAAAATCATCATTGGCTGGAGGAAACACGTGCCGGCTCACCGTTGGGACAGATGTCCACTCATTGGACCCAAAGCGCCTATGATACGTTGACACGTGGCACGGCCCAACAGAGGCCCATATAGGTTAAAAAGGCCGGCTCAGTCAAAGGCCCGTAGTACTTACTCAGGTACTAGTGGGCCAGCCCAATAACAGCCTGCTTAATAAAGGCCCATTTACGGCCCGAAGCCAGATCTGGCCCATTAATTGTTCGCCGAATATTTGGGCCCATTTACGACCCGAAGCCAGATCTGGCCCGTTAATTGTTCGCCGAATATTTGGGCCCAATTACAGCCCAGTGACTTTCGGCCTGTTAGAGGCCCGATGTAGACATGTCCCCATTTCAGCCCGGTGTGACTTTCGGCCTGGGAATGGCCCATGCTGCCCATCCACCATATATGGTCCGACGGGACATCAGGCCCACTAACGGCCCGTGATAAAGGTGGCAACAGTTAAGCCCAACGTGACTTTGGGCCTGTTAAAGGCCTGTCGCATAATTCGGCCCGTTGATGTCTGTACTAAGCTTTCAGCCTCTTAAAGGCCCATGATATCAGTGGGACAACTAAGGCCCGAGATATGTTTCGGCCTGGTAACTGCTCGTGATATAACTGGGCCCAAAAAGGCCTGGTCTACATTTCAGCCTGCTGAAGGCCCGTCGACGACTAGTGAAAATTGAGGCCCAATATGCATTTCAGCCTGCTAAAGGCCCATGGTTTCATCTGGGCCGTAACAGGCCAGTACAATATTTAGCCTGTTAATGGCCTAACGCTACCTGGGCCGAACTAAGCGCTAGGTCCACAGAAGGCCCAACTAAAATATAGGCCGGTGTAAGTTGTGGGCCTCGCGCAAAGTGTGAAGGCCCCAATCATTCGGGCCCAAGAAAGATGCAGGCCGGCCAAATTGTGGCCCGCTAAACACCAGGCCCGTTAGAGGCGAATGTTTCGGCCCGGTCGACTACATCTAATTTTTTTTCAGATAGCGAATGATGGCAGTAACTAGTAGGAATTAAGAACAAACCTACTCTATACAATAATGAAATTACGGCATAGTAACTAAAAATAAACCTACACTATACAATAAAGGATTTATGGTATATTACATCCACTGAGCATCGAAGTTCGCCACCAGTGATCATAAAGCACAACGAAGAAGCAGATTACAAAAACTAGGCACCATTGCAGCGTAACAAAATAATACTGAACCGAGACCACTTCCAATACAGTTAAAGAAAGGTTAGCCTTGCATGGGAACTGCTGCGCAAGCTGCTGAGAAAGGCTGTGAGACCGGACTAGCATGTTGGTCATAGCTTCCAGGTGTAACTGTTTAGTGATGAGGTTCTCATTGGTGTTCTCCGCAATATTTCTTAGAGATAGGACTTCAAGTCGAAGTTGAGTTGCAGAATGCCTTTCTGCTAGAACTTGGGACTGAAGAAGTCGAACTGATTCAGACAACGAATTCTATGAGCTTGTCTGACTGCTAGTCTCAACTAACTTGAACACTGCATCAAGACAAGACCTTGGGGTTGTCTCTCTATCTTCAAGATGTTTTGCCTTCTTTGCTGCAATATATGTTGGGTTTGTCGCACAACCTTCAGCAGACTTGTGCATTCCATCAGGCATATCACCCTGAAACAAAGCAGAGAGATGACAGGTTTTGCACGTGTATAAACAAAGATGATAACTGTGCTGTCAATTCCATCCAATTTCAAATTAGAAAATAAAGAGTAAGTTCGAAATATCAATAGCATAATTTGGCATTGTTCATAATGTGGGGAGCTTCACCACACTACTGGATTACCATGTCAACATAACAAGCATAGATGAAGGGCAAAGAAAATCATTGTATCTATTTTGGTTAATGTGCATGGCATGTTGTTCATATCATCAGCCACATCAGTAAGATAAAACAGGAGATGACAAGGTGCAAACGTGGGCTGCTTCACCACACACTGGATTATAGATCCAAAAAAACAAGCATACATATAGGGAGTATTGAGTAATGTGCATGGTATGAATAAGGAATTTGGTTTTACAAGTAAAACTTAGAACCTACGGTTCTTGCGAACATGCATTTTGGTAGAAACATCAAAATAAACAACAGTAAACGATAGGGAGTATGAGCAAATTAAGCAGTAGTTGAGGATAAAGGCTTTAGAAGGACTGACTTACATTAACAGTTAACACCGGCTTTAGAAGGACTGACTTACATTAACAGTTAACACCGGCTTTATAATGCCCTTCTCCATGTCAAGGGAAGGATAACTCAAGAATTTCGGTAGCGAATCTTCTTCATAAACATTGCCTGTACTCTACATTTTGTAGAGAGTAATTATAGATATGATAATACTGGAAGGGATAGAGGATAATGAAGATAAGATGCAGATTGATGCTACATAATCAACTACCAATCCCTGGAAGTACAAGCATCACAGGATAAAATGTACTGACAAGAGCAATGGGCTACACTTCTGCACTGGCATTGTCTGTGTATTCTACTTTTTGGTAAGATTAAATATAGATCTGATCTTTTTTAGTAAATGGTGGGCGAGGGAGATAAGATGCAGAATACTACACAATGAACCAATCCCTCTTCCCATAATACAAGAGTGTTTTGAACACTAGTGTGCTGTACAAAACGTTCTTATATTATGGGACGGAGGGAGTAGCTGTTAATGTAAGTACAATGATAGACGACGTTCAGTCCTTACAAGAGGACTGCAGAGCTAAACCTCTTCAAAAGCATTGGGTTGATTCTAAATTTATGTAAGAGTCCATACAGATCTTATAATGTCCACCAAATGGATGATAACGAGGCTAACATGTGTAGTGATGCTACATAATCAAACAGATATGAAAGTAAGTATGGTCATATAGGGCAAGATGTACTCATAAGAGCAATGCAGTGTGCAGTATAGTTGCGAGATTCTGTGGTCCCTTGAGAACGAATGTTCTTCTGCTAACAGTTTTTGTACAAGTGAGACGTTAAGGCAAATGCAGAAATGTAGTTCAAATTGTGATGTGATATCATAGAGAGTACCTTACGCTGCAGTTGAGACCAATGTGTGAGGGAGTCCTGGATTAGGGGGTCTCTGGACAGCCGGACTATATCCTTTGGCCGGACTGTTGGACTATGAAGATACAAGATTGAAGACTTCGTCTCGTGTACGGATGGGACTTTCCTTGGCGTAGAAGGCAAGCTTGGCAATACGGATATGTAGATCTCCTCCCTTGTAACCGACTCTGTGTAACCCTAGCCCCCTCTGGTGTCTATATAAACCGGAGGGTTTAGTCCGTAGGACAACATACAATCATACCATAGGCTAGCTTCTAGGGTTTAGCCTCTACGATCTTGTGGTAGATCAACTCTTGTAATACTCATATCATCAAGAACAATCAAGCAGGATGTAGGGTATTACCTCCATCGAGAGGGCCCGAACCTGGGTAAACATCGTGTCCCCTGCCTCCTGTTACCATCCGCCTTAGACGCACAGTTCGGGACCCCCTACCCGAGATCCGCCGGTTTTGACACCGACATTGGTGCTTTCATTTAGAGTTCCATTGTGCCGTCACCATAAGGCTCGATGGCCCCTTCGATCATCGGTAACGATGCGGTCCAGGGTGAGGTTTTCCTCCCCGGACAGATCTTTGTATTTGGCGGCTTCGCGTTGCGGGCCAATTCGCTTGGCCATCTAGAGCAGATCGAGAGCTACGCCCCTGGCCATCAGGTCAGGTTCGGAAACTTAAACTACACTGCCGACATCCGTAGAGACTTGATCTTTGATGGATTCGAGCCCATGTCAGGTGCGCCTCACAATCACGACGAGCATGACGTAACTCTGCCGTTGGACAGTGTTCGGGAGATCGCATCTGCAACTACTCCGGCCTTCAATCCGGAGCAAATTGCGCCATCCAAGGACGGAGGGATAGACCCCGCCATGGAGGCCGCACTCTCAGTGGCGATGGAGCCTGATACCGACTTCATCCCTTACGAGAGCCGTGTTGCCGAACCACTGGATTCATCTCCAGCCACGGACTCCGAGCCGCCTGCATCCGTGCCTATCGAATCCAATTGGGCGCCGATCATGGAGTTCACCTCCGCGGATATCTTTTAGCACTCGCCTTTCGACGATGTGCTAAATTCATTAAAATCTCTCTCCTTGTCAGGGGAACCTTGGCCGAACTATGTCCGGCTAGAGTGGGATGCGGACGACGAAGAAATTCGCTGCCCACCCACCACCCACTTAGTAGCCTCTGTCGACGATTTAACTGACATGCTCCATTTCGACTCCGAAGACATCAACGGCATGGACGAAGATGCAGGAGACGAACAGGAACCTGTGCCCACAGGGCGCCGGACAGCCACTTCATCACATGACATATACATGGTGGATACACCCAAAGAAGGCAATGGCGAAGAGACAGCGGAGGATGGCCCCTCCAAGAAGCAACCCAAGCGCCGACGTCAGCGGCGCCGCTCTAAGTCCCGCCACAGCAAAAACAGCGATAACAGCGCAAGAGAAAATAACACTCCAGTCGACTCCAGAGGAAACGACGACCACATTGCCCCGGTGGCAGAGCACGATGAAGCTGCAAATGGCGAACATAGTACGTATCTGACGTCCGAACACGGCGACACCGAGGATAAACCTCATCAAACCCCCTCTGGGGAGGAAAACAGTCCTGACAAAGATGCACACATCATCCCGAAAACGCACTTGGAGCAAGAGAACCTCCACAGAAGGCTTATTGCCACAACGAGGAGTATGAAGAAGCAGAAGCAAAGGCTTAAGGCCGCACAAAATACGCTCAACAGCAGGTGGAACAAAGTGCACGACAACGAAGAAAAGTATGGTGAAAGTTACCACACAAAGAACTATCCAAAGCGCAAGCTATTACCTGAATTCGATGATGAGGCCTTAGAGCCCACACAGCCGAAAAATGAAACGACCAACCGGCCGGATCAACCACCTTGTGACCGCGATAGAGTGGCTAACAAGGTTGCACATAAGTCAACACACGATCTACGTGAGGACTTGCGCCAAAAATCCGATACGACCAGATCCATCTATGGATCTAGGAAGCGCGCTCCGGCACAAAATCAAAACCGAATACTGCAATCGTCCGAACGCCATGGTACATCCAAATACAGGGGTGCCGCACACCCCCTATGTTTCACCGATGAGGTGCTGGACCACGAATTCCCAGAAGGATTCAAACCAGTGAACATAGAGGCGTACGACATGACCACAGACCCTGCGGTCTGGATTGAGGACTTTATCCTCCATATCCATATGGCTCGCGGAGATGATCTCCATGCCATCAAATACTTGCCCTCAAGCTTAAAGGACCAGCTCGGTACTGGCAGAAAAGCCTCCCCGAAAACTCAATTGGAAGTTGGGAGGAGCTCGCGGACGCTTTTCGGGCTAATTTTCAAGGGACCTATGTCCGACCTCCAGATGCAGACGATTTAAGTCATATAATTCAACAGCCCGGAGAGTCAGCCCGAAAGCTTTGGAACATGTTTCTCACTAAGAAGAACCAAATCGTCGACTGTCCGGACGCCGAAGCCTTAGCAGCTTTCAAACACAGCGTCCGAGACGAATGGCTTGCCAGATACCTTGGCCAAGAAAAACCAAGAACAATGGCAGCCCTGACAAGCCTCATGACCCGCTTTTGCGCAGGCGAAGATAGCTGGTTAGTCCGCAGTAGCACCAGCGACCCAAGCACATCCGAAGTCAGAGATGGCAATGGAAAACCACGACGCAACAAAAACAAGCATCAAAATAAGAAGACAACCCAACTAATACGGCGGTTAACGCCGGATTCAGGGGCTCTCGACCAGGTCAGCGGAAAAAGCCTTTCAAAGGCAGCAGAGATGGACCGTCTGGCCTAAACAGGATTCTTGAGAAACTATGTCAGATCCATGGCACCCCCAATAAACCTGCAAATCACACCCATAGAGAATGCTGGATCTTCAAGCAGGCCCGTAAGCTAAACGCCAAACACAAGGGAGGGGGAGACACCAAGCGAAGACGAGGAAGAACCTCGCCAGCAAAGCACTGGAGGACAGAAAAAATTCCCACCAGAGGTTAAAACAGTAAACATGATCCATGTGACGAAGAGGAGAAGCAAACATGCACTCTGAGACACACGCGCCATAGAGCCCGTCACCCCTAGGTCCAACCCCTGGTTGGCCTGCCCGGTCACTTTTGATCACGGGTGAGGGAGTCCTGGATTAGGGGGTGTCCGGATAGCCGGACTATACCTTCGGCCGAACTCCTGGACAATGAAGATACAAGATTGAAGACTTCGTCCCGTGTCTGGAAGGGACTTTCCTTGGCGTGGAAGGCAAGCTTGGCGATACGGATATGTAGATCTCCTACCATTGTAACCGACTCTGTGTAACCCTAGCCCTCTCCGGTGTCTATATAAACCTAAGGGTTTTAGTCCGTAGGACGAACATACAATCATACCATAGGCTAGCTTCTAGGGTTTAGCCTCTATAATCTCGCGGCAGATCTACTCTTGTACTACCCATATCATCAATATTAATCAAGCAGGACGTAGGGTTTTACCTCAATCAAGAGGGCCCGAACCTGGGTAAAACATTGTGTCCCCTGCCTCCTGTTACCATCCGCCTAGACGCACAGTTCAGGACCCCCTACCCGAGATCCACCGGTTTTGACACCGACATAATTCATGACTCACCTCAGCAGGACAGTTTGGACGCCTTGGAGGAAGAGCGTGACGTGGCAAAAGCCCGTTCTGCATTCTATCAACAACAGGCTCGAAGATACCAAAGCAGAGAAGTACAGGCCAAAAATTAGAATGTTGGCGAATTAGTTCTATGCCTGCCGGACAAGAAAAAGGACAAACTCAAGCCCAAGTGGGAAGGTCCCTTCATAATTGACCAAGTCCTGACTGGTGGAGCGTACCGCCTGCGAGATGCATCGGATAACCGACTCGAGCCGAACCCATCGAACGCAGCCCGTCTCCGAAGATTCTATGCCTAGCGCCGGACTCCGTGTTCGTCTCCTTCCTCCGTACATTTTTTATATACTTTCTGTCTTACATTGCTCTCTTTGTCCTCTCTCTCTCTCTCTTATAGCCATTAAAGGCTCATAAAATGACGCGCTATCCGCGCTCATTAAACCTGGGGGCTTCTTTAAACATAAGCTTATTTATACGGGCTTCATGCCCAACACATGTGTCACACTTCCACATGTACCTTTTATTCACCATTATATGCATCGATATGACTTAAGTTTTGGCCAAGCTGGGTTGCCTGGCTCCTGTGCTTACCCCCACATTCCCGATTGTTTGGCTAGGTGGTAATGGGAGCACCTCTGCGGTTGTTACTGCCGGGTCAGCCGGATGTGTACCTCAGACTGGGTGAAGCTGAAAGCTAGCGTTCTTAAGGGAATATTCGGTCGGTGAACTAAAGATGATCTTTTTTTCCACTTATTTATCTATACGCCCCCAGATGTTTTTCCTGCGTCTCTTTTTGCAGAATGGACATGCACTTTAGGGCATGCCTCCCAGGGAAAGGAACCCCTAACGGAACTATTCTCCCTGGAAGATGTTTCTTACTAACCATGTAATATAACATAACTAGTTGGGCACTTGTCTGTTTAAGCACTAATGACCCCTACGCCTGGTCTCCATGCATACCTCGGTTCTTATATAACCGCGAGGGTTGAAGCGAAAAGGTCGGCCATGACAAACGATCTACAATCCGGCTAGAAGGTATTACACATGTCAATTAAAATTACATAGTCAATCTGACTGATTGTATTCCTCTTCAATACCATCTAACAAGCTGTCTAGCTTACAGTCCTGTTGGGAATACTTTGTGGCCAATTCTACTTGGCCGTATGCTAAGCTCACAGGGATCTCCTTCCCATCGGGACCCACGGGTCCGACCTCGGCCATGTGGTTTGGGTCAGCCTTCGTGTACCGCGTCTTCACCATGGCCCAGGCCTCCCTGGCGCCTTGATGGTAGGCCGACATCTTCCACAATCGGAAGCGCTACCGCGCTCCCTTCAGCTTCTTTACAAGCTCTCCAAGGCCTTCTGGCATGGAGACGGATGGCCACAAGGCCTGGGCGACGCCTTGCATCACCTGCCGAACTCGCTCGAGCAGTTGTGAGAGCTCGGGAAGAAGGTCACCCGTAGAACCGGGCATTTCCTCTGCAGGACGACCTGTTAGCATGCCTACAGAAATTACTTTGTTAGTCGACTTCCTCGCCGAACTCTTTTTTCAAAGTTCGTTTAAGCACTTACTAAATATGCCACGTCGAAGCTGCTGATTCTCCTTAACGGAGTCCAACAGCTGGGCACGAACATCCTTCAGTTCAACGCCCAGCTTGGTGTTGGCATCTTGGAGATTGTTCTTCTCCCGCCTCACCTTTGTCAGCACACTCTCACCAGCCTTCAGCTGGCGTAGGAGTTGTTGCTTTTCCGGATTTAATCCAGCGCCATCTGCAATTTCATCTGTCAGATTTGGACCCACGCGGCACTTTGCAAAATACTTATCTTTCGAAGCGTATATTACTAGAGGGGGTCCCCTTGGGCTCCCCTGCCGCGGCTAGTGCGGTCTCAAGTTGGGCTTTGCACTCTTCCAGCTCCTGGGGCAGTAGGGTATTCTTTTCTGTAAGAACCTGCATAACAAATGATCCTTAAATCAGTTATTCTAACTGTTTCAAGTCTCGGGGCTACTGGTATATATATAATTACCAAAATTTTCTTACCTGTATGTCTTTTACATACGGCTCCGTGGCTCTGGCTAGACCATTTTGAGCGGCACAGAGGTACGCATCTCCCGAATTGAAGGCATCCAAAGCCTCTTGGGAGAAACAAGCGTCGCGAAGAACTGTCCGGTGACGCCTGTGGTTCATGGCACTCTCCACCTCGGAATTGGTGGCAGACAGCCTATCCACATCCTCTGTCGGAGGAGCGTCCGGTGCGCGCCTTGTGTTTGCCTCTGCTTCCGGACCAGGCTTTGGAGCCTGGCTAGTGGAGGCACGATTGGCAACCCCTCCGGATATAGCCCCGCGAGGTCTCTTCGTCCTGAAGAGAGCACGAGCGTTAATATGCCTTGAAGGAATAACATCTGGGAATAAGATGGCGCGCTATACCTTTGCGCTGGCGTCTCAGTCCGGACTGCACTTCTTTTCAGCCCGCGGGGCCTTGCCGCCCCTCATTGGCTAGTCGCCGCAGGCTCGGCCTCCCGTCTCAAGGACCTCCCCTGCAAAACACGGTTGTCATACGGCAATCGAAAACACGCGAGGATAGATCCCTTTTTAAAGTGCTGGGACTTCGGTCTCAGTTACCTGTGAGGCTGGGAGTAGCCCCGGGTAATCGGCCGTAATGGCCACCAAGGCATTTTCCTTGCTCAATTGATGAAACACCCCATCAATCAGCTTCACAGATAAGTCCGGATCCTCTTGAGAGGACGGGTCGAGGGACCGTCCCGGATCCTCGGGTTGTGGAGGAGGGCTGTTTATTTCTTTAACAGCCTGGCGCAGTTCCTGCGTTGAAGTCATTAGACTGAATATTTAACGATGGGAATATAAAACGGATGGGCAAGTAAAAGTGTCCACTTACCCAACTTGGGGGATTGTAAATAGAAAATCCACCCTGTGGGTTGATGCAGAGAAATTCCTCCTCTTCTCCCTTGTACAAAGCGGACAAGATCTTTATTAGAGCGGCAGCCGAATCCGGCCCCTTACGGCCGTGGCGGGTGGCGTCGTCCTCCCCGTTGAAGTCCCACATGGGGTGGCCTCTAAACTGGAGCGGCTGCACCCCTCGCATGATGCATGCGGCCATGACCCCGATCATGGTCAGTCCGGAATGAGCTAACAATCTTATCCGGCCCATCAGGTAAAGAACATCCTTGTCGCTTTCCCTTTGAGGGCTCCGTGGACGCCAGCTTAGGCGCTTCTTTAGGGGAGCACTGTCGAACTCAGGGAGGCCGATCCGGACAGGATCAGGCAGTGGGACATCTTCTATATAAAACCATTCTGAAGGCCAGTCCTCGGACGCCTTCTTTGGGGTTCCGGATAGATATCCGGTCCCGGCGATGCGCCACACTTCGGCTCCGCCCACTTGATATATTGACCCCTTCTGAGAACGGGGCACAAGACAGAATAGCCTTTTCCACAGCGTGAAATGAGCCTCGCAGCCCAAAAACAGCTCGCAAAGGGCTACGAAGCCCGCGATATGCAATATGGAGGCAGGCGTGAGGTTGTGCAGCTGGAGGCCATAGAACTCCCGGAGCCCCCGGAGAAACGGATGAATTGGAAATCCGAGCCCTCTTACTAAGTAAGGGACAAGGCATACCCGCTCTCCTTTGGAGGGATTGGGGGCGCTCTCCGCTTGCTCTCCGCCATTATAGGTGGCAAGTCCGGCTCAAACCGGGACCATATAGGCCGGGGGGAGAAACCCCTTTGTCTGGAGCATCACTAGCTCGCTGTGCGGGATGGAGCATCTCTCCCAATCTCCAGGCTGAGGGCTGGAAGGGCGAGAGGAGGAGCTGCGGCAGCCGGCCATGATAGAATGGACCTCTGTCGGATACGCTCTGATGAATACTCGCGGAGGGGAGAAGGTGTGGTTTGGATCTAAATCGTCGTCCCCTTAAATAGGCAGCTCATTCACGCGGCTACGGGTGTAAATATAAAAACACCCTGACTTTTCGTATTCGTTTGACACGTGGAAGACATCCATTATTGGGCGTAGAAGCCAAGGAGCGCTACATTTACAAGAAACCGGACATTATTCGACAGGTACACGGAATTTGGAGGAGTACCCGCCTTGCAATGCCGAAGACAATCTGCGCGCCGGACTCATCGTCATTGAAGCCTGGTTCGGGGGCTACTGAGGGAGTCCTGGATTAGGGGGTGTCCGGATAGCCGGACTATACCTTCGACCGGACTCCTGGACTATGAAGATACAATATTGAAGACTTCGTCCCGTGTCCGGAAGGGACTTTCCTTGGCGTGGAAGGCAAGCTTGGCGATACGGATATGTAGATCTCCTACCATTGTAACCGACTCTGTGTAACCCTAGCCCTCTCCGGTGTCTATATAAACCGGAGGGTTTTAGTCTGTAGGACGAACATACAGTCATACCATAGGCTAGCTTCTAGGGTTTAGCCTCTCGGATCTCGCGGTAGATCTACTCTTGTACTACCCATATCATCAATATTAATCAAGCAGGACGTAGGGGTTTTACCTCCATCAAGAGGGCCCGAACCTGGGTAAAACATTGTGTCCCCTGCCTCCTGTTACCATCCGCCTAGATGCACAGTTCGGGACCCCCTACCCGAGATCCGCCGGTTTTGACACCGACAACGGGGATCACACGACAAGCATCCGGCACGAAGGATTGGCTGCCTTGGTGTTAGACCCAATAATAAACGGATACCATCTCACATGAGTCCTCATGGACGGCGGCAGTGGTCTAAATCTGATATATCAGGACACAGTCCGCAAAATGGGGATAGACCCGACAAAAATAAGCCATAGTAATACTACCTTCAAGGGAGTAATACTAGGCCCATAGGCCCGCTGTATGGGTTCTCTCTTACTAGAGGTTGTATTCGGTTCTCCCGACAACTTCCGAAGTGAAAAGTTAACTTTCTACATCGCTCCATTCCGAAGTGGCCATCAAGCACTACTCGGAAGAACGACTTTCGCTCGTTTTAATGCAATTCCGCATTACGCTTCTCTCAAGCTTAAGATGCCCGGTCGACGTGGCACCATCACAGTTAGTGGAAATACTGAGCGTTCTCTACGCACGGAAGAATGTGCGGCGGCTTTAACAGCCGAGCACTAGATGGCCTCACCAACCAGAAAAAATGACAGGTCGTCAAGACCACGGACACGGTTAGACGAGTCCGATGCACCACTACATATACATGATATTGGTTTGATGGTCAAACCCTCATAGACGGTACCAGGGGCTTCCCGCGTGTAATCAAGGCTAGTCCGGCTCAACTTGACTTATCTTGAATTTTAATGGTTTATTGATAATAACCAATTTTCTGGCATGGCAACTTTCACCTAAGTTCTTCTCTTTTACAGATGACAATCGTGCTACACCCGTCCAGGACATGGCACAACGGAGACACAGGCGCAGATGTGCAACAGGGACCTGCTCAAAGGTTTCTTTTCAGATTAAGACCCTGCATAAACCTTTTTTACTGTCTCTTGTTGTTCACATCCTCCGGATACTCAACACAACCGAGAAGGATGCTGACGTTATTGTCATGTGGCCACATCAGGATATTGCACGTACCTGGACACTCGTGGTTTATTATTAAGGGCATTGTTCAGCCCGACATATGTTATAAAGACCGAATACCTTAGGGAGTGTTCGGCGTCGCGAGTTTGGCCTTATATGCATCAGCTCCGAATCATGTCTTTGGTCAAATGTTGGGTTTGCCCGGCTCCCATGTTTTGGTACCTTACGTTCCGCTATATCGGCTAAGGTAGCACTGGGAGAACTACTGCGATTGTTCCCTGGTTCGTACGGATGAGCACCTCAGTAGAGAAAGCCGAAAACTGACTGTCATGATAAAGCGCGAGACTGGTCAACCACTCGATGACTTAGCGGAATCTTCGGGATTCCCCCGCATTAACGAAGGGCCGTTTCCCGGTCATGTACGTACGTGCCCCGTATTCGGACGAGCGCAGAAGTACCAGGGGCTATATAGTAGTCCCACCGTCAAACTCCTATGGCTAAGTGAAAGTGTTAAAGCAATATAGTCCGATTGCCTTGTTCGCTGCGCTACCACCTCCTTCATGGACCAAGACGTTGGATCAAGTGTGAATACGCGTTTTTTGCGAACACCCCCGCATTATATGCGTGGGGGCTGAAGCCGACGACTGCAAACTTTCAGGTTATATACATATATACATAAACGGCCGCACATGAGGCATCATAATACTTTCAAGAAAAAGTATAAACACAACCTTTATAATTCAATAAAACATTGTTTTTACAATGGGAATACATGTCACTAGAACATAATATTCTTCGAGCACTGAGCCTCTATCGAACGAACGCCTTCAAGGACTTCTTCAAAGTAGTGCTCGGCAGCCACTCGGCCCATGGCCGAACCCTGTGTTGCAATAGTGGTGGCCTCCATCTCTGCCCAGTATGTCTTGACACGGGCAAGTGCCATCCGCGCACCCTCTATGCACGCCGACCTCTTCATAGCATCGATGTGTAGCACAACACCAAGGAATTGTTGCACTAATCTAAAGTAACTATTCGGCCTTGGCCCTCCCGGCCACAGATGATCCACAACAGACCTCATGGCAAGTCCGGACAACCTATGGAGCTCGGCCCACTCGGCCATTCGCTCATTCAATAGCAGCGGACACACTGGAGCATGGAACTGTGACCAGAACAAATTTTCCACTTCACGATCTTTTTGATCCTTGAAGTACTCGGCCGCATCAGCAATACTTGCTGCGAAATCCACATATGCGTCTGCAGAACTCCATAGTTGATCAAGAGGAGCATACTTCGGATCTCTGAACTTAGTCCGCAACAAAAAGGGCTTCCCAGCCATGATATTCGCTGCTTAACGCAGCTCCTCCTTCGTTGCTCTGATTTTGGAGTGGGCTTCCTTGGATGCTACCATGGCCTTCTCCAGGTCCGTCGCCTTCGCTCTACTTTCTTTTTCAAGAAGCTGATAACGGTCAGGGGCATCTTTCAACTCAACGGCCATCTTGGCTATTCTTTCCTTGCTCTGGCAATGTGCGGCCTGTTTGGCCCTCAGCTCTTCGACCGCCTTTAGAGCGGCCGCATCGCTATTCCTTGCTTGTTCCTTGGCTCAGGCAAGCTCCGCCCGAAGGGTCTCCACGGTGCCAGCTCCATCTGCAGTCACAACATAGTAAAGATACCGGCATCATGCTCCTCTTACTATGTGTTGATCACCGGAAAAATCACTTACCCTGTGCCTCGTCAAGCCGCTTGTTGACAAGCACGATGTCGGCATCTGCCGCATCAAGTTCCCGCTTTAGCTCGGCAAACTCATCAGTCCGGCTAGCCATCGGACCTTCAGCCACCTGCACATAAAGGCGGTCTGGTTATTACTTGGAACTATGATCCTCTGTTTGCCGCCGTTTTCGACGGCAACCAGAGTCTCTGGGGCTACTATCTGCATAGGGCACACCTAACGTGTGCGGTATTGTCAAAAACATACACCATTTCACGTACCTCAAAGCCTTTCAGCAGACTCATAAAAGCTTCATGCAACCCGCTTTCGACGGATGAAATCCTTTCAATTACCGTACCCATTAGCGTATGATGCGCTTCTGAGATGGCCGCTTGCTCCAGAAGATCCTTCAGTGCGTCTGACCGCACACTGTACGGTTCCGGACTCTTTCTGTTGCTCTCTCTAGGAGCCGAAGACTGAGGACTCCGGGTGGCCAAAGGATTACCCTCTGGCCTTGGCGGATCTGGAGAAACCCTCCGCGATGATACTTCAGGGTCGCCCGCCTCATGAGGCGGGGTGGCAGGGGGAGGTGTTTCGCTCTCCATCATCTCCGGAAGAAGATCCCCCGAAGACGAACTCTGTCGAGAAGGGCTACGATCCGAACTACAAGATATAAGCTTCGGTTATTGTCTTCAGAAGTAAGGTAGGATATTTTCACTATTAAGTACTTTTGGATTACTTACAGCTCGGTAGAGGGCTGATCCCCTTGCGGACATTGTGCGGCAAGAGTACCCTCCGAAGCAGGACCCTCTGGCGAAGATTTCTTCCCCTGTTTGGAAACCTTTGTTTCCGGGTCTTCATAGGTGTTCCTCTTCCTTCCTCGGGGAGAGGGAATGTCAGATTCTTCTCCCTGGTTATCCTCCTTCGCGGAGGCGCTAATTCCCCCGGTTTGGACGAGTAGTGAATGAGGCCCGCTTTCAGCCTCTTTATTCCCCCCTTTATCTTCCCCTGAGGGCGCCTGATAAGGCTCCGGCTCAAGCATTCTATCTAGTACGGTATTGGCCAGGCCTTAGGGAAGGGGGGCCGAACACCTGATCATCTTTGCCTTGGTTGTCTAGTCCTGGTCAAAGAGCGACTTTTCAGAATGATGTCATGATAAATAAAAATACAGCGCGTTTGGCCATGGGATTACTTACGTGGGTATCAGGGCGATTACAGCTCAGACCCTCATCCTCAGTGGTGTCCGGACACTTTATTTGGGGTCCGAAGAACAATTTGTACATCTCTTTGAGTGTTATGCCGAGGAAGTGCTGAATAGTTTGTGGTCCTTCCGGGTTGAACTCCCACATACAGAGGGGTCGGCGTTTGCAAGGCGGGACCCGACGAACTAGCATAACTTGCATTACCGAGACCAGGCTGGCATCTCTCTCAAGGAGATCTCGGATGTGACTCTGCAATGTCGGCACATCATTTACTGGCCCCCAGTTCAGCCCCTTGTTGATCCATGACGTCAGTTGTGGTGGGGGGCCTGAGCAAAAGGCAGGGGCGGGTACCCACTTGGAACTTTGGGGAGCTGTGATATAAAACCACTCCCACTACCACAAACTGGACACCTCCGGGAAGGAACCCTTTGGCCATGGAGCCTCAGCGCTTTTTCTTATTACGGCACCTCCGCACTCTGCGTGCTGCCCTTGATCATCTTCGGCTTCACATTGAAGGTCTTGAGCCACATGCCGAAGTGTGGGGTAATGCGGAGGAAGGCCTCACACACGATGATGAACGACGAGATGTGAAGGAGGGAATCCGGGGCCAGATCATGGAAATCCAGCCCATAATAGAACATGAGCCCCCTAACAAAGGGATCCAGAGCGAGGCCTAGCCCTCAGAGGAAGTGAGAGATGAACAAAACACTCTCATTGGGTTCGGGAGTGGGGATGACCTGCCCTCGAGTGGGCAGCCTGTGCGAGATTTTGGCGGTCAGATACCTGGCCTCTCTCAGCTTCTTGATGTCCTCCTCTGTGACAGAGGAAGGCATCCACCGACCTTGGAGGTTGGATCTGGACATGGTTGAAGGTCCGAAGCGCCTGACCTGAGACTTGGGTGTTGGAACTCGAGGTGGGGGAAGGATTCGATTGAGCACGAGAGGAAAAAAGGACAAGCCTTGGCCTCTTTATAAAGAGGGTGAATATCAAGCGTCCTCTTTGTGGCCGTTTTGGACTTCCCTAAAATCAAGGAGTCATACCAATGGGCATGAGTGGGTTACCCACGTCCATATTGATGAGAATCCCGTAATAAGGGGGACACAATCTCTGCTTTGACAAGACGTGTCAGGAAAACCGCCTCGCAATATGTGCAGTGCTAGTTGAGAAAAATGGTTTGAATAAAGACCGGGCCATGACATGATGTCATGCTGTCAAGACGTGTCAGTAGATTAGATTTGTGGAAATATTATTCTCTCTATGGTGGTATGTGAAACTTGTTTTGCAGAGCCGGACACTATCCTTATGTTCAAAATCTTCTGTGGAGTATTCGGAGGAGGAACCCGCCTTGCAATGCCGAAGACAAAACTGCACGCCGGACTCATCGTCATTGAAGCCTGGTTCAGGGGCTACTGAGGGAGTCCTGGATTAGGGGGTCGCCAGACAACCGGACTATATCCTTTGGCCGGACTGTGGGACTATGAAGATACAAGATTGAAGACTTCGTCTCGTGTCCGGATGGGACTTTCCTTGGCGTAGAACGCAAGCTTGGCAATACGGATATGTAGATCTCCTCCCTTGTAACTGACTCTGTGTAACCCTAACCCCCTCTGGTGTCTATATACACCAGAGGGTTTAGTCCGTGGGAGAACATACAATCATACCATAGGCTAGCTTCTAGGGTTTAGCCTCTATGATCTCGTCGTAGATCAACTCTTGTAATACTCATATCATCAAGAACAATCAAGCAGGACGTAGGGTATTACCTCCATCGAGAGGGTCCGAACCTGGGTAAACATTGTGTCCCCTGCCTCCTGTTACCATCCGCCTTAGACGCACAGTTTGGGACCCCCTACCCGAGCTCCGCCGGTTTTGACACCGACAATGTGTAACAAGATTATTCCAGTCACCGTCGGATAAATGTAGCACCAGAGACTTTACAGAAATTTCGTTTAGAGGCTTGCCATCGAAGTGCGCTTGCCGTAGGTAGGAATGATACTTCATCAACGAGTGCTTGAAAAGCGCAACCAACCCTTGCTCGTCTTCACAATCTAGTTTGGTCCTCGCCTATTTAAAAGAATGAAATCTTGTGTCTTCTTTCAGCAGAAACTTATGCAGTAATGACCATGAATAACATTAGTACATTACTTACGCATAAGTTGCGGAGGAAGACTGGAAATTGTTCTGTGTCAGTGGTATAATCTTTCCATGAAGGAAAGATGCACACAAAATTCCTCACAACAATATAAGCTTTGTCTTCTAAACTGGGAAGAAATGGAACAGGGGGCCTATTTGCTGCAATTGGGGCTCTCTCTAGTTCGAAAAGGGATTTGGCAACTGGATTTGGTGTACTCTTTGCTGGAATGGGGGTTTTGCATCGTAGAGCTGGTGGTATGTCAACTGGCATAATCATAATGTTTGCCGCAGTTGGGTTCTGCTGAGTTGGGGCATCAGAAATGACCAGTGTAGTAGGGCTAGAGTCTACTAGAGTTGGGGTGTTTTGTGGGTCAGGTGATATTGCAACTACACCTAATGGGCTATTTGATTTATCAGGTGCCACTACCTTTTCCAAATACTTTGCTTGTGCTCCTCCACGATCAACAATCGCCCTCTTCCTTTTGAACGTCTGATACACAAGAACAACATTTGAATGGATAAATATGGTATTATGTGATAACCCACAAGTATAGGGGATCCATTGTAGCCTCTTTCGATAAGTAAGAGTGTCGAACCCAATGAGGAGCTAAAGGTAGAACAAATATTCCCCGAAGTTCTATCGACCACCGATACAACTCTATGCATGCTTGACGTTCGCTTTACCTAAAACAAGTATGAAACTAGAAGTACTTTGTAGGTGTTGTTGGATAGGTTTGCAAGATAATAAAGAGCATGTAAATAAAAAGTAGGGGCTGTTTAGGTAAAGACACAACTAAGTTAGTTTTAGTAAAGAGCTTTTTTTATGAGAAAGTTATTTGTCCCTAGGCAATCGATAACTAGACCGGTAATCATTATTGCAATTTTCTATGAGGGAGAGGCATAAGCTAACATACTTTCTCTACTTGGATCATATGCACTTACGATTGGAACTCTAGCAAGCATCCGCAACTACTAAAGATCATTAAGGTGAAACCCAACCATAGCATTAAAGCATCAAGTCCTCTTTATCCCATACACAACAACCCCCTTACTCGGGTTTGTGTTTCAGTCACTCACGCAACCCACTATAAGCAAATCATGAACGTATTGCAACACCCTATAGTGGGGATCCCTCACGCTTGATTGACACGGAGAGCACCATAGGACAACACCAATAATAAAACATGCAACTCAAACCAATCTTGATAATCAAATAGCCAATAGGACAAAACGGATCTACTCAAACATCATAGGATAGCCATACATCATTGGGAAATAATATATAGCGTTGAGCACCATGTTTAAGTAGAAATAACAGCGGATAGGAGAGAGGTTACACCGCTGCATAGAGGGGGGAAGAGTTGGTGACGATGGCGGTGAAGTTGTTGGTGAAGATTGCGGTGATGATGATGGCCCCCGGTGGCACTCCGGTCCCACTGGAAGCGAAGGTGAGAGAGCCCCCCTCCTTCTTCTTCTTCCTTGACCTTCGCCCTAGATGGGAGAAGGGTCTCCCCTCTGGTCCATGGCCTCCATGGCGTGGGAGGGGCGAGAGCCCCTTCGAGATTGGATATGTCTCTCTGTCTCTCTCTGTTTCCGCGTTCTCAGATTCTTCCCTTTCGCCGTTTCTTATATTCCTGAAGATCCGTAACTCCGATTGAGCTGAAATTTCAACACGATCTCTATCCGGATATTAGCTTTCTTGCGGCGAAATAAGGGCACCAACCGCCTTACGGGGTGGCCACGTGGGTCAGGGGCGCGCCTGCCCCCCTGAGGCGCGCCCCTGCCTCATGGCCCCCTCGGGCATCGTTTCGCGTGTATTTTTCTTCCCAAAAATCACATATATTCCAAAGAAATCTCCGTCAGTTTTTATCCCGTTTGGACTCCGTTTGATATGGATATTCTGCAAAACAAAAAACATGCAACAAATAGGAACTGGCACTGGGCACTGGATCAATATGTTAGTCCCAAAAATAGTATAAAAAGTTGCCAAAGTATATGAAAGTTGTAGAATATTGGCATGTAACAATCAAAAATTATAGATACGACGGAGATGTATCAGCATCCCCAAGCTTAATTCCCGCTCGTCCTCAAGTAGGTAAATGATAAAAAAGACAATTTTTGATGTGGAATGCTACCTAGCATATTCTTGATCATATATCTAATCATGCCATGAATATTAAGACACGAGTGATTCAAAGCAATAGTCTATCATTTGACATAAAAACAATAATACTTCAAGCCTATTAATAAAGCAATCATGTCTTTTCAAAATAACATGGCCAAAGAAACTTATCCCTACAAAATCGTATAATCTGGCTATGCTCCATCTTCACCACACAAAATATTCACATCATGCACAACCCCGATGACGCGCCAAGCAATTGTTTCATACTTTTGACGTTCTCAAACCTTTTCAACTTTCATGCAATACATGAGCATGAGCCATGGACATAACACTATAGGTGGAATAGAATGGTTGTTGTGGAGAAGACAAAAAGGAGAAGATAGTCTCACATCAACTAGGCGTATCAACGGGCTATGGAGATGCCCATCAATAGATATCAATGTGAGTGAGTAGGGATTGCCATGCAATGGATGCATTAAGAGCTTATAAGTGTATGAAAGCTCAGACTGAAAACTAAGTGGGTGTGCATCCAACTTGCTTGCTCATGAAGACCTCGGGCATTTGAGGAAGCCCATCACCGGAATATACAAGCCAAGTTCTGTAATGAAAATTCCCACTAGTATATGAAAGTGATAACTCAAGAGACTCTCTATATGAAGAACTGAAGGGTTTCGTAGTAATTTCAAAAATTTTCCTACGCACACGCAAGATCATGATGATGCATAGCAACGAGAGGGAGAGTGTTGTCTACGTACCCTTGTAGACCGCAACGGAAGCGTTGACGCAACGTAGAGGAAGTAGTCTCACGTCTTCCGATCCGACCGATCCAAGCACCGTTACTCCGGCACCTCCGAGTTCTTGGCACACGTACAGCTCGATGATGCTCCCCGGGCTCCGATCCAGCAAAGCTTCGGGGATGAGTTTCGTCAGCACAACGGCGTGGTGACGATGATGATGTTCTACCGACGCAGGGCTTCACCTAAGCACTACTACGATATGACCGAGGTGGAATATGGTGGAAGGGGGCACCGCACACGGCTAAGGAACGATCACGAAGATCAACTTGTGTGTTCTAGGGTACCCCCTGCCTCCGTATATAAAGGATCCAAGGGGGGGGGTGCGGCCGGCCTAGAGGAGGCGCGCAGGAGGAGTCCTACTCCTACCGGGAGTAGGACTCCCCTCCCGTTCCTTGTCCAACTAGGAGAGGTGGAGGGAGAGAAGGAAAGGGGGGCGCCGCCCCTCCCTCCTTGTCCAATTCGGACTATTGGGAGAGGGGGCGCGCGGCCTGCCCTGGCAGCCCCTTCCTCTTCTCCACATTAGGCCCATAAGGCCCATTAACCCCCCCGGGGGTTCCGGTAACCCCCCGGTGCTCCGATTTTATCCGAAACTTCCCCGGAACCCTTCCGGTGTCTGAATATAGTCGTCCAATATATCAATCTTTATGTCTCGACCATTTCGAGACTCCTCATCATGTCCGTGATCACATCCGGGACTCCGAACTAACTTCGGTACATCAAAATGCATAAACTCATAATAACTGTCATCCTAACGTTAAGCGTGCAGACCCTATGGTTCGAGAACAATGTAGACATGACTGAGACAAATCTCCGGTCAATAACCAATAGCGGGACCTGGATGCCAATATTGGCTCCTACATATTCTACGAAGATCTTTATCGGTCAGACCGCATAACAACATACGTTGTTCCCTTTGTCATCGGTATGTTACTTGCCCGAGATTCGATCATCGGTATCCAATACCTAGTTCAATCTCGTTACCGGCAAGTCTCTTTACTCGTTCCGTAATACATCATCTCACAACTAACTTATTAGTTGTAATGCTTGCAAGGCTTATGTGATGTGCATTACCGAGAGGGCCCAGAGATACCTCTCCGACAATCGGAGTGACAAAACCTAATCTTGAAATACGCCAACCCAACATGTACCTTTGGAGACACCTTTAGTACTCCTTTATAATCACCCAGTTACGTTGGGAGCACCCAAAGTGTTCCTCCGGTAAACGGGAGTTGCATAATCTCATAGTTATAGGAACATGTATAAGTCATGAAGAAAGCAATAGCAACATACTAAACGATCGGGTGCTAAGCTAATGGAATGGGTCATGTCAATCAGATCATTCACTTAATGATGTGATCCCGTTAATCAAATAACAACTCCTTGTTTATGGTTAGGAAACATAACCATCTTTGATTAACGAGCTAGTTAAGTAGAGGCATACTAGTGACACTTTGTTTGTCTATGTATTCACACATGTATTATGTTTCCGGTTAATACAATTCTAGCATGAATAATAAACATTTATCATGATATAAGGAAATAAATAATAACTTTATTATTGCCTCTAGGGAATATTTCCTTCAGTCTCCCACTTGCACTAGAGTCAATAATCTAGATTACACAGTAATGATTCTAACACCCATGGAGCCTTGGTGCTGATCATGTTTTGTCGTGGAAGAGGCTTAGTCAACGGGTCTGCTACATTCAGATCCGTATGTATCTTGAAAATCTCTATGTCTCCCACCTGGACTAGATCCCGGATGGAACTGAAGCGTCTCTTGATGTGCTTGGTTCTCTTGTGAAATCTGGATTCCTTTGCCAAGGCAATTGCACCAGTATTATCACAATTTTTTTTTCATTGGACCCGATGCACTAGGTGTGACACCTAGATCCGATATGAACTCCTTCATCCAGACTCCTTCATTTGCTGCTTCCGAAGCAGCTATGTACTCCGCTTCACATGTAGATCCCGCTACAACGCTTTGTTTAGAACTGCACCAACTGACAGCTCCACCGTTTAATGTAAACACGTATCCGGTTTGCGATTTAGAATCGTCTGGATCAGTGTCAAATCTTGCATCAACGTAACCTTTTACGATGAGCTCTTTGTCACCTCCATATACGAGAAACATATCCTTAGTCCTTTTCAGGTACTTCAGGATGTTCTTGACCGCTATCCAGTGATCCACTCCTGGATTACTTCGGTACCTCCCTGCTAGACTTATAGCAAGGCACACATCAGGTCTGGTACACAGCATTGCATACATGATAGAGCCTATGGCTGAAGCATAGGGAACATCTTTCATATTCTCTCTATTTTCTGCAGTGGTCGGGCATTGAGTCTTACTCAACTTCACACCTTGTAACACAGGCAAGAACCCTTTCTTTGCTTGATCCATTTTGAACTTCTTCAAAACTTTGTCAAGGTATGTGCTTTGTGAAAGTCGAATTAAGCGTCTTGATCTATCTCTATAGATCTTAATGCCTAATATTTAAGCAGCTTCACCGAGGTCTTTCATTGAAAAACTCTTATTCAAGTATCCCTTTATGCTATCCAGAAATTCTACATCATTTCCAATTAGTAATATGTCATCCACATATAATATCAGAAATGCTACAGAGCTCCCACTCACTTTCTTGTAAATACAGGCTTCTCCAAAAGTCTGTATAAAACCAAATGCTTTGATCACACTATCAAAACGTTTATTCCAACTCCGAGAGGCTTGCACCAGTCCATAAATGGATCGCTGGAGCTTGCACACTTTGTTAGCTCCCTTTGGATCGACAAAACCTTCTGGTTGCATCATATACAACTCTTCTTCCAGAAATCCATTCAGGAATGCAGTTTTGACATCCATCTGCCAAATTTCATAATCATAAAATGCGGCAATTGCTAACATGATTCGGACAGACTTAAGCATCGCTATGGGTGAGAAGGTCTCATCGTAGTCAATCCCTTGAACTTGCCGAAAACCTTTTGCGACAAGTCGAGCTTTGTAGACAGTAATATTACCGTCAGCGTCAGTCTTCTTCTTGAAGATCCATTTATTCTCAATTGCTTGCCGATCATCGGGCAAGTCAACCAAAGTCCATACTTTGTTCTCATACATGGATCCCATCTCAGATTTCATGGCTTCAAGCCACTTTGCGGAATCTGGGCTCACCATTGCTTCTTCATAGTTCGTAGGTTCATCATGATCTAGTAGCATGACTTCCAGAACGGGATTACCATACCACTCTGGCGTGGATCTTACTCTGGTTGATCTACGAGGTTCAGTAGTATCTTGTTCTGAAGTTTCATGATCATTATCATTAGCTTCCTCACTAACTGGTGTAGGTGTCACAGAAACAGTTTTCTGTGATGTACTACTTTCCAATAAGGGAGCAGGTACAGTTACCTCGTCAAGTTCTACTTTCCTCCCACTCACTTCTTTCGAGAGAAACTCCTTTTCCAGAAAGTTTCCGAATTTAGCAACAAAAGTCTTGCCTTCGGATCTGTGATAGAAGGTGTATCCAATAGTCTCCTTTGGATATCCTATGAAGACACATTTCTCCGATCTGGGTTCGAGCTTATCAGGTTGAAGTTTTTTCACTTAAGCATCGCAGCCCCAAACTTTCAGAAACGACAACTTTGGTTTCTTGCCAAACCACAGTTCATAAGGCGTCGTCTCAACGGATTTTGATGGTGCCCTATTTAACGTGAATGCGGCCGTCTCTAGAGCGTATCCCCAAAACGATAGCGGTAAATCAGTAAGAAACATCATAGATCGCACTAAATCCAGTAAAGTATGATTACGACGTTCGGACACACCATTACGCTGTGGTGTTCCGGGTGGCGTGAGTTGCGAAACTATTCCACAATTTTTCAAATGTACACCAAACTCGTAACTCAAATATTCTCCTCCACGATCAGATCGTAGAAACTTTATTTTCTTGTTACGATGATTTTCAACTTCACTATGAAATTCCTTGAACTTTTTAAACGTTTCAGACTTATGTTTCATTAAGTAGATATACCCATATCTGCTTAAATCATCTGTGAAGGTGAGAAAATAACGATATCCGCCACGAGCCTCAATATTCATCGGACCACATACATCTGTATGTATGATTTCCAACAAATCTGTTGCTCTCTCCATAGTACCGGAGAACGGCGTTTTAGTCATCTTGCCCATGAGGCACGGTTCGCAAGTACCAAGTGATTCATAATCAAGTGGTTCCAAAAGTCCATCAGTATGGAGTTTCTTCATGCGCTTTACACCGATATGACCTAAACGGCAGTGCCACAAATAAGTTGCACTATCATTATCAACTCTACATCTTTTGGCTTCAACATTATGAATATGTGTATTACTACTATCGAGATTTAACAAGAATAGACCGCTCTTCAAGGGTGCATGACCATAAAAGATATTACTCATATAAATAGAACAACCATTATTCTCTGATTTAAATGAATAACCGTCTCGCATCAAACAAGATCCAGATATAATGTTCATGCTCAACGCTGGCACCAAATAACAATTATTCAGGTCTAATATTAATCCCGAAGGTAGATGTAGAGGTAGCGTGCCGACTGCGATCATATCGACTTTGGAACCGTTTCCCACGCGCATCGTCACCTCGTCCTTAGCCAATCTTCACTTAATCCGTAGTCCCTGTTTCGAGTTGCAAATATTAGCAACAGAACCAGTATCAAATACCCAGGTGCTACTGCGAGCATTAGTAAGGTACACATCAATAACATGTATATCACATATACCTTTGTTCACCTTGCCATCCTTCTTATTCGCCAAATACTTGGGGCAGTTCCGCTTCCAGTGACCAGTCTGCTTGCAATAGAAGCACTCAGTTTCAGGCTTAGGTCCAGGTTTGGGTTTCTTCTCTTGAGTAGCAACTTGCTTGCCGTTCTTTTTGAAGTTCCCCTTCTTCTTCCCTTTGCCCTTTTTCTTGAAACTAGTGGTCTTGTTGACCATCAACACTTGATGCTCCTTCTTGATTTCTACCTCTGCAGCTTTCAGCATCGCGAAGAGCTCGGGAATAGTCTTATTCATCCCTTGCATATTAAAGTTCATCACGAAGCTCTTGTAGCTTGGTGGCAGTGATTGGAGAATTCTGTCAATGACGCAGTCATCTGGAAGATTAACTCCCAACTGAATCAAGTGATTATTATACCCAGACATTTTGAGTATATGCTCACTGATAGAACTGTTCTCCTCCATCTTGCAGCTATAGAACTTATTGGAGACTTCGTATCTCTCAATCCGGGCATTTGCTTGAAATATTAACTTCAACTCCTGGAACATCTCATATGCTCCATGACGTTCAAAACGTCGTTGAAGTCCCGATTCTAAGCCGTAAAGCATGGCACATTGAACTATTGAGTAGTAATCAGCTTTGCTCTGCCAGACGTTCATAATATCTGGCATTGCTCCTGCAGCAGGCCTGGCACCCAGCGGTGCTTCCAGGATGTAATTCTTCTGTGCAGCAATGAGGATAATCCTCAAGTTACGGACCCAGTCCGTGTAATTGCTACCATCATCTTTCAACTTTGCTTTCTCAAGGAACGCATTAAAATTCAACGGAACAACAGCACGAGCCATCTATCTACAATCAAACATAAACAAGCAAGATACTAATCAGGTACTAAGTTTCATGATAAATTTAAGTTCAGTTAATTTACTTAAAGAACTCCCACTTAGATAGACATCCCTCTAATCCTCTAAGTGATTACGTGATCCGAATCAAGTAAACCATGTCCGATCATCACGTGAGATGGAGTAGTTTCATTGGTGAACATCTTTATGTTGATCATATCTACTATATGATTCACACTCGACCTTTCGGTCTCCGTGTTCCGAGGCCATATCTGTATATGCTTGGCTCGTCAAGTTTAACCTGAGTATTCTGCGTGTGCAACTGTTTTGCACCCGTTGTATTTGAACATAGAGCCTATCACACCCGATCATCACGTAGTGTCTCAGCACGAAGAACTTTCGCAACGGTGCATACTCAAGGAGAACACTACTTGATAATTTAGTGAGAGATCATCTTATAATGCTACCGTCAATCAAAGCAAGATAAGATGCATAAAAGATAAACATCACATGCAATCAATATAAGTGATATGATATGGCCATCATCATCTTGTGCTTGTGATCTCCATCTCCGAAGCACCGTTGTGATAACCATCGTCACCGGCGCGACACCTTGATCTCCATCGTAGCATCGTTGTCGTCTCGCCGAGCTTGTGCTTCCACGACTATCGCTACCGTTTAGTAAAGCATTACAGCGCGATTGCATTGCATACAATAAAGCGACAACCATATGGCTCCTGCCAGTTGCCGATAACTCGGTTACAAAACATGATCATCTCATACAATAAAAATCAGCATCATGTCTTGACCATATCACATCACAACATGCCCTGCAAAAACAAGTTAGACGTCCTCTACTTTGTTGTTGCAAGTTTTATGTGGCTGCTACGGGCTTAAGCAAGAACCAATCTTACCTACGCATCAAGACCACAATGATAGTTTGTCAAGTTGGTGCTGTTTTAACCATCGCAAGGACCGGGCGTAGCCACACTCAGTTCAACTAAAGTTGGAGAAACTGTCACCCACAAGCCACCTCTATGCAAAGCACGTCGGGAGAACCGGTCTCGCGTAAGCGTACGCGTAATGTCGGTCTGGGCCGCTTCATCCAACAATACCGCCGAACCAAAGTATGACATGCTGGTAAGCAGTATGACTTATATCGCCCACAACTCACTTGTGTTCTACTCGTGCATATAACATCAACATATAAAACCTAGGCTCGGATGCCACTGAAGGGTTTCATAGTAATTTCAAAAAATTTCCTACGCACACGCAAGATCATGATGATGCATAGCAACGAGAGGGGAGAGTGTTGTCTACGTACCCTTGTAGACCACAACGGAAGCGTTGACGCAACGTAGAGGAAGTAGTCGTACGTCTTCCGATCCAACCGATCCAAGCACCGTTACTCCGGCACCTCCGAGTTCTTGGCACACGTACAGCTCGATGACGCTCCCCGGGCTCCGATCCAGCAAAGCTTCGGGGATGAGTTTCTTCAGCACAACGGCATGGTGACGATGATGATGTTCTACCGACGCAGGGCTTTGCCTAAGCACTACTACGATATGACCGAGGTGGAATATGGTGGAAGGGGGCACCGCACACGGCTAAGGAACGATCACGAAGATCAACTTGTGTGTTCTAGGGTGCCCCCTGCCTCCGTATATAAAGGATCCAAGGGGGGGGGGTGCGGCCGGCCTAGAGGAGGCGCGCAGGAGGAGTCCTACTCCTACCGGGAGTAGGACTCCCCTCCCGTTCCTTGTCCAACTAGGAGAGGTGGAGGGAGAGAAGGAAAGGGGGGGGGGGCGCCGCCCCTCCCTCCTTGTCCAATTCGGACTAGGGGGAGAGGGGGCGCGCGGCCTGCCCTGGCAGCCCCTTCCTCTTCTCCACATTAGGCCCATAAGGCCCATTAACCCCCCCGAGGGGTTCCGGTAACCCCCCGGTGCTCCGGTTTTATCCGAAACTTCCCCGGAACCCTTCCGGTGTCCGAATATAGTCATCCAATATATCAATCTTTATGTCTCGACTCCTCGTCATGTCCGTGGTCACATCCGGGACTCCGAACTAACTTCGGTACATCAAAATGCATAAACTCATAATAACTGTCATCGTAACGTTAAGCGTGCGTACCCTACGGTTCGAGAACAATGTAGACATGACTGAGACAAATCTCCGGTCAATAACCAATAGCGGGACCTGGATGCCCATATTGGCTCCTACATATTCTACGAAGATCTTTATCGGTCAGACCGCATAACAACATACGTTGTTCCCTTTGTCATCGGTATGTTACTTGCCCGAGATTCGATCGTCGGTATCCAATACCTAGTTCAATCTCGTTACCGGCAAGTCTCTTTACTCGTTCCATAATACATCATCTCACAACTAACTTATTAGTTGTAATGCTTGCAAGGCTTATGTGATGTGCATTACCGAGAGGGCCCAGAGATACCTCTCCGACAATCGGAGTGACAAAACCTAATCTCGAAATACGCCAACCCAACATGTACCTTTGGAGACACCTGTAGTACTCCTTTATAATCACCCAGTTACGTTGTGATGTTTGGTAGCACCCAAAGTGTTCCTCTGGTAAACGGGAGTTGCATAATCTCATAGTTATAGGAACATGTATAAGTCATGAAGAAAGCAATAGCAACATACTAAACGATCGGGTGCTAAGCTAATGGAATGGGTCATGTCAATCAGATCATTCACTTAATGATGTGATCCCGTTAATCAAATAACAACTCCTTGTTTATGGTTAGGAAACATAACCATCTTTGATTAACGAGCTAGTTAAGTAGAGGCATACTAGTGACACTTTGTTTGTCTATGTATTCACACATGTATTATGTTTCCGGTTAATACAATTCTAGCATGAATAATAAACATTTATCATGATATAAGGAAATAAATAATAACTTTATTATTGCCTCTAGGGCATATTTCCTTCAAGAACATGGTGCTACTTTGAAGCACAAGTGTTGAAAAAGGATAGTAGCATTCTCCCTTCTCTCTTTTTCTCTCATTTTTTATTTTCTCTTTTTTTGGGCCTTCTATTTTTTTGGCCTTTCTCTCTTTTTTTGAATTTTTTTTCGTCCGGAGTCTCATCCCGACTTGTGGGGGAATCATAGTCTCCATCATCCTTTACTCACTGGGACAATGCTCTAATAATGATGATCATCACACTTTTATTTACTTACAACTCAATATTACAACTCGATACTAGAACAAAGATATGACTCTATATGAATGCCTCCGGCGGTGTACCGGGATGTGCAATGATCTACCCTAGCAATGACATCAAAAAACGTACAAGCCATGAAAACATCATGCTAGCTATCTTACGATCATGCAAAGCAATATGACAATGAATGCTCAAGTCATGTATATGATGATGATGGAAGTTGCATGGCAATATATCTCGGAATGGCTATGGAAATGCCATTATAGGTAGGTATGGTGGCTGTTTTGAGGAGGGTACATGGTGGGTTTACGGTACCGATGAAAGTTGCACAATACTAGAGAGGCTAGCAATGATGGAAGGGTGAGAGTGCGTATAATCCATGGACTCAACATTAGTCATAAAGATCTCACATACTTATTGCAAAAGTCTATTAGCTATCGAAACAAAGTACTACACGCATGCTCCTAGGGGGATAGATTGGTAGGAAAAGACCATCGCTCGTCCCCGCCTTCCACTCATAAGGAAGACAATCAATAAATAAATCATGCTTCGACTTCATCACATAACGGTTCACCATACATGCATGCTACGGGAATCACAAACGTCAACACAAGTATTTCTACTAATCCACAACTACCCACTAGCATGACTCTAATATCACCATCTTTATATCGCAAAACTATTGCCAGGAATCAAACATATCATATTCAGTGATCTACAAGTTTTATGTAGGATTTTATGACTAACCATGTGAATGACCAGTTCCTGTCATCTCTCTAAATAGATATAAGTGAAGCAAGAGAGTTTAATTCTTTCTAGAAAAGATATTCCCGTGCTCTAACAAATATAAGTGAAGCAAAAGAGCATTCTACAAATGGCGGTTTCCTATGTAAAGAGAAACAGGCAATCCAAATTTCAAATGATATAAGTGAAGCACATGAAGCATTCTGTAAAGCCATACTCAAAAGATATAAGTGAAGTGCATACAGCATTCTATAAATCAACCAAGGACTATCTCATACCAGCATGGTGCATAAAAGAAAAATGAAAACTAAATGCAAAAGACGCTCCAATATTGCACATATCGTATGAACAAAACGAATCCAAAAACATACCGATACTTGTTGAAGAAAGAGGGGATGCCTTCCGGGGCATCCCCAAGCTTAGACGCTTGAGTATCCTTGAATGTTTACTTGGTGTGCCTCGAGCATCCCCAAGCTTGAGCTCTTTCATCTCTTCCTTCTTCTCACATCGAGACCTTCTCGATCATCGAACACTTCATCCAAACAAAACTTCAACAAAAAACTCGGTAAGATCCGTTAGTATAATAAAGCAAATCACTACTCTAAGTACTGTTGCAAACCAATTCATATTTTATTTTTGCATTGTGTCGACTATAATATAACTTTTTCATGGCTTAATCCACTGATATAAATTGATAGTTTCATCAAAACAAGCAAACTATGCATCAAAAACATAATCTGTCTAAAACAAAACAGTCTGTAATAATCTGAACATTCACCATACTTATGATACTTCAAAAATTCTACCAAAATTAGGAAAAATAAACAATTTGTGTAGAAATACATTGCAAAAAGAATCAGAAGCATTTGACGTTCCAGTAAAAAAAATGTAAAATCGAGCACTACAGCCAAAGTTTTTGTCCTGCACCGCACAAACCAACAAGCATTGTAAACATCCTAAAGGTAAACCTTGGCACATTATTTTTATAATACTATGGAATTGTACAAGGGGATAATTATTTTTGTTGAAAAGTTTCGGTAATCAAGATTCACAAAGTTTCCGTGAGCATGAACAATGTTCAAGGCTAGCTCCCACTTCAACAATGCTTGTCTCTCTCACTTTCACTTTCCTTTTTGAAAAAGTTTTGGGTTCCCCTCTTTATTTTTGTTGTTTTTAAACTATATGAAAGCACTCAATAGAAATAAATGACTCTCTAAAACTTCTGGGTTGTCTCCCTGGCAGCGCTTTCTTGAAAGCCATTAAGCTAGGCATATAGTGCTCAAGTAATGAATCCACCCGGATCCCAAGGTATACCAAAGCCAATTTTAATCAACAATGATTTGTAATTTAGTAGTGAGCACAAAGTAACATATATCATGTAACAACGAAGTCTAACTCTCTTCCGATGCATTGGCATGTCATAAAAGAACAATTCATGCACACATAGTAAATGCCAATGCATAGTATAAACAGTTTCTTACAATTTTATCGTATTGGAAACATAGAGAGGTGGAGATATAGTTCCTCTCTCATAATAATTATAAGTAGGAGCAGCAAGCACATGCATATTATATCTATCAAAATCATCATGTGTAGTTGTAAAAGGAAACCCATCAATATAATCCTTAATAAGCACAAACTTCTCCGATATAGTGTAGTTTGGAGAATTCAAAAAGATAATAGGACTATCATGTGTGGGTGCAATAGCAACAATTTCATGTTTAACATAAGGAACTATAGCAAGTTCATATCCATAAGCATAATTCATATTGGCATCTTGGCCACAAGCATAGCAAGCATCATTAAAAAAGAATATTTCAAAAGAATCAACGGGAGCATAGGAATTATCATAGCATTCATCCTTCGGTAAGCCTGAAGGGAAATTAAACAATGTATGAGTTGAAGAGTTACTCTCATTAGAAGGTGGGCACGGGTGATCAATCCGCTCTTCGTCCTTTTGTTCTTCGCTCTCCTCCTCATATTTTTCATCCAATGGGCTCACAGTTTCATCAATTTATGCTTCCATAGATTCCTTTAAAATATTAGTCTCTTCTGGGACAGCGGAGACTTTCTCAATAAACGCATCAATATCGGAATTGTATTCATAATTCTCATAACAATATTTAAGGATAGCTAAATTTTCAGGTCTATAGACAACATCATAAAGATTTTCATATTCTTTGAACATAGATTCAATTTCATAAGCACCCATAAAAGCAACAAATTCTTCTATTTGTTCCACATTATAATGGTCATATATAGCTCTAGCATAAGAAGCCAAAGTTTCATTATCATTAAATTTGTATAAAAAGGGAAGGTGTTGCCGGGGCTGCTGATCCACGGGCACCTATGGGACCGCCGGTCCGGGTCCCTTTTGGTTCGGCGGGGGGCGGAGGTCGCGCAAAGAGCAGATCGAGGCGAAGCCCGCGGGCGGTTTGGTCGTGCGAAGAGTAAATCGAGGCAAAGCACGCAAGCGATTTACCCAGGTTCGGGCCGCACGGATGCGTAAAACCCTACTCCTGCTTTGTGGATTGGTATTGATTTCTAGCTCGGGAGCGAGATCGAGCGTGAGTGTGCGGAATTGCTGAACCGAACCCCCCCTCTACGTTGCCCCGGGCCTCCTTTTATATGCTCAAGGGGTTACCGACATAGTGCAACGGAGGGCAAAAGTGGAAAAGGGTGCCGTGGGTAGGCACAGCTAGGTGCTGTAGTAGGCACAGCTAGCTGCTACAGTGTTATCATACCTAACCCTGACGGCAGGGGACAAGGGCATTAAATGCCCGTCTGTGTCGCCTAGACAGCACCGAAAGGGACCGCTAGGGACGCCACCATCTTGCCACGATGGTTGTCTTGTCAGCGCCTGCGTGCCACCGCACGCCCCTAGCTGCACAGCCTCCTGCCACGTGCGCTTGGGAGGGACCCCGGAGCGACACGTGGGTGGATGTGCTGGAGCGCGGGCGTGGAGTGGGGGTTTGCCGCGGCAAGCGCCTTGCCGCGGCCGTTGACTTGTCGCTTCCGGGAGCTTGTCGCTCACCGGGCCTTGTCGGGGCACGTAGCGCGCCGCGGCAAGTTCCTTGGAATGCCTTGGGTGGTCTTCCCGGCAAGCGCCTCTTGCCGGGGTCTTGCCTTGTTCCCGGCAAGCTCCTCTTGCCGGGGTCTTGTCTTGAGTACTTTGTTCTTGAATGGTCTTCAAAGGGACCACGGAGGATCTTGGCGGTGACCTGGCAGGCCTTGCCGCGGGATGCTGCGACTGCCCGTGCACAAGTTCGGGGTACTAAGGGTACCCCTACTTTAGTACACCGACAGGAGCCCCCGGGCCTGGGCCAGACACGGTGCCGAGCGCTGTTGGGCCAGGCCCAAAACAGTGCACGGGCACGCGTGGCCTAGGTCATGCCGCATGTCCCTCCGCTTCCATCACGCACGCCCGGAACGGCACGCGTCAAATGCGGCGTCGTGGGTGACGTGGACGGCGCGGGCACGCGGGGCTGAGCCCCGCGAGCGTGCGTCAAGCCATGATGAAGGGGAACGGCCCACGCCCTCTTCTCCAAGCGGAGATAGGCGTGGGGGCGTGGCGCATTTACTGGACGGGGCCGGCGTGCGGTTTTCGAAGCGCCCACTCCCCGAGATTACGGGGTAGGGCGAGGCCGCCCCATCCGTCGCCTCAGTTCTGCATCTCCGCCACGCGGCTCCCATGCACTTGGGATCGCGGACGGCGGGAGCGGGAACCTGGGCCGTTGCGAGCAGAGGGGGCGGGTCGGCCCGCCTCCCTGCTCTTCCCGTGCCTTGATTCACCGAGCGGGGCGGCTGGGCTCCCACTTCGCTCCTTTATAAGGAGCGGGAAGGGAGCACCGGAGCCTGCACCCTCTCGTCTCCTCCTTTCTTCAGCTTCTGCTCCCCTTTCGCTCATTCGCCATGGAGAAAGGGAATCCCGGGCCTTCATCGGTGGCGGCGAGGTTCGCTGCCAGACAGCGCACCCTCCCCTCTTCCTCGCTCATGGTGGCAGAGCCAGCCATAAGGGGAAGAGGGAGGGGGCGAGGTCGAGGCGCTCGGGGGAGAGGCGGACGGGGTGACGCGCCAGCTTCGCCCCCGCCGGCGGCCCCTCCCCCCGTGGCGGTCCATATAGGGGACAACCCTTGCGAGTTCTTCGTCAAGCTGCGCCGGGCGCCTCGTCGTCGCCTCCGGTTTCCAGCTCCGTTCACGAGCGTGATGGAGTCGGACCCGCCCGAAACTCTGAGATTACACATGAGGGGCTGTGGGATCAGCGGCACGCGAGTCCGCGTGGTGTTCCCAGTCCCTAGTGTGATGTATCTCGATCGAGGGTGGAAGACGTTCGCCCACATCCACAGCCTGATGGAGGGGTTCACCCTCCATTTTAAGCTGATGGAGGGCGATCTCCTCTCCGTCAAGGTCTTCGGGTGCTTCGGCACCCGGGCGAAGTGCTGCGTGGACAGCTCCTCCGATAGCGAAGGCTCCTCCTCGAGCGAGAGTGACGAGGAGGAGAGCGGCAGTCTTGGTGAGGGTGGCGAGCGGCAGGACGGCGACTCCGACTAGGTGTCGAGCGCCGTCTCGTGCGGCACCGGCGACCCTATCATCCGCGGCGCCGGCTTCTTGAACTAACCGGGGGCGTCTCCTTGGGCGGCTGGCGTAGGGAGGCCGCGGAAGGGGAAGAGGGCTGGCGACAAGGCCGTCAGGTCGGAGTACGAGGGCGTGGTGCCCTCGACAGCGTGCTGACGTCATGCCGCCCCTCCTTCGCACCCTTCTCCCGGCGTCGCCATCACCGTCCGGCCCCCGGGATGTTCTCTTGGTGTCTTCTGGCACCTGTAGCTCGCCTTGGCGCCCCTTTCCCCTTTTCGCCTCCTTGACCTACCTCCTGAAGAGAGGGACAGGAAAGGGATTACAGGCACCTTATCTTTTCAACTGTAAGCCTTCGGGCCTTAGCTGTATCTAAAACTTGTAATCCTCTCTTCATGTTTTTCATCCTCTATGGACTGTACCTGTATGGGATGTTTTTTAATGAAAAGGGGATGTTTGCCGGGTTATTGCCTCACGGGTCGAACCCACGCCAAGGAGCAAATCCTTAGTATCCCTCGGACAGACATTCCCGGCAACAGTCCCTGCCGCCTTCCCACGTCGCTCGACCTTCCCCACGCCTTTGGCGGAGGCGGGAACGAGGTGGGCGCGGCCTCCTCGTTTCATCCCTTTGCTGTCGCGGCTTCGACCAAACTTGGCCCCGGGAACGCGCTCCAGGGCCTAGAGTCGGGGGAGCACGGCAGTTTTCGGGAAGAAACGCGGGTTCACATTCCCCAGTCCATTAGAGGATGCATGACGAGGGATAAAAGACTTATCTGATATTGCAGCCCCCGGCAACTCTGGCTTACCGGGGGTGACATCTTGGCATCCGCAGCTCCTGGTGTTCTTGCCGGGGCCCAGGTGCAGGCGCGCCCTTCTTCTCCTTTTCGTCTCCAGGTGGCCTAGCCAGGACGTGCGAGCCCTGCGAACGAAGGAAAAGCAAAGGGACGGACACTCGACCTCTAAGATAGGGGTTAGCCGCTGTTAGGGACTATCGACCCTAACCAAGGACGAGACTCAGACTCAATCTAGCATGCATGCTATAGCCCCCGGGGTATGCAGCGCTTCATTTTTTGGTGCTCAGGGTCTGCGCCTGGCTCTGTACAGAGGTTTACATGCAACAGCGGCAAGACTCGTACAGAAAGGTGGTTGCCGGACGGGGTCCGACAACCGCGCCTTACGGGTAAAACTTACGAAGATGCTCGATGTTCCAGGAGTTTCTCACTGGAATGCCATCTTCGGTCTCAAGGCGGACAGCGCCAGGCCTTGTGACTCGTTTCACCCGGTAAGGGCCTTCCCACTTCGGGGTCAACTTGTTGGAATTCTTGGCCGACTGAACGCGCCGAAGAACAAGGTCGCCTTCTTCGAGACTCCTGGCATTGACTCTGCGGCTGTGGTAGCGACGCAGAGCTTGCTGGTAGCGAGCAGCTCACACAGTAGCCTGGAGACGATCTTCCTCAAGGAGCAGTGCGTCATCTTGCCGCAGCTGCTCTTGCTCAAGCTCATCGTAAGCGAGCACTCGAGGTGACCCGTATACGAGTTTCGTGGGGGTAACTGCCTCTGCTCCATAGACTAGAGCAAAGGGTGTCTGTCAAGTGGCTCGATTTGGCGTCGTTCTGATCGACCAAAGAACCACCGGTAGCTCCTCGATCCAGTTTCTTCCGCACTTGCGCAGCCTGTCGAAAGTCCTGGTCTTGAGCCCACGCAGCACCTCAGCATTTGCCCTCTCCGCTTGACCGTTGCTCCTTGGGTGAGCAACAGAAGCGAAGCAGACTGTGGCGCCGAGATCTTGGATGTACTGCATGAAGGCGTGGCTCGTGAACTGTGTGCCGTTGTCGGTGATAATCCGGTTAGGGATCCCGAAGCGGCAAACAATCGACCTGAAGAACTTGACGACTGACTGTGCGGTCACCTTCCTCACTGGTTCCACTTCCGGCCACTTTGTGAACTTGTCGATTGCGACGTACAAGTACTCAAAGCCCCCGACAGCTCGGGGGAAGGGGCCGAGGATGTCGAGCCCCCAGACCGAAAAGGGCCAGGATAAAGGGATCGTCCGGAGAGCTTGAGCTGGCTGGTGTATCTGCTTGGAATGGAACTGGCACGCTTCACACTTGGTTACTGGTGCAGTTGCATCCTGGAGGGCTGTTGGCCAGAAGAAACCTTGCCGGAATGCTTTACCGACGAGTGCTCTTGCGCCAATGTGGTGACCACATATGCCTCCGTGCATCTCTGCCAATAGCTTCTTTCCGTCTTCCCGGGGAATGCACCTCAATTTCACACCATTGAGTCTTCTTCTGTACAGCGTCTTGTCGACGAACTGGTACATACTTGACTGCCGGGCTACTCTTTCGGCTTCTTCTTGCTCTTCGGGAAGTTCTCCTGTCTGAAGGAAACGGACAATCTGCTGCGCCCATGTTGGAGCCTGTGGCTCGACAACAAGGACTAAAGGCGAATCTGCTGCCGCAGGAACATCCGCTTCTACGGCGAGAAGCTGTGTCTTTGCCGGAGCTTGATGTTCCGCGACAAGATTGCCGGGAGCTTCAGCTTCAACGGAACAAACCCTAGGGCTTGCCGGAGCATCTGGCTCCCCGGCGCTCTTGGCGTTGATCTTGGAGGTTGCTGCGGGAATATCTGCTTCTACGGCGAGAAGCTGTGTCTCTGCCGGAGCGTGACATTCCGCGACAAGCTTGCCGGGAGCTTTTGCTTCAACGGAGCAAGCCCTAGGGCTTGCCGGAGCAGACTGCTCCTCAGCGCCTTCGGTGTTGATCTTGGGGACCTTCTTGGCGGCGGCTTCGGGAAGCTCTGCTGGGGACATCGATAAGGAGCTGGCGCAGCTGGGGGTGGAGGACTTCGGGTACTCCTCCGACGAGAACCTCCAACCTAGCTCCAAGCTCACTATGTTCTTCCAAGGCGTGGCGACGGCGCTCCAGCGGCTCCGGGATGAGATCCCGAAGCGGCTGGCCGACGAGTCGCGCGAGATCTGCGCGGGAGCCCTTCAGAAGGTGTTGATGAAGGTGGCCTTCCGCAATCCAGGCCTCCGCCTCCACAACGTCCTCAGATCCTTGCCGCCTGATATCGATCAGGAAGAGCTCAAGGCCCTTGTCGCACCCATTGTGGACAAGGTGAGCGGGATCAAGAGGGTCGAGGGCGACCGCGCCAACTAGGCCGCCGGCTTCCTTCTTTCCTTGTCGCTGCTAGCTATGTCATAGAAGACATTTATTAGAGCTGCGACAAGCTATTTTTTAATATAACTTTCTTCTGGGTAGCCATTGCAATGTTATTCCCTTTACTTGACTCCTCCCTTTGTATGTTTTTGCCCTACGCTTTTAGGGAACTTGTCGGTGCAAGCATCCAGACCGCGAGCGCTGAGCGCGGAACTGGCGGTGCTGCTACTGGCAAGAAACCTTGTCGCAGCTAGCTGCAGCTCACTTAAGTTGCTGAGCGGGGTTCGAAGCAAAGTAAGGGCGCGGTTAGTGTAGCAACTAGCCGCAGCTAACTTACGTTGTTGAGCAGGCTCAAAACAATGCAAGGGCGCGGCTAGTGTAGCAACTATCCGCAGCTCACCTAATGTTGTTGAGCGAGCTCGAAACAATGCAAGTGCGCAGCCAGCTACGAGTTGGCTCCTCCGCGCACAGGTTTCCCATACAAAGTGCAGTCGTTCAAGGGAGATAACTTGAAATTTAAAAAATTTGGCCACTCAAACTTTGGCAACTTAGCTTTTTGTCGTTTGCTTCCCGGCAAGATGAAATTCTTGAACGACGCCTGGTCCATACCCTTTTCTTCTCCCTTCCCCCCCGGCAAACTTGTGGGCGAGGGAACCTTTCTTTCCTTGGAGGACAAGAAAGAAGAGAAAATAAAGATATAGAGCCTTGCGGCTCGTTATCGCTTACCGTGGGGTTGGTGCTGCACAAATGTCAGATCATATATGCCAGAAAATAGAAAGCATAAAATCGACAAAATGTGCGGAGCACGCGAGCTCTGCTACGCACGGGATCTGCACCCGGCCTCGTACAAAGGATTATATGCAACAGCGGCAAGACTTTGTACAAGAGGTGGTTGCCGGAACGGGTTCCGACAACCGCGCCTTATGGGTAAAACTTACGAAGATGCTCGATCCTCCAGGAATTACTCTCTGGGATGCCATCTTCGGTCTCAAGGCGGACAGCGCCAGGCCTTGTGACTCGTTTCACCCGGTAAGGGCCTTCCCATTTCGGCGTCAACTTTGCATGTTTTTACCCTACGCTTTTAGGGAACTTGCCGGTGCAGGCACCAGGGCCGTGAGCGCTGAGTGCGGAACATCAGCAGGCTGTTGGCGGTGCCGCTACCGGCAAGAAACCTTGTCGCAGCTAGCTGCAGCTCACTTAAGTTGCTGAGCGGGGCTCGAAGCAAAGTAAGGGCGCGGCTAGTGTAGCAACTAGCCGCAGCTAACTTACATTGTTGAGCAGGCTCGAAACAATGCAAGGGCGCGGCCAGTGTAGCAACTGGCCGCGGCTCACCTAATGTTGTTGAGCGAGCTCGAAACAACGCAAGTGTGCAGCCAGCTACGAGTTGGCTCCTCCGCGCACAGGCTTCTCATACAAAGTGAGCCGATCCAGGGGAGATAACTCAAAAATTAGAGATATGGTTGCTCAGGCTTTGGCAACTTATCGGTTCTGGGTGTGTTGACGTGCATGATGGCCTTGGGCGCTCCGAGATCCACCAGCTCGATCTTGATCCAGCGAGCGCATGGTACCGTGAGTACCATGATGCTGCCGGTCCCGCGCCTCCTGAGATGGGCGCGGTGCATGCACGGACGCCGAGGTCTTGGAGGGCGCCCGGTCGTTGTGGGAGCCGGCCACGCCGCCGATGGGCAGCACAGCCTTGCCCTGGGACCTGGCAGCACCGGGAGTTCCCTCGTCGATGCGTGCCCTTCCGCCGGCGCCTGCCCCACCATCCGTTTGCTCCGGCGGTGGGTGGCTCGGCGCGGACGGAGCAGCTGCCTCCAAAACCTTCTTCTTCGGCGGCATGTTGATGAAGAAGATGAAGATCTAGCTCGCAAGAACGCCGGATCTGATTCACACAACTTCGACGCCCCCTACCTGGCGCGCCAGAGATGCCGGGGCTGCTGATCCACGGGCACCTATGGGACCGGCGGTCCGGGTCCCTTTTGGTTCGGCGGGGGGCGGAGGACGCGCAAAGAGCAGATCGAGGCGAAGCCCGCGGGCGGTTTGGTCGTGCGAAGAGTAAATCGAGGCGAAGCACGCAAGCGATTTACCCAGGTTCGGGCCGCACGGATGCGTAAAACCCTACTCCTGCTTTGTGGATTGGTATTGATTTCTAGCTCGGGAGCGAGATCGAGCGTGAGTGTGTGGAATTGCTGAACCGACCCCCCCCCTCTACGTTGCCCCGGGCCTCCTTTTATATGCTCAAGGGGTTACCGACATAGGGCAACGGAGGGCAAAAGTGGAAAAGGGTGCCGTGGGTAGGCACAGCTAGGTGCTGTAGTAGGCACAGCTAGCTGCTACAGTGTTATCATACCTAACCCTGACGGCAGGGGACAAGGGCATTAAATGCCCGTCTGTGTCGCCTAGACAGCACCGAAAGGGACCGCTAGGGACGCCACCGTCTTGCCACGATGGTTGTCTTGTCAGCGCCTGCGTGCCACCGCACGCCCCTAGCTGCACAGCCTCCTGCCACGTGCGCTTGGGAGGGACCCCAGAGCGACACGTGGGTGGATGTGCTGGAGCGCGGGCGTGGAGTGGGGGTTTGCCGCGGCAAGCGCCTTGCCGCGGCCGTTGACTTGTCGCTTCCGGGAGCTTGTCGCTCACCGGGCCTTGTCGGGGCGCGTAGCGCGCCGCGGCAAGTTCCTTGGAATGCCTTGGGTGGTCTTCCCGGCAAGCGCCTCTTGCCGGGGTCTTGCCTTGTTCCCGGCAAGCTCCTCTTGCCGGGGTCTTGTCTTGAGTACTTTGTTCTTGAATGGTCTTCAAAGGGACCACGGAGGATCTTGGCGGTGACCTGGCAGGCCTTGCCGCGGGACGCTGCGACTGCCTGTGCACAAGTTCGGGGTACTAAGGGTACCCCTACTTTAATACACCGACAGGTGTGTAGCCTTCATCCTAGAGTAACAAGTATAATCATATCTCAAGCATAGTTGCCTAGCATACCATTTCAACATATAAATTTGATCCCATAATAGTTTCCCTTTTTGAGTCAAGCGATAATCCCTAAAGTATTCACGTTGATCCAATGTGTCTCCCATTACCAAATTGAATGGGGTTTTCTCTGGATTATCAAAGTAGTACATAATATCTGTCACATAACGAGCATCGAGGGTTTTAGGAGGTTCCCCATCTCCATGAGCAGTAAGTACACCTAATGTTTTTGGTATTTCGTGTTCCATATCCATAACTAAAGATAAAGAACAACTAAGAACAACAAATAAAAAATACTTAGTGATAAAGCAAACAAGCACACACGAGAATATTCACCCCACGCTATTGCTCCCCGGCAACAGCGTCAGAAAAAGGTCTTGATAACCCACAAGTATAGGGGATCAATTGTAGCCTCTTTCAATAAGTAAGAGTGTCGAACCCAACGAGGAGCTAAAGGTAGAACAAATATTCCCTCAAGTTCTATCGACCACTGATACAACTCTACGCACGCCTGACGTTCGCTTTACCTAGAACAAGTATGAAACTAGAAGTACTTTGTAGGTGTTGTTGGATAGGTTTGCAAGATAATAAAGAGCATGTAAATAAAAAGTAGGGGCTGTTTAGGCAAAGACACAACTAAGTTAGTTTTAGTAAAGAGCTTTTTGTTACGAGAAAGTTATTTCTCCCTAGGCAATCGATAACTAGACCGGTAATCATCATTGCAATTTTATATGAGGGAGAGGCATAAGCTAACATACTTTCTCTACTTGGATCATATGCACTTATGATTGGAACTCTAGCAAGCATCCGCAACTACGAAAGATCATTAAGGTAAAACCCAACCATTGCATTAAAGCATCAAGTCCTCTTTATCCCATACGCAACAACCCCCTTACTCGGGTTTGTGTTTCAGTCACTCACGCAACCCACTATAAGCGAATCATGAACGTATTGCAACACCCTACAGCGGGGATCCCTCATGCTTGCGCGACACAGAGAGCACCATAGGACATCACCAATAATAAAACATGCAACTCAAACCAATCTTGATCATCAAATAGCCAATAGGACAAAACGGATCTACTCAAACATCATAGGATAGCCATACATCATTGGGAAATAATATATAGCGTTGAGCACCATGTTTAAGTAGAAATAACAGCGGGTAAGAGAGAGGTTACACTGCTGCATAGAGGGGGGAAGAGTTGGTGATGATGGCGGTGAAGTTGTTGGTGAAGATTGCGGTGATGATGATGGCCCCCGGTGGCACTCCGGTCCCACCAGAAGCGAAGGGGAGAGAGCCCCCCTCCTTCTTCTTCTTCCTTGACCTTCTCCCTAGATGGGAGAAGGGTTTCCCCTCTGGTCCATGGCCTCCATGGCGTGGGAGGGGCGAGAGCCCCTCCAAGATTGGATCTGTCTCTCTTTGTTTCTGCGTTCTCAGATTCTTCCCTTTCACCGTTTCTTATTTTCCCGGAGATCCGTAACTCCGATTGGGCTGAAATTTTAATACGATCTCTATCCAGATATTAGCTTTCTTGTGGCGAAAGAAGGGTACCAACCGCCTTACGGGGTGGCCACGAGGGTCAGGGGCGCTCCCCTGCCTCGTGGCCCCATCGGGCATCGTTTCGCGTGGATTTTTCTTCCCAAAAATCACATATATTCCAAAAAAAAATCTCTGTAAGTTTTTATCCCGTTTGGACTCCGTTTGATATGGATATTATGCGAAACAAAAAACATGCAACAAACAGGAACTGGCCCTGGGCACTGGATCAATATGTTAGTCCGAAAAATAGTATAAAAAGTTGCCAAAAATATATGAAAGTTGTAGAATATTGGCATTGAACAATCAAAAATTATAGATACGACAAAGACGTATCATGATGAAAGATGGAATATTTACTGAAAATGGATAGGCAGGCCGTATTCACATACACGATGTGTAAACTAAGCTAATGGCAGTTCAACAAACTAGAAGCAATGCAAAGCATCCGTTGCAAGATATGTGCGATAAATATAACCTTGTGAAGTTAGAGCAAGCACCTTGATGGGTGAATAAGATAGGGAATATTCCTCTGACTCCTCCACTAGGGAGCTACATTGAATTAGGTCTCCCTCTAGCTCATAATCACTGTTAGGATCATATTCTGAGCATGAATCTGCAGGTGGAGAGCGTTTGCATTGCATTGCATCCAGACTTGATTTCAGTCCCTTAATGCCAAGTTTGACATCCATGGCATTGTTCTGCTTTATTCTTTTCAGGCGCACAAGCTCATAATCATTATGATGCTGTTCAGAATCTAAGATTCATGAAAACATAAAAAGTAGTCAGATTATCTATGGAATGCATTGCGGATTCAACTCGAAGAGTGTCTCCCTATAAACCCCTACATATGCAAATTTCACCCCCCAATCGTGCTGACCAGACAACACACAGAAATACAAACCCCTTATGTCTCTATAACAGGCAGACACACATTTCAAAACTGAAGTAGGAACAATAGAATTATATGAAATTCGTATTTGAACAAATAAACTAAGGAATTATGAGTGTCATAATGTTTATCTTCAAGGGTGGAGTGTTGGTAGTGCGACACAAAGCAAGTAGGTAGATTGTATTCCATGTAAAAGATCGAAGCCTATGTAAAAGCTGGAAATGACACTTTCTTTCTATACAATGCAGTGTTCATTGCCCACACATGATGGAAGAAATCACATAAGGAAATACTATTCACTCATGTCTACGGTTGCAGTATTTAGAAACAGGGTGGTCCACCCTAAAAGAATATTGACAATAAATATGACAAGGCAAGCATAGATGTAGTGAATCAATCATTTACTTGTGAGCTCAATAGGACAAGTATGCAGAATTGTAACTGCAGTAAGAGACCATCCAAAATCTGAATCAAGAAGTTTATCTAGCACTTATTGTTTGCAACTAAGCGATGTGAATAATTGGATATTATATCGAATAGGTAAGAAAGACAAGTAAAATTTTCAACAAACCTGGCTTGCAGTAGTAATCTGGGCCAATGTCACTACGACCAACAATCCAAAATGACTAGCGTCTGTTCCTAGGGCCGAATTTTGAAAACCCTGTGAACTTTACAGGTACTAAAGATTATCGAAATACATCTGAACCATTAAGTGTAGGTAGCACTGAGCACACAACAAACCCTAATGACAGTCCTGCGTAATGAGTAATGAATCAATTAGAAAATGGGTGATGAGGAGTGGCTGCTGAGTGCTGAGGACTTATCTTAGGATAAATCAGGTTGGCTTAGTGGGTGCTGCACGCCTGAGCCCTGAACGGACTGGGAAGGTAGGCACGGCAGCACGCCCGGGCAGCGGTGATGCTGTTGGGCGAGCGGCTCCTGACCTCCTGTTAGTCCGGCGTCTCCTCCTAGAGTCATGCCATCCAGGGACGGCAAGTCACCGGCGAGGCAGGCGGTTGGGGGCGAGTAGAGATCTGAAGCGCGCAGCAGAACAGAGGGGAATCGGTGCCTGGGACGACCCAAAATCCCAGGGTGGGCCGGCCCACCGTGGGCACCCTGTAGAGATACACACCCGAGCGGCGAACATGCATTTTGGAAACTAATTTAGGAACATTTAGCTAACCAATTAAACGAATCTGTTTTAATAATATCAGATTCGTATTTGAACAACTAAGCTTGTTTAGCTTGATGGGTCGAGTAGTGCTATTATGACACGAAGCACGTATTCTGACCGTATAGTGATCATAAAAGGGGGGAAAAGAGAAATGATATTTAGCAGCCATTGTTTGCTTCAAACTAAGAACTAAATTCTAAGAGCTGAAAAGAAAGTAGAGTAACCAAGTTAAGATCTATTTTCTGGTTGAGATCAAAAAGTTGAGGAGATATGAAGTACCACCTCTCTTGCGGCGCCGTGTAGGCATTGGGGGTGCGATGGCTATCGGTGGCGTTGAAGCAGATCTGCAACAGTAGATGGGTGCATCAGGGGATAAGTCCCGTTGCGGTGGAAGAGAAGGTCGTGTGAGCGGCCCCGGCAAAGAGGACGACGGCACCGATGAAGCAAGAGGACGTGATGCAAGGCTCTTGGTCCGTCGCCGTGGATGAGAAACGTCCATCTCTAGCAGTGGACGACGCGGTCTTGGTAGGCGCTCCGGCATGGTGGAGGACGGTGGCGATGGATGTGGTGGAGGACGGCGGCGAAGAATGTGGTGGAGGACGACGACGATGGATGGGGTGGCGGACGGAGGCTGGTGTGGGGATGGTGTTCTAGCGCGGATGGTGTATGAATGGGAAAATGGAGGGAGAGGTACGGGGAACCATGTTTTTGGGACGTGCCTGTCTGAAATATGGGAAAGTTATGAACTTAGCCCCCGTTTAAAATTTGGACGTCTCATCAGTTGGTGATACGACAGTAATCTCGCATCTCACCAATATTTGCCCAGAGGGATTTCGGGCGAGGAGAGGGTGGTTGGCGCCCATGGTTGGCGCCCATGTTGTATGAACGGGGCTGACAGGTAGGGCGGTTGTGTCACGTCTGAGTGAAGTTACAACCCTGCCCCTATTGAAAATATTTGCCTACATTGTTTTCGGCCGAGTCGAGTTTGTTTTGCCGCCAACCGTGTATGAATGGGGAAATGGAGGGAGAAACAGAGGTCTTTCAGATGAGCTTGAATCAAATGTGTTTTGCCGCCCATGTTTGGCGCCCACCGTGTCGGAATGGGCTCAGAGGCGGGCGTGTCACGTCTTATTGAAGTTACTATCCTACCGCTATTTAGAGCAATGGAAATCGGGCTGATGGATTGTCCGTGTAATGGGTAGACAGTAATTTCCATCTCCCAAACACTTGGCTTCGGGCAGCCAACGTGGGAGTGGACATTTTGCCACTTCTTTCGAATTTTGGGACAATAAGCATCCACGTTTACCCTGGCAACTAAATTCGAATCCATTTTGTATTCCTATATGAATCTTTATAAATCATTCTACGTATTTTTATATATCTTCAAAAGGACGACAAAGATGTATTCCACTATCATATATGAATATGGTTTACAAATGCCGATACTCAAATTCAGAAGCTGGAATCCAGTTTAAGGTGAATTCGAATATTTGGAACACTTCATGTCCAACTGAAATGTCACATGCAGCATAATGTGTACTCCCATTTAGATATGTACACAAGCGATGTATCAAGATTCAAATACCGAGTGAATCAACCAAGAATGTATAGAACTAACAGACATATAAACACTTATAGAGTATATGGATCAATAATATCAACTAACATACATAAGCTAGGCCGCTGTACTTTTCTTTGCTACAACAACATCCTTTTTTAGCGAAGCTACTACAACATCTTGGCCCTTTCCGATGCGTGCCACTTATGGTCCATCTATACTACTATTATTGTTGAATGCACATTCAGCTCGATTGGCATATTTGTAGGTCTGGCACAACAATATAAATGAAATGTCTCCGAGTCTTATCAAGTAATACAGACTTGTGCTCAAATAAAATTACAAACAAAAAAACAAAAAACAAAAAAACAATTATTACATGATCTCTAAAACAAATGGTTTGATTGATTACATGAACAAACAACACAAAGGTTATTCAACGATGGAAATAACATTTCACCTATGATTTACCAAGTGGGAATTTAATTTCCTTTTTTCCTTCAGGTCCTTAACGATGTGGTCAGTCTCAGCTTGCTTAGTTTTGAAATCCACCAAATATTTAATGGTTGTCTTGAGTACTGCTACTGATTGTGCTTTTTGCTTCCTCAACATGTCAACTTCATCTCTAAGTGCAGAAGCAGAATCTCTTTCTACCACTAGTTTAGCCTCTAGAGCATCAGTGGTTGGCAATTCATAATGCACGATTGGGCCAGTGCCACTGCTGTGGGATGATGCAACGTCCATGGGGACGTCGCTCTTTGATTTTGGGCTAACCTATTTTGCCATTAAAGTTCCGATTGGATTGAGAAAAGTTGAAGTTAGCAAAACATCTCAACTGGGAGTTATAATAGCAAACCAGTTAAACAAACAAGGAATTAAAGAGTTTCAGTTCGATGCTAAAAAGTAGTTATTAACATCATTGTAACCCGTTGTTGCAGCAACAAAGCAGTTAAACAAACAAGTAGCTATTTAAGTTCAGGCAAACAGGTAATTCTTAACAGTAAGTATCAAACACATAGATAGGTGCAGTCTATAATAGGATTAACAGGCTGTCGCATTATGTAATCAGTAGCAAACTAAATTAAGCCAAGCAACGTAATTGAACAATTTTGCAGTAAGTGGCTAACTAAAATTCTGAGAAGCAGGTAACTGAACTTACGCTAGTTCTTTGTACAGGCACACTACAACTTCTTTTTCGCTGACAAGGTTGTATGAAGGAGTCCATGGCATCAATTGCTTGGATACGCAGTCCCAATACTTCTTTCTTCCCATATTGCATTGGTAAGTCGAATGGTTAATCTGGTAAGATGGTGTGTCCTTGATATGTTATATGAGGACATGTAGTCAGACTAGTTATAGCCACACACATCACACTGGCTTTTACTGTATATTTCATGCGATTACTTTTGGCATATCGAGATCTTAGCAATCTACAATACGATGAAAAGACTGGCATCCTTCACATTATTGGCAAACCCAGTTCATAGAAACAAGCAATTCAACCATTCTGTGGGTAAATCAAAAGTGCCACTGGAATATTTTTCACTACCCCTATCATACATGCAAAAAGGGGCGACACCACCATAGGGGCTGGTATGGGCGGCCGCCTCGGGTGGCTGGAAAGTGTGCACCTAGTTTGAGTCATCCAAGTTGGCCCAGGCTAGTTTTGTGCGTCCCAACGCATGAGCAAGCAATGTAAAAAATGAAGAAAAATGTTTCAATTTGGATAGGCCAACAACATAAGTGCAAGGCAGGCCCTATAGCAGGCTCGCGGCCCAAACGAGTGCCTCCCATATCGATCGACAGCAGGAAAAATCCCAATTCATCCGCTCCAGCCTCCAGTCTGGTTCGCTCCTAACCTAGCCGCCGCTGGACAGACCGACACAACACTTCCTCGCGCCCTCGTTGGAGGGCGGTCGCCGGGCTTCAAGCGAACGGAAGGACAAGAAGATGAAGATCCATCCCTAGGTGTAGCCTGCATGGGAGGCAGCGGCGGTAGCACGTGAATGGCATCGAACTTGCACAAACGGACAGTCACAGCTTGCAAGAGTAGCATGCGCAACAACCAGGTACATGACATCCCTGATTATATCTAATTCAACTTTTCAATTTCTGGCCAATAGTTAAACCCGATGGTGTTGTAAAACTGCTTGTATGTAGGGAATCTATGAGAAAATGAAACCATTTTCTACTTATTTTATAACTCCTCCAATCAATAGTAAACTGACTGAATCTGATGTATCTAATCAAGTTTCCGGTGCAAACATCCAAGCTCATGTTGTTCTTGAGCCTGAAGTGTCTAATGAACAGACTACTAATGAAGGATTTGATGCAAACATTTTACATGCTCCTGGTGATGAACATATAGTGTCTAATGAGGCATCTAATGCAAGCATTTTGCAAGCTCCCATTGAAGGATTTAGTGTCTAATGATGATCTGCTATGTTGAGAGAGACATAGAGATTTGCAGGCATTGATGACAAGCAAATTATAGTGCATTTTCATGGCTTGAGGAAACGTCGAGGCCATCTACCAGAAAGTCCCCGTATCACGACAACGTAGCATAAATACTTTTCTAATCTGTTGTTTGAAACTATTGGCATACTTGTGCAGGATAGATATATTGATATGCAGTTTGCACACTGGTTATAGGTGCAATTACACTTCGATATTTTCAGTCACAGAACGAATAATTCAAGCAGGTATAGACCATGTTTGTAGTCCTTGTACACCATGTTGCATTTTGTGTTTTTGGTGCTTCCGTCATTTAGTGTTTATAATCTGAACTACTTTGGATCATTAGCTGGTTTTCAAAGTGCATGTAGCTTCACATTTCTCAAGTTATGTTGATTTCTGGAGTGCAAGTGCCTTCGTATTTTTTTAGTTAAATGTTCGCCCCTAGTAACTTGAATTCGTGGATCTGCCACTGCACGCAAATCATACATGAATGCCAGTACGAATTAAATGAAATGCAGGGACTTACGCTAGCTCGTTGTACAGGCTCATTGCAGCTCTACTTGCGCTTGGGATGTTCCATGTACAACTCCATGTTACCACTTGCTTGGATGTGCAGGCCTTGTGCTCCTTGCATCCCCCTCTGCATTTTTGACATGGCGAATGGCTGATCAAATAAGAGGAATCGACCTTGCTGTTGTACAGGAGGACAAATACTTACAAGGTTATACGGGTGTGCAGGATGTGTACCAGATCCCGTAGCGCCGTCATGCTTCGCTAAAAAATGGATTTGCTTGTCTCAGATGATATCTCCAGAAGAAATAAGATTTAAAGTCAAAGTTGGATAGGCGTGTAAGCTAAGAGAGTAGTGAAAGGATATCCAAACATCGTCGGAACAGTGCACAAGGGAGTGATGTGTGGATACCTAGTTCGGGCCGGCGTTTGGGCATGCTCGCCTAGCTAGAGTGCGGGTCACTTCAGAGCCGTTGAGGGTGATGCACTGGCGTTGGCTGGCCACGCAGGGATGCAGATCTTGAGTGGCAGCGGAGTGCTACGATGCGGTGGACGAGACCGTTGGTGAAGCCCCAGCGGCCTCGGGGGCGGAGGCACGACGATGTGCTCGGTGAAGTAGCCCCGGTGAGCTAGGAGACATCGTTGGTGAAGTACACCTGATGCGGTGGAAGTCGGTGTCTGTGAGGCACGTCGGTTGCGGCGGCCGACGTTGTTGGTAGACCACCCGGTGCGGTGGATGAGGGCATAGATGAGGTAGCTCCGGTGCGGTGGTGAAGCGCGACCGTCGTCGTCGTCTGGCACAGAGGTGGGGAAAGAGATGAGACGAGGGGCGATTCGAACTTTGCTTGGGTTGGTGGCGAATTATGGATTTGTGCAATCTAGGCGCAGAAGGGGACGATGGAGAAGGGAGATTTTGTAGGGCTGGAATTGGGGCCGCCAGATATTTCAATCCGAAACATGGAAGCGAGAACTTATTTTGTCGTCATCCCTTTTTTTGGGGGGGGGGGTGGGTGGCTGGGTGCTACGCGTCCGTCCGACACACGCGACCACCACGACACGACCCTGGTGCGCCTACATTTGAGAATGCAAACGAATCTTCTTTCATTTGCAAATGAATCTATATGTATCACCATGCTGTGTTTTCCTTGCAATAATTAGTCATTCGGAACGAGATACTATAAATTAATTAATGAGGAGTTATTTGAAAAAAAAATCGAAACAGTATCCACGCTAACGTGGATTAGAGTGTGTGTCACATAATTAGTTATTTGAATTAGAGTGTGTGTCGCATAGTGATCTCCAATTCTAATGTGGATTTCGCATTTCACTGTATCCACGCTACTTTTTTAATACAAATTCATATGTATATGATGAACACCAAGGTAGTGAGAAAACTTTTGGATGGATTCAAACATATGACCTACAAAATAGCACAACAAATCGAGTCACTGTCAACTTTTCGAAACCTAGTATGGCACGAATTCGAAATAATTACCCATATGCATGGTCCTCGGTTCAAATCTTACAATGTACACCGAATTGAAACATCGATATTAAGTCTCGTACTATCTACATTCAAATGTTGTTTTTACCCCACCCCCCCCCCCCCCGCACACACGCTACATACTTCCTGTATCGGTCAATCTTCCTCTCCTAACCACCTTAGGAAGCTATCGGTTTCCAACACACATCCATTCTTTCTCTCCATGTTTCGATCTCTAACTCTCTCAACTACACAACCCCTTTTCCCACTCTATTACGAAATGTATTTACCTCACACACGCGCCATTGCACCCCATGCCGAGATCTCTCTCTCCCTCTCCCTCTCACCCTCTCCCTCTCACCCCCTCGCTCTAAATACATGCATTGCCTATCTAGCCCCCCAACCTCTCGTGCGCACGCACGCACGTTGTCTATCTAGGTCACTCCCTCGAGACTGTCTCACTCTTTCTTCCGCACGGCGGTCCACACTCGCTCAATCTCGCTCTCTTTATCTGAGTCTCGTTTAACCTCGTTTTCTTTCACACACAAATGATATATCTCCCTGTTCAGGCCTCGATCGACACACTCTACTCTGTCACACAGATTGTCTATCTAGGTTAGTCCATCGAAGCCGCCCCCACTCTTTTGACCTCATGGCGGGCCATGCTCTCTCTCCCTCCCTCTCCCTCTCTCTCCCTCTCTCTCTCTCTCTATTTGTATGTCTTGATTGACCTCACTCTTTCTCGGACAAAAACGATATATCACCATGTTTGAGCCCAATTCAACTTATTCACATTGTATACTCTCTCACGCACATTGTCTATCTAGGTCACTCTCTCCAACCCATCTCACTCTTTCGATCGCACGACGACCCTATGTGATCGATCGACCTTGCTTCCTCCCACGCACAAAATATATCTACACGTGTGTGGCTGGATCATCTCTCAAGCTCTATCTTACAGCTCTCACCCTTGCCAAAATCTCAATCGGACAATATCTCTCTAGATCATATATATTTTTTCCATGAATGTCGGACCACACTCACTTTGTCACTCTATCTATATGTTTCTCGATTGACCTCACTTTCTCACGCTGTATCTTCCACACATTGAAGCTACCTCTCCATCCCTCGCAAAGCCGGAGCTATTTACATTGCGAGGGGCACTCCAACCTTGGATTAATTTGTGTAGGCATTTATTCCGGTCGGTTTAGATTATATTTTCGTAGCATTCGGCCCACAACTACTCGAAACACCGTTGCAACCCCCGCAACTCCCCTAGTTGATTTCCCTCCGGCTCGGTCATCGCTCTCTCGCACGTCCTTTCTCGCCTTCAACACCGCACCATGGTATTATTGCAAAAAACTCTGTTGTTGTCTTTAATTATTATAAATAAGCTACAAAACTACACATCGATAGTCCACTTGGAATGGAACAAATTTGGACCCACAAATGAATGTGCTACAAACTGCACACCGAGGGGCCCACATGTCATGAAACAAATTTGGACCCATATAAAAATTAAAAAATAAAGGTGGAGGTTCGAACATGTGACCAGGGCCTTCAAGCCGCTCGTCAATAGGCAACATACGTAGAACATCAATGTTTGTTGTACCTCCCTTTGTTCACATAATGTTTTTATATTACCACATCCTATTTAATTGATAACATGTAATATTATTTTTAGTACTATTCGCCTTCACTTACTGGTGGGTTCCATGTGTGCTCTCTCTCTCCTCCCCTTCTGCGTTTAGACGCACGGGCAAACATGAAGAACTCGCGGGCGATGTTGCCGTTGACCATATCTGGACGCATTCATAAGTTACGGCACCAGTTTCACGTGCTAGCAGCACTAGTCAGTGTGTACGTGCAATGCACGTTAATTTGGAAGTATATTAAGTGCATGCAAATATTAAGTTGGATATTATTTGCGTGTTTTTATGTGATTAGCACTATTTTTGGCATGAAATTAACTGCACGCTAAACGTGTTTAGTGCTCGACATTGAAGCAGTCTAGATCGTTGGATGACAAGGAATACATGTGGCTTGATGATGTTTTCTATTTAATTTGATACGGCTCTAGCAGAACATTCAATCGATCAAACCATAGATTTAGTTCAGTCTGACTCCAACTTTAAATTATACGACGATCGATCTAAAATAAACGAAAATGATAAACGTTCAGATTTTAAGCATGGCAATCCAAACGTTTTTCATGGAAAATTTAGATTACGCGGTGGCGGCGGGGGCGTCTTGCGGTGGGAAGCGGCTCCTCTGCCATGCTCTGTGTGTCGTCAGGCCACTGACTGACGGCGACGGCGGCGTCTTGCGCCGTTGTTGGCGTACCCCTGGATGTTGGCCCTAGCTTCAAGGAAGGCCACAATGTTCTGGACTTCGGTCTCTAGGAGCGAGTCAACTGGCGGGAGGAGGCGACTGGCGTTGGTGCAAGGAAGCGGTCGATGGCGGCCATCCATGCCACTGAGGGGGGCACTGGCACCTGTGCGGGGACAGGCGTTGTCAACAGCGCGACGGAGACATTCGTGTGCACGGGCACCGGCATGGGCACGCACGTCAGTGCATGCACAGGCGCATGCGCTGACAGGTGCACGGGCGTGTGAAAGTCGGCGCGGACCTCGTGGAACCCCGTGGCATCAAGCTCGGCGACAATGTGCGGCTCCCAGCCCATCAATGCCACGAGGATGGGCGCTGGCGCAGTCGGGGCGACGGGAGCCGGAACGGGAGCGGGGACATGCGCGACGTCTTCCCGCTAGGCTAGTTCAAGCTTGTCCCAAATCACCTTATGTTCTTGAGACTCCGGCTGGGTGTCTTTGTCAGGAAACTGGAAGACTAAGGGCAGACCATCGTGATGCGGCATGGCATACGTTTAGGTCAGGCTGGTTGGAGGTAGACGACTGGAGAATCAGAGAGGAAGAGAGAAGATCGTAGCGACACCGGGTAGTGCGAGGTTGATTTTAAACTACAGCGCCGAAGACATTAAAAATGGGAGCAGTTGGGACGAAGGTGGGCGGCGGAGCCTGGTCAAAGGGCTCGCCTCCCGGTGAGCCTGCACAGCGGTCTGCTTGCACGCCTCCCTGTCAGCTGGCGCAGCGGTCTGCTCGCACGCCTCCCGTCGACTCACACGCTTGCTCGGACGGCACCTGCCGATGAGAAGCGGGACTCATGGCGGCACGTAAACGCCCATGGTTTCAATAGTGAAAGCATTCGCCTTAACGTGACAGGTCTTTGTTCCAAAATACCTTGGCTCTTCATTTGTGCAACTCTTCATAAGCATCTTGTCTCAAATTGAAGAAAAAAAATTACGAAGTAATATTTGTGCCATATCACATGACCATGCTCAGTTTCAATAATTTATGGTCACTTTTGGATTTTCTGAAATTAAAGATCCAGGATTTGAAACAATATCATAACCTGCATCATGCAATAAATTTTCAGGCCATACATCTGTCCTGTTGTATTTCTTAAGAAAGGATTTGGTCAAACATTTTGCTTAGTTAGACTTCAGACAAGTTATATATGCAGAGCAAAAGGATAATCCCTCTGTACCAGTGCATTGCCTGATATATTAACTCAAGTACTAGGCACGAACAAACGGGAAAAAATGGGCTCAATTCTATGCTCATCCTGGTGTAGTAGTAGTAGTACTAGGCAATGCAGTTGACGGGTGACCTTGGCGAGCGGCGACCGAGGGAATTGAACCGTGCTCGGCACGGTAGGTAACGTTGTCTAGTTACTTTTTTTTGAACACAATGTTGTCTAGTTACTAAAGCATCCCTCCGTTGTTCATCGGTAGTCATTATGGATCGGGGACATGAGGGGAATTTCCTAGGGCTGGAATTCTGGCCGCCAGATATTTTGACTTGAAACGTGGAGGCTCGACTGGTTGGGGTTGCCTAATGTGCATACCACGCACGCCACCAGAAGGACACGAGCCCGATTTTTTTTATTTTTTTATTTTTTTAGGATCAACACGAGCCAAGGTCTGGCTGGTACGCCGTTTGGTCCTACCATTTGAGAATACGAAAGGAACCTTTTAAGTTGCCGAACGAATCTATGTGTATTACAATGCCCGTATTTTCCTTGCAAATACTAATCTCAACGTGGTAATTGATTTATGACGAGTTGTTGAATTAGAGTGAGTTTGTGATATAGTGATCTCAATGTGGATTTCACATTTCATGGTATCCCTGCTAAGTTTTTCAATGCAAATTCAAATTTAAAATATGAACAATATGGAGGTGAGAAAACTTTGTATGTATCAAGCAGATGACCACACACACACACCCACACACGAACACAACAACAATCCAATAAGTATAGTGCATCTATTTTTCCAAACCATGCATGTATGACACGAATTCAAAAATACTCCTTCTGTTCCTAAATATTAATATTTTAGAGATTTCAACAAGCGACTACATACAAAGCAAAATGAGTGAATCTACACTCTAAAATATGTCTATATACATTCGTATGTGCCAGTCCACTTGAAATCTCTAGAAAGACTAATATTTAGGAACGAAGGGTGTAAAATGTAAGACATGCATGGTCCTCAATTCAATATTTAAAAAAAACATGAAACTGAAACATGAATATTAAGTCTAGTACTACAGTACATGCAAATGTTGTGTTTAATTAGGCGGAGCTATGATTGTCGGGGGTCACCCCCTCGACCTTAGATAAAATTGTGAAGCTTTGTTTAGGGTTGTTTAGATTATATTTGTCCCCACCCTCCCAACCACCGATTGGTTGTGCACCCCCACCCCTCCTCCCCGGGAGAATATGATGTGCCCCCATGCCTTCTATGCTATATGCCGATACGAGTTGCTTGGAGCTTGTAGATCTGAGATATAACAGCTCACATGATGTCTTAATATTTTTACAGGAAACCTTGATGACTTTGAGAATTGCACACAATTTGTACAAAAACTACTCAGATGCCCTTGGATCCCATATCCAACGACCTCGAAGCTCGTATCACCGTAGCATCTAAGATGAAGGAGGACATCATATTCTCCTGTATGTAAGAATATGATGTGCTACCACACCGTAGATGCTTTGGTGATACAAGCTCTTTGGAGCCGTGGATTTGTGACCCAACGCCTCCTCGGTGGTTTGAATGGTTTTTTGCAGAAAAGCCCCCAAAGAGTTCGGCCACTGCTTACAAGCACAAAGACTGCTCAGATGCCATTGGATCTTAGATCAAACAACCTCGAATCTCGTATCACCATAGCATCCAAGATGCGAGAGCACCTTATGTTTTCTCGCACATGAGAATATGAGGTGCTCCCGTACCGTAGATTCTATGGTGATACGAGTTCACGGAGATCTAACGGCCCACAGTAGGAGGTTTGAATGTTTTTGCAATATACGGCTGAGAGAGTTTGGGAATTGCGCAGAAAGTACAATTACTACGCATGTGCCATCTGATCACTGATCATACGACCTAGATGCTCATATCACCGTAGCGGGTAATTAAGCTATGAGGAGCACCTAATATGAGCAACGGGGAGCCATTGGATCCAAGATGCAGCGGCACACACGAGGCCTGAATGTTTTATTTGCAAAAAACACTTTGGAGAGTTTGGAAATTGCGCATAATTACAAAGACTACTCCCAAGCCATTGGATCTCACTTCCAACGGTGTAAAAATTCATATCACCATAGCATCTAAGCTGTGGGGTGGATGTGATATTCTATGCCGCTGTCATTTTTGTTCGTAAACTTGCAAAATACGTGTAACTTGTGCCGTTACTTGTCTAACCGCGCAAAGTGTTTGTTCAAAAAAACCATCCTACACTGAAATATCGGAACAACACACGGGGGTCCCACTTGTCATTAATCAAATTTGGACCTAAAACTAACAAATCTGAATAACGAGATTCGAAGTGGCAACCTGGACTACAAAGCGTAAGTCGATAGCGTGAAACAACAATGGTTGTTGGCTTTGTCCCATAACTTGATTTTATACAATATTACATTGAGTAGAGTAGAGGGAGTGCCTCGTCTACACGTGCATGACCGTTGACTCACTTACTGGTGGGTCCCTGGTCTGCGATCTCTCTCTTCTCTCCATCATCTAACCTTTGCACGAGCACACACGAAGAGCGGCGGTAGCTTGCCGTGGTATTATTACAACTTAAAAAAGCTTGGAAAATAGAAGAATCGCCTAGAACAAGAGACTTTGTGCCTGGTCAAGACGGAGCTAACCACACCTGTCCTCCGTGCCATGTTAGCATGATGAAGCTGTGTGGCTAGTGGGGTGTTTTCCACCGACTGGATGGGTCCCGAGGTCGAACCATAGGTACTACGTCTGATACAGTAAATTTTTATACGCACATTTTTCCTCCGTGCCGAGACATGGCACACCCTACCGCGCGGTTTTGGGGTCCTCCCGGGTGGTGCACGCATATATTATTCCTGACGTGGGACGCCCTACCACGCGTTTTCGCCGAAGCAAGTAAATAAATGAGTCGTCAAATCACGAAAGACCACTTTTCCCGCCGAATACATTAGTGAAGTACGGTGGCTAGCTAGTTGGGCTAGTTCGACCGATTAGCTAGGCCGCCGCCACATTTGTTTTTTCACCCCTTTTTTATCTACTTGCCGGCAGGTAAATTTAAACATCCATCGCGGCGTTGCTCTGGTGTTTGCGTGCGGCAGGATTTTTAATTTTTTGATTGACGGGAGCAGGCGTGGCAGGATTTTTAATTTTTTGATTGACGGGAGCAGGTGCAGCAGCAATTAGTCACGATGACTCCGCCTGTAAAACCCACTGCTCCCTGATGTGAGTAGTCGTCGACTGGTGTTTTACCATGGTGAAAACCAAAAGATTCCCCGCTCCTTGGCTGGCTCCCTCCGCCTTCCCGTAGATTGCATTGCCTTTCAGCCATTTCGCCCCCTGCATCACCAACTTCGTGCACCTCGAGAAGCTGAGGGACTTCGGTGGTGTTTAGGCCCCCTCTGCATGGGCATGTCCATGTCTCGGCGCAACATGACCGTTGGATCAAACTCAGACGGTGCAGATCAGTCACTGTAGCACAAAGCGTGTGGGTGTGTTTGGTTGCATTTTGATAACCCACAAGTATAGGGGATCGCAACAGTTTTCGAGGATAGAGTATTCAACCCAAATTTATTGATTCTACACAAGAGCAGCCACAGAATATTCTCAAGTATTAGCAGCTAAGTTGTCAATTCAAACACACCTGAAAACTTAATATCTGCAGCAAAGTGTTTAGTAGCAAAGTAATATGATAGTAGTGGTAACGGTAGCAAAAGGTAACAGTAGTAAAAGTAGTGTTTTTGGTATTTTGTAGTGATGATAGCAATAGCAACGGAAAAGTAAATAAGCGAAGAACAATATATGGAAAGCTCGTAGGCAATGGATCGGTGATAGAGAATTATTCCGGATGCAGTTCCTCATGTAATAGTCATAACCTAGGGTGACACAGAACTAGCTCCAGTTCATTAATGTAATGTAGGCATGTATTCCGAATATAGTCATACGTGCTTATGGAAAAGAATTTGCATGACATCTTTTGTCCTATCCTCCCGTGGCAGCGGGGTCCCTACGGAAACTAAGGGATATTAAGGCCTCCTTTTAATAGAGTACCGGAACAAAGCATTAACACATAGTGAATACATGAACTTCTCAAACTACGGTCATCACCGGTAAGTATCCCAATTATTATCACTTCGGGGTTAACGGATCATAACACATAATAGGTGACTATAGACTTGCAAGATAGGATCAATAACTCTCATATATTGATGAAAACATATTAGGTTCAGATCTGAAATCATGGCACTCGGGCCCTAGTGACAAGCATTAAGCATAGCAAAGTCATAGCAACATCAATCTCAGAACATAGTGGATACTAGGGATCAAACCATAACAAAACTAACTCGATTACATGATAAATCTCATCCAACCCATCACCGTCCAGCAAGCCGATGATGGAATTACCTTCGCATGGCGGTGAGCATCATGAAATTGGTGATGGAGGATGGTTGATGATGATGATGATGGTGACAGATTCCCCTCTCCGGAGCCCCGAACGGACTCCAGATCAGACCTCCCGAGAGGTTTTGGGGCTTGGCGGCGGCTCCGTATTGTAAAACGCGATGAATTCTTCTCTCTAATTTTTTTCTCCCCGAAACACAATATATAGAGCTGGAGTTGGAGTCGGAGGAGCACCAGGGGGCCCACGAGGTAGGGGGCGCGCCCTAGGGGGGCAAGCGCGCCCCCACCCTCGTGGATAGGTGGTGGGCCCCCTGGCCTTCTTCTTTTGCAGGCATTTTTGATATTTTTCAAAAAGTTTCTCCGTGAAGTTTCAAGTCATTCCGAGAACGTTTGTTTCTGCACATAAATAACACCATGGTAATTCTGCTGAAAACAGCGTCAGTTCGGGTTAGTTCCATTCAAATCATGCAAGTTATAGTCCAAAACAAGGGCAAAAGTGTTTGGAAAAGTAGATACGACGGAGACGTATCAACTCCCCCAAGCTTAAACCTTTGCTTGTCCTCAAGCAATTCAGTTGATAAACTGAAAGTGATAAAGAAAAACTTTTACAAACTCTGTTTGCTCTTGTTGTTGTAAATATGTAAAGCCAGCATTCAAATTTTCAGCAAAGATTATAACTAACCACATTCACAATAATGCATAGGTCTCAAGTTTACTCATATCAATGGCATAATCAACTAGCGAGCCATAATAATAAATCTCGGATGACAACACTTTCTCAAAACAATCATAATATGATATAACAAGATGGTATCTCGCTAGCCCTTTCTGAGACTGCAAAACATAAATGCAGAGCACCTTTAAAGATCAAGGACTAACTAAACATTCTAATTCATGGTAAAAGAGATCCAGTCAAGTCATACCCAATGTAAACTAACAATAATGAATGCAAATGACAGCGGTGCTCTCCAACTGGTGTTTTTAAATTAGAGGGTGATGACTCAGCATAAAGTAAATAGATAGGCCCTTCACAGAGGGAAGCAGGGATTTGTAGAGGTGCTAGAGCTCGATTTTTGAAACAGAGGTGAATAATATTTTGAGCGGTATACTTTCATTGTCAACATAGCAACCAAGAGATGGCAATGTGTTCCATGCTACACACATTATAGGTGGTTCCCAAAGAGAATGGTAAAGTTTTTATAAAGCATCGGACTGGGCATCCCGGTGACCAGCCATTTATCTCGTGAGTGAGGAGCGGAGTCCACTCCTCTTGAGAATAACCCGCCTAACATGGAAGATACGGACAGCCCTAGTTGATACATGAGCTATTCGAGCATACAGAACAGGATATTTATTTGAAGGTTTAGAGTTTGGCACATACAAATTTACTTGGAATGGCAGGTAGATACCGTATATAGGTAGGTATAGTGGACTCATTTGGAATAACTTTGGGGTTTATGGAGTTGGATGCACAAGCAGTATTCCCGCTTAGTACATGTGAAGGCTAGCAAAAGACTAGGAAGCGACCAGCTAAAGAGCGACAACAGTCATTAACATGCATTAAAATTAATCAACACCGAATGCAAGCATGAGTAGGATATAGTCCACCATGAACATAAATATCGTGAAGGCTATGTTGATTTTGTTTCAACTACATGCGCAAACATGTGCCAAGTCGAGTCACCTAAATCATTCAGAGGAGGATACCACCCTGTCATACCACATCATAACCATTTTAATAGCATATTGGCACGCAAGGTAAACCATTATAACTCATAACTAATCAAGCATGGCATAAGCACTATGATCTCTAATTGTCATTGTAAACATGTTTATTCATAATAGGCTGAATCAGGAACGATGAACTAATCATATTTACAAAAACAAAAGAGGTCGAGTTCATACCAGCCTTTCTCATCTCAGTCAGTCCATCATACATCATCATCACTGCCTTTCACTTGCATGATCGAACGATGTCCATAATAATAGTTTTGCACGTGCATTGGACTAAGCTGGAATCTGCAAGCATTCAATAAACAGGAGAAGACAAGGCAATGTGGGTTGTTTTGTCAGATCAACAATAATGCATATAAGAGCCACTTCAATAATTTAATTATGGTCTTGTCCTATCGACCCCCAAAGAAAAGAAAAGAAATAAAACTATTTACACGGGAAAGCTCCCAACAAGCAAAAGGAGAACATGAAATCTTTTTGGATTTTCTTCTTAATTAGTACTACAAGCATGGAAATTAAACTAATTAAAAGCTACAACTAATTTTTTTTGGGTTTTCTTAAGGTTAATCAAACACACAAGAGGAAGGCATAAAAAGGAAAATAAACTAGCATGGATGATACAATGAAAAAGTATGAGCACCGACATCTAGCAGTGAGTGTGTGAACATGAATGTAATGTCGGTGGGAATTATGTACTCCCCCAAGCTTAGGCTTTTGGCCTAAGTTGGTCTATGGCCACAGCTGGCCTGACGGATATCCATAATAATAGTTGGGGTCGTACTGCAAAGAAGAACAAGACTCCAACTGCCACTGGTTGGCAATCATCTCCGGATCCCACTGGTAATTAGACTGTCGTGAAGGATCAACTTGTGGTTCTGGCTCTGGCTCCATGGCTGGTGCAGGGTTCCGGTAGGCATGAATAGCCTCTAACGGAACAAGGTACTGGCCTGCAGATAAATCAAACAAAGAAGGAGTAGGCAGAGTAATAGTCGCAGGATGATGTTTATCAAAGAACAATTTGTATTTAAGCTCTCCTTCCCTATTCTTAACAATAAAATCATGTGCCACCATACTTTTATAGTCTAAATAAAGACGAGGCAGTACTTTTTCTTCCTTCTCATAATGCCTAATAGGTATGTTAAAATGTGCAGCTAGGTGTGAAGCATAGATGCCTCCAAAGATGGGCCCCTTTGTACGGTTCAGACTTAACCGTTTAGCAATAATGCCACCCATACTAATATAGTTATCACTGTATAAACCGTGGAGCAAAATAATAATATCAGGGACACTAAGGTTTCCACAGTTTCCGCGACCAATTAAACAACGACTAGCAAATAATGCAAAATAGCGTAAAACAGGAAAATGTATGCTAGTGATTCGTGCATCGGAAACCTTCCTTGTTTCCCCTACAGTGATAGTATCAATAAACCCATCCACGTCCTCGCGACGTGGTTCCTCTGTCTTGCCCTCGAAAGGGACTAAACAAACCCGACAAAAATCATAAAGTGACATCTCCTTGTGCTCATCGTATAAATGAAACTCCACTGTAGGTGGTGAGTTCCTAGAATGGAAATGAAAGTTTTGCACAAAGATATTTGTGAGTAAGAGATACTGATCGCGTTGGTCGTGGAGGAAAGCGGTGAGGCCTGCATTCCTAGCCATTCCATGAAAATCTTCATAAATCCCGGCTACTCTCAAGAAATCATCGGAAGGCCATTCACACGACCGAACCTCCGCGGTGCGAGGCAGATTATACTTAGGCTTCGGTGCCTTTTCTTTCGAGATTCGGCCTGATGAGCCCCTCAAAAGTCTCTTCATCATTTTCTGAAAAATTCTGAAATTTTTAGTAACTTCAAAATAAAAGTAAACCAAACTCAATAATAATGATAGCAACTACTCCTACAAGTGCCTAGAGCCTTTATCATGCATCAAAACTACTTTTGACCATATAAATTTGACGGGCAAGCTCAAGAACATGGTCACCTAAGCAAAAAAAATTGCAATGAATAAAGCACTAGAACAAAAACTAATTGGTCCAATGGAGGAGTCACATACCAAGGAACAATCTCCCCAAGCAGTTTTGTGAGAGGTGCTTTGGGCAAGGAGATCGAAAATGGCAGCAAAACAAGCTGTGAACCGGGTTTGAGCTGGTTATTCGTGTTTGGGGGAGGAAGAAGAAGTGTATGGGTGAAAGGATAAGTGGAGGAGGGCCACCATGGGCCCACGAGGCAGGGGGGCGCGCCCAGGGGGTAGGGCGCGCCCTGACCCTCGTGGCCAGGTGCCAGCTCCTCCTGCTATGTTCTCAGTGCCCAATATTCTCAAATATTCTGAAAAAAATCATATTTAAATTTCAGGGCATTTGGAGAACTTTTATTTTCGGGGTATTTTTATATTGCATGGATAATCAGAATAGACAGAAAAATATTTGTTTTTATTTTATTTAATATAAATAACAAAAAGTAAAAGTGGGGTACAGAAGGTTGTGCCTTCTAGTTTCATCCAACTCATGATCATCAAAAGGAATCCACTAACAAGGTTGATCTAGTCTTGTTAACGAACTCATTCCGAATAACATGGAACCGGAGATATTTCGATAACACTATGTTACCTCAACGGGGATATGCACATCCCCAATAATAAGAATATCATATTTCTTCTTGACAGTAGGAAGAGGAAATTCAAAACCTCCAGATATAATCGATGGAATTTTTCCAATACAGTTAATACTATGAACTTAAGGTTGTTTCCTCGAAAAGTGTACCGTATGCTCATTACCATTAACATGAAAAGTGACATTGCCTTTTGTGCAATCAATAACAGCCCCTGAAGTATTCAAAAAGGGTCTTCCAAGAATAATAGAGCTACTATCATTCCCGGGAATATCAAGAAAGACAAAATCCGTTAAAATAGTAACGTTTGCAACTACAACATGCACATCCTCAGGTATAGCAGTTGATTTATCAGCCAGTTGCAAATATATTTCAGTAGGTGTCAACTTATTCAAATCAAGTCTATGATATAAAGAGAGAGGCATAACACTAACATCGGCTCCAAGATCACATAAAGCAGTTTTAACATAGTTTCTTTTAATGGAGCATGGTATAGTGGGTACTCCCAGATCTCCAAGTTTCTTTGGTATTCCACCCTGAAAAGTATAATTAGCAAGCATGGTGGAAATTTCAGCTTCCGGTATCTTTCTTTTATTTGTAACAATTTCTTTCATGTACTTATTAGCATAAGGATTCATTTTGAGCATATCAGTTAATCGCATACACAAAAAGATAGGTCTAATCATTTCAGCAAAGCGCTCAAAATCCTCATTATCCTTTTGCTTAGATGGTTTGGGAGGAAAAGGCATGGGTTTCTGAACCCACGGCTCTCTTTCTTTACCATGTTTCCTAGCAACAAAGTCTTTCTTATCATAATGTCCATTCTTTGATTGTGGGTTATCAAGATCAACAAGAGGTTCAATTTCTATATCATTATCATTACTAGGTTGAGCATCATCATGAACATTATTATTAGCATTATCACTAGTTTCAGCTTCATTACCAGATTGTGTTCCAACATCAGAAATAGAAATATCATTTGTATTCTCAGGTGTTTCAACAATAGGAACACTAGAAGCATGGAAAATCCAATCATTTTTCTTTTTCTTCTTTTTAGACAAACTAGGTGCATCTGTATTGTTTCTCTGAGAATCTTGCTTAATTCTTTTAGGATGGCCTTCAGGATACAAAGGTTCCCGAGTCATTCTACCACCTCTAGTCATAACTCTAACAATATTATTGTCGGTGTCAAAACCGACGGATCTCGGGTAGGGCGTCCCGAACTGTGCGTCTAGGCCAGATGGTAACAGGAGGCAAGGAACACGAAGTTTTACCCAGGTTCGGGCCCTCTTGATGGAGGTAAAACCCTACGTCCTGCTTGATTAGTATTGATGATATGGGTAGTACAAGAGTAGATCTACCACGAGATCGGAGAGGCTAAACCCTAGAAGCTAGCCTATGGTATGATTGTTGTTCTGTATGTTGTCCTAAGGACTAAAACCCTCCGGTTTATATAGACACCAGAGAGGGTTAGGGTTACACCAAGTCGGTTTACAATGGTAGGAGATCTATATATCCGTATCGCCAAGCTTGCCTTCCACGCCAAGGAAAGTCCCTTCCGGACACGGGACGAAGTCTTCAATCTTGTATCCTCGTAGTCCAGGAGTCCGGCTGAAGGTATAGTCCGGCCATCTGGACTCCCCCTAATCCAGGACTCCCTCAGTTGCCCCTGAACCAGGCTTCAATGATGACGAGTCCGGCGCACAGATTGTCTTCGGCATTGCAAGGCGGGTTCCTCCTCCAAGTACTTCATAGAAGATTTTGAACACAAAGATAGTGTCCGGCTCTGCAAAATAAGTTTCCACATATTGCCATAGAGAGAATAATATTTACACAAATCTAATCTGCTGACATATTCCGTAGTGTGACATCGCACCATGGCCAAGCCTTTATTCGAATCGTTTTATTGTCCCACCTCAGCGTGTCATGCGAGGCGATTTCCTTGGCATGTCTCGTCGAAGCAGAGATCGTGTCCTCTTATTCCGGGATTCTCATCAATACGGGCGTGGGTAACCCAACCGTGCCATTGATTATGGCGCTTGGAGATAGGCGAGTTTTACAAGGCTGGTGGGGACACGTAGTTGCGTCCACCCATATAAGGGGATAAGGATCCACCTTTTCACCTACGCCTTCTTCCTCCTCTGCCTATCCATTATCGCGCACTCGAGCTCCAGCGCCCAAATCCGCACTCCCCACCTCAACCTTCTCCAGCCATGTCCGGAGCGGGAGGCAAGTGGATGGTCTCCTCCGTCACGGAGGGACACATCAAAAAACTGAGGAAGGCCGGATACTTTTCTAACGACATTGCGTACCGGCTTCTCGAAGAGGGGCAACTCCTCCCCACCCCAAGGCCCCATGAGAGGGTAGTGTTCCTTCCCCACTTCCTCCGTGGAATGGGCTTTCCTATCCACCCATTCATCCGGGGACTCATGTTCTACTACGGCCTAGATTTCCATGATCTGGCCCCGAACTTTATCCTCAACATCTCGGCGTTTATCATTGTGTGCGAGGCTTTCCTCTGCATCTGCCCCATTTCGGCCTATGGCTCAAGACTTTCAATGTTAAGCCGAAGGTGGTGCGCGGCAACTAGGCGGAGTGCGGAGGCGCCATGGTGGGCAAGATGCCCAACGTCTTAAGGCTGGAGGGCTCCTTTGTGGAGACCCTGAAGGGGTGGCAATCGGGGTGGTTTTACATCACCGAGCCACATGACCCTGAGTGGGTCACAGCCCCCGAGTTCCGGTCCGGACCCCCAACGCGGCTCACGTCCTGGAAAGAGACGGGCCTATTGTGGGGAAGCAAAGGAGAGGTGACTAAACTGCAAACGTGCATCCAAACCCTGGTGGACAAGCAGCTCAAGCTTGTCAACGTAGTCCAGGTTATGCTCATCCGCCGGATCCTCCCGTGTCAATAATGGGCCTTCAATCTGTGGGAGTTCAACCTGGCGCAGCACCGAACTCTGAGCAGGCTCTTCGACACGACGTACGAAGATGCCTGGAAGGTGCTTTTCAAGGGTGCCGAGGTTCCCGCATCCGCTATCGAGGATCGCGGATTCAGTGCGCAGCATCATGCTAGCGCGGTAAGTTGTTTGTACATTTTACAGGGTATTAGTTTTTCATAGTTTAACTCTATGCGGGATCTAAGCTTCCTTACCTTTGACAGGTTTGGCAGGCGATGTCCGGACAGATCAACTGTCCGGCTCCTTTGCCCGAAGACCCAGCCCATGCCCGCTGGGCGAAGCTGCTAGTTCCGGCACCCTATGTGGTGTCGGAGAAGAAGGCCACGAAGAAGGCCACAGGGACTCGAAAAAGTGCCCGGCGCCAGGAGGTGTCGGGTTCATCATCCGACGGCTCCAAGGTGCATTCCTCCCATGAAGACGAGGAGGAGGAAGAAGAGACCTCTCCCCCTCCAGCAGGAGGAGAGAAGAAAAGGAAGGCCGCCCTCACTGGGGAGGCCGAAGGGTCCAAGAAGGGGAAAACCCTTCCTCTAGACTACTCCACCGACGCCGATGACGGCGCAGAGGAGTGGCCGCTCAGGGCCAAGCCCGTGGAGAAATCGTAAGTATCCGGATACCAGAGTAATTCATAGTATTCCTTTATTGCACAGCTTTCCCTTATGTCGAATATGATTATGCAGCCCACCCAAAGACCGGCTCGACGCGTCGCCGAGCGGTTCACTGGACTCGTCGGATGTGAATTCGCTTCCGACGGCTACCTCCCCCCGCCCTACGGGTGACGCCGAAGTGTTGTCTCAACAGGTTCCAAGCGAGGAGGAGGTGGTCCTGGAGGCGCCGCAAGGCGACCTCCCGGACTCCAGGAGTAAAGGGGATAAAACCCCCTAGGGCTCCAAGTCCGGCTCTAGGCCGGACACCGCTCCGGAACCTTCAAAGGTTCCAGAGTCCGGCGGGCGACCTCCTTCCAAGAGGAGCAAGCCCACCGTGCCAGCGACCCCCGTCCAACTGGAGGCGCCGGACAATCTGTTGGAGGTGCTCAAAGGCGCCTCCATCGACGAGGAGCACCGCACCATTATGAGTACGGTGGTCCAGAAGGTTCAGTCCACCAAGAACGGACTGACTGAAGCTTGTGCTAGCCTTTTAACAGGCTTTGAGGTAAGTAAAGAATGTGTAAATAATATTACCGCATAGACAGTAGCCCCTGATGCTTTGTTTGGCATTCGGGAAGAAAAGCCGAATAGAGGATCAAATAAAATTCGCAGGAGTCTAACAAAAAGGAGTGAATATGCGTATGCAGGCTTCTCTGCTGGCGTCCACCGTACTGACTGTGGAAGTGGACACGCTAAAGCAGAACCTCGAGCAGTCCGAGCAAGAGCTCGGGCGTGCCAAGAAGCAGCTTGAGGACAAGGAAGGTAAGAAATACCTTGTTTAAATATAAATAAAAAAGGTGCAATTGCAAAAAATGACAGGATCATCGTGGCTATTGTAGGGTCCACGTCTGAGGTGGCGACCCTTAAGCAAGCGTTGGTCGAGGCCGAGATGAGGGTGGCCACGGAGCGCACCGAGCGGGAGAAGTATGAGGCCCAGGTTGGCAAGGTGCAGCAAGAGCTCCAGGCTCTCATGAAAAACCATGAGAGTTTGGAGCTTGACTCAAAGACGCGAGCGTCCGAGCTCGCGATGGCTATTTAAAATGCCAAGTCTGCCAAGGCCGAATCCCAGAAGACCCTCCAGGAGTTGGATGCGGGGAAAAAGATAGCGGCGGGTAAGGCATTCTTTATGCAAAGCAAACACATAAACGTGAGTTACTTGTTACTTACCCGAATCCGGAGCTCTCCAGGAGCATTCGTAGATCTTCCCCGTAGCGTGTCCGATGCCGCCGCATTCTATCGAGCCGAGGAGGGCGGCTCGACAGAGATGGTGTTCTGGTCTCAGTATGCTGAGGCTGGACACCCCGTGCCCCTGAGCGACCAGCTGAAGCAACTGGTCGAGCTCCACAAGGCGGCCGAACAGGCCATGAAGGGCCTCATAGTTCGGCTGTGGCCTGGAGAGGCTCTGCCTGGGAGCTATTTCGGGCTGGTGCGGCGGCTGGTGGGGGCCTGTCCAAGGCTCGAAGTCATCAAGCGCTCCGTCTGCATTGAAGGTGCCCATAGGGCCCTTGCCCGTGCTAAGGTGCACTAGGGCAAGCTAGATGCTGAGAAGCTTGTGAAGGACGGGCCACCGCCGGGGAAAGAGCATCGCAAGCCCAAGAATTATTATACGGATGTTCTGAAGGGTGCCCGCCTTGTGGCGGATGAATGTTCCAGGGATGTAATTTTTGAGTAAAACTCGCTCGTTTTGTCCTGTGCGCTGAAAACTTGTTCATATGCGCTAAGCAATGCTGTTGGAATTTACAATATTACCTTCTGTGTGGCTGTTTATCAATTCTGAGAGATGGCGAGTCGTCGGCTTCTGCCCCCGTGCCGCTAGTGCTGGGGTGTTCGAGGATAAACCTGAGCGCTCTTTTTCCCATGTTTGGGTCCTTCGAGGGAGGCGCTCAGCACAACAAACAACGCAATCGAACTATAATGTGCGGACACTCTCACTTAGCCATAGAATTCTATAATTTTAAATTTCGGCAAAGCCCTTGGTATTCGGAAGACCGAGTTCGGGGCGCTATCCACGCCTTGGCCAGACAGAGCCAACTCCTCGCTCTAAGCGGCATAAGTCTTTAGGGACTCGAAAAACCTCTCGAACAGCGACCAGCTCTCGCTTCATCATGACAGTCAGTTTTAGCTTTCTCTACTGAGGTGCTCGACCCAGCTCAACTGGGGCACAATCGCAGTAGTTCTCCTAGTGCTACCTTAGCCGACATAGCGGAACGTAAGGCACCAAAACATAGGAGCCGGGCAAACCCAACTATTAACCCAAGACATGATTCGGAGCCGATGCATATAATGCTATAAGTTCGGGGTGCCGCACTTGTTAAAGTGTTCGGACTTCTCACACCATATTGAGGGGTACTAAAGCCCCTGGCGTATTTTGGCCGTACCAAAGTGTACGGGTGCAACATGTCGTTACGGAACATATATTTGTAAAAAAAGAGTAATGCAAAAATAGACACAAAGCTATGCATTGTTTATTAAAAACGGCTGCGATCAAAGCAGAACGATACAAATAATGCGATAAGAAAAAGGTTGGACTATTTAACATGTCCGTTCCAGGGGCAGGCTACGGAATGGTATGCGAAACAGGTATACTGCTCGTGATAGAGACCACCTGGGAGTTCCATAATGCGGCATTGCTTGTCTGCTTCCCTGGTTCTTGCATCGTTTGTGCGGCAATTGAACTGCCGAACAGGCCTTCAGAAGAATGGAGTCCTGAAAGTAAGAGAAAATTAAAAAATCGGCAGCCCCTGGTGCGGTTTAAGCCGTGTTTCGGGCGTGCCGTGATGGTGCCCCTCCCCCTGTACCCATGGTATTTCTAGAGCGTAGTTATGTACGCGAAGCACTGGTGTCGCATTTTTGCGAGGGCTGGGGTTGGGGCCGCATTGCTACGCCTGCTCGGAACGTGCCAGGCGGTCTTGTTGTAGGTTACTCCGGGCGCGCTTGACGGTGTCCGGACGTTTAATTGCCGGACTGGAGAACTGCCTGGAGAGGCTGCTTTGTACTTCCGCTGCAAGGGCCACCGTGTGCTCCTCCATTCGGAGAGAGCGTTTGGTGTTTCCATTGACTGTAATTACTCCTCGAGGGCCTGGCATCTTGAGCTTAAGGTATCCGTAGTGCAGTACCGCATTGAACTTGGCGAATGCGGTTCGCCCGAGCAGTGCGTGATAGCCACTGCGGAATGGGACTATGTCGAAGATTAACTCCTCCCTTCGGATATTATCCGGAGATCCGAAGACCACTTCAAGTGTGACTGAGCCTGTACAGTTGGCCTCTACACCTGGTATTACGCCTTTAAAGGCCGTTTTGGTGGGCTTAATCCTCGAGGGATCTATGCCCATTTTCCACACTGTATCCTGGTAAAGCAGGTTCAGGCTACTGCTGCCGTCCATAAGGACTCTAGTGAGATGAAATCCGTCAATAATTGGGTCTAGAACTAATGCGGCGAATCCGCCATGACGGGTGCTAGTGGGATGGTTCCTTCGATCAAAGGTGATTGGGCAGGAGGACCATGGGTTGAACTTTGGGGCGACTGGCTCTACCGCGTATACGTCCCTTAACGCGCGCTTCCGCTCCCTCTTGGGGATGTGGGTTGCGTATATCATGTTCACTGTCCGCACTTGTGGGGGAAAACCCTTCTGTCCACTGTTGTTCGGCGGCCGGGGCTCTTCGTCGTCATCGCTATGCAGCCCCTTGTCGGTATTTTCGGCATTTAAATTGCCTGCCTGCTTGAACACCCAACAATCCCTGTTGGCGTGATTAGCCGGCTTTTCGGGGGTGCCATGTATCTAGCACAAGCGGTCGAGTATTCGGTCCAAACTGGACGGGCCCCTAGGATTTCTTTTAAATGGCTTTTTCCGCTGACTGGATTTATAGCCTCAGAATCCGGCATTAACTGCCATATCCTCAGCATTGTCACCGTTAATGCGGCACTTCTGCTTGTTGCGACGCGACCTGCCACTACTGTCCCTGGTATCCGAATTACCAGAGTTCTTGGTCATATTGTTGCTATGAGCAAGCCAGCTGTCTTCTCCCGCGCAAAAGCGGGTCATGAGTGTCGTGAGTGCTGCCATAGATTTCGGCTTTTCCTGTCTAAGGTGCCGGGCAAGCCACTCGTCACGGATATTGTGCTTAAAGGCTGCTAGGGCCTCTGCGTCCGGACAGTCGACTATTTGATTTTTCTTTGTTAGGAACCATGTCCAGAATTGCCTGGCCGATTCCTTTGGCTGCTGAATTACGTGGCTTAGGTCATCGGCGTCTGGTGGTCGCACATAAGTGCCCTAGAAATTGTCGAGGAATGCGGCTTCCAGGTCCTCCCAACAACTGATTGATCCTGCTGGCAAGCTGTTAAGCCAATGCCGAGCTAGTCCTTTAAGCTTGAGTGGGAGGTATTTGATGGCGTGGAGATCATCGCCGCGTGCCATGTGGATATGAAGGAGATAATTCTCGATCCATACCGCAGGATCTGTTGTGCCATCATATGATTCGATGTTTACAGGTTTGAAACCCTCGGGGATTTGATGATCCATTACTTCGTCTGTGAAGCATAGTGGGTGTGAGGCGCCTCTGTACTGGGCTATATCACGACGTAGCTCCAATGATGGTGTCAAAACTGGCGGATCTCGAGTAGGGGGTCCCAAACTGTGCGTCTAGGCCGGATGGTAACAGGAGGCAAGGGACACGAAGTTTTACCCAGGTTCAGGCCCTCTTGATGGAGGTAAAACCCTACGTCCTGCTTGATTAATATTGATGATATGGGTAGTACAAGAGTAGATCTACCACGAGATCAGAGAGGCTAAACCCTAGAAGCTAGCCTATGGTATGATTGTTGTTCTGTATGTTGTCCTACGGATTAAAACCCTCCGGTTTATATAGACACCGGAGAGGGTTAGGGTTACACCAAGTCGGTTACAATGGTAGGAGATCTATATATCCGTATCACCAAGCTTGCCTTCCACGCCAAGGAAAGTCCCTTCCGGACACGGGACGAAGTATTCAATCTTGTATCTTCATAGTCCAGGAGTTCGGCTGAAGGTATAGTCCGGCCATCCGGACACCCCCTAATCCAGGACTCCCTCAATTATCATTATCCTTACTATTCAATTCAATGAGCAAATCATTTTGAGCCTTAAGTACTTGTTCTACTTGAGTGGTAACCATAGAAGCATGTTTACTAATAAGTTTAAGTTCACCTTTAACATTAGCCATATAATCACCCAAGTGTTCAAGCATATTTGAATTGTATTTCAATTCTCTACCAAAATAAGCATTAAAATCTTCTTGCTTAGCCATAAATCTATCAAACTCATCTAAACATGGGCTAGCAAATTTAGTAAATGGGATTTCAACTTTATCATATCTATAGAGAGAATTTACCTTTACTACCTGTGTCGGGTTATCAAGACCATTAGTTTCTTCAATAGGTAAAGGATTAAGATCATATGTTTCTTCAACAGGCGGTAAATTAAGACCATGTATTTCTTCAATAGGAGGTAAATTCTTAACATCTCCAGCTTTAATACCTTTTTCTTTCATAGATTTCTTTGCCTCTTGCATATCTTCAGGACAGAGAAATAGAATACCCCTCTTCTTCGGAGTTGGTTTAGGAATACGCTCAGGAACTGGCTCCGGAGGTGTCCAATTATTTTCATTTGCCAACATATTATTCAATAGAAATTCAGCTCATCCGGTGTTCTTTCCCTGAAAACAGAACCAGCACAACTATCCAGGTAATCTCTGGAGGCATCGGTTAGTCCATTATAAAAGATATCAAGTATTTCATTTTTCTTAATAGGATGATCAAGCAAAGCATTAAGTAATTGGAGAAGCCTCCCCCAAGCTTGTGGGAGACTCTCTTCTTCAATTTGCACAAAATTATATTATATATCCCTTAAAGCAGCTTGTTTCTTATGAGCAGGGAAATATTTAGCAGAGAAGTAATAAATCATATCCTGGGGACTACGCACACAACCAGGATCAAGAGAATTAAACCATAACTTAGCATCGCCCTTTAATGAGAACGGAAATATTTTATGGATATAAAAGTAACAAGTTCTCTCATCTTTAGTGAACAGGGTGGCTATATCATTCAGTTTAGTAAGATGTGCCACAACAGTTTCAGATTCATAACCATGAAAAGGATCAGTTTCAACCAAAGTAATTATATCAGGATCAACAGAGAATTCATAATCCTTATCAGTAACACAGGTAGGTGAAGTAGCAAAAGCAGGGCCAGGTTTCATTCTAGCATTTAGAGATTGCTTATTCCATTTAGCTAATAACCTTTGGAGTTCATATCTATATTTGCAAGCTAAAATAGCTAAAGAAGCCTCTTGATCAAAAACATAACCCTTAGGAATAACAAATGATTCGTCATCATCACTTTCATCAGTATTATCAGATTCAATATTTTCAATCTCTCTAGCCCTAGCAAGTTGTTCATCATGAAATTCACCAAGTGGCACAGAGTATCAAGCATAGAAGTAGTTTCATCATAAGTATCATGTATAGCAGAAGTGGCATCATCGATAACATGCAACATATCAGAACGAATAGCAGAAGCAGGTTTAGGTGTCGCAAGCTTACTCAAAACAGAAGGTGAATCAAGTGCAGAGCTAGATGGCAGTTCCTTACTGAAGGAAATATGTCCTAGAGGCAATAATAAAGTTATTATTTATTTCCTTATATCATGATAAATGTTTATTATTCATGCTAGAATTGTATTAACCGGAAACATAATACATGTGTGAATACATAGACAAACAGAGTGTCACTAGTATGCCTCTACTTGACTAGCTCGTTAATCAAAGATGGTTATGTTTCCTAACCATGAACAAAGAGTTGTTATTTGATTAACGGGATCACATCATTAGGTGAATGATCTGATTGACATGACCCATTCCATTAGCTTAGCAATCGATCGTTTAGTATGTTGCTATTGCTTTCTTCATGACTTATACATGTTCCTATGACTATGAGATTATGCAACTCCCGTTTGCCGGAGGAACACTTTGTGTGTTACCAAACGTCACAACGTAAATGGGTGATTATAAAGGTGTTCTACAGGTGTCTCCAAAGGTACATGTTGGGTTGGTGTATTTTGAGATTAGGATTTGTCACTCCGATTGTCGGAGAGGTATCTCTAGGCCCTCTCGGTAATACACATCACATAAAGCCTTGCAAGCATTGCAACTAATGAGTTAGTTGCGAGATGATGCATTACGGAACGAGTAAAGAGACTTGCCGGTAACGAGACTGAACTAGGTATTGAGATACCGACGATCGAATCTCGGGCAAGTAACATACCGATGACAAAGGGAACAACGTATGTTGTTATGCGGTCTGACCGATATAGATCTTCGTAGAATATGTAGGAGCCAATATGAGCATCCAGGTTACGCTATTAGTTATTGACCGGAGACGTGTCTCGGTCATGTCTACATTGTTCTTGAACCCGTAGGGTCCGCACGCTTAAGGTTTCGATGACAGTTATATTATGAGTTTATGAGTTTTGATGTACCGAAGTGAGTTCGGAGTCCCGGATGTGATCACGGATATGACGAGGAGTCTCAAAATGGTCGAGACATAAAGATTGATATATTGGACGGCTATATTCGGACACCGGAAGTGTTCCGGGTGATTTCGGAGTAATGGGCCATATGGGCCTTAGTGGAGAGAGAGAGGGGCAGCCAGAGGTGGGCTGCGCGCCTCCTCCCCCTGGTCCGAATTGGACTAGGAGAGGGGGGCGGTGCCACCCCTTTCCCTCTCCCTCCCCACTTCTTTCCCCCTCCTAGTAGGAGTCCTACTCCTACTAGGAAGAGGACTCCTCCTGGCGCGCCTATAGGGGCCGGCCGGCCTCCTCCCCTTGTTCCTTTATATACGGGGGCAACGGGGCACCCCTAGACACACAGGTTGATCCGTGTGATCATATTCTTAGCCGTGTGCGGTGCCCCCCTCCACCATAGTCCTCGATAATATTGTAGCGGTGCTTAGGCGAAGCCCTGCGACGGTAATACATCAAGATTGTCACCACGCCGTCGTGCTGACGGAACTCTTCCCCGACACTTTGCTGGATCGGAGTCCGAGGATCGTCATCGAGTTGAACGTGTGCTCGAACTCGGAGGTGCCGTAGTTTCGGTACTTGATCGGTCGGGCTGTGGAGATGTACGACTACATCAACCAAACGCTTCCCTCTCGTTGCTATGCATCACCATGATCTTGCGTGTGCGTAGGAATTTTTTTGAAATTACTATGTTCCCCAACAGTGGCATCAGAGCCTAGATTTTATATGTTGATGTTATATGCATGAGTAGAACACAAGTGAGTTGTGGGCGATATAAGTCATACTGCTTACCAGGATGTCATACTTTGGTTCGGCGGTATTGTTGGACGAAGCAGCCCGGACCGACATTACGCGTACGCTTACGCGAGACCGGTTCTCCCGACGTGCTTTGCACATAGGTGGCTTGCGGGTGACAGTTTCTCCAACTTTAGTTGAACCGAGTGTGGCTACGCCCGGTCCTTGCGAAGGTTAAAACAACACCAACTTGACAAACTATCGTTGTGGTTTTGATGCGTAGGTAAGATTGGTTCTTGCTTAAGCCCGTAGCAGCCACGTAAAACTTGCAACAACAAAGTAGAGGACGTCTAACTTGTTTTTGCAGGGCATGTTGTGATGTGATATGGTCAAGACATGATGCTGAATTTTATTGTATGAGATGATCATGTTTTGTAACCGAGTTATCGGCAACTGGCAGGAGCCATATGGTTGTCGCTTTATTGTATGCAATGCAATCGCGTTGTAATGTTTTACTTTATCACTAAGCGGTAGCGATAGTCGTGGAAGCATAATACTGGCAAGACGACAACGATACTACGATGGAGATCAAGGTGTCGCGCCAATGACGATGGTGATCATGACGGTGCTTCGAAGATGGAGATCACAAGCACAAGATGATGATGGCCATATCATATCACTTATATTGATTGCATGTGATGTTTATCTTTTATGCATCTTATCTTGCTTTGATTGACGGTAGCATTTTAAGATGATCTCTCACTAATTATCAAGAAGTGTTCTCCCTGAGTATGCACCATTGCGAAAGTTCTTTGTGCTGAGACACCACGTGATGATCGGGTGTGATAGGCTCTACGTTCAAATACAACGGGTGCAAAACAGTTGCACACGCGGAATACTCAGGTTATACTTGACGAGCCAAGCATATACAGATATGGCCTCGGAACACGGAGACCGAAAGGTCGAGCGTGAATCATATAGTAGATATGATCAACATAATGATGTTCACCAATGAAACTACTCCATCTCACGTGATGATCGGACATGGTTTAGTTGATTTGGATCACGTAATCACTTAGAGGATTAGAGGGATGTCTATCTAAGTGGGAGTTCTTTAAGTAAATTAATTGAACCTAAATTTATCATGAAACTTAGTACGTGATAGTATCTTGCTTGTTTATGCTTGATTGTAGATAGATGGCTCGTGATGTTGTTCCGTTGAATTTTAATGCGTTCCTTGAGAAAGCAAAGTTGAAAGATGATGGTAGCAATTACATGGACTGGGTCCGTAACTTGAGGATTATCCTCATTGCTGCACAGAAGAATTACGTCCTGGAAGCACCGCTGGGTGCCAGGCCTGCTGCTGGAGCAACACCAGATGTTATGAACGTCTGGCAGAGCAAAGCTGATGACTACTCGATAGTTCAGTGTGCCATGCTTTACAGCTTAGAATCGGGACTTCAACGACGTTTTGAACGTCATGGAGCATATGAGATGTTCCAGGAGTTGAAGTTAATATTTCAAGCAAATGCCCGGATTGAGAGATATGAAGTCTCCAATAAGTTCTATAGCTGCAAGATGGAGGAGAACAGTTCTGTCAGTGAGCATATACTCAAAATGTCTGGGTATAATAATCACTTGATTCAATTGGGAGTTAATCTTCCAGATGATTGCGTCATTGACAGAATTCTCCAATCACTGCCACCAAGCTACAAGAGCTTCGTGATGAACTATAATATGCAAGGGATGAATAAGACTATTCCCGAGCTCTTTGCAATGCTAAAAGCTGCGGAGGTAGAAATCAAGAAGGAGCATCAAGTGTTGATGGTCAACAAGACCACTAGTTTCAAGAAAAAGGGCAAAGGGAAGAAGAAGGGGAACTTCAAAAAGAACGACAAGCAAGTTGCTACTCAAGAGAAGAAACCCAAACCTGGACCTAAGCCTGAAACTGAGTGCTTCTACTGCAAGCAGACTGGTCACTGGAAGCGGAACTGCCCCAAGTGTTTGGCGGATAAGAAGGATGGCAAGGTGAACAAAGGTATATGTGATATACATGTTATTGATGTGTACCTTACTAATGCTCGCAGTAGCACCTGGGGAGTTGATACTGGTTCTGTTGCTAATATTTGCAACTCGAAACAGGGACTACGGATTAAGCGAAGATTGGTTAAGGACGAGGTGACGATGCGCATGGGAAACGGTTCCAAAGTCGATGTGATCGCAGTCGGCATGCTACCTCTACATCTACCTTCGGGATTAATATTAGACCTAAATAATTGTTATTTGGTGCCAGCGTTAAGCATGAACATTATATCTGGATCTTGTTTGATGCGAGAGGTTATTCATTTAAATCTGAGAATAATGGTTGTTCTATTTATATGAGTAATATCTTTTATGGTCATGCACCCTTAAAGAGTGGTCTATTTTTATTGAATCTCAATAGTAGTGACACACATATTCATAGTGTTGAAGCCAAAAGATGCAGAGTTGATAATGATAGTGCAACTTATTTGTGGCATTGCCATTTAGGTCATATCGGTGTAAAGCGCATGAAGAAACTCCATACTGATGGACTTTTGGAACCACTTGATTATGAATCACTTGGTACTTGCGAACCGTGCCTCATGGGCAAGATGACTAAAACACCGTTCTCCGGTACTATGGAGAGAGCAACAGATTTGTTGGAAATCATACATACAGATGTATGTGGCCCGATGAATATTGAGGCTCATGGCGGATATCGTTATTTTCTCACCTTCACAGATGACTTAAGCAGATATGGGTATATCTACTTAATGAAACATAAGTCTGAAACGTTTGAAAAGTTCAAAGAATTTCAGAGTGAAGTTGAAAATCATCGTAACAAGAAAATAAAGTTTCTATGATCTGATCGTGGAGGAGAATATTTGAGTTACGAGTTTGGTGTACATTTGAAACAATGCGGAATAGTTTCGCAACTCACGCCACCCGGAACACCACAGCGCAATGGTGTGTCTGAACGTCGTAATCGTACTTTACTAGATATGGTGCGGTCTATGATGTCTCTTACTGATTTACCGCTATCGTTTTGGGGATACGCTCTAGAGACAGCCGCATTCACGTTAAATAGGGCACCATCAAAATCCGTTCAGACGACGCCTTATGAACTGTGGTTTGGCAAGAAACCAAAGTTGTCGTTTCTAAAAGTTTGGGGCTGTGATGCTTATGTGAAAAAGCTTCAACCTGATAAGCTCGAACCCAAATCGGAGAAATGTGTCTTCATAGGATATCCAAAGGAGACTATTGGATACACCTTCTATCACAAATCCGAAGGCAAGACTTTTGTTGCTAAGTTCGGAAACTTTCTGGAGAAGGAGTTTCTCTCGAAAGAAGTGAGTGGGAGGAAAGTAGAACTTGACGAGGTAACTGTACCTGCTCCCTTATTGGAAAGTAGTGCATCACAGAAAACTGTTTCAGTGACACCTACACCAGTTAGTGAGGAAGCTAATGATGATGATCATGAAACTTCAGAACAAGATACTACTGAACCTCGTAGATCAACCAGAGAGAGATCTGCGCCAGAGTGGTACGGTAATCCTATTCTGGAAGTCATGCTACTAGATCATGATGAACCTACGAACTATGAAGAAGCGATGGTGAGCCCAGATTCCGCAAAATGGCTTGAAGCCATGAAATCTGAGATGGGATCCATGTATGAGAACAAAGTATGGACTTTGGTTGACTTGCCCGATGATCGGCAAGCAATTGAGAATAAATGGATCTTCAAGAAGAAGACTGGCGCTGACAGTAATATTACTGTCTACAAAGCTCGACTTGTCGCAAAAGGTTTTCGGCAAGTTCAAGGGATTGACTACGATGAGACCCTCTCACCCGTAGCGATGCTTAAGTCTGTCCGAATCATGTTAGCAATTGCCGCATTTTATGATTATGAAATTTGGCAGATGGATGTGAAAACTGCATTCCTGAATGGATTTCTGGAAGAAGAGTTGTATATGATGCAACCAGAAGGTTTTGTCAATCCAAAGGGAGCTAACAAAGTGTGCAAGCTCCATCGATCCATTTATGGACTGGTGCAAGCCTCTCGGAGTTGGAATAAACGCTTTGATAGTGTGATCAAAGCATTTGGTTTTATACTGACTTTTGGAGGAGCCTGTATTTACAAGAAAGTGAGTGGGAGCTCTGTAGCATTTCTGATATTATATGTGGATGACATATTACTAATTGGAAATGATATAGAATTTCTGGATAGCATAAAGGGATACTTGAATAAGAGTTTTTCAATGAAAGACCTCGGTGAAGCTGCTTACATATTAGGCATTAAGATCTATAGAGATAGATCAAGACGCTTAATTGGACTTTCACAAACCACATACCTTGACAAAGTTTTGAAGAAGTTCAAAATGGATCAAGAAAAGAAAGGGTTCTTGCCTGTGTTACAAGGTGTGAAGTTGAGTAAGACTCAATACCCGACCACTACAGAAGATAGAGAGAATATGAAAGATGTTCCCTATGCTTCAGCCATAGGCTCTATCATGTATGCAATGTTGTGTACCAGACCTGATGTGTGCCTTGCTATAAGTCTAGCAGGGAGGTACCAAAGTAATCCAGGAGTGGATCACTGGACAGCGGTCAAGAACATCCTGAAATACCTGAAAAGGACTAAGGATATGTTTCTCATATATGGAGGTGACAAAGAGCTCATCGTAAAAGGTTACGTTGATGCAAGCTTTGACACTGATCCGGACGATTCTGAATCGCAAACCGGATACGTGTTTACATTAAACGGTGGAGCTGTAAGTTTGTGCAGTTCTAAACAAAGCATTGTAGCGGGATCTACATGTGAAGCGGAGTACATAGCTACTTCGGAAGCAGCAAATGAAGGAGTCTGGATGAAGGAGTTCATATCCGATCTAGGTGTCATACCTAGTGCATCGGGTCCAATGAAAATCTTTTGTGACAATACTGGTGCAATTGCCTTGGCAAAGGAATCCAGATTTCACAAGAGAACAAAGCACATCAAGAGACGCTTCAATTCCATCCGGGATCTAGTCCAGGTGGGAGACATAGAGATTTGCAAGATACATATGGATCTGAATGTTGCAGACCCGTTGACTAAGCCTCTTCCACGAGCAAAACATGATCAGCACCAAGGCTCCATGGGTGTTAGAATCATTACTGTGTAATCTAGATTATTGACTCTAGTGCAAGTGGGAGACTGAAGGAAATATGCCCTAGAGGCAATAATAAAGTTATTATTTATTTCCTTATATTATGATAAATGTTTATTATTCATGCTAGAATTGTATTAACCGGAAACATAATACATCTGTGAATACATAGACAAACAGAGTGTCACTAGTATGCCTCTACTTGACTAGCTCGTTAATCAAAGATGGTTATGTTTCCTAACCATGAAGAAAGAGCTGTTATTTGATTAACAGGGTCACATCATTAGGTGAATGATCTGATTGACATGACCCATTCCATTAGCTTAGCACCCGATTGTTTAGTATGTTGCTATTGCTTTCTTCATGACTTATACATGTTCCTATGACTATGAGATTATGTAACTCCCGTTTGCCGGAGGAACACTTTGTGTGCTACCAAACGTCACAATGTAAATGGGTGATTATAACGGTGCTCTACAGGTGTCTCCAAAGGTACATGTTGGGTTGGCGTATTTCGAGATTAGGATTTGTCACTCCGATTGTCGGAGAGGTATCTCTAGGCCCTCTCGGTAATACACATCACATAAAGCCTTGCAAGCATTGCAACTAATGAGTTAGTTGCGAGATGATGTATTACAGAACGAGTAAAGAGACTTGCCGGTAACGAGATTGAACTAGGTATTGAGATACCGATGATCGAATCTCGGGCAAGTAACATACTGATGACAAAGGGAACAACGTATGTTGTTATGCGGTCTGACCGATAAAGATCTTCATAGAATATGTAGGAGCCAATATGAGCATCCAGGTTCCGCTATTGGTTATTGACCGGAGACGTGTCTCGGTCATGTCTACATTGTTCTCGAACCCGTAGGGTCTGCACGCTTAAGGTTTCGATGACAGTTATATTATGAGTTTATGAGTTTTGATGTACCGAAGTTAGTTCGGAGTCCCGGATGTGATCACGGACATGACGAGGAGTCTCGAAATGGTCGAGAAATAAATATTGATATATTGGACGGCTATATTCGGACACCGGAAGTGTTCTGGGTGATTTCGGAGAAAACCGGAGAGCCGGAGGGTTACCGGAACCCCCCCGGGAGAAGTAACGGGCCATATGGGCCTTAGTGGAGAGAGAGAGGGGCAGCCAGAGCTGGGCTGCGCGCCTCCTCCCCCCTAGTACGAATTGGAGTAGGAGAAGGGGGCGGCGCCCCCCCTTTCCCTCTCCCTCCCCACTTCTTTCCCCCTCCTAGTAGGAGTCCTACTCCTACTAGGAGGAGGACTCCTCCTGGCGCGCCTATAGGGGCCGGCCGGCCTCCTCCCCTTGCTCCTTTATATACGGGGGCAAGGGGGCACCCCTAGACACACAAGTTGATCCGTGTGATCATATTCCTAGCCGTGTGCGGTGCCCCCCTCCACCATAGTCCTCGATAATATTGTAGCGGTGCTTAGGCGAAGCCCTGCGACGGTAATACATCAAGATCGTCACCACGCCGTCGTGCTGGCGGAACTCTTCCCCGACACTTTGCTGGATCGGAGTCCAGGGATCGTCATCGAGCTGAATGTGTGCTCGAACTCGGAGGTGCCGTAGTTTCGGTACTTGATTGGTCGGGCCGTGGAGACGTACGACTACATCAACCAAACGCTTTCGTTGTCGATCTACAAGGGTATGTAGATCACACTCTCCCCTCTCGTTGCCCAACACTTACCTCCCCTCGTAGTTGAGGGATAGATCTTGGTTTTTGGATCTTTCAAGTTCTTCATAATGATAAGCAGATATATATCCCAAGTGACTCAAAGAATAGAGCTATGCTCCCCGGCAACGGCGCCGGAAAATAGTCTTGATAACCCAAAAGTATAGGGGATCGCAACAGTTTTCGAGGGTAGAGTATTCAACCCAAATTTATTGATTCGACACAAGGGGAGCCAAAGAATATTCTCAAGTACTAGCAGCTGAGTTGTCAATTCAACCACACCTGAAAACTTAATATCTGCAGCAAAGTGTTTAGTAGCAAAGTAATATGATAGTAGTGGTAACGGTAGCAAAAGGTAACAGTAGTAAAACTAGTGTTTTTTGGTATTTTGTAGTGATGATAGCAATAGCAATGGAAAAGTAAATAAGCGAAGAACAATATGTGGAAAGCTCGTAGGCAATGGATCGGTGATAGAGAATTATTCCGGATGCGGTTCATCATGTAACAGTCATAACCTAGGGTGACACAGAACTAGCTCCAGTTCATTAATGTAATGTAGGCATGTATTCCGAATATAGTCATACGTGCTTATGGAAAAGAACTTGCATGACATCTTTTGTCCTACCCTCCCATGGCAGCGGGGTCCTTACGGAAACTAAGGGATATTAAGGCCTCCTTTTAATAGAGTACCGGAACAAAGCATTAACACATAGTGAATACATGAACTCCTCAAACTACGGTCATCACCGGTAAGTATCCCGATTATTGTCACTTCGGGGTTAATGGATCATAACACATAATAGGTGACTATAGACTTGCAAGATAGGATCAAGAACTCTCATATATTGATGAAAACATAATAGGTTCAGTTCTGAAATCATGGCACTCGGGCCCTAGTGACAAGCATTAAGCATAGCAAAGTCATAGCAACATCAATCTCAGAGCATAGTGGATACTAGGGATCAAACCCTAACAAAACTAACGCGACTACATGATAAATCTCATCCAACCCATCACTGTCCAGCAAGCCTACGATGGAATTACTCACGCATGGCAATGAGCATCATGAAATTGGTGATGGAGGATGGTTGATGATGACGATGGCGAGGGATTCCCCTCTCCGTAGCCCCGAACGGACTCCAGATCAGCCCTCCCGAGAGGTCTTAGGGCTTGGTCGCGATGAATTCTTCTCTCTGATTTTTTTCTCCCTGAAACACAATATATAGAGTTGGAGTTGGAGTCGGAGGAGCACCAGGGGGCCCACGAGGTAGGGGGGCGCGCCCCCACCCTCGTGGACAGGTGGTGGGCCCCCTGGCCTTCATCTTTTGCAGGTATTTTTTATATTTCCAAAAAGTTGCTCCGTGAAGTTTCAGGTCATTCCGAGAACGTTTGTTTCTGCACATAAATAACACCATGGTAATTCTGCTGAAAACAGCGTCAGTCCGGGTTAGTTCCATTCAAATCATGCAAGTTAGAGTCCAAAACAAGGGCAAAAGTGTTTGGAAAAGTAGATACGATGAAGACGTATCACATTCTCATCTCAATATAGTGTGTAAGTCACCTTATGAAAACCAAATATTCCCAAAACACTTAGGCACGACACATTAACTCCCTCCCCGTTTCTTGTTTTGTGATATATCAACCAATAAGAGACGTGGGTCGTGCATGCTTTCAATGACTTGAGACTAATAAACATGACATGCAGTGGTTAGTTCATTGCATGCAATGCTATTAATTAGCAAAAAGACATTAAGTTTTCTCGTTTTCCTCTCCGCCTTGGTCGCAGTGCACAACATAAGATGACTTACACACCTAGACGGAGTAGTTGTTTCCTCTTCGTGTATTGTGTTAACCTACTAGTGTGGACTGATAACCCACAAGTATAGGGGATCGCAAAAGTTTTCGATAAGTAAGCGTGTCGAACCCAACGAGGAGCTAAAGGCAGAACAAATATTCCCTCAAGTTCTATCGACCACCGATACAACTCTACGCACGCTTGATGTTCTCTTTACCTAGAACAAGTATGAAACTAGAAGTACTTTGTAGGTGTTTTTGGATAGCTTTGCAAGATAATAAAAGATTACGTAAATAAAAACTAGGGTCTGTTTAGATAAAGAAACAATAAAGTAAATAAAGCGAGTGTGGAAAACTGGTGGTAGGAGTTGTGAAATTGCCCCAAAGCAATTGACTACTTTACTAGACCGATAGCAAGTATTATGTGGGAGAGGCCACTGCTAGCATGTCATCCCTGACTTGGAATTCTATGCACTTATGATTGGAACTATTAGCAAGCATCCGCAACTACTAACGTTCATTAAGGTAAAACCCAACCATAGCATTAAGATATATTGGTCCCCCTTCAATCCCGTATGCATCAATTTCTATGCTAGGATGAAGCTTCTGTCACTCTTGCCCTCCAATACATAGTCCTAGCAACATACAACTAACCCTATGGTGTGATCCATGTGTGCGCTCATATGATGGGCACCAAAGGACAACAACATAACCACAAGCAAATTAAATCAATCATAGCAATTCATCAACCACCGATAGGACAACGAAAATCTACTCAGACATCATAGGATTACAACACATCATTGGGTAATAATATGAAGCATAAAGCACCATGTTCAAGTAGAGGGTACATCGGGTTGCAGGAGAGTGGACCTCTGTAGATAGAGGGGGGAAGGTGATGGAGATGTTGGTGAAGATGGCAGAGGTGTTGGTGTAGATCGCGGTGATGATGATGGCCATGGCAGTGTTCCGGCGCCACCGGAAGAGAAGGGGAGAGGGGGGCCCTTCGTCTTCTTCTTCCTTGACGTCCTCCCTAGATGGGAGAAGGGTTTCCCCTCTGGTCCTTGGCCTCCATGGCATGGGAGGGGCGAGAGCTCCTCCGAGATTGGATCTGTCTCTCTCTGTTTCTGCGTTCTCAGATTCTACCCTTTCACCGTTTCTTATATTCCTGGAGATTCATAACTCCGATTGGGCTGAAATTTTAACATGATCTCTATCCGGATATTAGATTTCTTGCGGCGAAAGAAGGGAACTAACCGCCTTACAGGGTGGCCACGAGGGTCAGGGGCGCGCCCCCTGCCTCGTGGCCCCCTCAGGCACCGTCTCGCGTGGATTTTTCTTCCCAAAAATCATATATATTCCAAAAAAAATCTCCATCAGTTTTTATCCTGTTTGGACTCCGTTTGATATGGATATTCTGCGAAACAAAAAACATGCAACAAACAGGAACTGACACTAGGCACTGGATCAATATGTTAGTCCCAAAAATAGTATAAAAAGTTGTCAAAAGTACATGAAAGTTGTAGAATATTGGCATGGAACAATCAAAAATTATAGATACGACGGAGACGTATCATGGACTCATGCACCCTTCATGCACTCTGCCAAACACCCAAAAGTGGGTTGAGAAGGGAACTTTTGCTCCCATCCCGTGCACCCTTCATACACCCTGCCTAACACTATTCGTGCTTCATATGGTTCATGTTTCGTGGAGTACTGTAGCACCGTACTCTCCGTGCGCTGTAGACCTAGTTCTGCTAACATTGATCTCACTGTTCATTCTCGACCAGACAGTCGAGAAAGTGGTACTATGTTACTATATTGCTGTTCATATAGTTGACATGCGCACAACATCATTTGTTGTCGTCATATCTTACTACACTAGCAACAAGATTATGTAGTACTGACGTATGAACCACTGCACATGCCTAGTAGTAGGAGCACTGTGTATGTTCAAGTGGCTGCCGTGTTTCACACTCCTCCGTCGTAAGAGTGGAAACGCTTGCTGTAAATATTTTTTCTTTAGAAAAACAGTGGACACGCTCTACCGTGCGGATCCTCCTCCAGCCATGCACTAAATTACTCACTTTCATCGACGTGTGGGACAGCCAGCATCGGGGTCCACCAGCCATGCACTAAATTACTCCATAGTAGAGTGATGGTAGACTACCCGATCGAAGCACTACAGTAATGCCCAATGAGCCGTCAAATCACAAAACCCCCTCCTTTCCAGCAATAAGTTGGACGGACGAAGCAACCATCATTTCACTCTTCTCTCTCAGCTTCCTCTCTACCCAACCCTCTCTTCTCCCTCATCTTGTTCCTCATTTCTTCAAGAAAACCCCGACCTGCTTCTGCCATTGTTCTTCTCTCCCAAAGAAGGAAAGGTGAGCGCATCAATGGTGTTGATTCTGGCCAAGGCCCGGTCTTGCAACCCCGAGACTGATCCTATAACTCCCTCTCTTTTCTTCTTTTGGGTTTGTGATTATGATTTCTTTTCTTTTATTTCTATTTGACAGTTTCTTGATGGACGCTAGAGCACCGGCCGAAGTGATGTCTATGGCTCTGGCCAAAACTGTCGAGGCTCATGGGACGAAGAAGCGCAAGCACCCCGCTGAGACTACTGCAAACAAGCTCAATGCCATCGCCCTGTCCAAGCCCCCCTCTCCGGGATCCCTTATTAAGCAAGTCCAGGTAATATCTCTTCTTGACAATCTTTTTCTCGATCTTGATCGTGTTTTTTCATCTAACATGCAGTACTAGTACTAGTAGTACAACTTTCTGGGTGATCTTGCATATGATTTTTGTGTGGAAAATGACGGTTCTAAATTCCTCTTTTGACCAAAACATGCGAGAGGTTTACACTGATTTCTTATAGATTACTTTCAACTACTGCCTATGTCCCACATTTCTTGTCTTAGATTTGTGTAGATACAGATGTATCTAATACTAAAATGTGACTTGATACATCCGTATCTAGACAAATCTAAGACAAGAATTTTGGGACGGAGGGAGTACTTTATGAACATCAATGCTACCTTTGAAGAGGGTATATTTGCCTCAGTAACTTGTGTTATGGATATTGCAAGTAATCCCTCTGCTCTTATGCCTTTGAAGACATGTTCTAGTGTCTTTGTTCACTCATTTCTGTGCGTATATGTAGTCATATATGGAGTATAATATCGAAAATCATCTTATATTTCTAAATGGAGGTAGTAATAAAATATGGTTTCTGTTTGAATTAGAACTAGGTCCATGGTGGAGATGAAGTTCTCAAAGTCATGCTGTGTGAACTGGAAGACCTGGGGATGAGTTCTACTGCTAAACTATCCAGCTGCTGTGTCCTTGTCGCCATGTGTCCTGAACTAGTGTTTTCCTGTAGCATTGTTGTCAGGCGTGTTCTCGAGGCTGTACTTGACCACAACAATTTCCTGGTTGTGCCTTCGATTACGAAGGGTGTGGTTCTTGTAAAGCTTCCCAACAAATCTGATGCGGCCTGTCTTCATGATCATGTTTATGAGTGGAAAGACCACTGTAAGTGCATCTAGTGCCACCCCTAGTTGGTTTTGGAGTATTGACGACAAACCTAGTTGAGGGACTAATGTGTTTGTGAGAATTGCAGGAAAACACAGGTAGAAGTCCCTCATTGATTCGGTTTTACTACCAGAGATGACCCCTAAAAATGTATGAAGACATTGAAGACAAAGGTGGTATATGAAGATATTCACATTGAAGACTATGACAAAAGAAGACACGTTATGAAGCCTATGGAGCTCGAAGACTTAGATCTTTCGTAGTTCTTTTTCTTTTGTGTTGAGTCATAGGAACCACCGTACTGTTAAGTGGGGTCCAGGAGAACCAGTCAGAATGACTGAAGTGATGCCTAAATCAAAAACCTATGTCTTCGAGCGAAGACAATGAGAGCGAATCTTGTCCAGAGCCGGACAAGTCAGCTTTGCTTGTAGCCCAAGCAAAGTGGCCATGAGAGTTTTAAATCTGACCGTTGAGACACGTGTCAGTTCCTTAGTGACCCAGGGTCATTTCGGACAAATCAGGTCGGGTTGCCAAGTGGCTATAAATAGCCCACCCCCACAACCATAAACGGTTGGCTGCTCAGATTTTAGTGCACGGCTTTTGTCATTTGAGAGCAACCCACCTCGAAGCCTTTGAGAGAAAATTCCTAGTGAGGAGAAAACCCCTAACCACCTAGAGCCAGAGCAAATTGGGCATCACTTGAGTCTTCTTGTCTGTGTGATCTGAAGACTTATTACACTTGAGGATTGTGAATCCTCCAGACGGTTAGGCGTCACGTTCAGAGCATCCAAGAGACATTGTGGATTGCCAGTGAACGAAGTTTGTGAAGGTTTGGGAGTCTACCTTGAAGACTTACCAGAGTGATTGGGCGAGGACTAAGTGACCTTTGCTCAAGGAGAATACGGTGAGGACTTGGTGTCCTAGACTGTGTGTTCAGGACTGGGCGTCCGGGACTGTGTGTCCTAAGGTTTAAATACCTAGCCGCTCCAACCAGACGTACAGTTGTCACAGCAACTGGAACTGGTCCAACATATCATTGTCTTCAACGAGTCATTGGTTTCATCTTCACTTCCTTTTCTTACTGTTACACATTGTGAAGCCATTGCATGCTTGCTTTATCTTTTGTCTTCACAACGTGAATGTATGAACTGTTTGGCTTCATAACTTCTTCCTACCTGATCCTTATTACACTGCAGTTGTTTGTCATTGTGCTTTCACTCTATTGAATACATGACCATGGCTGGCCTAGTGTAATCTGACTTCCGCTGCATAGTAAAAGGCATAATCTTCGTTGTTTGTCTTCATAACTCTCACGTTTTGAAGACTTTCATAAAAATCGCCTATTCACCCCCCTCTAGTCGATATAACGCACTTTCAATTGGTATCAGAGCAAGGTGCTCCCTTGTTCTGTGTGATTCGGTTTAACCACCTGGAGTTCTAGCTATGTCGACTGCAGGGATAATCAAAGTCTCCGCTGCGTGCCCCGTCTTCGATGGAACTGAATATCCCTACTGGAAGAATAAGATGCGCATGCATCTTGAAGCCATTGACGTCGACCTATGGTATGTCGTCGAGAACGGCGTTCCCAAGGCTGGAGAAGGTGTCACTGCTGCTGATGTCAAGAAGTTCACTCAACTGGACTCTACCGCCAAAAATATCATCTGTGGCCATCTGACAAAAGGACAGTATGGCCGTGTGAGTGCCTTGAAGACATCCAAGCTGGTCTGGGACTGGCTCTCCAAGGTCAATGAAGGCGTCTCAACCCAGAGAGATCAAAGAATCAGTGTCCTTCGCAACCTCTTCAACCGCTTCAAGTGAAATGACAGTGAGAATGTCCAGCACACATTTGATCGGCTCACTGACATCACAAATGAGCTTCAAGCCCTCGGCGCCACTGAGATCACCAAACATGAAATCGTCAAGACACTGCTGAGATCACTTGATAGTTCGTTTGACATCCTAGCCCTGATGATTCAAGAACGTCCTGATTTCAAGACACTCGATCCATCTGACATACTTGAGAGGCTCAACACACATGAGTTTCAGCTTTCTGAGAAAAGAGATATCTACGGTCCAAACTATGGGCGAACTCGTGCCTTGAAGGCAAAAGCTGTTTCCTCATCTGAAGAAGAATCTGACAGCAGTTCTGATGATCCTGAAGACATTGGAAGGGAACTTGCAATGCTAGTGAAGAAGTTCCGAAAATTCACCAAGAAGAAAGGCTTCAGAAAATCTTCACGATCAAGCTCAAGGAATGATGAAGCTTCTGCTCATGACTACAAGAAGAAAACATGTCACAAGTGCAAGAAAACTGGACACTTCATCTCTGAGTGTCCACAGTGGGACAATGAGAACAGAAGGAAGAAGAAGAGCAAGGAATATGATTCTGACGACAAGAAGAAGAAGAAATACTCAAAGTCTTCTTCCAAGTCTTCCTCAAAGTCTTCAACACACAAGAAGAGCTCATCTCGCAAAGCACGTGCGTTTGTTGGCAAGGAAATGGATTCAGAGGATGAGTCCGCTTCTGAGGAGGCGGAGGTGGAGTCTGAGTAGGAGTCTGATTCTGGTATTGCGAGTCTGGCTACAGCATACGTCGCCAAGTCCATCTTCAACACTGAAGACAATGACTTCATCACCGATACCGATGCAAATGACAAGAACGACTCCTCTCCTACCTACTGCTTCATGGCACGCGGTGCCAAGGTAAACACACGCACTACTCGCTATCAAACATCTAGTGACGATGACTCTGACTGTGATTCAAAACCCAGCTACAAAACACTTGCTAAAATTGCAACTGAACAACAGAAAGCTATGGAACATATTCAAAAACTGTTAGACAGAAGCGATGATCTGTTGGGTGCTGAAATGACTCGATCTGAATCCTTAATTGAAGACATAAAAAATCTTCACGTTAAGTATTAGGAACTTGAGGATCATCTTGATACTCTCTCAACAACTCATGAAAAGCTTTCCTATGATTATCTTCAAAGGAAGCAAGAACTTGAGAAATTGAGAGCGGCTCATGAAGATCTTCAAAAGGAAAACGAGTCACTTCGCGCCGAACAGATCAGTCCCGCTCAGGAAGGATTTGAACCACCATGTCTTAAATGCATTGAGCGTGATAATGCTACTTCTGTTGCTGAATGTTCCACTGCTACTGCTGTTGCAATATCTTCAACTGTTGATGTGGTAACTAACCCCTCTGCTGAGGATACCACTGCTATTGCTGATGAGAATGCTAGGTTGAAGACATTGCTTGAAACAGGGATGTACAAAAGTATTAAAGGACATCAGACATTATGTGATGTCCTCAAGAAGTAGATTCTGAACCGAAACCCTAGGAAAGAGGGTGTTGGGTTCGTAAGGAAAATAAATGTAGATGGCTCTTACTGGAAACCTGAGCAGTACCCCAAAACCACATGGGTTGCTACAAAGGAAACTTCAGCAGATCCATCCAATTTATCTGGCTTCACATGTGCTAACCCCATTATTATTGATAAATCCTTTGATGCAAACTATAAACTGTTTAAGAATCAGAATGGTGAAGTGTTTGCCAGGTACATTGGTACTAACTGCAGGAATGGACCGCCTATGAAGAAGATCTGGGTTCCGAAAAAGTGTCTGGAAAATCTTCCTGTGAATGTCTTCATGACACCTCACTTGAAGAAGATAAACCTCAGACCAAAGGCTTCATACGGTCCAAAGGCTTCATACAATCAGAGGACTCACCTGAGTCACACTAACGCAAATGTTTTGCAGGGAAACCATACTCAGGCATATGAATATGAGAGCGGTTCATCGAACCGTCATGTTCATATGACCAAAAATTATTCTGCTTATTCCTATGAGTATTATTGTCCACCTGCAAGACTGTTTGCTAAGGCTTCAAAGCCAAAATTCTCAGATGCTGCACTTAGACTTATTGCTTCTAAGCCACCCTTGAAGATGTGGGTGGTTAAGAAATCTTAACTCTCTTTTGCAGGGAAAGGTCTCCAGCAGAAAAACAAAATCTTCTGATGCTATTGCTGGGGACCTTAAAAATCTTGTAGGGCGCAAGATAAAATGCCTGAATGGCATCATTATGTACTTCGTTCCTGAATCGCATGCTACTCTCCCTATTAGTCCTAATCTGGATCTAAGTTTTCATAACCCACTAGTTCGTCAAATGTTTTTGCTTCACAATTCTCTTCGTGAAGCCTATCCCCCTAACTGCACTGTAGGGTACGACACCAGCGTCTTCAAAGTCTTCAGAATGGATTATTGACAGTGGGTGTACAAATCACATGACTGGCAAAAGAAGCCTTCTTATGGACTCAACCTTACGTCCATCCGACAAGAGCCACATCACATTTGCTGACACTGGTAAAAGTAAGGTATTGGTCTAGGTAGAGTTGCAATCTCAAAGGATCAACACATGGATAAAGTCATGCTTGTTGAATCCCTTGGCTTCAACTTAATGTATGTCTCAATGCTTTGTGATTTGAACATGATCATAATGTTTGGAAAATATCGTTGCCTAGTACTAATGGAATCTGACAAGTCTCTAGTGTTTGAAGGGTATCAAAAAGATGATCTGTACGTGGTAGATTTCTCAGCAGGGCCACAACTTGCAGTATGTCTTCTTGCAAAAGCTTCAGAATACTGGCTTTGGCATCGAAGGCTTGGGCATGCTGGCATGAGGAACCTCCACACCCTTGCAAAGAAGAAGCATGTCATAGGCATCGAGGGCGTCAAGTTCAAGAAAGATCACTTATGCGGTGCCTGTGAAGCAGGGAAGATGACAAGGGCAAAGCATCCTTCGAAGACAATCATGACTACTAGTCAACCCTTCGAACTGCTCCACATGGATCTTTTCGGTCCCACTCACTACTCAACTTTTACTAATACTGCTTGCATCTATGGCTTCGTGATTGTTGATGATTACTCTAGATATACTTGGGTGCACATAATCCTTTACAAGACTGAAGTGCAGGATGTCTTCAGACGCTTCGCCAATCGAGCTATGAACAATTTTGGCGCCAAGATAAAGCACATCAGATGTGACAATGGCACTGAATTCAAGAACACCGGCCTTGATACATATCTTGATACCTTGGGCATCACACATGAATTCTCAGCTCCGTACATGCCACAGCAGAATGGCGTCGTCGAACGCAAGAACAGAACACTCATTGAGATGGCCAGAACAATGCTAGATGAATACAAGACTCCAAGAAAATTCTGGACTGAAGCCATTGACACTGCATGCCATACAATCAATCGTGTTTATCTTCACAAGCTTCTGAACAAGACATCTTATGAACTCCTAACTGGCAAGAAGCCGAATGTCAGTTACTTCAGAGTATTTGGCTCAAGGTGCTGGATCAAGGACCCACATCACACTTCAAAATTTGCACCTAAAGCACATGAGGGCTTTATGCTTGGATATGGAAAGGACTCGCACTCCTACAGAGTCTTCAATCTCTTTCATTACAAAGTGGTTGAAACAGTGGATGTGCGGTTCGATGAGACAAATGGTTCACAAAGAGAGCAACTGCCAAATGTGCTAGATGAAGTTCCAGCTAGTGAATCAATCAAGCTTATGGGAACTGGAGAGATTATACCTTCTGAAGCTCATCCTGAAGAAGAACTTATCATCTCAGCACCTGATCAACATGAAGACAATGCTCAGCTTGAAGACATTCCTCCCAACAACAACACAGATCAGCAAGAGCAAAGTCTTTGCCCTGTACATCCTCGTGTTGCAAATGAAGTGCAGATTGACAGAATAATTGACAGCATCAATGCACCTGGTCCACTCACTCGTTCAAGGGCAACTCAGCTAGCAAATTTCTGTGGGCACTTCGCATTCGTCTCAATATCAGAACCCAAGAAAGTCGAAGAAGCCTTCATGGAACCTGAATGGATTCAAGCTATGCAAGAAGAGCTTCAACAGTTTGAGCTGAATAATGTATGGGAACTGGTTAAGCGTCTTGATCCACGGAAGCACAACATAATAGGCACCAAATGGATATACCGCAACAAGCAAGATGAGCATGGTCAAGTTGTTAGAAACAAAGCTCGTCTCGTTACTCAAGGATATACTCAAGTGGAGGGCATTGACTTCGATGAAACATTTGCTCCTGTGGCAAGGCTTGAAGCTATACGCATACTGCTGGCCTATGCAAATCATCATAACATACTTCTATATCAAATGGATGTGAAAAGTGCCTTTCTCAATGGCAAGATTGAAGAAGTGTATGTTGCACAGCCACCTGGCTTTGAAAATCCAAAACATCCTGACATGGTATACAAGCTCAACAAGGCACTGTATGGCCTCAAACAAGCTCCCAGGGCCTGGTATGACACACTCAAATACTTCCTGAAGAGCAAAGGCTTCATACCTGGTTCCCTGGATCCCACTCTTTTCACGAAGACATATGATGGTGAACTGTTTGTGTGCCAAATATATGTGGATGACATTATCTTCGGCTGGACCAATCAGAAGTACAATGAAGAGTTTGGATATATGATGCAAGAGCAATATCAGATGTCCATGATGGGGGAACTGAAGTTCTTCCTTGGTCTTCAAATATGACAACAACGCAATGGCATCTTCATATCTCAAGAGAAGTATCTCAAGGATTGCCTGAAGAAGTTTGGTATGCAATGATGAAGACATGTACCTAGGGTGGGGACACGGACCTGACCTAAGAGTCCTACCCTAGGACACCCCTAGGAGAAGTCACCTTTCAATCGACTTAAAGGTATCCCACTCGACGGACTCAAGACACTCGACCTGCAGGTTATCACTCGACCATGAAGCCAACCACTCGACCGCCAGGAGACCTGTAGTCACTCCGCAGGCAAACGGTCAGCTGTTAAGTAGTCTTTATGGTAATTATAGCACTTTATTAGGGGCGTTACCAGTAACGCCCGACCTTAAATGTACCTTAAACCCTGCATTACTGAGGGCAGGAGGGGGCCGGCGAACTCTATATAAGCCAGCCCCCTCCTCAGTAACAAGGGTTCGCACCCCTATTATTCACACGCCAGTAATCCAATCGACTGCCTCCGGGCACCGAGACGTAGGGCTGTTACTTCCTCCGCGAAGGGCCTGAACTCGTACATCTTGGTGTGTTTATAACTTCCCAATAGCTGAGACCTAGCCTCTCCATACGTACCCCCCTACATCACTGTCAGAGTTAGAACCACGACAGTTGGCGCCCACCGTGGGGCTGCAGTCTTAGCGCCTGGTTGGAGAAGTTGCGATTTTTCCGATCCCTTTGATCATGGTTTCATGCGGAGTTTTGGTGGAGGGCCGCGAGATCCGTCTCGGCGCGCTCACGTTCATCGCCGACGACTCCGCCTGGCTTCAGGAGGCGCCACTCGACATCGACGCGCTCCCCATCCGCGGTGCGACGCATTTCCGCGCATGCGTTCGTGGCATCCTCCTGCGGCAACCATCGACCCAATATCGGTCGGCCCCCGTACCGTCTCCCCGCTCTGTCTCCCACCGGCGCAAGCGCTCCGGTCGGTCGAGACTTCAGAGGTGGGTGAGACATGCCGTGGGTCGCCAGTCGGCCACCCCGCAAGTCGCGGCGATCGAGCCCAATGAATCCCTCTGCGGCCTGTTTGACCTGTCGACTGGCTCCGCGGAGACCGCATCCGAGTGCGACAGCAGCGACCCAGCGGCTGAGGTTCTGGCGGTTGATGGGACGCACAGTCCTCCCGGTTTCCCTCTCGCTGGTGGAGGCGCGGGTGGGGGCGACCCGTCGCATCCCCACGATGAGTACCTCCCCGAACCTCTCACCTCATTACAGCGAGAGGAGCTTCGCCGTCGGAACATGGACGCGCTCCACACTCCTATTGTCGGAGAAACCCCTGAGGCCCGGGCCTTGGAGGACGCGCGCTTGGCTAACCTGGCCGAGCGCACTCGACTGGAGAATCTCCAGCGGATACTCGACGAGCAAGCGCGTCAGCGGGCTCCCGAGTCCAGTCGACATCAGCAAGCTCCCGAGTCCAGTCGGCGTCAGCTTTTCCCACCGCCGCAGGTATACCGAACCCCAGTTCAGAATTTGGCCGCTGCGGCCCGTATAGCAGAATCAATTCAGCCCTCCCAGTCGGAGGCGGGCAGAGGCTTGTTGCAGATCAGAGCGCTGCTCCGGGCGGCGGGAAACTAGAATTCTGCTGTCTCTCAGTCGCGGAACAGGATCCACAGTCGATCCGTCGCAACGGGAACAGTCGGGTCGGCTCACAACCCGAGATCGCCCCCGAGGCGTGAGGGACGTGGCGACTGGCATGATCAGTACAGGAGGAATGAGCAGTATGATCACCGATTCGACCGTGATGATCGATGTCGAGTGCCAACCCCTCCCCCGAGGAGTGGGTCATATGCGCCTCGACGGCAAGATGACAGACGCCCTCATAGTGTCGGGCAGAGGATTCCAGTCGACCCCAGGGACCCAGGCTTTGACACGAGATCTGTCCTCGTTCAAGGCTTGGTTGACAGGAACAGGGCTCATCGGGAAGGCCAGAACAGAGATGCGCCCGCCAGCAGCAGAGCACGTGTTTCAGGGCCAGAGTGCTTCAGTCGAGCCGTCAGGGCCGCAGTGATTCCTCCCAACTTCAGGCTGGCGACTGGGGTCAGCAAGTTCACCGGTGAATCTAAGTCTGACACTTGGCTCGAAGATTACCGAGTCGCTGTACAGATTGGCGGCGGCAACGATGAGGTGGCCATGAAGCATTTGCCTCTCATGTTAGAGGGCTCAGCCAGAGCATGGCTGAATCAGTTGGCACCCAGCAGCATCTACACCTGGGAGGACCTCTCCCGAGTGTTTGTCACAACCTTTGAAGGAACCTGCAAGAGACCTGCGGGCCTTACAGAGTTGAGGTCCTGCGTACAGAAGCCGAATGAAACACTGAGGGATTACATCCAGTGGTGGATCACGCTGCATCACACGGTCGAGAATGTGCCAGACCATCAAGCAGTTTGTGCCTTCAAGGAAGGCGTTAAATACAGAGAGTTGAATTTGAAGTTCGGTCGAACTGGAGAGATGTCTCTAAATTGGATGATGGAGATTGCCACCAAGTACGCTAATGGTGAAGACGAAGATCGACTCTGAAGCGGCAAGCTCAAGGCAGTTGCCCAAGAAACCGGAGGAAACTCCAGTCGGAAACAGAAGCGGAAGGCCGAGCTGGCCGCTCCTGGGGAGGCCCTGGCCGTAGCCCAGGGAAACTTCAAGGGAAACCCCAAAGGCCCCTGGAAGCCCAAGAAAGTCAAGGATCAAGATGGAAATGATGTTTTGGATCTGCCATGTCACATCCACACAAAGAAAGATGAAGAGGTTAATTTCATTTACCCGAAGCATACCACTCGACAGTGTCGACTCCTGATCCAGCAATTTCAGGGCAAATAGCCCAAAGACAAGGAAAAAGAGTCAGACAGAGTTGAGGACAAGGAAGACAGTGACGATGGATACCCCCAAGTCAATTCCACCCTGATGATTTTTGCCGATGTCAAGAGCAAAAGTCGACTGAAAGTCATTAACCGCGAGGTGAACATGGTTGCCCCAGCAATGCCCAGTTACCTGAAGTGGTCTCAGACTGCCATCACATTCGACCAGTCCGATCACCCGACGCACATTGCCACCCCTGGGAGGCAAGCTTTGGTAGTCGACCCAATCGTTGAAGGCACTCAACTGACCAAAGTCCTGATGGATGGCGGCAGTGGCTTGAACATACTATATGCTGAAACTTTGAAAGGAATGGGCATTCGGATGTCCAGACTGAGTACCAGTAACATGAGCTTCCACGGAGTCATTCCTGGCAAGAAAGCGGAATCACTCGGCCAGATTGCTCTTGATGTGGTTTTCGGTGATTCAAAGAATTACCGCAAGGAAAAGTTGACATTCGAGGTTGTGGACTTCCAAAGTGCTTATCATGCCATTTTGGGCAGGCCAGCTTACGCGCGCTTCATGGCTCGACCATGTTACGTGTACCTCAAACTGAAGATGCCTGGCCCTAAAGGGGTAATCACTGTTACAGGAAATCGGAAGAAGGCGGAAGAGTGCTTTCAGAAAGGCTCAAAGATTGCAGATGCTCAGATGGCAGTGGTCGAGCTGCAAGAGTACCAAAAGACTGCCGATCCGAGTGAATTGCTGCGGGCCAAGAAGCCTGCTTCAGAGTCAGCTTTTCAGTCGTCCGGTGAAACAAAGACAGCTCACATTCACCCGACCGACCCCGACGCTGCTCCGACTCACATCTCGACGACGCTCGACTCCAAATAGGGAGAAGCGCTCATCCAGTTCCTCCGTGAGAACTGGGACGTCTTCGCATGGAAGCCTTCTGACATGCCTGGAGTTCCCAGGGGGCTGGCTGAGCACCGTCTGCGAGTCGACCCGAAGTTCAAGCCTGTGAAAGAACATCTTCGACGATCCACCGTCCAGAAGAGGAAGGCCATTGGCGAGGAGGTGGCTCGGCTCTTAGCAGCGGAGTTCATCCGAGAGATTTACCACTCCGAGTGGCTCGCCAATGTCGTCATGGTCCCCAAGAAGGACAAGTCACTTCGCATGTGCATTGATTTCAAACATATCAATCGGGCCTGCCCGAAAGATCATTTCCCTCTCCCCCGCATCGACCAGATAGTGGACTCGACCGTGGGATGTGAGCGTTTGTCTTTTCTAGATGCCTATTCAGGGTACCATCAGATTCGTCTGTATGGACCTGACGAGATCAAAACTGCTTTCATCACCCCATTTGGGTGCTTCTGTTATGTCACCATGCCCTTCGGCCTCAAGAATGCTGGAGCCACGTTCATGAGGATGATTCAGAAGTGTTTGCTTACTCAGATCAGTCGGAACGTAGAAGCATACATGGACGATATTGTGGTTAAGTCACGGAAAGGTTCCGACCTACTGACTGACCTTGCTGAAACCTTTGCTAACCTCAGGAGATATGATATCAAGCTCAATCCATCAAAGTGCACATTCGGAGTTCCAGGTGGAAAGTTACTCAGTTTTCTCGTTTCCGAACGAGGAATCGACGCTAACCCCGAGAAAGTTGGCACCATACTCCGGATGAAGCGCCCCGTGCATATACACGATGTCCAGAAGCTTACAGGTTGCTTGGCCGCCCTAAGTCGATTCATTTCTCGACTCGGTGAGAAAGCGTTGCCTCTTTACCGACTGATGAAGAAGTCTGACAAGTTCGAGTGGACTCCAGAAGCTGACGCAGCGTTTGCAGAGCTCAAAGCTCTGCTCTCCACCCAGCCGGTGCTTGCTGCCCCAATCAGCAAAGAGCCTCTACTGCTGTACATTGCGGCCACGGGACAAGTTGTCAGTACAGTACTCACGGTCGAGCGGGAAGAAGAGGGAAAGGCCTTCAGAGTTCAGCGCCCAGTCTATTATCTGTCTGAAGTTTTGACCCCTTCAAAACAAAGATACCCTCACTACCAGAAGCTTGTATATGGGATTTACATGACCACGAAGAAGGTTGCACATTACTTCTCTGACCACTCCATTACAGTCGTCAGCGACGCCCCATTGTCAGAAATTCTGCATAACAGAGATGCAACTGGTCGAGTGGCCAAGTGGGCGATTGAACTCCTTCCCTTAGATATCAAGTTTGAAGCAAAGAAGGCTATCAAGTCCCAAGCAATCGCAGATTTCATCGCCGAGTGGATTGAACAGCAGCTTCCGACTCAAGTTCACTCGGAGCACTGGACCATGTTCTTCGATGGATCTAAGATGCTGAATGGTTCCGGTGCTGGGGTAGTTCTAGTCTCCCCCCGAGGAGATAAGCTCAGATACGTTCTCCAGATTCACTTCGATTCCTCCAATAATGAAGCAGAGTATGAAGCACTTCTGTATGGGTTGCGCATGGCCATTTCACTCGGCGTCCGTCGCCTCATGGTCTATGGCGACTCAGATTTGGTGGTTAATCAGGTGATGAAGGAGTGGGACGTCAGAAGTCCGGCTATGACTGGCTATTGCAACGCAGTGAGAAAGCTAGAAAAGAAATTCGAGGGGTTAGAGCTTCATCACATCCCCCGACTAAAAAATCAAGCAGCTGATGATCTGGCAAAGATAGGCTCCAAGAGAGGAGCCATTCCCAGCAATGTGTTTTTGGAGCACATCCGCTCGCCGTCAGTCTAGGAGGATCCTCTCACAGAAGAAGCCCCACAACCGAAAAGTGCCACAGATCCGACTGAAGTCGAAGTTCCTGCTGTGGTCGACCTAATCATGGAAGTCTTGGCAATCACTCCCGACTGGACGATACCGTACATCGTGTATATCCTAAGGAAAGAGCTCCCAGAGGACAAGGAAGAGGCTTGACAGATCGTCCGCCGATCCAAGGCCTTCACAATCATAAAGGGGCAGTTGTATAGAGAAAGCTCGACCGGAATCGGTCAGAAGTGCATAACACCAGAAGAAGGTCGGATAATCCTTGATGATATCCACTCGAGGACTTGTGGCCACCATGCGTCCTCTCGGACCATTGTGGCTAAAGCATACCGAGCGGGATTTTACTGGCCTAGAGCAAATGAGATGGCGAAAGAGATAGTCGACAAGTGTGGAGGGTGCCAGTTCTACTCCAACATGTCACACAAGCCTGCATCAGTCTTGAAGACTATTCCACTCGTCTGGCCCTTTGTTGTCTGGGGACTAGACATGGTTGGTCCACTGAGAACAGGCAGAAGTGGTTTCACGCATGTGCTTGTGGCAGTCGACAAGTTTACCAAATGGATTGAAGCTAAGCCTATCAAGAATCTTGATGCTTGCACTACTATCAGTTTCGTCAGAGGGCTAACATTCAGATATGGAGTCCTGCATAGCATCATCACTGACAATGGGTCAAACTTCGATTCGGACAAGTTCAGAGCTTTTTGCGCCTCTCAAGGCACTCGAGTCGACTACTCATCGGTCTCCCATCCCCAGTCGAATGGACAAGCCAAAAGAGCGAATGGCCTGATTCTCAATGGACTAAAGCCTCGACTGATGCGTGATCTCAAGCACGCGGCAGGTGCTTGGGTCGACGAGCTTCCGTCAGTTCTGTGGGGGTTGAGGACCACCCCTAACTGGTCGACTGGAAGAACTCCATTCTTTCTGGTTTACGGAGCCGAAGCGGTTCTGCCAAGTGATCTTCTTCACAACGCGCCCCGAGTCGAGATTTACGCCGAAGATGAAGCAGAACAGGCCCGGCAAGACGCAGTCGACCTCCTAGAAGAAGAGAGGGAGATGGCCATGATCAGGTCGACCATTTATCAGCAAGACTTGCGTCGATTCCACGCCCGGAATGTGAAGAGTCAAACCTTCCAAGAAGGAGATTTGGTCCTCCGAGTGGAGCAACAGAAACCACACAAGCTTGCTCCTACTTGGGAAGGCCCCTTCATCATCACCAGAGTCCTCCACAATGGAGCGTATCACCTCTACAATGTTGATCGCCAGATCGACAAGCCACGAGCTTGGAACACGGAACTACTCCGCCCCTTTTACACTTGAGCTCTCCCTTGGACGAGATGTAATAAGAAAAATTCCTGCAGTTCGTTTTTATCAAAGGCAAGAGTGTTCCATTAATTGTTGTCACTTTTGTTTACATACGAAATCCCCCAGTGGGTGACTTAGCTGCAAATCCGTTTCGCCTAAGTTTGAAAAAATCCTACCGAGTGGAGAGCGATCCTCCCACTCGGGGGCTTAGCTGCAGTCCAGCACTCGCCTAAGTTCTCTCACTTAGAGACTTAGCTGCAGTCTGGCACTCGCCTAAGATTGAAAAAATCCTACCGAGTGGAGAGCGATCCTCCCACTCGGGGGCTTAGCTACAGTCCAGCACTCGCCTAAGTTCTCTCACTTAGAGACTTAGCTGCAGTACGGCACTCGCCTAAGATTGAAAAAATCCTACCGAGTGGAGAGCGATCCTCCCACTCGGGGGCTTAGCTGCAGTCCAGCACTCGCCTAAGTTCTCTCACTTAGAGACTTAGCTGCAGTCCGGCACTCGCCTAAGATTGAAAAAATCGTACCGAGTGGAGAGCGATCCTCCCACTCGGGGGCTTAGCTGCAGTCCAGCACTCGCCTAAGTTCTCTCACTTAGAGACTTAGCTGCAGTCCGGCACTCGCCTAAGATTGAAAAAATCCTACCGAGTGGAGAGCGATCCTCCCACTCGGGGGCTTAGCTGCAGTCCAGCACTCGCCTAAGTTCTCTCACTTAGAGACTTAGCTGCAGTCCGGCACTCGCCTAAGATTGAAAAAATCCTACCGAGTGGAGAGCGATCCTCCCACTCGGGGGCTTAGCTGTAGTATGGCACTCGCCTAAGATTGAAAAAATCCTACCGAGTGGAGAGTGATCCTCCCACTCGGGGGCTTAACTACAGTCCAGCACTCGCCTAAGTTCTCTCACTTAGAGACTTAGCTGCAGTCCGGCACTCGCCTAAGTTTGAAAAAATCCTACCAAGTGGAGAGCGATCCTCCCACTCGGGGGCTTAGCTGCAGTCCAGCACTCGCCTAAGTTCTCTCACTTAGAGACTCAGCTGCAGTACGACACTTGCCTAAGATTGAAAAATCCTATCGAGTGGAGAGCAAACCTCCCACTCGGGGGCATAGCTGCAGTCCAGCACGCGCCTAAGTTCTCTCACTTAGAGACTTAGCTGCAGTACGACACTCTCCTAAGATTGAAAAATCCTATCGAGTGGAGAGCAAACCTCCCACTCGGGGGCTTAGCTGCAGTCCAGCACTCGCCTAAGTTCTCTCACTTAGAGACTTAGCTGCAGTCCGGCACTCGCCTAAGTTTGAAAAAATCCTACTGAGTGGGGAGCGATCCTCCCACTCGGGGGCTTAGCTGCAGCCCAGTGCTCGCCTAAGCGTTTAAAAATCCTACCGAGTGGAGAGCAAACCTCCCACTCGGGGGCTTAGCTGCAGCCCAGTGCTCGCATAAGTACAAGACTGGACCCAATCCGCGAGTCGACTGCTAACTCCCCCTTCGGAATTGCGCCACAAATACAAGGTCATTCCGAGTGAAGATCAAGTTCCACTCGACGAATCAAACCATGAAGATGCCCAACGAGAAATCAATTTCGGATAAAGCCTAAAAGGTCCCAGACCTCAAAGTACTCGAGCCCGCGGCTCGGCAAAGTTTAACTGCTACAAGTCCACTCGGCATCCCGAGGCAAATTTAAGGCAGAGTTTAACGGTTACAAATCCACTCGGCATTCCAAGGTAAATTTAAAGTTTTTCACTCCTCAGGAGGAGGACTGGAAGGGGCGACGAACTCATCCAAGTCGATCCCGTCGGCAATACGGGTGGCGGCGGCGATGAAAGTCTCCATGAAGTCTTGAAAGCTGTGCTTCCTGGTATTTGCAACTTGGATGGCCGCCAGCTTTTCTTCTCGCGCCTCCTTGCAATGGACGCGGACCAGAGACAGAGCGACGTCAGCACCACATCTAGCAGAAGATTTCTTCCATTCCGCCACTCGACCGGGGACTTCGTTAAGTCGAGCCATCAAAGACTCGAGGTCGTTCTGAACCGTCGTCCCAGGCCAGAGTGATGTGTCGATCCGCGACATTGCAACTTTCAGCCGAGCCAGATAATCAACGACGCTGGTAACATGAGACTCCAGTCGGAGCACGTTCATGGCAGCCTCGTCCTTCACGAGAGAATTGGCGGGATCCAAGCCTGGCTCCACTCGACCGGTTTCCTCTTTGATGTTCTAGCAGAATTCTGCGAAAACGATTCAAGAATAAGACAGTGGCCGTACGTGGGCTCGGCAACTACAAGACAGTCAGGTCGGAACAATTACCTTCGAGCGCAACGAACAACTTCTTGGCGAGCCCTCCGAGATAAGCCTCCAGATCTTTCGCCTTCCCCGCCAGCTCGCCCGCCTTGTCGTGCAGAGCCATCTTCTCCTTCTTCAGTCGGCTAGCATCTCGATTAGCTGTCTCAAGAGCAGCTTTCAGTCTGGAGTTCTCCTCTTCAAGAGTCTCGACCGAAGCCAGCTTCTCTTCTGTGAGCTTCGTTTTGCTCGAGGCCTCCTTCAGCGCCTCTGCAAGGTCTTGATCCTTCTTCTTCAGAGCTTCCTCCAGTTTATCTGCGGCACGTCGAGTGGAACCAACATCAAGAATGGACAGGAAAGAAAAGCCACCTGTTAAGAATGGAGAACCTCACCAGCCTTACCTTTTGCCTCCTCTTGCACCTTCTTCAAATTCTCCTGAGCAAGCTGCAAGCTAAGGTTGAGCTGGATCTGCTGATTCTCCTACTCAGTATAGCGAGCTACAAGCTCACAAGATTTCTGCAAAAAGAAAGATCAGTCGACAGACGCCCAAGATAAGTTGCTTCCGAGTAACTCAAAGACAATGATGATGTTTCTAAGACCACAGCCGAATCAAAAACATTCGACAGTAGTCTCGGGGACTACACCCAGTGGGTGCACTCAGCGTGCCCCCACTGGTTTAAAAAAGAGAGAGAGAAAAAGTCGACCGGATACAGTTCCACTCGACCTGGCCCAACCAGACCGAGTGAAGAAATACAGCTACAGCAAACACAATGAAAAGACTACAGTCGACTGCCAGCAGTCCACCGTAGTCTTGGGGACTACACCCAGTGGGTGCACTTAGCGTGCCCCCACTCGTCCAAGTATTGGCAGACACACCCAGTGGGTGTACAGATACAAAAGATCTTCAGAAAAGAGACTCTTCAAACAGCATATCATAACAGACCAAGTGTTGAGTCGACTGACCTGGACGTTACTCTGAAGAGCCGAACTCGCGTCATAGGCTGCTTGGCTGGCCTCCCGAGCCATCTTCACTTGCTCCATCATGATCCCCGCCTGGCGTATAGCCTCCTTTGCAGCAGCTGCTTGGTCCTCAGGGACGGGGTATGTGGCAAAAAGTGAAGACGGATCCGCAGTCGATGACGAGGGCCGCGCACTCGCCAGGGGAACGGCGAAGGTCATAGAAGCCCGAGCGGTGTTACCACCACCCCGAGCCACGGCCTCGGACGCCGGAGCGGATTGGGAGGTCTTGTCAGCCGACGCCCTCTTGTGCCTCCTCACTTTCATCGGACCGTCGTCGTCGTCATCCGGGAGGTCGATAACATGAGGAGGGGCTACAAAGGAAAAGTTCAATCGACCAGAGTTGCAGTAAATGATCAGTCGACTCAATACAGAATGTCAGTAATCATACCAGGGTTAGAGGTAGCAGCATCCTCCATCTCTTGGTCGTCACCCTTGGTGGAGACCTCAGAAGTAGCAGCGCTGCAAAACTTGAAAGTCAGTCGATTGGCTCAATGAATCGACCAAGGATCTGTCCATGGTCGACGAAGGGAAATAAGTTTATTATTACCCAGAAATGGTAGGGACAGCTATCTTCATCTTGGGTAGAGCCTTGGGCGGCTTGGACAGCGTCGTGCGTGGGAGCTTGGGGACCTTCCCAGTCGGCGTAGGAGAAGAGGTCCGAGGGCGTTTCGACGACTGCCCAACAGAAGCAGTCGCCTTGCCACGTTCCCGCGCTGGGTCGTGTGTGTGCTTGGACCGCCCCTCTGGGCGAGGGGGTTCGACCTCCTCCTCCTCCTCCTCTTCGCTGGAGTCGACATTGTCATCTCCCTCTCCTTCACCGTCGGACTCCCACTCGCCTTGGTCGTCCCCGCTCTCACCTCCGCACGCCTCCCCTTCCTCAGTTGGCCCCTGAGCCCCATTGGGCGTTGAGTACATCTTGGTGGTCGCCTGGAAAACAATAGACAAGACGAAAGTCAATCGACCAACTCAAAGATTTCAGTCGGGAGCATGTTCGGTCGGAATGCAAGGAACAAGACATACCTAGTCCACTTCATACGAGTTGTCGAGTGGAGTTACCCTCCTGGCTCCTCGGGGGTTGTCTTTGTTCCCCCTGATGCTCGACAGCCACCCCTCCAGCATCTCGTCGGTGACCTCCTCCGGGTGGATCCGAGTGGTGTCGTCAAGACCAGAATACAACCACATCGGGTGGTCACGGGCCTGGAGCGGTTGGATGCGCCTCTGGAGGAAGACCTCCAGTAGGTCCATCCCAGTCACACCCTCACGGACAAGCTCGACCACTTGACCGGCCAGCACTTTGACTTGGGCCCTTTCCTCCGGCGTCACTTTCAGAGAAGCGGGTTTTTCAGCTCGGTCGAGGGAGAAAGGAGGAAGACCAGTCGACTGTCTTGGGGTCGCCTGGTCCTGACAGTAGAACCAGGTCGACTGCCAACCACGGACCGACTCCGGGAAAGTGATGGATGGAAAACAGCTCTTTCCCCTCGCCTGGATCACCAAGCCCCCGCACAACTGGATCACCTGCGTCCTCTCGTCACTCGACTTAGCCTTCTTGACCGATTGGGAACGGCAAGTAAAGATGTGTTTGAAAAGCCCCCAATGGGGGCGGCAACCCAAGAAAGCCTCACACATGGAAATGAAAGCGGCAAGGTAGACAATGGAGTTGGGAGTGAAGTGGTGGAGCTGCACTCCGAAGAAGTTCAAGAAGCTCTGGAAAAAAGGATGGGGCGGGAGAGAAAACCCTCGGTCGATGTGGGTGGCTAGGAGCAGGCACTCACCGTCGCGGGGTTGAGGTTCGATCTCTCCCCCCGGAAGACGCGCAGCTTGGTGAGGAATGACTCCCCCCTCGACCATGTCGTCGAGAGCCTCTTGCCGGAGCACCAACGGCATCCAGTCGCCATGGATCCAACCTTTGGGCAGAGCGGTCCTGGAGGAAGACCCACCCCGGGCTGACCTCTTCCCTTTCCCGCCGCCGCCGCCTTCTTCACGCCCTCCAGGGCGGAGGTCTTGCTCTTCGTCATCATCGCCGGCGAAGTCTAGCACGGGCCTGCTATGCTGGGGCGGGAACAGAGGTGGCGGAAGGACTTGCGAAAGGGGGAGAGGCGGAAGAAAGGAGGAGAAGAGAGCGCACTGCTTGGGAACCCCGAGCCGGCGATTTATAAGGGACCGCTTCCGAGTGGCTGACTGGTAGGCCCAGGCTATCCAGTCAAATCCCGCAGCAGACGCGCGCGCAGTACGTGGCGAAAAGGCGACATGGGGATCGAGGAACTTCCGCTTTATCGCTTCCGATTACTGCGGCCGCTCCCGTCCCGCGCGCTTCCCAAAATCCGAATCCCGCGACATCCGCGGATCACAAAACAACTTGTCAAAACAGAAGACCCCGATCGCGCCGGTGCTCGGTATGTCACAAGCAAAGAAATTCACTCGACGGAAGGCCTGGAATGGATCAAGGCGACTAAAAAAGGTTGGCAACGTCACCCGTGACGATTGACCCAAAACGAGGCGCTCACGTAGCTCGAAGAACCAGTCGGAAAGATCTCCAACTCTTTCCCCACTCTGACCTCGATCCATTCGGGGGCTAATGATGAAGACATGTACCTAGGGTGGGGACACGGACCTGACCTAAGAGTCCTACCCTAGGACACCCCTAGGAGAAGTCACCTTTCAATCGACTTAAAGGTATCCCACTCGACGGACTCAAGACACTCGACCTGCAGGTTATCACTCGACCATGAAGCCAACCACTCGACCGCCAGGAGACCTGTAGTCACTTCGCAGGCAAACGGTCAGCTGTTAAGTAGTCTTTATGGTCATTATAGCACTTTATTAGGGGCGTTACCAGTAACGCCCGACCTTAAATGTACCTTAAACCCTGCATTACTGAGGGCAGGAGGGGGCCGGCGAACTCTATATAAGCCACCCCTCTCCTCAGTAACAAGGGTTCGCACCCCTATTATTCACACGCCAGTAATCCAATCGACTGCCTCCGGGCACCGAGACGTAGGGCTGTTACTTCCTCCGCGAAGGGCCTGAACTCGTACATCTTGGTGTGTTTACAACTTCCCAATAGCTGAGACCTAGCCTCTCGATACGTACCCCCTACATCACTGTCAGAGTTAGAACCACGACATGCAAGACTGCAAAGGATTCACAACACCAATGCCAGCCAAACATCATCTAGGTCCTGACGACAATGGTAAAGAGTTCGATCAAAAGGTATACCGTTCCATGATTGGTTCTTTGCTTTATTTATGTGCATCTAGGCCAGATATTATGCTTAGTGTTTGCATGTGTGCTCGATTTCAAGCGGCACCAAAGGAGTCGCATCACTTAGCTATGAAGCGAATTCTTCGATATTTGGCTCACACCCCAACTCTAGGATTATGGTATCCCAAGAGCTCAGAGTTTGATTTGGTTGGATTTTCAGATGCTGATTATGCTGGTGACAAAGTTGATCGCAAGTCTACATCAGGCACATGTCATTTTCTGGGACGATCACTTGTATGTTGGTCTTCAAAGAAGCAGAACTGTGTATCTCTCTCCACTGCTGAATCTGAATACATTGCTGGTGGATCTTGCTGTGCTCAGCTTCTGTGGATGAAGCAAACACTCAAGGACTATGGCATTCATCTGAAGCAAGTGCCACTTTACTGCGACAACGAAAGCGCCATCAAGATTGCCAACAACCCAGTTCAGCACTCGAAGACAAAGCACATTGAAATTTGTCATCACTTTCTCAGAGATCATGTTGTGAAGGAAGACATTGATATCATACACGTCAACACTCAAGAGCAATTGGCAGATATCTTCACCAAGCCCTTGGATGAGAAGAGATTTTGCAAGTTACGGTGTGAGCTAAATATCTTAGAATCCTCAAATGTCCTGTGATCAGGCAGACATCCTAACACTTATGCATATTGATGACTTAGATGTGCTACACACAAAGTAAAGTATATCTTCATTCAATGAAGACATACATTCTAAGTGTGAATACGTTAATGTGGAATTTGACTTCGGAGCGCCACGATAATTGTGCGCCGTGTCTGGGTCTAATACTTCCTATATGGTGGGTAACGCCACCACCAAACGTTCTATTTTGAAGTGTTTCACTCATGGCGTTACCTTGCAATATCTTCACATTTGGTTGTCTTCACATTTGGTTTGGCTTCGAACATGTCTTCATGATTATCTTCACTACGTTGCTTGTATAGATATATATATATATATATATATATATATATATATATATATATATATGCTAGTGCTCTATCCTCTACATCATTCACTTATAGCTATGTCTTCATGTTGAATCTTTTGAACTAAGTGAATGTGATCGGACCCCAAACTTCTCTATGCTTTCTATCTCAAACTCTATCTCTCTAAGTCATATGCATTCTATTGAAACTGTCGAAAGTCTTCCCTGCGTCCTTGTCAGCAGAAGATAAAGAGACAACCATAAAGTCCGTTTTCAATGCTCATTCCTCCACATAAAATCCGGAGAAGTAGGAACGACCGCCCGACAATCCAGGCGTGCGTGGGATGTGGAACTGCCCCCAAAATACCGCATGATGGCCACGTACTACTCAAATGCGAATCGCCAGGGGCACCTGAGTAATAGCGCAGTGCCGCCCCTGCGCCTATAAGTTCACACTTACCGCGGTCATTATCTCCTTCTTCCACCCTCGCACGAACCCTAGTGCCACCGCTAGCTCTCGACGACGCCGGAGACGAAGCGCTTCGCTGCCGCAACCTCTCCAACACTGTCCTCACGCCGACCGCGGACATCGTCCTCTCTGCCGTCGCCGTAGGTTTTTTCCGTCGCCAAGTTAGGGCACGGAGGACTGAACTGCTCGGCATCAACTCCCTTCCGTCTAGTAGTTCCAGTGTGGTAAATAAAACTTCTTTTTACAGCCCCTTTGATCTCATGGTTCTGTCACTTTCTACCATAAGAAGTTTCTCTTCACACTAGTTAGATCTCTCGCTGCATCTCATAACATGCCTAGTATATTCACTTGTGCTTCATAAAGTAGTTAGATTCCTCACTTGTACTGATCTGTGGGTTCGTACAAATCTGGAACCAACTTCTTATCTATGAGTGAATGTCTTCGCACGATGAGGTCAATGTCTTCTAAACTGATTAATCTTCAAAACCTTCTGAGAATGCATATGACCTCTTCCCCTTCCCTCGCACCTTAATGCTATCACAGGTACATGTCCGTGGGAGAATCCTTCGGTTCTCATAGTCTGCATTCATTTGCAGAATTCCTACAGCATCACATAAACTCTCCTGAAGCCAGTTCTTGTTGGTCCAGAAAAGGAAAGCCTTTGAAGTCTTTGAAAGTCTTGAAGCCCTTCAAGTTAAAGTTTATGGCTTCAGAAGCAGCAGCAAGGAAGGGGGGCAGACAGAGACGTGAGGGAACTTCCAAGGATCTGCCTGAAGACTTGGCAGAAATGTACAAAACAGATCCAGAAGAGAGCTATGGGTAGCGCAAGACCCGAATCCAATGGATTCGACGCTATTGGGCAGAACAGTGGCTCAAATATCGCTTCGTCACTGAGGAGTATGCTGAGAAAAGTGCCATCAGGAGACCATGGGGGGACATCCGTTTCAAGAATCTCATGCCCAGGACCAGAGATGAAGCCATTGCTCAAGGCTTCTACCCATGCATGGTCCGAGGACCACAGCCTGATGATGCGCATCCGTCGTCACTCCTCTGGTGTCGTGACGACAATCTGTTCAAGCGCAACTACCAGTTTGCCCAACAATCAGCGAAGCTGAACAAGAAGAAATTTGGGTTAGACTTCAACCCTGGTCCCTCCGCACCAAGGGCAGATGGCACACGCGACGCCGAACCCAATATCATCGGTCCGTTTGCCAACCTTGAAGGCCTCATCACCCACATCCTAGTCCAAGGGACTGCCGTGAATGACCCTCCAGCTGACTCTGAGTCTGATGAAGCTCCTGCTGTGCCAAAGCCAAAGCAGTCAAAGAAGCCAAAAGCTTCAAAGCCAGCCCCTGCCTCAAAAATCTCAAGGGCGAAGCCATTGAAAACTGCACCTACTGAAGTCAGTGTGCAGTCTGAAGACATATCCCGCGTCTCCAAGCCCCAGAAAGAAAAGGAGCCCCAGCAACAAACCGGCAAAGAGCTCACGGCTGCTGCCATTCTGCGCAGCGAAGCCATTGATCTATCTAGCGATGAAGATCTTGGAGATGACGCTCTAGAGCAGCTTATCAAAAGCAAAGAAGAAGCTGAAATCTTCAACAATTTGCCTCTCTTTGATGTCGCCATCATCCACAACTTCATCGACGAATGGTTTGCCTCCCCAGACATAAGCTTCGAAGATCTGCAGCTGCCTGTCAGTCTCAGTGTCGGCATCCAAGGCGCAATTGCTTCAGAACTTGCCATTGCTCAGCGCATAGTTGAGCTGAAGCAGAAAATTGATCATGAAAAGGCTCAGTTCAAGAAGCACATGGCTAGGCTCAGCGTGCAGGAAGTGAAGAGCTTCAAAACCATGTTGCATGAGCTCAAGGAAAATTTCCTGAAGAAGCGTGCTGAAGCTCAGGGCTCGCGTGAGCGGATGAAGTCTCTGGCAGAACGATGTGTGCAGGCCTACAATGAGGCCGAGAAGCGCAAGGCACTTGGGCGTCCTGGCATTGACCCCAAGATGGCCGCGAAGAAGAAGAAGCATCCTACTGTGAATGAACCAGAGGCACCAAGGCAAGAAGCTGTTCCGATTGTCTTCCCCACCGCCACGACTGGCTCGAAGCCAAAGAGCCGGTCAACCGCTTCTGAGCTCAAGAAGACACGGAATGCAGAGGCTGAAGCTAGAAAGAGGAAACACTCTGCAGCCTCTCCTTCTGACCCAACCAAGAAGAAGCGCAAGATCAAGAAAGCTCGGGCTGCTCCCACAGAGCCCTTGATGGTTGAACCCCTCTCTGTCATTCACCCCAATGCAGAAAGACGACTGACAGTTCATGAGCCTGCTCCCACAGAGGCTCCTGAAGTTGAAGATATTCCAACAGCCAACCCCATAGCTGCTGAAGACATTGGTCACCAAGACAATGTACAAGATGATGCATCCCTTCCTCAGCTTGAAACAAGCGAACTCATCAGTATTGGTCGTCCTCTGACGCCAATGGCACAAGATGAGTCATGGGCGGATCGCCCTCAGGAGGAAGAAGACTTTGAGGTCCAGCCCACTCCGACCCCACAAGCGTCGTCTGCGTTCCGTAGGCTTCGCAAAGGTCCACGGCCTCAAGTCCATACTGCAAAAATTCCGGCTGCATCAGCCGAAGACAATGAAGAAGCACCACCAAAACCCACTCCCCCGCTCCATCAAGATGCAGTTCTCCAGGAGAACGTGCCTGAGGTTGTCCCTCCAACTACACAAGCGGAGGAAGAAAACGTTGCGGCTGCCACCAGAAACACTGAAGCCAATGTGGAGCCCGCCCCACCAAATGCTTCAGCGAACAGCGAAGCTACCGAGCCAGACACTTCTGTTCCTGAGTCTGCTGCAGGTCCTCAATTCGATTATCATATTGAGCACAGGCCTCATGTTCAGAAGCCAGTCCCAAGGCTGCCAAGGTTCCCAGGTCCTGCATCAGCACCTGGTTCCTTTGACATCAACAGCTTCAAGGCAGACAATACATTTTTCAATAGCTCCAAGAACCCCTATTCAAGGGAAAGGATTGTATCAGATAGGTTCTGGAGCTATTCTCAGCGCAGTTATTATTCATGCATCCTATACAACCAAGGTCGCATCTTCCCGCACAAGCGCCTTGAGGTTGAAGCCATTGCTGGTCTGCCCTGCTTAGAGGAAGCATTGGATTGCTTCAGGCAAGTGGGTCTGCTGCCGTTTGTGACTGATGAAGAGCACTGGAATGAAGAGCTTCTGCTTCAGTTCTATGCCACCCTCCATATCAAAGGATACAACAGAGATCCGAAGACTTGGATCCTGGAGTGGATGACCGGCAATGTCCATCATGAAGCCAATGCATTTGATATCATTGAGCTCACCGGCCTGCCCACTCCAGGCGAATTCTTCGAGGAAGGCTGTCAACTACATTCTGAAGCTATTGAGAGCATATTCTAGAGGCCTGAACCCAATATGAGTCAGATGCTCTCAATGATGAAGCCATTGCCCCATGATGCACCCTATCCTACTGAGTTCTTCGTTGAAGACCTAGAGTACCTGCCCAGGACCATATATCACATCATCCGGCGGACTCTCTGGCCCATTAAGGGACACTCACCACATGCCAAGATTGAGGGTGCAATGAAGACTCTCATATTCTATATCCTGCATGGCAAATGCTTCAACGCACAGGATCTCTTCATACGCCAACTTGCTGCGTCAGGCTCAGAATTATTTGGTTTGAAGTTCTATGCACCTTGGGTGATGAGGCTGATCAAACTGCACTCTGCGATCTCGTATCAGCCCTCTGCCCGAAACCATCGGATCTTCTTGCCAGATGTGGATACCTCTGCTGAAGCAATATATCCTGAGCCTGCCAAGCAACCAATAAGTCTTCGGAATGCAGAACACCAGAGCTTCACGCAGAATGTTGAAGGTGTTGAAGCCATATCCAGGGTATATCCGTTGGCTGGCACTACACGTGCACCAGCATCTACTGAAGCCACAGACAGCACAAATGCTCCAAGACCCAAGAAGCGTGCTCATGTCCTCAATGACCGAGAGCTTCTTGTGGCCCTTCACCAAAAGCAAGATAGGCATCACGACTGGCTAAAGCGTCAGATGAAGAGCCTCTTGGTGGATGTCAATCGTCTTCGAAACCTAGCCACCAAGAATGCTTTCGTTACACATGAAACGTGCCGTCGTACATGGAAAGGGCTCTCAATGATATGCACTGAAGCTGAACTTGAAGAGGATGGCTTCACAAAGCGTTTCAAGTTTGACACCACATCTCCCAGAAGGGCTGTGATGCGCAACACACCATCACTTGAAGACTCTGAGTTTTCTTCATCTGCTGCCACAGTTACTGCAAGGATCATTGATGAAGACGACGATGCTACATCACCGCCACCTGCTTCAGCACCTCCAAGCTCGTCTGCAACGCCAAACACCTCCAACGACCCTGCTGCTCCTGGAAACGAGTAGACACTCTATGTCTTCGAACCTTTTTAGCCCTTGCTGACAAAAGGGGGAGAAGCGTATGGGTTGATAGTCTTCAAGCGGGTCCATATGGGCGGGTGCTATATTCTTTTTTGCTACATTTTTCTTCGTGCTTACAACTCTCGTTTTTGCTTCATTCGGTTCTTTGAGTTGTAACACTAAGACTCGATGGTCGTCTGCTACTCGTTTGCTACTCTGTTTGCGACGATAAATTCCGCACTTATCTCATTCTGCAGACGTCCATTTTCCATTATGCATGTCATTATATTCATATACTTTCACATGCATAGTGGATTGTCATCATAAGCTGAAGTGGATCTCCACAAGTACAACCTACCATGTGCATTTGCATTCCAAAAGCAAATTAACTTATATGCACATCTTCAGGGGGAGCCCTTGCAACTTATGAAGACAATTCCCTATCCTTTACAAACTTCACCCATTATATTCCCCGTTGAAAACTTCAACTAGTTTGTCATCAATCACCAAAAATGGGGAGATTCTAAGTGCATCTAGTGCCACCCCTAGTTGGTTTTGGAGTATTGACGACAAACCTAGTTGAGGGACTAATGTGTTTGTGAGAATTGCAGGAAAACACAGGTAGAAGTCCCTCATTGATTCGGTTTTACTACCAAAGATGACCCCTAAAAATGTATGAAGACATTGAAGACAAAGGTGGTATATGAAGATATTCACATTGAAGACTATGACAAAAGAAGACATGTTATGAAGCCTATGGAGCTCGAAGACTTAGATCTTTCGTAGTTCTTTTTCTTTTGTGTTGAGTCATAGGAACCACCGTACTGTTAAGTGGGGTCCAGGAGAACCAGTCAGAATGACTGAAGTGATGCCTAACTCAAAAACCTATGTCTTCGAGCGAAGACAATGAGAGCGAATCTTATCCAGAGCCGGACAAGTCAGCTTTGCTTGTAGCCCAAGCAAAGTTGCCATGAGAGTTTGAAATCTGACCGTTGAGACACGTGTCAGTTCCTTAGTGACCCAGGGTCATTTCAGACAAATCAGGTCGGGTTGCCAAGTGGCTATAAATAGCCCACCCCCACAACCATAAACGGTTGGCTGCTCAGATTTCAGTGCACGGCTTTTGTCGTTTGAGAGCAACCCACCTCGAAGCCTTTGAGAGAAAATTCCTAGTGAGGAGAAAACCCCTAACCACCCAGAGCCAGAGCTAATTGGGCATCACTTGAGTCTTCTTGTCTGTGTGATCTGAAGACTTATTACACTTGAGGACTGTGAATTCTCCAGACGGTTAGGCGTCACGTTCAGAGCATCCAAGAGACATTGTGGATTGCCAGTGAACGAAGTTTGTGAAGGTTTGGGAGTCTACCTTGAAGACTTACCATAGTGATTGGGCGAGGACTAAGTGACCTTAGCTCAAGGAGAATACGGTGAGGACTTTGTGTCCTAGACTGTGTGTTCAGGACTGGGTGTCCGGGACTGTGTGTCCTAAGGTTTAAATACCTAGCCGCTCCAACCAGACGTACAGTTGTCACAGCAACTGGAACTGGTCCAACATATCATTGTCTTCAACGAGTCATTGGTTTCATCTTCACTTCCTTTTCTTACTGTTACACATTGTGAAGCCATTGCATGCTTGCTTTATCTTTTGTCTTCACAACGTGAATGTATGAACTGTTTGGCTTCATAACTTCTTCCTACCTGATCCTTATTACACTGCAGTTGTTTGTCATTGTGCTTTCACTCTATTGAATACATGACCATGGCTGGCCTAGTGTAATCTAACTTCCGCTGCATAGTAAAAGGAATAATCTTCGCTGTTTGTCTTCATAACTCTCACATTTTGAAGACTTTCATAAAAATCGCCTATTCACCCCCCCCTCTAGTCGATATAACGCACTTTCAACCACTCTGTTAGGTTCTCTAAGGTTGACAAGATGGTGATGGTGCATGTAGACATCTCTCACGAAGTCCATGGCCTAGTCAGTTATGCGGGGTTCATCCCGTAGGTCAGTGGCAAGAAATAGTCTGCAGAGTTTAATTAGTGCAACTTTGCTTGTCTGTAGTAAGTACTATTGTTCAGTACTTGATTTGTGTTTGTGAACCTTGTATTGTTTATTAGTACTGCCGCTTTTGGTGTGTGGTCAGTCCTGAGAATGGTCTATGTTAATGTCTGTCCACTCAATTCAGTCTGTATATTTTGAAGTATCCAGATCATCTTTTTTGTGAGGACGGTTTATCAGTTATGGTTACACTCCAATATCTGTATGCATTGCAGGGTTTATCGCACCGACCAGGATTTCCAGTCCCATGGATGTTCGGTCCATACAATTTGTCACGACCTTTGGACTGTCCTGCTTGTGGGAGTAGGCGTGGCCCCTGCATGCCACCCGTAGTTGGACGATCAATCTTCTGTTTAGTACTTCAACATAGTGATTACCTAGTAAGGATTCACTCATGTCACATCAAGTAAATCTTATTGATTTAATGTCATGTTTTCTTTCTTTTCCTGCAATTTTACAATGCAGGTTTTGCCATGTGCCATTCATCACAGAATAAACCGTTTGGTTTGCTCTACGATGGCTATTTTTGCAGGCTTCACTTCTTATGTCGTGTCAGCAACGAAGGCACTGTCCATCACTTATATTACTGGAAAAAATTGGACCAGCCTGTTGTCTGAGTACAAGCTGAATCCCTATGATGAACTGCAGTTTGGCTTAACAAAAAAGCCACAATTAGTCCTCGCATTTAAAAGAAATGAAGAAAAAACCGGATCACAGTCACGAAGCCTAGTCAAGTTAGAAAGCTGATCATAGCAGACCAGACACGATCACCGCTGTCTCGCACATCGGTACCACCTTCAGCAACGGATCGAGCACAGACAGTTGCTCTAGCACTGACAGCGGCAGCAGCTCAGTCTGATCCAGCTGAGGATTGGGCACCGACCGCGTCAGTGGATCAGGCTGATCTACTGGAGGATCGGGCATCGACACTAGCACCTGCTCCGACACCGGCACCATCTCTACAAGGAGCACCATCTCTGGCAGCAGCAGCGGCTTCGGCACCTACACCAAGACTTGCACTTGCATATGCTTCGGCCCATGCAACGGCAACCGAACAAGCAGTTGCACCGGCAACAGAATGGGCTGCAGTTCGCACTTCATATACCAAAGTCCTTACAAAAACCGACATGTCCACCTTCTTGGTAAGCATTGGCCTCCCAAGTGTTTCGTTCTTTTTTATTTCCATGTTGTTTCACATGATTCACTGTGTTGATCTATCTGTCTGGGTATGTCTTCTTGTTTGCAAACAGAGAATTCCTAGAGCAACGAGGGAGTCGTTCAACAATCCGGGCGACAGCGGCCAAGTTTCTCTTACCATGTGCAGCCTTGGTGTGAATGAACCTTCTCAATATACTGTAAGTACAAAGGATGGTCGCATGATGATTGATGCTAAAGGATGGTCAAGGTTCAAATCTAAATCATATCATGCGGTAGGGGATGAGGTCAAAATCAAACTTTCTCGGCAAGGAGAGTTGGTCCAAATCAACTTTGAAATTCTTCAGTACTGCCGAACTGATCTATCCGCCGAGAGATTTTGATGTAATACTCTAGCATGGTGAAACAAGTGTCCTGTGTGTATAAGTAGTACGACAGTATCATTGATAGAATTGCAACTCTGATTGCTGGTTAGGAACTATCGTTTGATTTCATTCCGACCGCTTGCAATATGAAAAGCACTGAGGTAGAACACATGGGCCCCCAAACATGCAGGCCCACCGGCCTGTGGCCCAAAGTCCAGAACCATGAGCCTGTCTGAGATTTCTCTGCTGAACCCCCATAATGCCCGTGCGTTGCACGTAACATCAATATGCATTTGTATGAGTATTTTATCTTGTGAGAGAAAAGGATGAACGAGGGAAGGCCTTATTTGCAAATGCGGAGAGGTGTGTGGGTACCTTTTTGCAAAATTGCCATAGTTTCTTTCCTATCCGTCAGATATAAATCAGACGGCCTATATTGCAGGATGACAGGCACACCATGATCACCAACTCGTCTATACCGTGGTAAAAAACTCTGTTTTTTATAATTATATATGTTATATATATTCCCCTTGATTTTTTTATGTATAAAGTTGTGATATAAAAGATCTTTATATTTCTTTACAGAGGGAATATCTGTCTGTCAAAAATATATTTATGTGTAATAACTAGTTACTCCTGTCTTTCTACTTCCTTGCGCTGATATGTGGGGCATCCGACAATAGGGTCCACATGCCATATGCACCAAATTAGATTGCACAACTGCACGGTAGACACACCCCGGTCGTAGCGCCGCATTAATGCCCAATGAGCCATCAAATCACAAAAAACCCCACCTTTCTAGCTTTAGCAGTAAGCTGGACGGACGGAGCAGCAATATTTCATTCGGCCTGAATCCCTTCTCCCTTGTCTGCCTGTTCAGAGAAAACCCCCGCTCGACGATTGCATAGGGTTTTCTCATGGAGAACCAGGTACAAATTCTTCATCCATCCCCGATAAATCCAAGTACCTTGGTCGCGGGTACTCCTATGGCAGCCGTCGCCGTTGATGCATTTTTCTTCCTACTGAATCTAGTGTGTTTCATTTGCAGTGCCCAAAGTGCGAGGACCCTACAGGTTTCTACGCCCTCGGCGAGACTCCACACTTATTCCTTATCCTAACACAGGATTTTAAAATGCGCACAATATGTTCATAGAATCATCTTTTCTATCTGGGAGGGTGGGGTTTTTTGAACATGATGTCGACTAATTTGGAAATTTGGATTGCTATATTTGGACAAAAGGTACTAGTACCATGGTCAACATTGACGTGAAGGAGGAAAGTATTTCTAGATTTGGATATAGGGAATACATTGTGTTCTCATATTATTTTTCCTGCAGTGCATTCCTTGCTCTGCCAGAACACATGTACTCAAGATGCTCGGCCTTGCCATAACTGAATACACCATTTTAATGGTAACAGTGAAGACAAGCTATGGATATAAGTTTCGAGTTGGGTTCATGAACCAAGAAGATTGCTGCTTTTTTTATGGCCGAACTTGGATAAACTTTCTCAAGTGTTACAGACTGAAAGTTGGCGCACGAATGTTGATGGAAATAGCAGAACCTGGTCTCATCTTCACTGCGATCTTCCACTCCGACGTTGTTCCAATTGTTCATCCATGTTAGTTTTGTATCTGGTTCTTGCTTGTTGCCTTGATTACTTCTTAATCCACCTATTCTGTCTAACTGATCACAATTTAACTTTATAAGTAGCAACGAATCTCTCATGAAGATGCTACTTCTAACTAATACTTTCTTATAATTGGTGGAATGTGTAGGTTTTTTCAGAGTTAAGCAGGCTGCTCGTTTGTTATTCTGTAACAACTCGGCTATTACTGATGGCACTGAAGTTGACTGGGACGACATCCACAAGTTCCTACACTTTATTGATCGTCTTGAGGTCCTTGTGGGGCGTTTCAATGGTGGAAGGCCACGTGGGATATGTGTGCCACTGCTGCACTCATTGAATAGGTCCAACTGTGTCGAGAAACTTATGGTACGAGCTATTTTCTGTTATATATGTTGTTCATAAACTATTGCTTATACACAGTTTTACAGTTATGATCTTCTTGAAACAGAAACTGCCCAGTTCTATTGTTCCTATACAGATGCCTGACCATGGTCGGGTCTGACTTGCGCTTGGCCACAACATTATGTTTATGTCGACCTACTCCATTCCCCTTGGAGGTGAAAAGATACTTATTCATGGGTGGTCTCAAATAATGAAGGCCCGTCCATCTTGGAGAATAGGACAGAAGATTATGTTCCTGCTTTTCCATGGATCTAAAGCGAATATCCTATTTATTGACCACATTGCGAGATGAAGCCGCTTTCAGAAGGTTGTGGATGTGCGGGGTGGCGCCTGGGCCTTGTCCTGGGGCTTGGCGGCCTCACCCTTGGTTAACTATAGGCAAAGTAGCACTGTTCGAGGCGTGCTTTGTACGGTTGAACCTGTATAAGTACTCATACTGCTTTCAGCTATGGTTGTTAAGTGCCCCTGCTGGTCTCAGTTAAGGTTGTTAAGTACTCCTGCTGCTTTTACAATCTGTCGTGTTTCTTCAGTCCTGTCTTCCTCCAGCCGCCAAAGCCAAATCAACGCCGGCGGGGCCGCCTGCTTCCGCCTCCCTCGGCTCGTTGCGCCTCAGTGCACGCATCGCCGCCCCACCGTCTCCTAAATCATTAACTCCGACGTCCGAGGCCTCGCCGTCGTCCTCTGTGCGCTTTGGTGCGCTCGCCGCGGCGCCGCCCTCTCGCATAGTCAACATGGTCAACAAACAACAGGAATTGACAGAAGTACGTGGAGAGGATGCCACTAATTAGGGCCCACCATGTCAGTGTGTGGAAAAATAAAATGCTTCCTTCTAGTGTTTTCTTGACATCTAGGACTCACGACATTGTGAGCGTATATAGTCAATAGACAAGAGAACAACACAAGATCGGCTGACACCTGGGACGTAGCAGCTCGAGCAATATTTTTTTGTTATTGTTGAGACGGAGCAGGGTTTGAACTGGGCTGTGGCCCGTCTAGCCCAGGTTTATATTTTATGTTCACCATGTGACCAGCCCAGCTATTTTTTCTTTGTGAAAATGAGCCCAATTTATTTTTTATAAAGAATACCCAATCCAGGCCTACTTATTTCTCTACGCCCTGATGGGCTGCAACTCTTTCAAGACGCCTGCAAATCTTTAAAGTAATATGAAATTGGTTGTAAATATAAAAACAGATGACAAATTGGCAATTACTTTATAATTTCTGAATTTTTTCACATTTTCAGATTCCTATCTCACTGGGCATTAACCTAATTTAAATATATCTTCAAAGTACTTTAAATCTGGCTCGACATTTCAGTATTAAAAATAGTTTCGAACCCATAGAAATATGCGAAATTGGCCCTGGCCAACCAAAAAAATGGACTGCAATAAATTTCATAAGAAGTCGCAATGAGCTATATATAAATTATTAAAAAAAAGGGAATGGTCTGAATTATGGGCCTATTAAGTTGACGCCTGTGCAAGATTTTTTAGTTATTATATACGTCAACAAACGATTCTAGCAGACGTAACCGTTGGATGTCAGTCCAACGGCCATCGTGTTTCTTCAATCTCTGATCTTCTTGCTCCAGCCGCCAAATCCAGTGCCGGCGGGACCGCCTGCTCTCGCCTCCCGTTCAGGCCTCACCGCCCCCTACTACTCCCACCGCTGGCCAGGGCATCACTCTACTCACCCACATCCCCTGTTATTCTGCGGCGATGGCAGCCTCACACCGCAGCCGAACCAGTGAACCCTCGTACTCCTCTCCGCGTGGGCATCCACTCTCTCGTCTTCCCCGGCTCGCGTCGTCCCCTTCCTAGGCCTCGCCGTTGTCCACCACCCTAGTGCTCTCAACGTGGCATGATCAACGTGGTCAAGGAACAACTTCCATCGGAAGAGTACTGTCGTGGAGAGGTTGTCAGCTGGGTCCACGACAGCCGCAAGGAAGTGCCTCCTTATTATGCGGAAAATAATTATTCCTCCACCTAACAGCAAGGACCCACGACGGGCCACCATATTTGGCGAAAAAACTTTTCCCCCTGACTGCTGGGACCGATCGGACGGGCCATCGTATTTCGCAAAAAAACGTCCCCCCTGCTGTCAGCTCGGACCCACCGGAAGTGCCTCCTTATTATGCACAAAAAAATGAATACCCCCCCCCAGTTAGTTGGGACCCACCTTGGTGGGAGGTTAACTTGTGGGCCTACTAAGTTGACGGGGACAGAGTGCTTTGTCAACTTAGTCAATATGAACGATTCTAGCTCCAGTGACCGTACGGTGTCAATCCAACGGCCGTAGTGCTTCTTCAACCTCTGGTCTTCTTGCTCCAGCCGCCCAAACCAGCGCCAGTCGTGCCTCATGCTCCTGCCTCCCGTGGCCGGCCGCCATGCGGAGGAGGCCTCACCGCCCCCTACTACTCCCACTGCTGGCCAGGCCATCCCTCTACTCACCCACACCCCCTGTTATTCTGCGGCGACGGCAGCCTCACACCGCGGCGAACCAGTGAACCCTCGTACTCCTCTACGTGTGGGCATCCACTGTCGTGTCTTCCACGGCTCCACGTCGTCCCCTTCCTATGCCTCGCCGTCGTCCGCCGCCTTGGTGCTCTCGGAGCGGCGTGGTCAACGTGGTCAAGGAACGGTTTCCATCAGACGTGGACTGTACGTGGAGAGGCTGACAGCTGGGTCCACGGCCGCAGCAAGGAAGTGCCTCCTTATTACGCGCAAAATAATTATTCCTCCACCTGACAGTGGGGACCCACCGGACAGGCCACCGTATTTTGCGAAAAAAACATTTCCCCTGACTGCTGGGACCCACCAGCTACATCTTCGCACGCAAGGAAGTGCGTCCGGGCAAAAAAAACGATTCGCCCCCCTGACTGCTGGGACCCATCGGCTACATCTTCGCACACAAGGAAGTGCCTGACAGTCGAGACCCACCTGGTCGAAGCGTACGTAGCGTTGTCATTCTAGTCGCGAACGTGTACGTACATACTGGTCGATGTAGAGGCGCGCACGTGTCGTAGTAGAGGCACGCACGTAGCATGTACACGTACGTACAGCGGCCAGTGTGCAAGAAAGAAAATACGGCCATGTACGTACATACGGGTAGGGTCTCGAACGCCTACTCGCGCATACGTACGGCCAGGTCTCGTGTACATGGCTGGGTCAGAACGGAGAAACAATGTCGTTGTCGTGTTCATGGGGAGCAAACCGGCTGGGTCGGAATGGAATGTGTCGTCGTGTTCATCGGCAGAGCTTGGACGGAACAGCCGATGGAAACGAGGCCTGGCGTACTGCAGAAAGGAGGAAACGGCCTTGTGTTCGACCGACCACGTTCGAATCGGGATCTTGTTCATCGGGAGGGGTCTGGCATACCGCAAAATGGAGGAAACGGACCTCCTACGGTCGTAATGGGGGTCCTGTTGATCGGGAGGGGTGTGGCATACCGCAAAATGGAGGAAACTAACTTGTGTTGGAGCGCTAAGGTCGAAACGGGGGTCCTGTTCATCGGGAGGGGTGTGGCGTACCGCAAAACGGGACTCCACGAGATACTGTTCATCTCCACCGTCGACCCCCTCTAGCCTCCACGGGCTACTTTTCATCCACCGTCGACCTCCTCCAGCCTCCACATGCGACTGTTCATCCACGGGCTCCTGTTCATCCAGCCTCCACAGCGCGCTACTCCATCGGCTACTGTTCAACCAGCCCTCTCCACGGGCTCCTGTTCAACCACCCCTCCACGGGCTATTGTTCATCCCGCCCTCCACCATCTACTGTTCATCCTGCCCTCCACGGGATGGTCCTGTTCATCCTTCCCTCCATGGGGTCCTAGTCATCCAGCCCCAACCGGCTCGATCGATCGGGGTACTGTTCATCCAGAGGCAACTCCACGGGGTCCTTTTCATCCACCCCCATGGGGGACTGTTCATCCAAACCCCCCGGAACGCTCACTGTTCATCCAGAGGCAGCATCGATTGGCTTCAGTTAGCAGCAGTAGTGAAGGAATCGCTCAATCGGGTTCAGTTAATAGCCATCGATCGACTGCTCGGGTTCAGTAACGCGTAGCCTGTAGTGCAATTGCTCGGGTTCAGTTAGAGCCCAACGCCTCGCTCAGCTTAAGTTAGAGCCCAACGCCTCGCACACACGCGCGTATGTACGAGAGAAACGCGCACCGCTCGGCCCCCGACCACCCACCGTAACCGGGGACTCCCCGATATTTTTCGCGCCCTGGCTTCTACCACGGTTTTTTCCGTCATGGACGGCCAAAAGAATGTCATGCAGCTGCGTCTCCGGCCCGCCCAGGACGAAAATCCCATTTTCTGTCATGATTTTTTGTCATAGAAGTAAGACCCCACCACATCTATGATGATACCGTGTTATGTCACAATTATCGTCATAGAAGTGTCATAAGTATGACATAATTTTTTTTTGACCCAAAATGTCATGGATGTGTCTTTTTTTGTACTGAGATTCATAGATGCAAATAAATAAAGGCAAATAAAACGTAGCGAAGTGTTTTTCGATTTTTGGCAAAACAAATCTGAAAATATATGATTGGAAATAGACCCAGGGCCGTAGATTTCACTAGTGGCTTCTCTCGAGAAAATAGCATATGGTGGGAAAACAAATTACTGTAGGACAATTGATAGAAGAGCAAATAATTATGACGATATCCAAGACAGTGATCATGTATATGTTGGGTAACATAGTAATTTCAAAAAATTTCCTATGCACACGCAAGATCATGGTGATGCATTGCAACGAGAGGGGGGAGTATCGTCCACGTACCCTCGTAGACCGTAAGCGGAAGCGTTATGAGAACGCGGTTGATGTAGTCGTACGTCTTCATGATCCGACCGATCCAAGTACCAAAAACACGGCACCTCTGAGTTCAGCACACGTTCAGCTCGATGACGCCCCATGAACTCCGATCCAGCAGAGCTTCACGGGAGAGTTCCGTCAGCACGATGGTGTGATGACGGTGATGATGTTGCTACCGACGCAGGGCTTCGCCTAAGCACTGCTACGATATGATCGAGGTGGATTATGGTGGAGGGGGGCACCGCACACGGCTTGGAACAATCAACTTGTGTGTCTTTGGGTGCCCCCCGCCTCCATATATAAAGGAGCAAGGGGGAGGCCGGCCAGCCTTGGTGCGCCCCAAGGAGAGGAGGAATCCTCTTCCTACTAGGAAGATGATTCATCCTTTCCTAGTCTTTCGGTGTCAAAACTGGCGGATCTCGGGTAGGGAGTCCCGAACTGTGCGTCTAAGGCACATGGTAACAGGGGGCAGGGGACATGATGTTTACCCAGGTTCGGGCCCTCTTGATGGAACTAATACCCTACGTCCTGCTTGATTGTTCTTGATGATTTGAGTATTACAAGAGTTGATCCACCACGAGATCAGAGAGGCTAAACCCTAGAAGCTAGCCTATGGTATGATTGTATGTCGTCCTACGGACTAAAACCCTCCGGTTTATATAGACACCGGAGGGGGCTAGGGTTACACAAGGTCGGTTACAAAGGAGGAGATATACATATCCGTATTTCCTAGCTTGCCTTCCACGCCAAGTAGAGTCCCATCCGGACACACGACGAAGTCTTCAATCTTGTATCTTCATAGCCCAACAGTCTGGCCAAAGGATATAGTCCAGCTGTCTGGAGACCCCCTAATCCAGGACTGAAGGAAATATGCCCTAGAGGCAACAATAAAGTTATTATTTATTTCCTTATATCGTGATAAATGTTTATTATTCATGCTAGAATTGTATTAACCGGAAACATAATACATGTGTGAATACATAGACAAACAAAGTGTCACTAGTATGCCTCTACTTGACTAGCTCATTAATCAAAGATGGTTATGTTTCCTAACCATAAACAAGGAGTTGTTATTTGATTAACGGGATCACATCATTAAGTGAACGTTCTGATTGACATGACCCATTCCATTAGCTTAGCACCCGATCGTTTAGTATGCTGCTATTGCTTTCTTCATGACTTATATATGTTCCTATAACTATGAGATTATGCAACTCCCGTTTACCGGAGGAACACTTTGGGTGCTACCAAACGTCACAACGTAACTGGGTGATTATAAAGGAGTACTATAGGTGTCTCCAAAGGTACATGTTGGGTTGGCGTATTTCGAGATTAGGTTTTGTCACTCCGATTGTCGGAGGGGTATCTCTGAGCCCTCTCGGTAATGCACATCACATAAGCCTTGCAAGCATTACAACTAATAAGTTAGTTGTGAGATGATGTATTACGGAACGAGTAAAGAGACTTGCCGGTAACGAGATTGAACTAGGTATTGGATACCGACGATCGAATCTCGGGCAAGTAACATACCAATGACAAAGGGAACAACGTATGTTGTTATGCGGTCTGACCGATAAAGATCTTCGTAGAATATGTAGGAGCCAATATGGGCATCCAGGTCCTGCTATTGGTTATTGACTGGAGATTTGTCTCAGTCATGTCTACATTGTTCTCGAACCGTAGGGTCCGCACGCTTAACGTTACGATGACAGTTATTATGAGTTTATGCATTTTGATGTACCGAAGTTAGTTCGGAGTCCCGGATGTGATCACGGACATGACGAGGAGTCTCGAAATGGTCGAGACATAAAGATTGATATATTGGATGACTATATTCGGACACCGGAAGGGTTCCGGGGAAGTTTCGGATAAAACCGGAGCACCGGGGGGTTACCGGAACCCCCCGGGGGGTTAATGGGCCTTATGGGCCTAATGTGGAGAAGAGGAAGGGGCTGCCAGGGCAGGCCGCGCGCCCCCTCTCCCCCTAGTCCAAATTGGACAAGGAGGGAGGGGCGGCGCCCCCCCCCCTTTCCTTCTCTCCCTCCACCTCTCCTAGTTGGACAACGAACGGGAGGGGAGTCCTACTCCCGGTAGGAGTAGGACTCCTCCTGCGCGCCTCCTCTAGGCCGGCTGCACCCCCCCTTGGATCCTTTATATACGGAGGCAGGGGCACCCTAGGACACACAAGTTGATCCATGTGATCGTTCCTTAGCCGTGTGCGGTGCCCCCTGCCACCATATTCCACCTCGGTCATACCGTTGCAGTGCTTAGGCGAAGCCCTGCGTCGGTAGAACATTATCATCGTCACCACGCCGTCGTGCTGACGGAACTCATCCCCGAAGCTTTGTTGGATCGGAGCCCGGGGAGCGTCATCGAGTTGTACGTGTGCCAAGAACTCGGAGGTGCCGGAGTAATGGTGCTTGGATCGGTCGGATCGGAAGACGTACGACTACTTCCTCTACGTTGCGTCAACTCTTCCGTTGCGATCTACAAGGGTACGTAGATCATACTCTCCCCTCTCGTTGCTATGCATCACCATGATCTTGCGTGTGCGTAGGAAAATTTTGAAATTACTACGTTCCCCAACAGTGGCATCCGAGCCTAGGTTTTATGGTTTGATGTTATATGCATGAGTAGAACACAAGTGAGTTGTGGGCGATATAAGTCATACTGCCTACCAGCATGTCATACTTTGGTTCAGCGGTATTTTTGGACGAGACGACCCGGACCGACATTATGCGTACGCTTACGCGAGACCGGTTCTCCCGACGTGCTTTGCACATAGGTGGCTTGCGGGCGACAGTCTCTCCAACATTAGTTGAATCGAGTGTGGCTACGCCCGGTCCTTGCGAAGGTTAAAACGGAGTCAAATTGACAAACTATCATTGTGGTTTTGATGCGTAGGTGGGATTGGTTCTTACTTAAGCCCGTCGCAGCCACGTAAAACTTGCAACAACAAAGTAGAGGACGTCTAACTTGTTTTTGCAGGGCATGTTGTGATGTGATATGGTCAAGGCATGATGCTAAATTTTATTGTATGAGATGATCATGTTTTCTAACCGAGTTATCGGCAACTGGCGGGAGCCATATGGTTGTCGCTTTATTGTATGCAATGCAATCACGATGTAATGCTTTACTTTATCACTAAGTGGTAGCGATAGTCATGGAAGCACAAGCTTGGCGAGACGACAACGACGCTACGATGGAGATCAAGGTGTCACGCCGGTGACGATGGTGATCACGACGGTGCTTCGGATATGGAGATCACAAGCACAAGATGATGATGGCCATATCATATCACTTATATTGATTGCATGTGATGTTTATCTTTTATGAATCTTATCTTGCTTTGATTAACGGTAGCATTATAAGATGATCTCTCACTAAATTATCAAGTACTGTTCTCCCTGAGTATGCACCATTGCGAAAGTTCTTCGTGCTGAGACACCACGTGATGATCGGGTGTGATAGGCTCTACGTTCAAATACAACAGGTGCAAAACAGTTGCACACGCGGAATACTCAGGTTAAACTTGACGAGCCTAGCATATGCAGATATGGCCTCGGAACACGGAGACCGAAAGGTTGAGCGTGAATCATATAGTAGATATGATCAACATAAAGATGTTCACCAATGAAACTAGTCCATCTCACGTGATGATCGGACATGGTTTAGTTGATTTGGATCACATAATCACTTAGAGGATTAGAGGGATGTCTATCTAAGTGGGAGTTCTTTAAGTAAATTAACTGAACTTAAATTTATCATGAAACTTAGTACCTGATTAGTATCTTGCTTGTTTATGTTTGATTGTAGATAGATGGCTCATGCTGTTGTTCCGTTGAATTTTAATGCGTTCCTTGAGAAAGCAAAGTTGAAAGATGATGGTAGCAATTACACGGACTGGGTCCGTAACTTGAGGATTATCCTCATTGCTGCACAGAAGAATTACATCCTGGAAGCACCGCTGGGTGCCAGGCCTGCTGCAGGAGCAACGCCGGAAGTTATGAACGTCTGGCAGAGCAAAGCTGATGACTACTCAATAGTTCAGTGTGCCATGCTTTACGGCTTAGAATCGGGACTTCAACGACGTTTTGAACGTCATGGAGCATATGAGATGTTCCAGGAGTTGAAGTTAATATTTCAAGCAAATGCCCGGATTGAGAGATACAAAGTCTCCAATAAGTTCTATAGCTGCAAGATGGAGGAGAACAGTCCTGTCAGTGAGCATATACTCAAAATGTCTGGGTATAATAATCACTTGATTCAGTTGGGAGTTAATCTTCCAGATGACTGCGTCATTGATAGAATTCTCCAATCACTGCCACCAAGCTACAAGAGCTTCGTGATGAACTATAATATGCAAGGGATGAATAAGACTATTCCCGAGCTCTTCGCGATGCTGAAAGCTGCGGAGGTAGAAATCAAGAAGGAGCATCAAGTGTTGATGGTCAACAAGACCACTAGTTTCAAGAAAAAGGGCAAAGGGAAGAAGAAGGGGAACTTCAAAAAGAACGGCAAGAAAGTTTCTACTCAAGAGAAGAAACCCAAACCTGGACCTAGGCCTGAAACTGAGTGCTTCTATTGCAAGCAGACTGGTCACCGGAAGCGGAACTGCCCCAAGTATTTGGCGGATAAGAAGGATGGCAAGGTGAACAGAGGTATATGTGATATACATGTTATTGATGTGTACCTTACTAATGCTCGCAGTAGCACCTGGGTATTTGATACTGGTTCTGTTGCTAATATTTGCAACTCGAAATAGGGACTACGGATTAAGCGAAGATTGGCTAAGGACGAGGTGACGATGCGCGTGGGAAACGGTTCCAAAGTCGATGTGATCGCAGTCGGCACGCTACCTCTACATCTACCTTCGGGATTAATATTAGACCTGAATAATTGTTATTTGGTGCCAGCGTTGAGCATGAACATTATATCTGGATCTTGTTTGATGCGAGACGGTTATTCATTTAAATCGGAGAATAATGGTTGTTCTATTTATATGAGTAATATCTTTTATGGTCATGCACCCTTGAAGAGTGGTCTATTCTTGTTAAATCTCGATAGTAGTAATACACATATTCATAATGTTGAAGCCAAAAGATGTAGAGTTGATAATGATAGTGCAACTTATTTGTGGCACTGCCGTTTAGGTCATATCGGTGTAAAGCGCATGAAGAAACTCCATACTGATGGACTTTTGGAACCACTTGATTATGAATCACTTGGTACATGCGAACCGTGCCTCATGGGCAAGATGACTAAAAGGCCGTTCTCCGGTACTATGGAGAGAGCAACAAATTTGTTGGAAATCATACATACAGATGTATGTGGTCCAATGAATATTGAGGCTTGTGGCGGATATCGTTATTTTCTCACCTTCACAGATGATTTAACCAGATATGGGTATATCTACTTAATGAAACATAAGTCTGAAACGTTTGAAAAGTTCAAGGAATTTCAGAGTGAAGTTGAAAATTATCGTAACAAGAAAATAAAGTTTCTACGATCTGATTATGGAGGAGAATATTTGAGTTACGAGTTTGGTGTACATTTGAAAAATTGTGGAATAGTTTCGCAACTCACGCCACCCGGAACACCACAGCATAATGGTGTGTCCGAACGTCGTAATTGTACTTTACTGGATATGGTGCGATCTATAATGTCTCTTACTGATTTACCGCTATCGTTTTGGGGATACGCTCTAGAGACGGCCGCATTCACGTTAAATAGGGCACCATCAAAATCCGTTGAGACGATGCCTTATGAACTGTGGTTTGGCAAGAAACCAAAGTTGTCGTTTCTGAAAGTTTTGGGCTGCGATGCTTATGTGAAAAAACTTCAACCTGATAAGCTCGAACCCAAATCGGAGAAATGTGTCTTCATAGGATATCCAAAGGAGATTATTGGATACACCTTCTATCACAGATCCGAAGGCAAGACTTTTGTTGCTAAATTCGGAAACTTTCTGGAAAAGGAGTTTCTCTCGAAAGAAGTGAGTGGGAGGAAAGTAGAACTTGACGAGGTAACTGTACCTGCTCCCTTATTGGAAAGTAGTACATCACAGAAAACTATTTCTGTGACACCTACACCAGTTAGTGAGGAAGCTAATGATAATGAGCATGAAACTTCAGAACAAGATACTACTGAACCTCGTAGATCAACAATAATAAGATCCGCGCCAGAGTGGTACGGTAATCCCGTTCTGGAAGTCATGCTGCTAGATCATGATGAACCTACGAACTATGAAGAAGCAATGGTGAGCCCAGATTCCGCAAAGTGGCTTGAAGCCATGAAATCTGAGATGGGATCCATGTATGAGAACAAAGTATGGACTTTGGTTGACTTGCCCGATGATCGGCAAGCAATTGAGAATAAATGGATCTTCAAGAAGAAGACTGACGCTGACGGTAATATTACTGTCTACAAAGCTCGACTTGTAGCAAAAGGTTTTCGGCAAGTTCAAGGGATTGACTACGATGAGACCTTCTCACCCGTAGCGATGCTTAAGTCTGTCCGAATCATGCTAGCAATTGCCGCATTTTATGATTATGAAATTTGGCAGATGGATGTCAAAACTGCATTCCTGAATGGATTTCTGGAAGAAGAGTTGTATATGATGCAACCAGAAGGTTTTGTCAATCCAAAGGGAGCTAACAAAGTGTGCAAGCTCCAGCGATCCATTTATGGACTGGTGAAAGCCTCTCGGAGTTGGAATAAACGTTTTGATAGTGTGATCAAAGCATTTGGTTTTATACAGACTTTTGGAGAAGCCTGTATTTACAAGAAAGTGAGTGGGAGCTCTGTAGCATTTCTGATATTATATGTGGATGACATATTACTAATTGGAAATGATGTAGAATTTCTGGATAGCATAAAGGGATACTTGAATAAGAGTTTTTCAATGAAAGACCTCGGTGAAGCTGCTTACATATTAGGCATTAAGATCTATAGAGATAGATCAAGACGCTTAATTGGACTTTCACAAAGCACATACCTTGACAAAGTTTTGAAGAAGTTCAAAATGGATCAAGCAAAGAAAGGGTTCTTGCCTGTGTTACAAGGTGTGAAGTTGAGTAAGACTCAGTGCCCGACCACTGCAGAAGATAGAGAGAATATGAAAGATGTTCCCTATGCTTCATGCATAGGCTCTATCATGTATGCAATGCTGTGTACCAGACCTGATGTGTGCCTTGCTATAAGTCTAGCAGGGAGGTACCAAAGTAATCCAGGAGTGGATCACTGGACAGCGGTCAAGAACATCCTGAAGTACCTGAAAAGGACTAAGGATATGTTTCTCGTATATGGAGTGACAAAGAGCTCATCGTAAAAGGTTACGTTGATGCAAGCTTTGACACTGATCCGGACGATTCTAAATCGCAAACCGGATACGTGTTTACATTAAACGGTGGAGCTGTCAGTTGGTGCAGTTCTAAACAAAGCGTTGTAGCGGGATCTACATGTGAAGCGGAGTACATAGCTGCTTCAGAAGCAGCAAATGAAGGAGTCTGGATGAAGGAGTTCATATCCGATCTAGGTGTCATAACTAGTGCATCGGGTCCAATGAAAATCTTTTGTGATAATACTGGTGCAATTGCCTTGGCAAAGGAATCCAGATTTCACAAGAGAACCAAGCACATCAAAAGACGCTTCAATTCCATCCGGGATCTAGTCCAGGTGGGAGACATAGAGATTTGCAATATACATACGGATCTGAATGTATCAGACCCGTTGACTAAGCCTCTTCCACGAGAAAAACATGATCAGCACCAAGGCTCCATGGGTGTTAGAATCATTACTGTGTAATCTAGATTATTGACTCTGGTGCAAGTGGGAGACTGAAGGAAATATGCCCTAGAGGCAATAATAAAGTTATTATTTATTTCCTTATATCATGATAAATGTTTATTATTCATGCTAGAATTGTATTAACCGGAAACATAATACATGTGTGAATACATAGACAAACAAAGTGTCACTAGTATGCCTCTACTTGACTAGCTCATTAATCAAAGATGGTTATGTTTCCTAACCATAAACAAGGAGTTGTTATTTGATTAACGGGATCACATCATTAAGTGAATGATCTGATTGACATGACCCATTCCATTAGCTTAGCACCCGATCATTTAGTATGCTGCTATTGCTTTCTTCATGACTTATACATGTTCCTATAACTATGAGATTATGCAACTCCCGTTTACCGGAGGAACACTTTGGGTGCTACCAAACGTCACAACGTAACTGGGTGATTATAAAGGAGTACTATAGGTGTCTCCAAAGGTACATGTTGGGTTGGCGTATTTCGAGATTAGGTTTTGTCACTCCGATTGTCGGAGGGGTATCTCTGGGCCCTCTCGGTAATGCACATCACATAAGCCTTGCAAGCATTACAACTAATAAGTTAGTTGTGAGATGATGTATTACGAAACGAGTAAAGAGACTTGCCGGTAACGAGATTGAACTAGGTATTGAATACCGATGATCGAATCTCGGGCAAGTAACATACCGATGACAAAGGGAACAACGTATGTTGTTATGCGGTCTGACCGATAAAGATCTTCGTAGAATATGTAGGAGCCAATATGGGCATCCAGGTCCCGCTATTGGTTATTGACCGGAGATTTGTATCAGTCATGTCTACATTGTTCTCGAACCGTAGGGTCCGCACGCTTAACGTTACGATGACAGTTATTATGAGTTTATGCATTTTGATGTACCGAAGTTAGTTCGGAGTTCCGGATGTGATCACGGACATGACGAGGAGTCTCGAAATGGTCGAGACATAAAGATTGATATATTGGATGACTATATTCGGACACCGGAAGGGTTCCGGGGAAGTTTCGGATAAAACCGGAGCACCGGGGGGTTACCGGAACCCCCCGGGGGGTTAATGGGCCTTATGGGCCTAATGTGGAGAAGAGGAAGGGGCTGCCAGGGCAGGCCGCGTGCCCCCTCTCCCCCTAGTCCAAATTGGACAAGGAGGGAGGGGCGGCGCCCCCGTTTCCTTCTCTCCCTCCACCTCTCCTAGTTGGACAAGGAACGGGAGGGGAGTCCTACTCCCGGTAGGAGTAGGACTCCTCCTGCGCGCCTCCTCTAGGCCGGCCGCACCCCCCCTTGGATCCTTTATATACGGAGGCAGGGGGGCACCCTAGGACACACAAGTTGATCCACGTGATCGTTCCTTAGCTATGTGCGGTGCCCCCTGCCACCATATTCCACCTCGGTCATACCGTTGTAGTGCTTAGGCGAAGCCCTGCGTCGGTAGAACATCATCATCATTGCTATGCCGTCGTGCTGATGGAACTCATCCCCGAAGCTTTGCTGGATCGGAGCCCGGGGAGCGGCATCGAGCTGTACGTGTGCCAAGAACTCGGAGGTGCCGGAATAACGGTGCTTGGATCGGTCGGATCGGAAGATGTACGACTACTTCCTCTACGTTGCGTCAACGCTTCTGTTGCGATCTACAAGGGTACGTAGATCATACTCTCCCCTCTCGTTGCTATGCATCACCATGATCTTGCGTGTGCGTAGGAAAATTTTGAAATTACTACGTTCCCCAACAAGGACTCCCTCAATAGCCCCTAAACCAGGCTTCAATGACGATGATTCCGGCGTGCAGTATTGTCTTCGGCATTGCACAACAGGTTCTTCTCCAAATCTTGAATATCTATTAAGTAGTGTCCGGCTCCCATAAATGTTGGACTTCTTGGCTTCTGTGCCCAATAGGGGCCATCTTCCATGCGTCAAGCGAATGCGAGGAGCCAGGGCGTTTTTACATTCGCCCCCTAGCCAGGTAAATAAATTGCCTATTAAAGGGATGGGGATTCTGAGATCCAATCCACACCATCCTCCCACGGCGAGAATCCATCGCAGCGCGCTCGGAAAAATCCATTCCAACATGGCTGACCACCACAGCTCCTCCTCCCGCCCCCGTAGCCCTAAGCCCGGTGATTGGGAGAGGTCTTCCGTCCCGCACAGTCGATTAGTAGAGCTGCAGACTCAGGGATTTCTCCCTCCAGCGTATATGGTCCCCGTCCGAGCCGGGCTTGCCAACTATAATTGCGGGGAGCAAGCGAAGAGCTTCCCCAGCCCCTCTAAGGGGGAGCGGTTGTGCCTTGTCCCTTACTTACTAAGGGGACTCGGACTTCCAATTCATCCGTTCCTCCGCAGGCTCCTGGACTTTTACGGCCTCCAACTGCATAATTTGACCCCTGTTTCCATATTACACATCGCCGGCTACGTTGCCCTTTGCGAGCTATTTATGGGCTGCGAAGCTCATTTCGAGCTGTGGAAAAGGTTATTTTGTCTTGTGCCCCACACACAGAAGGGGTCACTTTATCAAGTGGGCGGACTCCTGTGGTGTTTTAACGGGGAAGATGATGCCACCCGCTGCAGGCGTAAGGGACCGGCCTCCGCTACCGCTTTAGCAAAAATTCTGTCCGAGTTGTTCAAGGGAGAGGAAGAGGAGTTCATCCGTACCAAGCCACGGGATGGATTCTCCATGTACAACCCTCCAAGCTGGGTGAGTTGTACCTCTTTAGTCCCATTCCTCCCGCATTCTTTGTCATAGGTACTTACCCTGCCATTTTACGACAGGAACTGCGAAAAGCCGTAAGGGAGGTCAACATACCACCTCCACAACCAGAGCACCCTGGTCAGGCCCTCGGTCCCGGACTCGAAGAGGATCTGGACATATTCGTGGAGCTGATAGACAGGCAATTCTATCAATTGAGCTGTGATGACGCCATGGTGGCCATAACGGCTGACTATCCAGGACTACTCCCTGCGTCGCATGTAAGAAAAACCAAAATCCCAACTCCAAAAATAGGATCACCTTTTATGCACTTCACCTACTGTACACATATGGTGTTTTACAGGGAAGGCATTCGGAACACCGTGCCGAACCCGCAGCAACTCGCCAACAAGAGGCACCGAGGCCGGGTAGGCCAAAAAGGAAGGCGGTCAGGACAGAGGCGCTGACGTAGAGGTATGACACAAAACCTCGCTCCATGGTTGTCGTCTTTCCCAAAATGTAATGACGTCCATGTTTCTTTAATAGAAAAAACACTCGCCGGACAATATCCGGAGAGGCTGCCGATCACGCCTCCACCAGTCGGGCTCCAGGGCCGGACATAGAGGTGGAAGACAACATGGGGAGGACGCCGGATGCTCCTCCTACAGAGGATGCGGATGGACTATCCGCTAGAAATTCAGAAGTGGAGAGCGCCATGAATCACAGGCATCGCCGGGCCGTACTCCGTGACGCTTGTTTCTCGCCAGAGGCATTTGATGCCTTCAATTCCATAGACGCGTACATCTGTGCTGCTCAAAATGGTCTAGCCAGAGCCACGAACCAGTATGTAAGGGATATACGAGTAAGAAAATCTGACGATTATATGTACCAGTAGCCCCTGAGACTTGAAACAGTTGACACAACTGATTTAAGGATCATTATCTGTGCAGGTTCTTACAGAGAAGAATTCCCAATTGTCTCAAGAGCTGGGCGAGTGCAAGGCCCAGCAGGAAGAAGCTGTTGCCGCATTGAAGGAGTCCAAAAAGGGTCCCCCTGGTAAATCTTTTGTCTATTGCAAAGAATATGGGTACCAGGTAGTATGCGGCATGTATGCACACCTAACAATAGATGTTGCAGGTGGCCCTGGAGTGAATCCGGAGGCCGTGGAGACGGGTACGGCACGTGATGATCGACGGCGAAATGCTGGCGAGCGCGCGCTGACGCGAGTCAGGTAGGAGAAAAATGATCTCCAAGACGCCAATATATGGTTGGGCGTGGAACTGAAGGATGTCCGAGCCCAGCTTGCGGACTCCGTGAAGGAGAATAAACAGCTTCGGTGCGACATTTTTAGTAAGTGCTTGAACGAAATTTTTAAAGGAGTTCGGCGAAGAAGTCTGCTAACAGCGTTATGTCTGCAGGTATGTTGACGGGTTGTCCCGCGGAGGAGATGCCCGGGTCTTCAGGTGATCTTCTACCAGAGCTCTCACAACTGCACGAACAAGTTCGACAGGTGATGCAGGGTATTGCCCAAGCCTTGTGGCCATCCGCGTCCCCGCCGGGAGGCATGGGGGAGCTTATAGAGAAGCTCAAGGGAGCGCGGTGGCGCTTCCAATTATGGAAGATATCAGCCTGCCGACAAGGTGGAAGGGAAGCCTGGGCTATGGTGAAGACACGATATACCAAGGCAGACCCAAACCACATGGCCGAGGTCGGACCTGTGGGGCTCGATGGGAAAGAGATCCCTGTGAGTTTAGTGTATGACCAAGTAGAATTAGCCACAAAGTACTCGCAACAGGATTGTAGGCTAGATAGCCTGTTGGATGGTATAGAAGAAGAATTTAACCAGTCTTAGTGACTGTGTACTTCAAGTGACATATGTAATGTCCCTAGCCGGATTGTAAATCATTTGTCATGGCGGACCTTTTCGCTTCGACCTCTGGACCCGATAGTCTGGAGTGTATCCGAATACCCACTCGGTTATGTAAAACCCGGGGTATTCGTGGAAACCAGGAGTAGGAGTCATAAGTGCATGAACAGACAAGTACCCAACTAGCTATGTCATACTACATGGATAGTAATAAACATCTTCCAGGGAGAATAGTTCTGTTAAGGGTTCCTTTCCCTGGGTACGCATGCCCTAATGTGCATGTCCGAACTGCGAGACGCAGGCTAAAAACATCTGGGGGCATGTAGTAATTTAAATGAAAGTCATCTTTTATTCACCGACCGAATTTCCCTTAAGAACGCTAGCTTTCGGCTTCACCCAGTCTGTGGTACACATCCGGCTGACCCAGCAGTAACAATCGCAGAGGTGCTCCCCGTATGGCATAAATACAAGAGCCAGGCAACCCAGCTTGGCCAAAATTTAAGTCATATCTATGCATATAATGGCGAAAAAATGTACATGCGGAAGAATAACACATGTGCGGGGCATAAAGCCCAGAAAGGTAATTAGATTAAGCTTCTGTATAAGAAGCCCCTAGGTATATTGAGCGCGGTTAGAGCGTCAAGATTCTGTAACCAAGACACAAGTGTAGCCCTTTAGGGCCTTGAAGAGAAAAAAGAGAAAGAGAGAAAAAACAGATGTGCAAAAAATTGATGGAGGTAAGGAGATGAACATAGAGTCCGGCGCTAGGCGTAGAATCTTCGTAGTCTGGCTGCGTTCCATGGGTTTGGCTCGAGTTGATTATACGATGCATCCCGCAGACAGTACGCTTCACCGGTCAGAACCTGGTCAATAATGAAGGTACCTTCCCATTTGGGCTTGAGCTTGTTCTTTTTCTTCTCCGGCAGGCGTAGAACTAGTTCACCAACGTTATAGATTTTGGCCTACACTTCTCTGCTTTGATACCTTCGAGCATGTTGCAGATAGAATGCAGAACGGGCTTTTTCCATGTCGCGCGCCTCCTCCAGCGCATCCAAACTGTCCTGTCGATCGAGCTCGGCCTCTCTTTCTTCGTACATGTGCACTCGAGGTGAGTCATGAATTATGTCGCAAGGCAGCACCGCCTCAGCGCCGTACACCATAAAAACGGTGTGTATCCGGTAGTGCGATTCGGCGTGGTCCGCAGCCCCCATAGTACGGAGTCGAGCTCCTCTACCAAATGAGTGTCTGATTCCTTTAAGGATCGGACTAATCTTGGTTTAATGCCGCTCATGATAAGACCATTCGCTCGTTCGATTTGACAGTTAGTTTGTGGATGATAGACAGAAGCATAATCGAGCTTGATGCCCATGTTGCTGCACCAAAGTTTCACCTCGTAGGCTGAAAAGTTCGTGCCGTTGTCAGTGATGATGCTGTGGGGGACGCCATAACGGTGTACAACCCCGGATATGAAGTCTATCACCTGTCCGAATTCAGCCGTTTTGACAAGTTTGGCTTCTATCCATTTGGTGAATTTATCCACCATGACCAGTAAGTATTTTTTCTTATGGGTTCCCCCTTTGAGGGTTCCGACCATATCAAGCCCCCAGACCATGAAGGGCCATGTAATGGGGATAGTTTGGAGGGCGGTAGGTGGCATGTGGCTTTGGTTTGCAAAAAGCTGGCAACCGAAACAGTGTTGTACCAGATGTTGTGCGTCTGCCTGGGCCGTCGGCCAATCAAAACCTGTACGGAAGGCCTTGCTTACAAGGGCCCGGGCTGCGGCGTGGTGGCCGCCGAGTCTGGCATGGATTTCTGCCAAAAGCTTCCGCCCTTCCTCCTCGGAGATGCACCTCTGAAGGACTCCGATTGTGCTTTTCTTATAAACCTCTCCCTCGTGGACCTTGTAGGCTTTAGATTGCCGCACTATGCAGCGTGCCTCATTTTGGTCCTCGGGTAATTCCTGTCTAGTTAGGTAGGCCAGGAATGGTTCTGTCCACGGGGCAATGATGGCCATTATCACATGGGCTGAAGGTGTTATTTCTGTGGCAGAGCCTCCGATTGTGTCAGATTGTTCGGTATCTGGGGTTGTGGCCGGGTCCGGACTATTTTTGCCGGTGTCCCCTTCCCATACCACGGATGGTTTAAATAGTCTTTCCAGGAAGATGTTTGGTGGGACAGGGTCGCGTTTAGCGCCGATACGGGCGAGGGTGTCCGCCGCCTAGTTGTTTTCCCGAGCCACATGGTGGAATTCAAGCCCCTCGAACCAAGCTGACATTTTGAGGACGGCGTTGCGATATGCCGCCATTTTTGGATCCTTGGCATCGAAGTCTCCATTTATTTGGGATATTGCGAGGTTTGAGTCCCCACGCACCTCTAGGCATTGGATGCCCATGGAGACTGCCATCCGAAGACCGTGTAATAGGGCCTCGTATTCGGTTGCGTTATTGGAGTCTGTATATAGTATTTGGAGCACATATTGCATCGTATCTCCAGTGGGGGACGTCAGGACGACGCCAGCCCCCAGACCAACCAGCAGTTTAGAGCCGTCGAAGTGCATGATCCAATTGGAGTATGCGCCATACTCTTTAGGGAGTTCGGCTTCTGTCCATTCGTCTACGAAATCGGCCAGTACTTGTGACTTAATGGCTCGTCGTGGCTTGTATGTTATGTCAAACGGGAGGAGCTCGACAGCCCATTTGGCAATCCAGCCCGTGGCCTCGCGGTTGTTTATTATGTCATTGAGTGGTACTTCGGAGGCCACCGTAATCGAACACTCTTGAAAGTAGTATCATAATTTCCGGGATGACATAAATACCGCGTATGCTATCTTTTGGTAATGTGGGTACCGTGATTTGCATGGAGTGAGGATGGTGCATACATAATATACCGACTTTTGAAGTGGGAATTTATGTACATCCATCTCTCATTCGACGACGAGCACTGCGCTTACAACTTGGTGAGTTGCCGCTGTATATAATAGCATTGGTTCGCCAATAGTTGGCGCGGCCAAGATTGGGTTGGTGGCTAGGATGGCTTTTATTTCTTCCAGTCCGGCCGTGGCTGCGTCCATCCACTCAAAGTGTTCGGTGCGCCGAAGAAAGCGATAAAGGGGAAGTGCCTTTTCTCCTAGTCGGGAGATAAAGCAGCTTAGAGCCGCCACACATCCAGTTAATTTCTGGATTTGCTTGAGGTCAGTTGGGATAGCCAACTGCGACAGAGCTCGGATTTTAGCCGGATTTGCTTCAATTCCTCTACTGGAGACGATGAAGCCCAGGAGCTTTCCGGCGGGAACGCCAAAAATGCATATTTCCAGATTGAGCTTAATGTCGTATGTTCGGAGATTGGTGAACATGAGCCTCAAGTCGTCTATTAAAGATTCGGCATGTCTGGTTTTAATGACCACATCGTCTACATATGCCTCCACAGTCTTGCCGATCTGCTTTTCCAGACATGTCTGGATCATGCGCTGATATGTTGTGCCGGCGTTTTTTAGCCTGAAAGGGCATTGTGTTAAAACAGAAGGGGCCGTATGGCGTGATAAATGCTATTGTGACTTGATCAGACTCCGCCATCTTAATCTGGTGGTAACCGGAGTATGCGTCGAGGAAGCACAATGATTCGTGTCCTGTGGTAGCATCGATGATTTGATCGATGCGAGGGAGTGGGAAAGGATCCTTTGGGCAAGCCTTATTAAGGTCTTTGAAGTCGACACATAGGCGCCAGGATTTGTCCTTCTTTGGTACCATCACCAGGTTTGCTAGCCAGTCCGGATGTTTTATTTCTTTAATAAATCTGGCCTCCAGTAGCTTGGCTAGCTCCTCTCCCATGGCTTGTCGCTTAGGTTTAGAAAAACACCGAACAGCCTGCTTGACCAGCTTGAATCCTTTTAGAATATTAAGGCTATGCTCGGCCAATTTGCGTGGGATTCCTGGCATGTCTGAAGGATGCCAGGCGAATATGTCCCAATTCTCACATAGAAACTCCCGTAGTGCGGCGTCTACAGCGGGGTTTAACTATGCCCCGATGGATGCTGTTTTTGTGGGGTCCGTTGGATGGACTTGGAATTTGACTATTTCGTCCGCTGGTTTAAAGGAGGTGGACTTGGATCTTTTGTCTAGTATCACGTCGTCCCTGTCCACCGTGGAGCGCGGGTCGATTAACTCCTCCACCACAAGGGCTTCGGATAATGCCTCGAGGGCTAGTGCGGCTGTTTTGTCTTCGACGCGGAGTGCTATGTCCGGATCACTAACTAGAGTGATGATTCCATTGGGTCCGGGCATTTTGAGCTTCATGTACCCGTAATGGGGTATGGCTTGAAAAATCATGAATGCCTCCCACCCTAGAAGGGCGTGGTATCCGCTACTGAACAGGGCCACATGGAATGTAATCTCCTCGGACCTGTAATTCTCCGGAGTGCCGAATACCACATCAAGTGTGATTTTCCCAGCTCAACGTGCCTCCCGACTAGGGATGATTCCTCGGAAGGTCGTACTGCTTTGCTCAATACGGTTGCTCTCTATTTCCATTTTTTGGAGAGTTTCCTCATAAATGAGGTTTAATCCACTACCACCATCCATGAGCAACTTAGGCCGAAAGCCGTCCACAATTGGACTGAGGACCAAAGCAGCTGGTGCTCGGGCTATTCGGAATTTGGGTTCATCACTGGCATTGAAGGTGATAGCCGTGTCGCTCCATGGATTTATTGTTGCCACGTGGCAGACTTCGGCAAGGCTGCGGAGTGCTCGCTTACGCCTATTATTTGAGGCGAAGGTCTCGAAGACCGTTAATACTGTATTTTTATCCATGGGAAGGTGCTCTAAGGTATTTTGGGTGAGGTGATCCTCACCGCTTTTGGCCACCTGCCGGAGTACCCAACATGCTCTAAGACTGTGTGTTGATATGGTATCTGCTGTACCATGGATTTTGCAGGGCCCGTCAATCCATCCCTCCAATACAGTTCCACGCCCTGTAGTGGGCTTTTGCTTCTTTGTAATTGAGTCGGGCGACTTATGAGAGTGCACCCTTTTAGTCCGGACTGGGGGTTTTGTTAGAGCCGGATTATCCCAAAATTGCATTTGGGTTTTCCAGGCACTTTCCATCACACAGTATTTCCGCACTATGTCCACCAAGTCAACAAAGTGTGCTACGTCATAGCGACTTATGGCGTTGAGGACTCCCTTGTCCGTGCAATTGTTGCAAAAGAATGAAATTGCGTCTTCCTCGCGACAGTCCTTGACCTTGTTTATTACAAGGAGGAATCTGCCCCAATAGTGATGTACTGTCTCTTGGGGCGCTTGCCTAATGTGGGAAAGATCGTTTGTATCTGGGTGGGTGGGTGGATTTAAGTCCAGACCTTGACCCAATCTGTGATCCTGGGGTAGGGGAGTTTCTGATCTTGGAAGTTTGGGTTCCGGGATGTTGCCCTGTGGGTTCGGTATGCGGCCTGATTCTGGATTCAAGGTTAGGGCGGTGTCCTCCTGTGAGCGAGTATCCGGCTCGGGGAGCTCGGGAATCTAGACATAGTTCGTCCTCAGGATAGAGGGAGAATCGCCGCATTGCTCCTCCACCACCGCTATCTGATGGGTGACCGGCGGAGAGTTAATCTCCCTTCGGTCGGGTTTAAGCCCGATCCCTTTGTAGTCCGTAGTGACTCCCAGAGCGGCGATGCGATCCAAGAGCTCGTTCAAAGAGGAGAGCTCCATTGGATCCATCTGCTCGGCGAATTTTGAGCCGATGTGGAGGCTATTTTCGATGACCCGAGAAGTCATCGTCGGCGCCGCGGCCGAGTGGGCGGTCATGACGAAGCCGCCTAGTCGGAGAGTTTGGCCTAAAGCCAGGGCTCCCCCAGAGGCGATGTTGTCCTTGACAACGAGGCGAGCCATCCTCCTTATGATGACGACACAGTGGAACTCTCAATGAAAGCACCAATGTCGGTGTCAAAACCGGCGGATCTCGGGTAGGGGGTCCCGAACTTTGCGTCTAAGGCAGATGGTAACAGGAGGCAGGGGACACGATGTTTACCCAGGTTCGGGCCCTCTTGATGGAGGTAATACCCTACCTCCTGCTTGATTGTTCTTGATGATTTGAGTATTACAAGAGTTGATCTACCACGAGATCAGAGATGCTAAACCCAAGAAGCTAGCCTATGGTATGATTGTATGTCGTCCTACGGACTAAAACCCTCCGGTTTATATAAACACCGGAGGGGGCTAGGGTTACACAAGGTCGGTTACAAAGGAGGAGATATACATATCCGTATTGCCTAGCTTGCCTTCCACGCCAAGTAGAGTCCCATCCGGACACGAGACGAAGTCTTCAATCTTGTATCTTCATAGCCCAACAGTCCGGCCAAAGGATATAGTCCGGCTGTCTGGAGACCCCCTAATCCAGGACTCCCTCATAGTCCAACTAGGAAGAGGGAAGGCGGAAGGAAAGTGAGGGAGAGGGAGAGGGAAAGAGGGGCCGCGCCCCGTTCCCCTAGTACAATTAGGACTCCCCATCGGAGGGGGCGCGCCACCTCCTGGGCTGCAGCCCTCACTCTCCCCTCAGGCCCACTAAGGCCTAATACTTCCTCGGGGGGTTCCGGTAACCCCTCCGGCACTCCGGTTTTCTCCGAAATCATCTGGAACACTTCTGGTGTCTGAATATAGCCGTCCAATATATCAATCTTTACTTCTCGACCATTTCAAGACTCCTCATGATGTCCGTGATCACATCCGGGACTCTCGAACTACCTTCGGTACATCAAAACACATAAACTCACAATACCGATCGTCACCAAACTTTAAGCGTGCGGACCCTACAGGTTCGAGAAATATGTAGATATGACCGAGACTCATCTCTGATCAATAACCAATAGCGGAACCTTGATGCTCATATTGGTTCCTACATATTCTGCGAAGATCTTTATCGGTCAAACCGCATAACAACATACGTTGTTCCCTTTGTCATCGGTATGTTACTTGCCCGAGATTCGATCATCGGTATCCTTATACCTAGTTCAATCTCATTACTGGCAAGTCTCTTTACTCGTTCCGTAATGCATCATCCCGCAACTAAATCATTAGTCACAATGCTTGCAAGGCTTATAGTGATGTGCATTACCGAGAGGGCCTAGAGATACCTCTCCGACAATCGGAATGACAAATCCTAATCTCGATCTATGCGAACTCAACAAGTACCATCGGAGCCACCTGTAAAGCACCTTTATGATCACCCAGTTACATTGTGATGTTTGGTAACACACAAAGTGTTCCTCCGGTAGTCGGGAGTTGCATAATCTCATAGTCATAGGAACATGTATAAGTCATGAAGAAAGCAATAACAACAAACTAAACGATCATCGTGCTAAGCTAACGGATGGGTCAAGTCAATCACATAATTCTCTAATGATGTGACCCTGTTAGTCAAATGACAACTCATGTCTATGGCTAGGAAACTTAACCATATTTGATTCAACGAGCTAGTCAAGTAGAGGCATACTAGTGACACTCTGTTTGTCTATGTATTCACACATGTACTAAGTTTCTGGTTAATACAATTATAGCATGAATAATAACATTTATCATGATATAAGGAAATAAATAATAACTTTATTATTTCCACTAGGGTATATTTCCTTCAGTCTCCCACTTGCATTAGAGTCAATAATCTAGTTCACACCGTCATGTGATTTAACACCAATGGTTCACATCTTTATGTGATTAGTTCACATCTCCATGAGACTAACACCCAAAGGGTTTACTAGAGTCAATAATCTAGTTCACATCGCTATGTGATTAACACTCAAAGAGTGATCATGTTTTGGTTATGAGAGAAATGTAGTCAACGGGTCTGCCACATTCAGAGCCGTATGCATTTTGAAAATTTTCTATGTCTACAATGCTTTGCACGGAGCTACTCTAGCTAATTGCTCCCACTTTCAATATGTTTCTAGATCGAGACTTAGAGTCATCCAGATCGGTGTCAAAGCTTGCATCGACGTAACTCTTTACGACGAACTCTTTATCACCTCCATAACCGAGAAATATTTCCTTATTCCACTAAGGATATTTTTGATCGCTGTCTAGTCATCCACTCCTGGATCACTATTGTACCCTCTTGCCAAACTTATGGTGAGGTACACAATAGGTCTGGTACACAGCATAGCATACTTTGTAGAACCTATGACTGAGGCATAGGGAATGACTTTTCATTCTCTTTCTATTTTCTACTGTGGTCAGGTATTGAGTCTTTACTCAACTGCACACCTTGCAACATAGGCAAGAACTCCTTCTTTGACTGTTCCATTTTGAACTACTTGAAAATCTTGGCAAGGTATGTACTCTTTGAAAAAACTTATCAAGCGTCTTGATCTATCTATATAGGTCTTGATGCTCAATGTGTAAGCAGCTTCATCAAGGTCTTTCTTTGAAAAAAATTCTTTTCAAACACTCCTTTATGCTTTCTAGAAAATCCTACATTATTTCCGATCAACAGTATGTCATTCACATATACTTATCAGGAAAGTTGTAGTGCTCCCACTCACTTTCTTGTAAATACAGGCTTCACTACAAGTCTGTATAAAACCATATGCTTTGATCACTTTATCAAAGCATATATTCCAACTCCGAGATGCTTGCACCAGTCCATAGATGGATCGCTGGAGCTTGCTCACATTGTTAGCACCTTTAGGATTGACAAAACCTTCTGGTTGCATCATATACAACTCTTCTTTAAGAAATCCATGAAGGAATAAAATTTTGACATCCATTTGCCAGATTTCATAAAATGCGGCAACTGCTAACATGATTCGGACATACTTTTAAGCACCGATACGAGTGAGAAAATCTCATTGTAGTCAACACCTTGAACTTGTCGAAAACATTTTGTGACAATTCGAGCTTTGTAGATAGTAACACTACTATCAGCGTCCGTCTTCCTCTTGAAGATCCATTTATTCTTAATGACTCACCGATCATAAGGCAAGTCAATCAAAGTCCATACTTTGTTCTCATACATGGATCCCATCTCAGATTTCATGCCCTCAAGCCATTTCGCGGAATCTGGTCTCATCATCGCTTCCTCATAGTTCGTAGGTTCGTCATGGTCAGGTAACATGACATCTAGAACAGGACTACCGTACCACTCTGGTGCGGATCTCACTTTGGTTGATCTACGAGGTTCGATAGTAACTTGATCTGAAGTTACATGATCATCATCATTAGCTTCCTCACTAATTGGTGTAGGAGTCACAGGAACAGATTTCTGTGATGAACTACTTTCCAATAAGGGAGCAGGTATAGTTACCTCATCAAGTTCTACTTTCCTCCCACTCACTTCTTTCGAGAGAAATTCCTTCTCTAGAAAGGATCCATTCATAGCAACGAATGTCTTGCCTTCGGATCTGTGATAGAAGGTGTACCCAACTGTCTCCTTTGGGTATCCTATGAAGACACATTTCTCCGATTTGGGTTTGAGCTTATCAGGATGAAACTTTTTCACATAAGCATCGCAACCCCAAACTTTAAGAAATGACAACTTTGGTTTCTTGCCAAACCACAGTTCATATGGCGTCGTCTCAACGGATTTAGATGTTGCCCTATTTAACGTGAATGCGGCTGTCTCTAATGCATAACCCCAAAATGTTAGTGGTAAATCGGTAAGAGACATCATAGATTGCACCATATCTAATAAAGTACGGTTACGATGTTCAGACACACCATTACGCTATGGTGTTCCAGGTTGCGTGAGTTGCAAAACTATTCCGCATTGTTTCAAATGAAGACCAAACTCGTAACTCAAATATTCTCCTCCACGATCAGATCGTAGAAACTTTATTTTCTTGTTACGATGATTTTCCACTTCACTCTGAAATTATTTGAACTTTTCAAATATTTCAGATTTATGTTTCATCAAGAAGATATACCCATATCTTACTCAGATCATCTGTGAAGGTCAGAAAATAACGATACCTACCGCGAGCCTCAACACTCATCGGAGTGCATACATCAGTATGTATTATTTCCAACAAGTTTGTTTCTCGCTCCATTGTTTCGGAGAATGGAGTCTTAGTCATCTTGCCCATGAGGCATGGTTCGCAAGCATCAACTGATTCATAATCAAGTGATTCCAAAAGCCCATCAGCATGGATTTTCTTAATGCGCTTTTACACCAATATGACCTAAACAGCAGTGCCACAAATAAGTTGCACTATCATTATTAACTTTGCATCTTTTGGCCTCAATATTATGAATATGTGTATCACTATGATCGAGATTCAATAAACCATTCACCTTGGGTATATGACCATTGAAGGTTTTATTCATGTAAAGAGAACAACAATTATTCTCTGACTTTAAATGAATAACCATATTGCAATAAACATGATCAAATCTTACTCATGCTTAACGCAAACACCAAATAACATTTATTTAGGTTCAACACTAATCCCAAAAGAATAGGGAGTGTGCAATGATGATCATATCAATCTTGGAACCACTTCCAACACACATCGTCACTTCACCCTTAACTAGTCTCTGTTCATTCTGCAACTCCCGTTTCGAGTTACTAATCTCAGCAACTGAACTAGTATCAAATACCGAGGGGTTGCTATAAACACTAGTAAAGTACACATGAATAACATGTATATCAAATATATCTTTGTTCACTTTTCCATCCTTCTTATCCGCCAAATACTAGGGGCAGTTCTGCTTCCAGTGACCAGTCCCTTTGCAGTAGAAGCACTTAGTCTCAAGCTTAGGTCTAGACTTGGGCTTCTTCACTTGAGCAGCAACTTGCTTGCCGTTCTTCTTGAAGTTCCCCTTCTTCCCTTTGCCCTTTTCCTGAAACTAGTGGTCTTGTCAACCATCAACACTTGATGCTTTTCTTGATTTCTACCTTCGTCGATTTCAGCATCACGAAGATCTTGGGAATCATTTTTGTTATCCCTTGCATATTATAGTTCATCACGAAGTTCCAGTAACTTGGTGATAGTGACTAGAGAACTCTGTCAATCACTATCTTATCTGGAAGATTAACTCCCACTTGATTCAAGTGATTGTAGTACTCAGACATTCTGAGCACATGCTCACTAGCTGAGCTATTCTCCTCCATCTTGTAGGCAAAGTTCTTGTCAAAGGTCTCATACCTTTCGACATGGGCATGAGTCTGAAATACTAATTTCAACTCTTGGAACATCTCATATGCTTTGTGGCGTTCAAAATGTCTTTGAAGCCCCAATTCTAAGCCGTAAAGCATGGTGCACTAAACTATCAAGTAGTCATCATATCGAGCTTGCCAAACGTTCATAACATTTGCATCTGCTCCTGCAATCGGTCTATTACCTAGCGGTGCATCAAGGACATAATTCTTCTGTGCAGCAATGAGGATAATCCTCAGATCACGGATCCAATCCGCATCATTGCTACTAACATGTTTCAACTAAGTTTTTCTATAGGAACATATCAAAATAAACGGGGAGCTACATCGCGAGCTATTGATCTAAAACATAGTTATGCAAATACTATCAGGACTAAGGTCATGATAAATTTGAAGTTCAATTAGCCATATTACTTCAAAACTATCACTTAGACAGACATCCCTCTAATCATCTAAGTGATCACGTGATCCATATCAACTAAACCATGTCCAATTATCACGTGAGATGGAGTAGTTTTCAATGGTGAACATCACTATGTTGATCATATCTACTATATGATTCAGGCTCGACCTTTCGGTCTCCAGTGTTCTGAGGCCATATTTGCATGTGTTAGGCTCGTTAAGTTTAACCCGAGTATTCCACGTGTGCAAAACTGGCTTGCACCCGTTGTATGTGAACGTAGAGCTTATCACACCCGATCATCACGTGGTGTCTCAGCACGAAGAACTGTCGCAACGGTGCATACTCAGGGAGAACACTTATACCTTGAAATTTAGTGAGAGATCATCTTATAATGCTACCGTCGATATAAGTAAAATAAGATGCATAAAAGATAAACATCACATGAAATCAATATAAGTGATATGATATGGCCATCATCATCTTGTGCCTGTGATCTCCATCTCCAAAGCATCGTCATGATCACCATCGTCATCGGCTTGACACCTTGATCTCCATCGAAGCATCGTTGTCGTCACGCCAACTATTGCCTCCACGACTATCGCTACCGCTTAGTGATAAAGTAAAGCAATTACATGGCGATTGCATTTCATACAATAAAGCGACAACCGTATGGCTCTTGCCAGTTGCCGATAACTGTGTTACAAAACATGATCATCTCAAACAATAAAATTTAGCATCATGTCTTGACCATATCACATCACAACATGCCCTGCAAAAACAAGTTAGACGTCCTCTACTTTGTTGTTGCAAATTTTACGTGGCTGCTACGAGCTGAGCAAGAACCGGTCTTACCTATGCATCAAAAACCACAACGTGGTATAGTGATTGCTTTTTGATCTTCAGAAAGAACCATGTTCATTGAATCCGATTCAACTAAAGCTGGGGAAACAGACACCCACTAGCCACCTGTGTGCGAAGCACGTCGGTAGAACCAGTCTCGCGTAAGCGTACGCGTAATGTCGGCCTGGGCCGCTTCATCCAACAATGCCGATAAATCAAGAATCAACTAGTGATGGCAAGCAATATGTATATACGCACGCCCACAACTCTTTTGTGTTCTACTTGTGCATATCATATCTACGCATCAACCTGGCTCGGATGCCACTTTGGGTAACGCAGAAATTTCAAAAAAATTCCTATGCACACGCAAGATCATGGTGATGCATAGCAACGAGAGGGGAGAGTATCATCCATGTACCCTCGTAGACCATAAGCGGAAGCATTATGAGAACGCGGTTGATGTAGTCGTATGTCTTCACGATCCGACCGATCCAAGTACCGAACGCACGGCACCTCCGAGTTCGGCACACGTTCAGCTCGATGACGTCCCACGAATTCCGATCCAGTAGAGCTTCACGAGAGAGTTCCGTCAGCATGACGGCGTGATGACGGTGATGATGTTGCTACCGACGGAGGGCTTCGCCTAGGCACTGCTACGATATGATCGAGGTGGATTATGGTGGAGGGGGTACCGCACACGGCTTGGAACAATCAACTTGTGTGTCTTTGGATGCCCCCCACCCCCGTATATAAAGGAGCAAGGGGGGAGGCCGGCCAGCCTTGGTGCACCCGAAGGAGAGGAGGAATCCTCTTCCTACTAGGAAGAGGATTCATCCTTTCCTAGTCCAACTAGGAAGAGGGAAGGGGGAAGGAAAGTGAGGGAGAGGGAGAGGGAAAGAGGGGCCGCGCCCCCTTCCCCTAGTCCAATTTGGACTCCCCATGGGAGGGGGCGTGCCACCTCCTGGGCTGCAGCCCTCTCTCTCCCCTCAGGCCCACTAAGGCCCAATACTTCCCCGGGGGGTTCCGGTAACCCCTCCAGCACTCCGGTTTTCTCTGGAATCATCCGGAACACTTCCGGTGTCCGAATATAGCCGTCCAATATATCAATCTTTACGTCTCGACCATTTCAAGACTCCTCGTCATGTCTGTGATCACATCTGGGACTCCAAACTACCTTCGGTACATCAAAACACATAAACTCATAATACCGATCATCACCGAACTTTAAGCGTGCGGACCCTACGGGTTCGAGAACTATGTAGACATGACCGAGACTCGTCTCTGGTCAATAACCAATAGCTGAACCTGGATGCTCATATTGGTTCCTACATATTCTACGAAGATCTTTATCGGTCAAACCGCATAACAACATATATTGTTCCCTTTGTCATCGGTATGTTACTTGCCCGAGATTCGATTGTCGGTATCCTTATACCTAGTTCAATCTCGTTACCGGCAAGTATCTTTACTCATTCCATAATGCATCATCCTGCAACTAACTCATTAGTCACAATGCTTGCAAGGCATATAGTGATGTGCATTACCGAGAGGACCTAGAGATACCTCTCCGACAATCGGAGTGACAAATCCTAATCTCGATCTATGCCAACTCAACAAGTACCATCGGAGACACCTGTAGAGCACCTTTATGATCACCCAGTTACGTTGTGACATTTGGTAGCACACAAAGTGTTCCTCCGGTACTCGGGAGTTGCATAATCTCATAGTCATAGGAACATGTATAAGTCATGACGAATGCAATAGCAACAGACTAAACTATCATTGTGCTAAGCTAATGGATGGGTCAAGTCAATCACATCATTCTCTAATGATGTGATCCCGTTAATCAAATGACAACTCATGTCTATGGCTAGGAAACTTAACCATCTTTGATTCAACGAGCTAGTCAAGTAGAGGCATACTAGTGACACTCTGTTTGTCTATGTATTCACACATGTACTAAGTTTCCGGTTAATACAATTCTAGCATGAATAATAAACATTTATCATGATATAAGGAAATAAATAATAACTTTATTATTGCTTCTAGGGCATATTTCCTTCAGTATATAGGCATCACGTCCAAGATTAGTAGACTGTCTCCTGCCTGCATCTACTATTATTGCTCCACACATCGACCGCTATCTAGCATGCATCTAGTGTATTAAGTTCATGGAGAAACGGAGTAATGCTTTAAGAATGATGACATGATGTAGACAAGATCTATTATTGTAGGAATAGACCCGATGTAGTTATCCTTAATAGCAACGATACATGCGTGTCATGTCTCTTTTGTCACTGAGACTGAGCACCGCAACATCGAACCCATTACAAAGCACCTCTTCACATTGCAAAATAAATCAACCAAGTTGGCCGAACGAAACCGAAGCATCGAAGAAAAAAATGAGGCTATAATAATCATGTACAGATAGATCTGATCATAAACTCACAATTCATCGGATACCAACAAACACACCGCAAAAAAGAGTTACATCAAATAGATCTCCAAGAACATCGAGGAGAACATTGTATTGCAGATCAAAAGGAGAGAAGAAGCCATCTAGCTACTACCTACGGACCCATAGGTCTGTGGTAAACTACGCACGCATCATCGGAGAAGCACCAATGAGGATGATGAACCCCTCCGTGATCGTGTTCCTCTCCGGCGGAGTGCCGGAAAAGGCCTCTAGATTGGATATCATGGTTTTGGAACTTGTGGAGGTTGAAACAATTTTTCGTCGACTCCTCTAGGTTTCTAGAATATTGTGATATTTATAGAGCCAGAGGTCGATGGAAAAGGGCACCGTGGGCCCCACAAGGCACCAGGACACGCTTGGGGCTTCCGGCGCGCCCTGGTGTTTTGTGGGCCCCAGGGGCCTCCTCTGATAAACCTCTTGGGCTCTCTGGGTCTCTTCTGGGTAGAAAAAAATCTCCAAAAAGTTTTGTTTCATTTGGACTCCATTTGGTATTGATATTCTGCAAAGTGAAAAACAAGCAAAAAACAACAATTGGCACTGGACACTATGTCAATAGATTAGTCCCAAAAATGATATAAAGTTGCTAGAAAAATGTATGTAAAACATCCAAGGTTGATAATATAACAACATGGAACAATAAAAAATTATAGATACATTGGAGACGTATCAGCATCCCCAAGCTTAATTACTGTTCGTCCTCGAGTAGGTAAATGATAAAAAAAGAATTTTTGATGTGGAATGTTTCCTAACATATTCATCATATTATTTTCTTTGTAGCATGGACATTTGGACTTTTACTTGATTGAAAGAAATAGTCTATAATTTGGCATGAAGACTTTAATACTCAAGCATATCAAGAAGCAACCATGTCTTAGAAAATATCAACACTAGAAAAGTTATCCCTAGCCCATTATGCTCAATCATTGATCCATTCATGAAACATATCCAATATTAGTTACATCCAATGCTCAAGTATTATAATAATGCTTCCTAGTTGGTGCTTTATAAGAGAGGATGGCGACTCAATAAAAATAAAAATTGCATAAAAGTAAATAGATAGGCTCTTCACAGAGGGAAGCAGCGATTTGTTGAGGTGCTAGAGCTCTTAGCTTAAATTGAGAGATAGAATTATTTTGGGTGGCATGCTTTCATGTCAACGAAAACTACCGAGAATTCTCAATATTTTCCGTGCTAGATAAATCATAGGCGGTTCTGAAACATAAAATAAAATTTATTTCCTTTCCACCATTCTTTCACAATCCATGGCTAGCCGTATCCACGGGTGCCTTCCATGCCAACACATACCAATGAATTTATTATAGTAGTTTTTTTGCATTTCGGGACTGGGCATCCCTATTGTCTCCACACTCTCGTGCAATGACAAGTGAATAAACACCCATCTTCAGAATAACATACCAAGCATGGAAAATATCGGCCATCCCTTGTCGCTTCATGAGTGGCACGGGCACACAAAAGAGAATTTTATTTTGAAATTTATAGTTGGAACATACAAATTCACTTGGAATGACATGGAAATACCGCATATAGGTAGGTATGGTGGAATCATTTGGCACAACTTGGGTTTTAGGAGTTGGATGCACAAGCAGTAGTCTCGCTTAGTACAAGTGGAGGCTAGCAAATAGATTGATAAGCGACCAACCATGAAACGAAAACCATCATAAAAGAACATTAAACATAACTAACACTGAATAATGCACCACAAGTAGGATATAACTTCGTTGCATAATTACTGAATTAACATGCATGCATAGGGAATCACAAATCTTAACACCAATATTCTTACTAAAGCATAATTACTCACCAACATAACTCACATATCACTATCTTCATATCGCAAAACTATTGCAAGGAATCAAGTTTAATATCCAATGATCTTCATGAAAGATTTTATTATATCCCTCTTGAATATCTATCACTTTGGGACCAAATTCTTTTAAAGTATATTGCCATTGCTAATAATAAGCTCTCAAACAAATTTAAGTGAAGTGCTAGAGCGCATATTTCTTCAAAATTTCAACTCTTAAAATAATATAACTGAAGCATGAGAGGATTTCTTCAAAAAATCTACTAACCCTCAAAATGATCTAAGTGAAGCATGAGAGCAATTCTTTAAAATAACAGCATCACCGTGCTCAAAAAGATATAAGTGAAGTACTAGAGCAATTCCATCGCTCAAAAAAATTAAGTGAAGCACATAGAGAAATTCTAACAAATAATAGCATAATTAGGTCTCCCTCAAATAGGTGTGTCTAGCAAGGGTGATTGTGACAAACCAAAAAAGCAAAATAAGTAAAGACTCATATAATACAAGACGCTCCAAGCAAAACTCATGATATGTGATGAATAAAAATATAGCTCCAAGTAAAATTACCGATGGTCATTAGAAGAAAGAGGGGATGCCCCGGAAGGCATCCCCAAGATTAGTTGCTTGGTTCTTCTTGAATATTATCTAGGGGTGCCATGAGGAATCCCCAAGCTTAGGCTTTTTTCACTCCTTATTCCTTCATCCCGGGGTCTTTGCGCGGCATCTTGCGGCGTACGTACGTTCGGCCTGGGCCGGTTGCGGCGTACATACGCTATCATTGGGCTAAAAGTATTCATGAAACCTTCCTTTCTAATTATACGCCAGGCATAACTCATCGAGCAACGCAAGAGTGAGAGAAATAGCTTGTTTCATTCCTGGCTCGAAGTGTAGTTGTGTAGGAGGAATGTTGTGAAACAATTTATAACCCAGAGATAAAAGCAAACGTGGTGGCTGAAATGCAATATGAAATGCAAGTCATTAATAAAAGATACGCATAGAATAACATGCAATTTCAGATTACCCTCAGGACTGACTAGTATAATTATAAGCACATGGGGTGAGAACAGAGGCTCACATTACTTTGACCTCCAGGTCATAAAAATAATCTTTACATTGAGGAACATGATCTAATTTTGAAGTTCAGTGACTCAAGTTAGTCGGATCTTTTTTTTGCGAATCAGCAAGCTTTATTGATAAAAACAAATTAGGATTACAATCACCGGGAGATTTTTGGCGAGGAAGGAAGGGATACATTTTAGCCAAAGACATCTCCTCCCCGACTCACCCGCTTGTTTCGCACAACGGTGAGCCACTTCATTTGCAACCTGATTAACAAAGCTCAAATGGAAACTATTGAAGCTTCCTCTCATCTCATCAACTTCATGGAGAACTCTAGCAAGCAATACAAGTTCTTGAGAAATCAGCAGAGCGGTTAGCCACTCCTTTTTTGGAGTTTTCGCGTCTGGCGTTTCTACTGGTCAGTAATGAAGTTTCTCTCTTTTTTTAGGAAAGCTTGCGAGTGATAGAGTGTGGAACAACAAACGGGAGACGGACCGTGTGCCCCGGGGGAAACGGACGCCGTGGAACAGCTACAAGAATGAACGTGCTGAGACCTTTTGGGGCCGTTTTGCAGCGTCCAGTTGTCACATCATGACATCTCTTTTTACGAAATGTCCTGGTAGGACTTTCAAAGCCCTCCACCGTGTGACTTGATACCGTGATGAATCGGTGATGAAGGTGTCGGGGTGCTCTACTCTCTTGTCATGTGCATACATGATCTTACGGCCACGTGGGGTTTTGGTGAACAGTCGTTCAATGGTGATCATGATGACTACATTTGGCCCTCCTCCGTGAGGGAGCATGCTTTCTCTTTGCGCTCCTGTCTATGTCTATACTCCCACTCCTTGCTACCATCCTTGTGGCTTCGGCTATCGTCAGGCTAAATGTATTCATGAAACCTCCCATTTCTAACTATACACTTGGGCGTAGCTCATCGAGCAACGCAAAAGAGTGTGAGAGAGATATTGTGTCTCATTCCTGGCTCGGTGTATAGTAACATGAGAACTAAATTCTCGTATGACAATGCACGGTCAGACGAAGTCTCCTGATTGATGTGGCCATTGCCAAGCTTCCGTTGTGGCCGCCGTAGCTGCTATGTAGTTGGGTATCCTCCATAGTTTTAAATAGCGCGCTATGTCTCTTAGTGACGGATCATTTCTAAACGCTATGCGTGCTATAGCACCTTATTTAAAATGCTTGTTCATATGTTTGGACCAAAGTTTCTTAGTGCAGGGCATCTTCTAAACGCTATAGTGTGCAGGCAGATGATGTGTGGCAGCCACGCTACCGCGACGGTCGATGCTAGATGGTTGAGCGCGGACTGCTGGCTTTGCCGTATCATGATGCGTCAAACAATATTTTTTTCTGAGTGTGATTTTGCCGATCGACATGGACGCGCTTGAGCTGACAGCATGGCCTTCGGCCCAGTAGTAGGTTAGGGTCACAACAGCTCCAGCCTCTAGCGACACTATTTCATCTCTTGCCGCTGCCACTCCTTGAGTCTTGTCGTCCATTTATCTTATTTTGCATTGTGCTGTTTTTCCGTGACGAGATGAAGAGCTGCTCCAGGAGGTTGGCGCCGGGGACGCATTGCAGCTGAACCGGTTGCTGCAAGGGAGCTCATCGTCCATGAACGGCGTTGTCGCGTCCGGAAGGTAGGGTGGCGGCGAGACTTGGGTCGATCTAGGGTTTGGCCTTGATGGATGTACGGGTTGTTCGAGTTAAAGTGCACCGATGCATGTATACTAGTGGTTGGGGCGCCACCCGATGGCGCCGCTTGTGAGAAAATTGTGCGCAGGTTTTTATTCAAAAAATACATGTAATCCTTACCTCCATCTAGAAAAATATTTTTAAAAAATTCTCCCATCCATCTAGAAAAAGAAGTAAAAACGAAAAAAAAAAATCATCAACACGGCCTAGCAGCGAGCCCCACTTTGCGTAGCCCTACTTTAAAAAAAATATGTGGGATCATCACCTCCATCTAAAAAGAAATAAAATAATATATTTGAAAATTCACCTTCATCTAAAAATAATATCCTATGAGCTTGTTCATCACGGTCAACCAGCTTGTGCCACGTGGCATAGCTAGTTAGCCGCCGTTCACGCGTAATTTAATGGGTTTAATATACATGTGTCGGCCGCTCGGCTCAAACCAGCTGTACATAAGGACTTATAGTCCGGTCAAAATTGTGCAACGTATGGTTTTCTAGCTCGATGCATGCATATGTGGACTTTTTTAAGGGATGCATGCATATGTGGATGTGTGGGCTCCCCAAAGCACCAACCAGGCTGAATCTTCTAAGCCCACTAAAATTACAACCTGAAGACCACGTGCATGCTGTCCTATATGAAAAGACGGACATAAATTTGGGCTGTATAAAAATATTATACTATGAACCAAACCAAACCAAACCAAACCAAGAATATATATTCATTTTACGAAATTAGTATTTTCCAAACATTTGGATTTTGTGATTAGATCCGAACGAATTGGATCCCAGTCCAATCGATCGCTCGTTCAACCGGCGCAGCCGCATAATATATTTTTTGGACTGTACTATTTTCCAAATGTTCGTATTTTAGCAATAGATCCGAACGGTGCTACTCCATATACTAATCCATGCAAATACATCATCTTCTTACTTTTCTCTCTTAATTAGGTGCATGAGCTGGTCTTATTAGAGCAACTTATTGCATGCACACAGAAAAAGACAGAAAGCTGATGTCATCATATATTCCCCTGGTTTTGAAACTTTAAAATGTTTTGTAGCTTAAACGTCAGTCCGCATTGAAAACCGTTTTCACATAAAAGATTCATCGCGACGAGACCTTCGAAACTAGATCTCATGTTGATATGTTCTGACAATTTTTTTTGGATCAAAAGTTATCACGTCCCGACTACGTAAGTTATCACATCTGTGCGACATAAGTTATGATGATGTTTGCACTAAAGTTATCGTGACATGAAAAATTGTTCCTCCAACCTTTTTCCCACGTGCATACGCATGCATGCACTAGAGGATAAAATCTGAAGCCATCCTATATTTTCCTTGGTTTGAAAATTTGAAAATGATTTATAGCTCAAACCCATCGCTCAAGTTAAAAAAATATAAAAAAAGTCATCGCGACGAGACCTTCGAAACGAGATGTCATGTTGGTATGTTACGACGACTTTTCTTGGGCTCAAAAGTTACCACACCCGAGCTAGAATAATCTATCACTCCTACGGTTCGTATATTAACTCCCTATTTACACATAAATTTTTTGAGTTATGTGAGGGAGTCCTGGATTAGGGGGTATCCGGACAGCCGGATTATATCATTTGGCCGGACTGTTGGACTATGAAGATACAAGATTGAAGACTTCGTCTCGTGTCCGGATGGGACTCTACTTGCCGTGGAAGGCAAGCTAGGAAATATGGATATGTATATCTCCTCCTTTGTAACCGACCTTATGTAACCCTAACCCCCTCAGGTGTCTATATAAACCGGAGGGTTTTAGTCCGTAGGACAACATACAATCATACCATAGGCTAGCTTCTAGATTTAGCCTCTCCAATCTCGTGGTAGATCAACTCTTGTAATACTCATATCATCAAGAATAAATCAAGCAGGACGTAGGGTTTTACCTCCATCAAGAGGGTCCGAACCTGGGTAAAACATCGTGTCTCCTGCCTCCTGTTACCATCCACCTTAGACGCACAGTTCGGGACCCCCTACCCAAGATCCACCGGTTTTGACACCGACATTGGTGCTTTCATTGAGAGTTCCTCTGTGACGTCGCCGTAAGGAAGGATGCCTCGTCTCGTTGTTAAAAGCAACATTACCGCCGGGGGAGCTCTGGCTGTCGGCCAAACTCTCCGGCTAGGAAGTTTCGTCATGACTGCCTGTTCGGCCACTGCACCGATGATGACTTCTCGGGTCATCAAAAACAGCCTCCACGTCGGCTCGGAATTCGCCGAGCAGATGGATCCAATGGAGCTCTCTTCCCTAAACAAACTTTTGGATCGCATCGCCGCCTTGGGAGTCGCTATGGACTATGATAGGATTGGGCTTAAACCCGATCAAAGGGAGATTAACTCTCCATCGGTCACCCATCACGTTGCGGTGGTGGAGGAACAATGTGGCAACTCTTCCTCTATTCTGAGGACTAACTATGTCCAGATTCCTGAGCTCTCCGAGCCGGATACCCGCTTACGGGAGGACATCACCCAAGCGCTGAACCTAGAATCAGGCAGCGGGCCAGACTTATCGGGTAACACTCCGGTACCCGAACTTCCAAGATTGGAAACTCCTCGGCCCTTGGGTCTCAGATTGGGTAGGGGTTCGGACTCAAATCCACCCACCCACCCAGACATAAACGATCTTTCCCACATCAGGCAAGAGCCCCATAAAACAGTACATCATTATTGGGCAGATTCCTCCTTGTGATGAACAAGGTTAAGGACTGTCGCGAGGAAGGAAGTCTCACTTTTCTGCAATAATTGCACGAACAAGGGAATCCTTAACACCTTAAGTCGCCGTGACATATCACGCTTCGCTGACTTGGCGTCCATAGTACGAAAGTACTGTGCGATGGAAAGAGCCTGGAAAACTGAAACAAAATTTTGGGATAATCCGGCCCCGAATATACACCCAGTCCGAAGTAAAAGGGTGCACTATCATAAGACACCCGAGCTAGTTGCAAAGAAACAAAAACCCTCTACAGGGCATGGAACCGTACTGGAGGGATGGCTTAATGGACCTGACAAAATTCATAGTATAGCGGATACAATACCAACGCACAGCCTTAGAGCATGTCGGATACTCCGGCAGGTGGCCAAAAGTGGTGAGGATCTTCTTATCCCAAACGCCACAGAGCACCATCCCATGGATAACAATACGATGTTAACAGTCTTTGAGACCTTTGCGTCAAATAATAGGCGCAAGCGAACACTCCGCAGCATGGCCGAAATCTACCACGTAGCAGCAATAAATCCATGGAGTGACACGGCTATTACCTTCAATCCAGTGACGAACCTAAATTCCGAACAGCCCGAGCACCAGCCGCGCTGGTCCTCGGTCCAATTGTGGATGGCTTTCGACTCACCAAAGTACTCATGGACGGGGGCAGCGGATTAAACCTCATCTATGAGGAAACTCTTCAAAAAATGAAAATAGACTGGAACCGCATTGAGCAAAGTAGCACAACCTTCGGGGGAATCATACCCAGTCGGGAGGCACGATGCGCTGGGATAATCACACTAGATGTGGTATTCAGTACGCCAGAGAACTATAGGTCCGAAGAAATTACATTTCAAGTGGCCCCGTTCAGCAGTGGATACCACGCCCTTTTAGGACGTGAAGCATTCATGATCTTCCAAGCCGTACCCCATTATGGGTACATGAAGCTCAAAATGCCCGGGCCCAACGGAATCATCACCCTCGCCAGTGATCCGGACACAGCACTCCGCGCCGAAAACAAAACAGCCGCACTGGCCCTCGAGGCATTATCCGAAGCCCTCTCGGCCGAGGAATTAACCACGCTGCGCTCCACAGTGGACAGGGATGATGTTATACTCGATAAGAGGTCCAAGTCCACCTCTTTTAAACCAGCGGATGAAATAGTCAAATTCCAAGTCCACCCAACGGACCCTACAAAAACAGCCTCCATCCGGGCACAGTTAAACCCCGCCGTGGACGCCGCACTACGAGAGTCCCTGCGCGAGAATTGGGACATATTCGCCTGGCATCCCTCAGACATGCTAGGAATCCCACACAGGCTGGCCGAGCATAGCCTCAATATCCTAAAGGGATTCAAGCCGGTCAAGCAAGTTCTTCAGCGTTTCTCCGAACCTAAGAGACAGGCCATGGGAGAGGAACTAGCCAAGTTATTGGAGGCCGGATTCATCAGAGAAATAAAACACCCGGACTGGCTAGCAAACCTGGTGCCTTTGTGTTGATTTCAAGGACCTCAATAAAGCTTGCCCAAAGGATCCCTTCCCCCTCCCCCGCATCGATCAAATTATCGATGCTACCGTAGGACACGAGTCATTGTGTTTCCTCGACGCATACTCCGGTTACCACCAAATCCAGATGGCGGAGTCCGACCAAGCCGCAACATCATTCATCACACCATACGGTCCCTTCTGTTTCAACACAATGCCTTTTGGGCTCAAAAATGCCGGCGCAACATATCAGCGCATGATTCAGACATGTCTGGAGAAACAAATCGGCAAAACAGTAGAGGCATACGTAGATGATGTGGTCGTCAAAACCAAACACGTCGACTCTTTGATAGATGACTTGAGGCTCACATTCGGCAACCTCCGAACATATGACATCAAGCTCAATTCGAAAAAATGTGTTTTCGGCGTACCAGCCGGAAAGCTCCTGGGTTTCATCATCTCCAGTAGAGGTATTGAAGCTAATCCAGCCAAAATCCGAGCTTTGTCACAGTTGGCTACCCCAACAGACCTCAAGCAAATCCAGAAGTTAACTGGATGCGTGGCGGCTCTAAGCCGCTTTATCTCCCGCTTAGGAGAAAAGGCTTTACCCCTTTATCGCCTCCTTCGGCGCACCGAACACTTCGAGTGGACGGACGCTGCCACAGCCGGATTGGAAGAAATAAAGGCCATTTTGGCAACCAACCCAATCCTGGCCGCGCCAAACATCGGCGAACCAATGCTGTTGTACATTGCGGCAACTCATCAAGTTGTAAGCGCAGTGCTCGTTGTCGAACGAGAAGCTGACAGACATAAATTCCCTCTTCAAAAGCCGGTATACTATGGATCCACTGTCCTCACTCCATGCAAATCACGGTACCCACATTATCAAAAGATAGCCTATGCGGTATTCATGGCATCCCGGAAGCTGCGATACTACTTTCAAGAGTGTTCGATTACAGTAGCCTCGGAAGTGCCACTTAATGATATTATAAACAACCGCGATGCTACGAGCCGGATTGCTAAATGGGCCATTGAGCTCCACCCGTTCGACATAACATACATACCTCGACGAGCCATTAAGTCGCAAGTATTGGCCGACTTTGTCGCCGAATGGATGGAGGCCGAACTCCCTAAAGAGTACGGCGCATACTCTAATTGGATCATGCACTTCGACGGTTCTAAAATACTGGCTGGTCTACGGGCCAGCGTCGTCCTGACGTCCCCAACCGGAGATACCGTTCAGTACGTACTGCAAATATTGTATACAGACTCCAACAATGCAGCCGAATACGAAGCTCTATTGCATGGCCTTCGGATGGCAGTCTCCATGGACATTCAACGCCTGGAGGTGCGTGTGGATTCAAACCTCGCAATATCCCAAATAAATAGAGACTTTGATGCCAAGGATCCGAAAATGGCGGCCTACCGAAACGTCGTCCTAAAAATTTCAGCTCGATTCGAGGGGCTCGAATTTCACCATGTGACTCGGGAAAACAATCAGGCGGCGGATATCCTCGCCCGCATCGGCGCAAAACGCGATGCGGTCCCCCCCCCCAACATATTTCTGGAGAGGCTATTCAAGCCATCCGTAGTATGGGAAGGGGACACCGGTAACAATATTCCGGACCCGGCCGAAATGCCCGATACCGAACACTTTGACACAATCGAAGGCTCCGCCACCGAAATAACACCTTCAGCCCACGTAATAATGACCATCATAGCCCCGTGGACAGAACCATTCCTGGCCTACCTAACTAGGCAGGAACTTCCGGAGGACCAAAATGAGGCACGCTGCATAGTGCGGTGATCTAAGGCCTACAGGGTCCATGAGGGAGAATTGTATAAAAAAGCACTACCGGAGTCCTTCAAAGGTGCATCTCAGAAGAGGAAGGGCGGAACCTTTTGGCAGAAATCCATGCCGGACTCGGCCGTCACCACGTCGTAGCCCGGGCTCTTGTAAGCAAGGCCTTCCGTACAGGATTCTATTGGCCAACGGCCCGGGCAGATGCACAGGACTTGGTCCAACGTTGCGCCGGTTGCCAGCTCTTTGCAAATCAAAGCCACATGCCACCCACCGCCCTCCAAACAATCCCCATTATGTGGCCCTTCGCGGTCTGGGGGCTTGACATGGTTGGACCCCTTAAAGGGGGAACCCACAAGAAAAAATACTTATTGGTCATGGTGGATAAATTCACCAAATAGATAGAGGCCAAACCTGTTAAAACAGCCGAATCTGGACCAGTGATAGACTTAATATCCGGGGTCGTACACCGTTATGGCGTCCCCCATAGCATCATCACTGACAACGACACGAACTTCACTGCCGATGAGGTAAAACTCTGGTGCAGCAAAATGGGCATCAAGCTCGATTATGCTTTAGTCTATCACCCACAAACCAACGGCCAAGTTGAGCGAGCCAACGGTCTTATAATGAGCGGCATTAAACCCATATTAGTGCGTTCCTTAACGGAGTTTAACACGCACTAGGTAGAGGAGCTCAACTCCGTACTCTGGGGGCTGCGGACCACGCCGAATCGTAGTGCCGGATATACACCCTTCTTTATGGTGTACAGCGCAGAGGCAGTCTTGCCCTGTGACATAATTCATGACTCACCTCGGGTGCGCATGTACGAAGAAAGAGAAGCCGAGCTCGATCGGCAGGATAGTCTGGACACCCTGGAGGAGGAGCGCGACGTAGCAAAAGTCCGTTCCGCATTTTATCAGCAACAGTCTCGCAGGTACCAAAGCAGAGAAGTACAGGCCAAACCTTATAACGTTGGCGAACTAGTTCTACGCCTGCCGGATAAGAAAAAGAACAAGCTTGAGCCCAAATGGGAAGGTCCCTTCATTATTGACCAAGTTCTGACCAGTGGAGCGTACCCACTGCGGGATGCATCGACTAATTGACTCGAGCCGAACCCATGAAACGCGGCCAGGCTCCAAAGATTCTACGCCTAGCGCCGGACTCTATGTTCGTCCCCTTCCTCTGTCCATTTTTTGCATATACATTATATGTCTTGTTTTTCTTTCTTTCTTTTATTCTTTCTCTAGGCCTTCAAGGGCCAATTTGTGCCTCGCTTGCACATTATAGATGCGCTAGCCGCGCTCATCATACCTGGGGGCTTCCTTCACAGAAGCTTATTTATTTATCTGGGCCTCATGCCCCGCACATGTGTTATACTTCCGCATGTACCTTTTTTCGCCATTATATGCATCGATATGACTTAAGTTTTGACCAAGCTAGGTTGCCTGGCTCTTGTATTTATGCCCTAAGTTCCCATTAATTTGGCTAGGGCATAAGGGGAGCACCTCTGCGATTGTTACTGTCGGGTCAGCCGGATGTGTACCTCAGACTGAGTGAAGCCAAAAGCTAGCGTTCTTAAGGGAATATTCGGTCGGTGAACAAAATATGATTTTTTATTTTCCATATCTGCCCCCAGATGTTTTTTCCTGCGTTTCTTATCGCAGTCCGGACATGCACTTTAGGGCATGCATACCCAGGGAAAGGAACCCTTAACGGAACTATTCTCCCTGGAAGATATTTCTTACTACCCATGTAATACAACATAACTAGTTGGGAACTTGTCCGTTCAAGCACTAATGACCCCTACGCCTGGTATCCACGCATACCCCGGTTCTTATATAACTAAGAGGGTATTCGGATACACTCCGGACTATCGGGTCCCGAGGTTGAAGCGAAAAGGTCCGCCAAGACAAATGATCTACAATCCGGCTAGAAGGCATTATACATGTCACTTTAATTACATAGTCATCCAGACTAACTACATTCCTCTTTTATACCATCCAACAGGCGGTCTAGCCTATAATCCTGTTGGGAATACTTTGCGGCTAATTCTACTTGCCCATAAACTAAGCTACGGGGAATTCTTTTACGTCAGGCCCCATAGGTCCGACCTCGGCCATGTGATTTGGGTCTGCCTTGGTATACCGCGTCTTCACCATGGCCCAGGCTTCTCTGGCACCTTGTCGGCAGGCCGATATCTTCCATAATCGGAAGTGCCACCGTGCTCCCTTGAGCTTCTCCATAAGCTCTGCAACGCCCTCTATCAGGGAGACGGATGGCCACAAGGCCTGGGCAACACCTTGCATCACCTGCCGAACTTGTTCGTGCAGATGTGAGAGCTCGGATAGAAGATCACCCGCAGACCCGGGCATTTCCTCCGCGGGATGACCCGTCAGCATACCTACAGATATAACGCTGTCAGTCGGCTTCTTCGCCGAACTCCTTCAAAAGGATTCGTTCAAGCACTTACTGAAAATGCCGCGCCAAAGCTGCTTATTCTCCTTCTCGGAGTCTGCAAGCTGGGATCGAACGTCTTTTAGTTCCATGCTCAGCTTGATATTGGCGTCTTGGAGATTGTTTTTCTCCCGCCTAACCTCAATCAGCACGCGTTTGCCAGCCTCTAGCTGTCGCACGACATGCTGGTCCTCCGGATTCATCTGCAACATCTATTGTTAGATTTGCAGCCACGCCGCACACTATATGGTAACCATCATTCTTTAAAGTAAATATTACCAATGGGTGACTTTTTCGGTTCCTGCAATGCGTCAACAGCGGCCCGCAGTTGAGTCTTGCATTCCTCTAGCTCCTATGACAGCCTAGTATTCTTCTCTGTAAGAACCTGCACAATAAAGATGATCCTTAAATCAGTTCTGCTAACTCTTTCAAGTCTCAGGGGCTACTGATACATATAAATCGTCAGATTTACTTACCCGTACATCCTTTACATACTGATCCGTGGCTCTGGCTAGACCATCTTGAGCGGCTCGAAGGTACGCCTCTCCAGAATTGAAGGCATCAAATGCCTCCGGTGAGAAACAAGCGTCACGGAGTACGGCCCAGCGGCGCCTATGATTCATGGCGCCTTCCACTTCTGAGTTTGTAGTGGATAATCGATCTGCATCCTCTGTAGGAGGATTATCCGGCGCCCGCCCCATATCGGCTTCCGCCTCTATGTCTGGTCCTGGCGCCCGACTGGTGGAAGCGTGATTAGTAACATCGCCGGACATATTCCGGCGAGCGTTTTTTCTGTTAAAGAAACACGGGCGTCATTACATTTCGAGAAAGACGACAACCACGGAGCGGGGTTTTTGTTATACCTTTGCGCCGGCGTCTTCGTCCTGACCGCCTTCCTTCTTGGCCTACCCGGCCTCGGTGCCTCTTGTTGGCGAGTTGCTGCGGGTTCGGCAGGGCGTCCCGAATGCCTTCCCTATAAAAATGCCATATATATATATATATATATATATATATATATATATATATATATATATATATATATATATATATATATATATATATATATATATATATATATATATATATATATGGTGGGTGAAGTATCTAAAAGGGGATCCTAGTTTTTGGAGTTGGGATTTTTGGTTTTTCTTACGTGCGATGCAGGGAGCAGTCCGGGATAGTCGGCCGTGATGGCCACCATGGCATCATCGCAGCTTAACTGATAGAATTGCCGGTCTATCAGCTCCACGAATATAAACGGATCTTCTTCAAGTCCGAGGTCGAGGGTCCGGGCAGGGTCCTCTGGTTGTGGAGAAGGGCTGCTGACCTCCTTTATGCCTTTTCGCAGTTCTTGCCGCAAAGTGGCAAGGTGAATACTTACGACAAAGAATGCGGGAAAAATGGGGGTAAGGAGATATAACTTACCCAGCTTGGAGGATTATACATGGAGAATCCATCCCGTGGCTTGATGCGAGTGAACTCCTCTTCCTCTCCCTTGAACAATTTGGACAAAATTTTTGCTAAAGCGGCAACATTGTCTGGACCCTTACGCCCACAGCGGGTGGTATCATCTGCCCCGTTAAAACACCACAAGGGGTGCCACGATATTGAAGTGGTTGCACTCCCCGCATTATGCAAATCGACATAACTTCGATTACTGTCAATCCTGATTGAGCCAGTGCTTTAATCCGGTTCATCAGATAGAGGACTTCTCCATTGTCTTCCACCTTGGGGCTCCGTGGGTGCCAACTTCGGTGTTTCTTCAGAGGAGCATTGTTGAACTCTGGAAGACCCCGCCGAACAGGGTCCGGAAGGGGAACGTCCTCCATATAAAACCATTCTGAAGGCCAGTCTTCGGACGACTTCTTCGGGTACCAGACAGGTATCCGGTACCGGCGATGCGCCATATTTCGGCTCCGCCCACTTGATAAAGTGACCCCCTCTGCATGCGAGGGATGAGGCAAAATAGCCTTTTCCACAGCTCGAAGTGAGCCTCGCAGCCCAGGAACAACTCGCAGAGAGCAACATAGCCGGTGATATGTAGAATGGAGGCAGGGGTGAAATTGTGTAATTGGAGGCCGTAGAACTCCAGGAGCCCACGGAGGAACGGATGAATTGGAAATCCGAGTCTCCTTAATAAATAGGGAACAAGGCAGACCCGTTCCCCCATAGAGGGACAGTGAAAGCTCTCCGCTTGCTCCCCGCCATTGTAGGTGGCAAGCCCGGCTGGAATGGGCACCATATACGCCGGAGGGAGAAATCCCTTAGTCTGCAGTTTGACTAGTCGACTGTGCGGGACTGAACACCTCTCCCAATCACCGGGCTTAGGGCTACGGGGGCGGGAGAAGGAGCTGCGGAGGTCGGCCATGCTGGAATGGATCTTTCCGAAACGCGCTCTGATGGATTCTCGCTGGGGGAGGATGGTATGGATCGGATCTAAGGATCCCCATCCCTTTAATAGAAAATTTATTTATCTGGCTAGGGGGGCGAATGTAAAAACACCCTGGTGCCTCATATTTATTCGACGCGTGGGAGAAAGCCCTTATTGGATACAGAAGCCAAGAGGTCCAAACATTTATGGGACCGGACACTGCTTTACAAACGTTCGAAAGATGGAGAAGAACCCATCTTGCAATGCCGAAGACAACACTGCGCGCCGGACTCATTGTCATTGAAGCCTGGTTCGGGGGCTACTGAGGGAGTCCTGACTTAGGGGGTATCCAAACAGCCGGAGTATATCATTTGGCCGGACTGTTGGACTATGAAGATACAAGATTAAAGACTTCATCTTGTGTCCGGATGGGACTCTACTTGGCGTGGAAGGTAAGCTAGGCAATACGGATATGTATATCTCCTCCTTTGTAACCGACCTTGTGTAACCCTAGCCCCCTCCGGTGTCTATATAAACCGGAGGATTTTAGTCCGTAGAACAACATACAATCATACCATAGGCTAGCTTCTAGGGTTTAGCCTCTCTGATCTCGTGGTATATCAACTCTTGTAATACTCATATCATCAAGAATAAATCAAGCAGGACATAGGGTTTTACCTTCATCAAGAGGGCCCGAACCTGGGTAAAACATCGTGTCCCCTGCCTCCTGTTACCATCCTCCTTAGACGCACAGTTCGGGACCCCCTACCCGAGATCCGCCGGTTTTGACACTGACAGTATGTTTTAAACAACTTTTTTTTCTCATGGTTAAAGTTAGCATGGTGTTTTGTACCTAAATTATTGGATGTACGATGTGTATATTAACATTCTATTTGAACAAAAAGCTATGAGGGTATGTTTACAGTATATTTTTCATCGGGGCAAAGTTATCATGTTGTTTCTAGCTAAGTTATGAGTTCTGGATGCATATATTATCATAGTCTAAGTTGTCACAATGTTTGTACCTAAATTATTAGGTATGCGGTTCTTATATTACCAAGATACTTATACAAAAAATTAGGGGATTGTATTCAATAACTTGTTTTCCCAAGGTAAATGTTACCGCAGTGTTTGTATGTAAGTTATCAGGTCTGCGAAGTTTACATTACCATGTTATTTAAACTGAAATTATCAGCGGTGTATTCAATAACTTTTTCCCCAAGTGAAAAGTTACCGCGGTGTTTGTACCTAAGTTATCAAGTCTGTTGTATGTATATTGCCATGCTATTTTACACAAGAGTTACCCGCGGTATGTTTCCCACAACACCCCCCATCAAAGTTCACGCGGTGTTTGTACCTAAGTTATCAGGTCGGCGAAGTTTACATTACCATGCTATTTATATAGACGTTATCGGCGGTGTATATTCAATAACTTTTTCCTCAAGTAAAAAGTTACCGCGGTGTTTGTACCTAAGTTATCAGGTCTGTAATATGTATATTACCATGCTATTTTATACAAGAGTTACCCGCGGTATGTTCCCAACTACTCTCCCCATCAAAGTTATCGCAGTGTTTGTACCTAAGTTATCAGGTCTGCGGTGTGTATATTATCATCATATTTATACAGAAGTTATCGGGCACAACTTTTTTCCTAGGTAAAAGGTTACCACAATGTCTGTATCTAAATTATCAGGTCAGTGATATATATGTTACCGTGCTATTTACAGAGAAGTTACCACGGGTATGTTTTCAACAATTTTTTTGCCGGTCAAATGTTACGGTGGTGTTTGTACGCAAACTATCAGGTCGGCGGTGCGTATATACCATGTTATTCATACATAATTTACCACAGTATTTTTCAACAACTTTATTTCTCTAGGTCAAAGTTCATGTGGATACAAAGTCTTAGTTACAAAAAATAGCAACAAAATTGTGCATGTCATTGATTCCTAGCGGCCATTGAAAACACCGTAAACTACATGAATAGTTTAGTGAGAAAAAAATACCGTGCATGTAATTGAAGGGGAGTTCACAAAAAAATTGATGGGGACAATCAGGTGCCGGTTGGGAAAAGAAAAAGAAATGTTGCATACTATTAAAGGAAGAAGTTAAAGCTATCAAACAAATAACATGACATAGCCGAGTTGTTTTAGTATAAGTATCTTGGCTGATTGTCCCCTTCAATTTTTTTTTGAGAACTCCCCTTCAATTACATGCACGGTATTTTTTCTCTCACTAAACTATTCATATAGTGTACGGTGTTTTCAATGGCTGCTAGGAATCCATGACATGCATGATTTTGTTGCTATTTTTTGTAACTGAGACTTTGTATCCACATGAACTTTGACCTAGAGAAATAAAGTTGTTGGAAAATACTGCGGCAAATTATGTATGAATAACATGGTATATACGCACCGCCGACCTGATAGTTTGCGTACAAACACCACAGTAACATTTGACGGGCAAAAAAATTTGTTGAAAACATACCCGTGGTAACTTCTCTGTAAATAGCACGGTAACATATATATCACTGACCTGATAACTTAGATATAGACATTGTGGTAACCTTTTACCTAGGAAAAAAGTTATGCCCAATAACTTCCATATAAATATGATGATAATATAGACACCGCAGACCTGATAACTTAGGTACAAACACTGCGATAACTTTGATGGGGAGAGTTGTTGGGAACATACCGCGGGTAACTCTCGTATAAAATAGCATGGTAATATACATACTACAGACTTGAGAACTTAGGTACAAATACAGCGGTAACTTTTTACTTGAGGAAAAAGTTATTGAATATACACCGCCGATAACGTCTGTATAAATAGCATGGTAATGTACGCAGACCTGATAAATTAGGTACAAACACCGCGAGAACTTTGATGGGGGGAGTTGTGGGGAACATACCGCGGGTAACTCTTGTGTAAAATAGCATGGCAATATACATACTGCAGACTTGATAATTTAGGTACAAACACCGCGGTAACTTTTCACTTGGGGAAAAAGTTATTGAATACACCGCCGATAATTTCAGTTTAAATAACATGGTAATGTAAACTTCGCAGACCTGATAACTTACGTACAAACACCGCGGTAACTTTTACCTTGGGAAAACAATTTATTGAATACAATCCCCCAATTTTTTGTATAAGTATCTTGGTAATATAAGCACCGCATACCTAATAATTTAGGTACAACATTGTGACAACTTAGACCATGATAATATATGCATCCGGAACTCATAACTTAGCTAGAAACACCATGATAACTTTGCCCCGATGAAAAAATATACTGTAAACATACCCTCATAGCTTTTTGTTCAAATAGAATGTTAATATACGCATCGTACATCCAATAATTTAGGTACAAAACACCATGCTAACTTTAACCACGAGAAAAAAGTTGTTGAAAATATATCTCAAAAAATTTATGTGTAAATAGGGAGTTAATATACGAACCGTAGGAGTGATAGATTATTCTAGCTCGGGTGTGGTAACTTTTGAGCCCAAGAAAAGTCGTCGTAACATACCAACATGACATCTCGTTTCGAAGGTCTCGTCGCGATGATTTTTCATAGTTTTTTAACTTGAGCGATGGTTTGAGCTATAAATCATTTTCAAATTTTCAAACCAAGGAAAATATAGGATGGCTTCAGTTTTATCCTCTAGTGCATGCATGCGTATGCACGTGGGAAAAAGGTTGGAGGAATAATTTTCCATGTCACGACAATTTTAGTGCAAACATCATGATAACTTATGTCGCACAGATGTGATAACTTACGTAGTCCGGACGTGATAACTTTTGATTCAAAATAAAGTCGTCAGAACATATCAACATGAGATCTAGTTTTGAAGGTCTCGTCACGATGAATCTTTTATGTGAAAACGGTTTTTCAATCGGACCAACGGTTTAAACTATAAAATATTTTAAAGTTTCAAAACCAAGGGAATATATGATGACATCAGCTTTCTGTCTTTTTTTTTGTGCATGCAATAAGTTGCTCTAATAAGACCAGCTCATGCACCTAATTGAGAGAGAAAAGTAAGAAGATGATGTATTTGCATGGATTAGTATATGGAGTAGCACCGTTCAGATCTATTGCTAAAATACGAACGTTTGGAAAATAGTACAATCCTTTTTAATAGTAAGTATAGATATAGATTTAAGCATGGTAGCACGCTAGAAAAATCCATAATCCCTAATCAAGCATGCCGCCGTCGCTGACATATCCTATTTTATAAACATGATGATATATCATAATATTTAGTAACCACCTTATTAAATTAACATCTTTGCTGGTTTTCTTTTTTTTGTCTTTAGTTCCGGTGAACACTCTTCTTCAGTCTTGGATTAGTGAAAAAGCAGATGCGAGTGTTGGGGCTGTCGTTTCAACATGTTTGGTGGCAGGAGGGAAACGCGCGCGCTGCCGTGCCGAGACCATTGAAAAGTTGAGAGCGGAAAGTCATGGGCACGGATGCATCACGGTTTCTACCACGCCCGTCTCCGCAGGGAAACCACCACGATTTTGATCCCCGGACACTAGGGGTGACATGTCGATCGTTCGGAGCCCGCCCTATCTCTACCTGAAGGCAACGTGGGTGCATAGCACACCGGGCCGGAGCACCGGACATTGACGACGGAGCCTGGGGCTGGGCTAGTAGTTGGAGAGGGCAGCGCACTCCTATGTCAGAGAGAGCCAGCTCGTCGAGGTAGGACTGACTCGACGTCGCCTTGCGCTTGTGCAGCACGATCGCCCGGCGTCCGGAGTCGGCGGGAAAAGGCCCGTCCCTTTGCCTACTCTCCCCTAGTGGCACTGTTGGACACAACACGACCAGAAATATCTTTGTAGGGCGAAACCACGGACATAAAGGGACGGCATTGGGAAAGCAGAGCATACACCACCGTCATCACGGGACGGGAGGACCGGGCGACCAGCGGAGGGAAACCCGGAGGGCAGCCCCCAGCGGCGGGCGCGCCGGGAGATGCCGGGGCCTTTGTGCGGCATCTCGCGGCGTACGTACGTTCGGCCCGGGCCGAGGGGAGGACGGGGACACAACGGGAGTGCGTGGGCGCATGGTGGGAAATAGGGCAATGAGAGCAACTTCAACGGGTGATCCAAATGGACAAGTGCTTTGTCTATTTTTTATTCGTTTGGATCGATCAGACGGACGTGCGTGTCCGTATTTTAAAATTGATCGGCTTGACCGTTCAACGGAGAGGCCAATCCAAATGTGCGGGCGTGAAAAAAAGACAAGTTACACGAAATAAACATAATTAAACATAAAGTGGTCGGTCAAACACCGGCCAAAGTCCACCTAAATCTAATAAACATTAAATAAAACACTAAAAAAGTTTGTGCCCGCCTGCTCCCGCCCCACACGGTGCCCTGGACGTTGTCGGCCTTGCCCTTGCCCTTGTCGTCGACGTCACCGTCGTTGGTGAGGTCGATGAAGACCGGAGCAGGGCCAGCCCACCCAAACGCCGCCTGGTACGCTGCCAGGGCAGCCTCCTCCGGCGTCTGCTGGGGCGGCGGCATTGCGGCCAGCCGCGCACGCGCTCCTCCTCCTCGAGCCGGAGCGCCCCCGCGTCACGTTGGAGCATGGCCTCGTAGCGTATCTGCTCCTCGCCATCGGCCTGCTCCTGGCGGAGCCAGTGCCCCTTCCAGCGCTCAGGTGGGCCTCCTCCTGCTCGCCAACTCGCGGTACTGCCCCGTCCACGAGTAGGCCTCCTCTGGCCAAGTGGGTGGAGGCGGGGAGCGCTTACGCGTCGGCTCCGGCTGCGGCTTGGGCTGGACGTGCGGTGGCGGTGGCGGTGGCGGCACGAAGAGCGGGGCGTGGACGGAGTCTCCCGCCGCCGACAGGGCAAGGGCTTGCTCCAGCCCATCCAAGTGGGCGTCCTCCTTAAGGCGGCTAGCCTCCAGCGCATGTTGAAGGGCCTCCTCGAGGGCGGCTTGGTACTCCGCCTCCGCCTCCATGTCCTCCGGGTCTACCTGCGGGGGTATCGGTGGGAACGACGGCGGGACGGCGTCGACACCCGAGGGTCGTTGCTCCTCGTGTTAGAGGGCGAACCACGCCTCCCAGTTGGGGGAGTCGGCGGCGTACTCTGGCAGCCGACGCTGCTCCGGCATTAGCTACGCGCGGCGCCTGCGTACCTCGTCGTCGTGCGCCCACTGGCTACATGGAACCGCCGGCACCGGGATCCGCTGCCGATCCAGATACCAATGGTGCGGCAGCGTGACATCGGGATACGGCAGTGGCTTCCTATACTCCCTGTGCCACCACGCTTGGTGCACCGGGATGTGCAGGCGCCGGCGACCAGGGTGGAAACGCGGCGCCGCCGGAGGAGGAGGGGGAAGGGGAGCACGGGAGGACGAGGCGCCGGGGGTGCCCTTGCCCTTGCCATTGCCATTACTGCTGCCGAATAGGCCCATGGGCGTGCTAGGGTTTGCGGTCGCCGGCGAGGAAGCAAAGGGAGTGACGGGGGTCAGATGTGGACGGGAGAAGTGGATGAGGCCGACCCTGCTGCACACGTGGTTAAAAAAGGACGCTTCCACTGGATGACGTGTGGGCCCGCTGTCGGTGGTCGTCATAAATAAAACGACCGGTGGCGGTTGGGTGGCCTATAGGTGCGGATGCGGCGGACGACGAGGAGACACGCGGCGCGTCCGTGCTGACGCATTCCAGGCGCAATTTTAGATAGGAAATGGGTCGACGCGGACGCCAGGCAAACACAATTTAAGTTTGATTCGGCGCGTTGGGCCTTCACTTTTGTCTGCGCCGACTCAAACAAACGCGGGTGGACGAAATGAGTCACCTCATTGATGTTGCCCTGATGATGTGACCGGAAAAGGGAGGAGCGTGTGGGTCAGGTCAATGCTTGCTTCTCCTTCTCCGCTGTGCCATCTCGAGTGGGACAAGGACGCGGGGAGACGGCGGGCGGAATGTTTCAAGGGTGACCATGATGATGGAGTTTGTTGCCCATGATGAGTGGCGTTGCTCGGTCGCGTTGGGCGTTTCTACTGGCCACTGATGGAGTTTTATTTTATTTTAGTGATGGAGTGTGGAATAGCAAAACGATTCTCTGGGTGAAACAGAGGATGTGGAATGGCCACAACAATGCACACGCTGAGACCTTTCGGAGCCGTTTTGCAGCTTCCAGTTGTCATAGTAGGACTTTTTTTTACCAAGTGTTCTGATAGGGCTAAAGGGATCAAAGGTGAGAATTAGAAAATTAAAAAAAGAGTTGGAGAAACTAAGGCGTGGCCCATTGAATACGGAATCTCGACGCTGTCAGATGGAAATTATTGTGGTAATTGAAAATATTTTGGAGCAAGAGGAAATATTTTGGTTACAAAGAGGACGGGCAAATTGGTTGATGCACGTGGATTGTAATACGTTGTTCTTTCATAATGCTGCCACAGCCAGGAAAAAAATAAATAATATAAAAAAACTATTAGACGAGTCTGGAAACTGGTTAACAGATAAGGAATTGACGAATCACAGTACTGAATATTTTACAAATCTTTTTATATTGGAAGTTCAACACCCGAATCAAGATGTTCTATCACTTGTTCGAAGGAGAGTGTCAAACAAAATGAATGATGTTCTACTTGGCCTTATACCGCAGAAGATGTTCGCAAGGCTTTATTCGATATTGGGGATTTGAAAGCTCCAGGGCCAGATGGACTCCATGCTATCTTCTATAAAAGGTTTTGGCCCATGCTGGGAGAAGACTTAATTGAGGAGGTTCTGACATCAATCGACACATGCACTATACCGAAGGGTTGGAATGCTACGGCGATCGTGATGATTCCTAAAATTAATACACCAGAGAAGATAACCCAATTTAGGCCGACCAGCTTACATAATGTGCTATATAAAATAATTGCAAAAATGATGGCTTCTCGATCGAAGGTTTTATTACCAGAAATTATTAGCCCAACACAGAATGCATTCGTACCGGGTAGATTGATAACGGATAATATTTTAATGGCCTACGAATGTTTTCACACAATCAAGAACAAAAGAGAGGGTAGAGAGGGCTTGTGTGCTATAAAACTTGATATGCATAAAGCCTACGATAGAAATGAGTGGACTTTTTTGAAGGAGATTATGTTGAAATTGGACTTTCTCGTGAGTGGGTTAACTTGATTATGCAATGCGTCTCAACCGTAGAATACAAAGTAACACTACTAGGGAAAACCCTAGTAGTAGCGCGGGGTAATTGCTAGCAGTAGCGCGGGGCCTGCGCTACTGCTAGGGCGCTACAGCTAACTTTTAGCAGTAGCGCGGGTGGTACCCGCGCTACTGCTACTTCTAGTAGCAGTAGCGCGGTTGCCACCCACGCTACTACTACTTAGTTGTAGCGCAGGTCAGGGCCTCGCGCTACTACTAACTAATTGAGAATTAAAAAATTAATTCCAGCCATGGCGGCTGCTTCTGCTCGGCGTCATCGTCCTCTTCATTCATGGCTGTTACTGGTCCTCGAGGGGATGGAGTTGTTCGTGGTGATGGTGCTTCCCCACCCAACTTGTGCCCGCACCTCTCGTCTACTGCTGCTACAAAAGAAGAGACAATTATTAGAAAGAGGAAGAGAGAGATAGAGTGCAGTAGGAGGAGGAACTCACCGGTCGCCGCCGGAGTTGGAGACGACGCCCGAAACCCTAGATGAAGCTCGGTGACCTGCTGCTGCTTGTCATGGGACCCTTGACCCGGCGAGGAGGTGCAAGTGGCTGCGTCCATGGCGGATCTGGCCGCCGCCATGTGGACGATGCTCTGCTGGTTTCCCTCTCCTTCCAATAGCGGAGAAGAAGGAGGATGGAGGGAGAGGGGAGGGTCTGCGAGAGGAGGTCACCGGATTTGTGAGTGGCGCCGAGGTACGAGGCCGGCAGTGGTGGTGGGTGAGGAAGGGAATGGCGAGTGGGAGGAGAAGGGGAATCAGAAGATTGTGGGTTTGGATTTGGGCCTCAGCACGCTATGTGTACATTTGTCTTGGTTGGTCGATAGTAGTAGCGCGGGTTTATACCCCCACGCTACTACTATGGCATGTCCCGAGTGGGCACGGTAGAGACGACTTAGTAGTAGCGAGGGTTATAAACCCGCGCTACTACTATCAACTTAGTAGTTGCACGGGTTTTTACCCCTCGCTACTACTATGGCATGTCCCGGGGGGCACGGCAGAGACCACTTAGTAGTGGCGAGGGTTATAAACCCGCGCTACTACTATCAACTTAGTAGTAGCGAGGGCTATAAACCCGCACTACTAGTAAGTAGCAGCAGTGAAAAACCCTTGCTACTAGTAAGCATCTGCCTATAAGCTTTTCCCTAGTAGTGTAAGGATCAATGAAGAGGAAAGTGAGAGTTTTAAGCCTACGAGAGGGTTGAGACAGGGGGACCCGCTATCACCATACCTTTTTTTGCTGTGCACAAAAGGATTGAATGCCTTGCTTGCGCATCCTGAGGAGAATGGAAGCATATCAGGAGTTAAAGTCTGTAGAGACGCCCCACCAGTCACAAATCTTCTTTTTGCGGATGACTCATTAATCTTAATGAAAGCCAACCAACATAATGCGGAAAACCTGAAATCAGTACTAGATTTATATTGTGCGGCGTCAGGACAGCTGGTAAGCCTTGAAAAATCCAGTATTTTCTTCAGCCCTAATACAAAGGTAGACATCAGAGAACAATTGTGTACAATGCTAAATATAATGACGGATGCTCTCACTGATAAATATTTTGGCTTACCAGCAAATGTTGGGTGTTGATAAAACAAACTGCTTTAGTTTTTTGATTGAACGTATTGTTAGGAGAATTAGTGGTTGGAAGGAAAAGTTACTATCTGTCGAGGGGAAGGAGATCCTATGAAAGGCGGTGATCCAAGCCATACCTACCTATGCATTGTCGGTCTTTAAAATTCCTAAGAGAATTGTAAAGGAATCACTGACACGATGGCGCATTTCTGGTGGAGGGACGAGGAGAGCCAGAAGAGGATGCACTAGATGCCCTGGTGGAAAATGTGTGTACCAAAAAACCAAGGAGGAATGAGATTCCGTGATATCCACTGTTTCAATCTGGCTTTGTTTGCGAAACAGGCATGGCGTCTCCTTGATAATCCTGACTCCTTGTGTGCTACTCCCTCCGTTCGGAATTACTTGTCTCGAAAATGGATATATCTAGAACTAAAATACGTCTAGATACATCCATTTCTACGACAAATAATTCCAAACGGAGGGAGTACTATTCTAAGGGCCAAGTACTACCCTAATGGTGATTTGCTGAACTCCAAGCCAAAGCATGGTGCTTCCTTCACCTAGCAAAGCATTATGGCAGACATTACTACTCTCAAGCGAGGTTATATTTGGCGAGTGGGGGATGGACATAACATCAATATTTGGGAAGATGTCTGGATCCCAAATTGTGCCACTAGAAAGATTGTGACCCCTAAGGGCGGGGGGCATTTATTATCAAAAGTTGTAGATTTGATTGACCTGGTATCTAATAATTGGGATGAGGACCTGATACGTCTCCAACGTATCTACTTTTCCAAACACTTTTGCCCTTGTTTTGGACTCTAAATTCCATGATTTGAATGGAACTAACCCGGACTAACGTTGTTTTCAGCAGAATTGCCATGGTGTTATTTTTGTGCAGAAATAAAAGTTCTCAGAATGACCTGAAAATCACGGAGATTATTTTTGGAATATATAAAAAATACTGGTGAAAGAATCAACGTCAGGGGGCCCACACCCTGTCCACGAGGGTGGGGGCACGCCTACCCCCCTGGGCGCGCCTCCTACCTCGTGGGCCCCCTGACGCTCCACCGACATCAACTCCAACTCCATATATTCGTGTTCGGGGAGAAAAAAATTAGGGAGAAGGATTCATCGCGTTTTACGATACGGAGCAGCCACCAAGCCCTAAACTCTCTCGGGAGGGCTGATCTGGAGTCCGTTCGGGCTCCGGAGAGGGGAATCCGTCACCATCATTGCTACCTCTTGAGCACTGCGTTGGTTTTCCCTTGAAGAGGAAAGGGTGATGCAGTAAAGCAGCGTAAGTATTTCCCTCAGTTTTTGAGAACCAAGGTATCAATCCAGTAGGAGACCACGCGCGAGTCACCTCGTACCTACACACACAAATAAGAACCTCGCAACCAACGCGATAATGGGGTTGTCAATCCCTTCACAGCCACTTGCAAGAGTGAGATCAGATAGAGATGATAATAATAAGATAAATATTTTTAGTATTTTTATGATATAGATTGAAAGTAAAGATTGCAAAATAAAATAGATTGGAAACTTGTATGATGGAAAATAGACCCGGGGGCCATAGGTTTCACTAGCGGCTTCTCTCAAGATAGCATAAGTATTACGGTGGGTGAACAAATTACTGTCGAGCAATTGATAGAAAAGCGAATAATTATGAGAATATTTAGGCATGATCATGTATATAGGCATCACATCCGTGACAAGTAGACCGACTCCTGCCTGCATCTACTACTATTACCCCACACATCGACCGCTATCCAGCATGCATCTAGAGTATTAAGTTCTTAAGAACAGAGTAACGCGTTAAGCAAGATGACATGATGTAGAGGAATAAACTCATGCAATATGATGTAAACCCCATCTTTTTATCCTCGATGGCAACAATACAATATGTGTCGTTTCCCTTTCTGTCACTGGGATCGAGTACCGCAAGATTGAACCCAGAGCTAAGCACTTCTCCCATTGCAAGAAAGATCAATCTAGTAGGCCAAACCAAACTGATGATTCGAAGAGACTTGCAAAGATAAACCAATCATACATAAAAGAATTCAGAGGAGATTCAAATATTGTTCATAGATAGACTTGATCATAAACCCACAATTCATCGGATCTCGACAAACACACCGCAAAAGAAGATTACATCGAATAGATCTCTAAGAGAATCGAGGAGAACTTTGTATTGAGATCCAAAGAGAGAGAGAGAGAAAGCCATCTAGCTACTAGCTATGGACCCGGAGGTCTGAGGTAAACTACTCACACATCATCGGAGGGGCCATGGAGTTGATGTAGAGGCCCTCCGTGATCAATGCCCCCTCCGGCGGAGCTCCGGAAAAGGCCCCAAGATGGGATCTCTTGGGTACAGAACGTTGCGGCGGTGGAAATAGGGTTTCGTGGTGCTCTTGGATGTTTGCAGGGTACGTGGATATATATAGGAGGAAGAAGTAGGTCGGTGGAGCAATGAGGGGCCCACGAGGGTGGAGGGCGCGCCCCCCTGCCTCGTGGCCGCCTCGTTGATTGCTTGACGTCCACTCCAAGTTCCCTGGGTCACGTTTGTTGAGAAAATCACGTTTCCGAAGGTTTCATTCCATTTGGACTCCGTTTGATATTCCTTCTCGGCGGAACACTGAAATAGGCAAAAAACAACAATTTGGGTTGGGCCTCCGGTTAGTAGGTTAGTCCCAAAAATAATATAAAAGTGTAAAATAAAGCACATTAACATCCAAAACAAATAATATAATACCATGGAACAATCAAAAATTATAGATACATTGGAGAGGTATCAAGCATCCCCAAAGCTTAATTCCTACTCGTCCTCGAGTAGGTAAATGATAAAAACAGATTTTTTGATGTGGAATGCTTTCTAGAATATTCTTCAATGTATTTTTCTCTATTGTGGCATGAACGTTCAGATCCGAAAGATTCAAGATAAAAGTTTATTGTTGACATAAAAATAGTAATACTCCAAGTATGTTAATCAAGCAGTTATGTCTTATCAAAATACCATAGCCAAAAAAAACTTATCCCTACAAAGTCATATAGTTTGGCCATGCTTCATTTTCGTCACACAAAATTCTCTCATGATGCACAACCCCGATGACAAGCCAAGCAATTGTTTCATACTCAGCCTTTTACTACTCATTCAACTTTTACGCAATATATGAGCGCGAGCCATGGACATAGCACTATGGGTGGAATAGAATATGACGATTGAGGTTGTGTGAGAAGACAAAAAGGGAGAAAGTCTCACATTGATGCGGCTAATCAATGGGCTATGGAGATGCCCATCGATTCATGTCAACGCAAGGAGTAGGGATTGCCATGCAACGGATGGACTAGAGCTATAAATATATATGAAAGCTCATCAATGAAACTAAGTGGGTGTGCATCCAACTCGCTTGCTCACGAAGACCTAGGGCATTTGAGGAAGCCCATCATTGGAATATACAAGCCAAGTTCTATAATGAAAAATTCTCACTAGTATGTGAAAGTGACAAAATAAGAGACTCTCTATCATGAGGATCATGGTGCTACTTTGAAGCACAAGTGTGGAAAAAGGATAGTAACATTGTCCCTTCTCTCTTTTTCTCTCATATATATATATATATTTTATTTTTTTATTTGTGCCTTCTTCCCTTTTTTTCTTTTGGCCTCTTTTCTCTTTTTTTTCGTCCGGAGTCTCATCCCGACTTTCGGGGGAATCATAGTCTCCATCATCCTTTCCTCACATGGGACAATGCTCTAATGATGATCATCACACTTTTATTTTCTTACAACTCAAGAATTACAACTTGATACTTAGAACAAAATATGACTCTATGTGAATGCCTCCGATGGTGTACCGGAATTGCGGTGAATCAAGAGTGACATGTATGAAAAAATTATGAACGGTAGCTTTGCCACGAATACGATGTCAACTACATGATCATGCAAAGCAATATGACAATGATGATGCATGTCATAATAAATGGAACGGTGGAAAGTTGCATGGCAATATATCTCGGAATGGCTATGGAAATGCCATAATATGTAGGTATGGTGGCTGTTTTGAGGAAGATAAAAGGAGGCTTCTGTGTGATAGAGCGTATCATATCATGGGGTATGGATGCATCGACGAAGTTTGCACCAACTCTCAAGGTGAGAAATGGCAATGCACGGTACCGAAGAGGCTAGCAATGATGGAAGCGTGAGAGTGCGTATAATCCATGGACTCAACATTAGTCATAAAGAACTCACATCCTTATTGCAAAAATCTACAAGTCATCAAAACCAAGCACTACGCGCATGCTCCTAGGGGGATAGATTGGTAGGAAAAGACCATCGCTCGTCCCCGACCGCCAGTCATAAGGAAACCAATCAAAGAACGCCACATGCTTCAAATTTGTCACATAACATTCACCATACGTGTATGCTAAGAGACTTGCCAACTTCAACACAAGCATCCATCAATTTCACAATTACTCAACTAGCACACCTCTAATATTACCACCTTTATATCTCAAAACCATCTATCAAGCATCCGACTTCTCTTAGCATTTAAAATTTATAACCAAAGTGAATTACCACGCTGTTCTAAAGGACTATCAAAATGATATAAGTGAAGCATGAGAGATCAATTATTTCTATAAAATAGAACCACCGCCGTGCTCTAAAAGTTATAAGCGAAGCACTAGAGCAAAAAATATATAGCTCAAAAGATATAGGTGAAGCACATAGAGTATTCTAATAAATTCAAATTCATGTGTGTCTCTCCCAAAAGGTGTGTACATCAAGGATGATTGTGGTAAACTAAAACACAAAGACTCAAATCATACAAGACGCTCCAAGCAAAACACATATCATGTGGCGAATAAAAATATAGCTCCAAGTAAAGTTACCGATGAACGAAGACGAAAGAGGGGATGCCTTCCGGGGCATCCCCAAGCTTAGGCTTTTTGGTGTCCTTGGATTTTACCTTGGGGTGCCTTGGGCATCCCCAAGCTTAGGATCTTGCCACTCCTTGTTCCATAATCCATCAAATCTTTACCCAAAACTTGAAAACTTCACAACACAAAACTTAAAAGAAAATCTCCGTGAGCTCCGTTAGTAAAAGAAAACAAACCACCACTTCAAGCTACTGTAATGAACTCATTGTTTATTTATATTGGTGTTAAACTTACTGTATTCAATTTCTCTATGGTTTATAAACTCTATTACTAGCCATAGATTCATCAAAATAAGCAAACAACACACGAAAAACAGAATCTGTCAAAAACAGAACAGTCTGTTGTAATCTGTAGGTTTCAAATACTTGTGGAATCTCAAAAATTCTAAAATAAATTGCTGGACGTGAGGAATTTATCTATTAATCATCTGCAAAAAGTATTAACTAAATAGCACTCTTCAGTAAAAAATGTCAGCAATTCTCGTGAGCGCTAAAGTTTCTTTTTTGTGCAGCAAGATCAAAAAGACTTTCCCCAAGTCTTCCCAACAGTTATACTTGGCACAAACACTAATTAAACACAAAAAAACACAACCAAAACAGAGGCTAGATAAAATATTTATTACTAAACAGGAGCAAAAAGCAAGGAATAAAAATAAAATTAGGTTGCCTCCCAACAAGCGCTATCGTTTAACGCCCCTAGCTAGGCATAAAAGCAATGATAGATCTAGGTATGGCCATCTTTGGTATGCAATCCATAAGTGGATATCATAATAGATTCATAAGGTAATTTAATTTTCTTTGTAGGAAAGTGTTCCATGCCTTTCCTCAACAGAAATTGGAATTTAATATTCCCTTCCTTCATATCAATAATTGCACCAATCATTCTAAGGAAAGGTCTACCAAGAATAATAGGACATGAAGGATTGCAATCTATATCAAGAACAATGAAATCTACGGGCACATAATTCCTATTTGCAACAATAAGAACATCATTAATCTTTCCTATAGGTTTCTTAATAGTGGAATCCACAAGGTGCAAGTTTAAAGAACAATCATCAAATTGACGGAAACCTAGCAAATGACACAAAGTTTTTGGGATCGTGGAAACACTAGCACCCAAATCACATGAAGCATAGCACTCATGATCTTTAATTTTAATTTTTATTGTAGGTTCCCACTCATCATAAAGTTTTCTAGGGATAGAAACTTTCAAATCAAGTTTTTCTTCATAAGATTGCATCAAAGCATCAATGATATGTTTAGTAAAAGCTTTAGTTTGACTATAAGCATGAGGATAATTTAGCACGGATTGCAACAAGGAAATACAATCTATCAAAGAGAAATTATAATAATTAAATTTCTTTAAATCCAAGATAGTAGGTTCATTGCTATTTAAAGTGTTGATCTCTTCAATCCCACTTTTATCAATTTTTGCATCAAGATCTAAAGACTCCAAATTTTTGGGACGCCTTCTAACTAAAGTTGACTCATCTCCAACCCCATCATTATCAAGATTCATATTGCAAAACAAGGATTTAACAGGGGACACATCAATAACTTTTAGTTCTTCATCCTTATTATCATGAAAACTAGATGAACACGCTTTCACAAAGCAATCTTTCTTAGCACGCATCCTAGCGGTTCTTTCTTTGCACTCATCAATGGAAATTCTCATGGCTTTGAGTGACTCATTGATATCATGCTTAGGTGGAATTGGTCTAAGTTTCAAAGAATCAACATCAAGAGAAATTCTATCCACGTTCCTAGCGAACTCATCAATCTTAAGCAATTTTTCTTCAATCAAAGCATTGAAACTCTTTTGCGAACTAATAAATTCTTTAATATTAGATTCAAAATCAGAGGGCATATTATTATAATTTCCATAAGAATTTTTGTAGGAATTACCATAATTATTAGAGGAATTACTAGGAAATGGCCTAGGATTAAAATTACCTCTATACGCGTTATTACCAAAATTGTTCCTACCAACAAAATTCACATCCATAGATTCATTATTATTCTCAATCAAAGTAGACAAAGGCATATCATTAGGATTAGTAAGAGCACTCTTATTAGCAAACAACTTCATAAGTTCATCCATCTTTCCACTCAAAACATTATTCTCTTCAATTGCATGCACCTTTTTACTAGTAGATCTTTCAGTGTGCCACTGAGAATAATTAACCATAATATTATCTAGGAGTTTAGTAGCTTCTCCTAAAGTGATTTCCATAAAAGTGCCTCCCGCAGCCGAATCTAAAAGATTTCTAGAAGCAAAATTCAATCCGGCATAAAGATTTTGTATAATTATCCATAAATTCAAACCATGTGTAGGGCAATTACGTATCATTAATTTCATCCTCTCCCAAGATTGTGCAACATGTTCATGATCAAGTTGCTTAAAATTTATAATATCGTTTCTAAGAGAGATGATCTTAGCGGGAGGAAACTACTTAGAGATAAAAGCATCCTTGCACTTATGCCATGAATCAATACAATTTTTAGGCAAAGACGAAAACCAAGCTTTAGCATGATCTCTAAGCGAAAACGGAAATAGCTTAAGTTTAACAATATCATTATCCACATCTTTCTTATTTTGCATATCACACAAATCAACAAAGTTGTTTAGATGGGTAGCGGCATATTCACTAGGAAGGCCAGAAAATGGATCTTTCATGACAAGATTCAGCAAAGCAGTATTAATTTCACAAGATTCAGCATCGGTAAGAGGAGCAATCGGAGTGCTAATAAAATAATTATTGTTGGTATTGGCAAAGTGACACAATTTAGTATTATCTTGAGCCATCGTGACAAGAAAGCAATCCAACACACAAGCAAACAAGAAATAGGCAAAAGAGGCAAACGAAAAAGAGGAGGGCGAATAAAATGGAAAGGGTGAAGTGGGGGAGAGGAAAACGAGAGGGAAATGGCAAATAATGTAATGCGAAGGATAAGAGTTGTGATGGGTACTTGGTATGTCTTGACTTGGCGTAGATCTCCCCGGCAACGGCGCCAGAAATCCTTCTTGCTACCTCTTGAGCACTGCGTTGGTTTTCCCTTGAAGAGGAAAGGGTGATGCAGTAAAGCAGCATAAGTATTTCCCTCAGTTTTTGAGAACCAAGGTATCAATCAGGTAGGAGACCACGCATGAGTCACCTCGTACCTACACACACAAATAAGAACCTCGCAACCAACGCGATAAAGGGGTTGTCAATCCCTTCACAGCCACTTGCAAGAGTGAGATCTGATAGAGATGATAATAATAAGATAATTTTTGGTATTTTTATGATATAGATTGAAATTAAAGATTGCAAAATAAAATAGATTAGAAACTTGTATGATGGAAAATAGACCCGGGGGCCATAGGTTTCACTAGTGGCTTCTCTCAAGATAGCATAAGTATTACGGTGGGTGAATAAATTACTGTCGAGCAACTGATAGAAAAGCGAATAATGATGAGAATGTCTAGGTATGATCATGTATATAGGCATCACGTCCGTGACAAATAGATCGACTCCTACCTGCATCTACTACTATTACTCCAAACATCGACCGCTATGCAGCATGCATCTAGAGTATTAAGTTCGTAAGAACAGAGTAACGCCTTAAGCAAGATGACATGATGTAGAGGGATAAAATCATGCAATATGATGTAAACCCCATCTTTTTATCCTCGATGGCAACAATACAATATGTGTCGTTTCCCTTTCTGTCACTGGGATCGAGTACCGCAAGATTGAACCCAGAGCTAAGCACTTCTCCCATTGCAAGAAAGATCAATCTAGTAGGCCAAACCAAACTGATAATTCGAAGTGACTTGCAAAGATAAACCAATCATACATAAAAGAATTCAGAGGAGATTCAAATATTGTTCATAGATAGACTTGATCATAAACCCACAATTCATCGCATCTCGACAAACACACCGCAAAAGAAGATTACATCGAATAGATCTCCAAGAGAATCGAGGAGAACTTTGTATTGAGATCCAAAGAGAGAGAGAAAGCCATCTAGCTACTAGCTATGGACCCGAAGGTCTGAGGTAAACTACTCACAGATCATCAGAGAGGCCATGGAGTTGATGTAGAGGCCCTTTGTGATCCATGCCCCATCCGGCGGAGCTCCAGAAAAGGCCCCAAGATGGGATCTCTTGGGTACAGAAGGTTGCGGCGGTGGAAATAGGGTTTCGTAGTGCTCCTAGATGTTTGCGGGGTATGTGGATATATATAGGAGGAAGAAGTAGGTCGGTGGAGCAACGAGGGGCCCACGAGGGTGGAGGGTGCTCCCAGGGGGTGGGCGCGCCCCCTGCCTCGTGGCCGCCTTGTTGATTGCTTGACGTCCACTCCAAGTCCCCTGGGTCACGTTTGGTGAGAAAATCACATTCCTGAAGGTTTCATTCCATTTGGACTCCGTTTGATATTCCTTTTTGGAGAAACACAGAAATAGGCAAAAAAACAGCAATTTGTGCTGGGCCTCCGGTTAGTAGGTAAGTCCAAAAAATAATATAAAAGTGTAAAATAAAGCCCATTAACATCCAAAACAGATAATATAATAGCACAGAACAATAAAAAATTATAGATACGATGGAGACGTATCAATCGTCATCATCAACCTACCTCCATCACCAATTTCATGATGCTCACGCTGTGCGTGAGTAATTCCATCGTAGGCTTGCTGGACGGTGATGTGTTGGATAAGAGTTATCATGTAATCGATTTAGTTTTTTTAGGGTTTGATCCCTAGTATCCACTATGTTGTGAGATTGATGTTGTTATGACTTTGCTATGCTTAATGCTTGTCACTAGGGCCCGAGTGCCATGATTTCAGATCTAAACCTATTATGTTTTCATGAATATATGTGAGTTCTTGATCCTAGCTTGCAAGTCTATAGTCACCTATTATGTGTTATGATCCGTTAACCCGAAGTGACAATAATTGGGATACTTACCGATGATGACCGTAGTTTGAGAAGTTCATCTAATCACTATGTCTTAATGCTTTGGTCCGGTACTCTATTAAAAGGAGGCCTTAATATCCCTTAGTACCCCGCTGCCACGGGAGGGTAGGACAAAAGATGTCATGCAAGTTCTTTTCCATAAGCACGTATGACTCAGAATACATGCCTACATTACATTGATGAACTAGAGCTAGTTATGTGTCACCCTATGTTATAACTGTTGCATGATTGATCGCATCCGATATAATTATCCATCACTGGTCCATTGCCAACGAGCTTTTCATATATTGTTCTTCGCTTATTTACTTTTCCATTGCTACTGTTACAATCACTATAGAACCAAAACTGCTACCGTTACTTTTGCCACTGTTACCACTACTATCATATTACTTTGCTACTAAATACCTTGCTGCAGATATTAAGTTATCTAGGTGTGGTTGAATTGACAACTCAGCTGCTAATACTTGAGAATATTCTTTGGCTCCCCTTGTGTCGAATCAATAAATTTGGGTTGAATACTCTACCCTCGAAAACTGTTGTGATCCCCTATACTTGTGGGTTATCAAGACTATTTTCTAGCGCCGTTGCCGGGGAGCAAGGCTCTATTCTTCGAGTCACTTGGGATTTATATCTGCTGATCACTATGAAGAACTTGAAAGATAAAAGAACCAAGATTTTTCCCTCAACTACGAGGGGAGGTAAGGAACTGCCATCTAGCTCTGCACTTGACTCACCTTCTGTTTTGAGTAAACTTGTGACACCTACACATCCTATTGATTCTGATAGGTCACATGTTATTGATGATGCCACTTCTTCCTTGCATGATGCTTATGGTGAAACTGCTTCTATGCTTGATAATACTGTGCCACTAGGTGAATTTCTTGATGAACAACTTGCTAGGGCTAGAGAGAATGAAATTATTGAAACTGATAATATTGATGAAAGTGATGATGAAGGTTCTCCCCGTAGATATGAATTTCCTGTTGTTCCTGAGGGTTATGTTATGGATGAAGAAACTGCTAGAGACTTCTTAGCTTGCAATGATAGATCTGATCTTAAGAAATTATTAGCTAAGCTTAAAGAAAAGTCTTTGAATGCTAGAATGAAATATGACCCTGCTTTTGCTACTTCACCTATCTTAATTAATGATAAGGATTATGATTTCTCTGTCGATCCTGAGTTGATTACTTTGGTTCAAGTTGATCCTTTCTATGGCTATGAATCTGAAACTGTTGTGGCACATCTTACTAAATTAAATGATATAGCCACCCTGTTCCTTAATGATGGGAGAACTCGCTATTACTTTATCCTTAAGTTATTTCCGTTCTCATTGAAGGGTGATGCTAAAACATGGTTTAATTCTCTTGATCCTGGCTATGTGCGTAGTCCCCAGGATATGATTTATTACTTCTCTGCTAAATATTTCCCCGCTCATAAGAAACAATCTGCTTTGAGGGAAATATATAATCTTGTGCAAATTGAAGAAGAGAGTCTCCCACAAGCTTGGGGGAGGCTTCTCAAATTACTTAATGCTTTGCCTAATCATCCTCTCAAGAAAAATGAAATACTTGATATCTTTTATAATGGACTAACCGATGCTTCCACAGACTGCCTGGATAGTTGTGTTGGTTGTGTTTCTAGGGAAAGAATTGTTGATCAAGCTTAATTGCTATTGAATAATATGTTGAGTAATGAAAGTCATTGGTCACTTCCTGAACCAACTCCTAAGCCAACTCTGAAGAAAAGAGGTATTCTATTTCTCAGTCCTGAAGATATGCAAGAGGCAAAGAAATCTATGAAAGAAAAAGGTATTAAAGCTTAAGATGTTAAGAATTTACCACCTATTGAAGAAATACATGGTCTTGATAACCCGACACAGGTAGTAAAGGTAAATTCTCTCTATAGTTTGATGAAGGTGATATTCCTCGTAATAAGTCTACTAGCTAATGCTTAGATGAGTTTGATAATTTTGTTGTTAAACAAGAAAACTTCAATGGTTATGTTGGTAGACAACTGAAACACAATGCTGATATGCTTGAACACTTGAGTGATTATATGTCTAGAGTTAAAGGTGAACATAAACTTATTAGTAAACATGCTTCTATGGTTACCACTCAAGTAGAACAAGTACTTAAGGCTCAGAATGATTTGATCAATGAATTAAATAATAAGAAAAAAAATATAATGTTGTTAGAGTTATGACTAGAGGAGGTAAAATGACTCAGGAACCTTTGTATCCTGAGGGCCACCCCAAGAGAATTGAGCAAGATTCTCAGAGAACTAATGTTGATGCACCTAGTTCTTCTAAGAAGAAGAAGAAGAAGGAGAAGAAGAAATGATAGGAATTTGCATGCTTCTAGTGAACCTGTTGTCGACACACCTGCGAATTCCAATAATATTTCTATTTCTCATGCTGAAATACAATCTGGTAATGAACATGAACCTAGTGATAATGTTAATGATGATGGTCATGTTGATGCTCAACCTAGTAATAAGAATGATGTAGAGATTGAACCTGATGTTGATCTTGATAACCCACAATCAAAGAATCAACGTTATGATAAGAGAGACTTTGTTGCTAGAAAGCACGGTAAGGAAAGAGAACCATGGGTTCAGAAACCCATGCCTTTCCCTCCTAAACCATCCAAGAAAAAGGATGATGAGGATTTTGAGCGCTTTGCTGAAATGATTAGACCTATATTTTTGCGTATGCATTTGACTGATATGCTTAAAATGAATCCTTATGCTAAGTACATGAAAGATATTGTTACAAATAACAGAAATATAATGTAAGCTAAAACTTCCACCATGCTTGCTAATTATACTTTTAAGGGTGGAATATCAAAGAAACTTGGAGATCCAGGAGTACCAACTATACCATGCTCCATTAAAAGAAACTATGTTAAAACTGCTTTATGTGATCTTGGAGCCGGTGTTAGTGTTGTGCCTCTCTCTTTATATCATAGACTTGATTTGAATAAGTTGACACCCACTGAAATATCTTTGCAAATAGCTAATAAATGAACTGCTATACCTGTCGGTATTTGTGAGGATGTGCCTGTTGTGGTTGCAAACATTACTATTTTAGCGGACTTTGTTATTCGTGATATTCCCGAGGACGATAGTATGTCGATTATCCTTGATAGACCCTTTTTGAATACTGTAGGGGCTATTATTGATTGTAACAAAGGCACACCACAAGAAATATGTCAACTTGCGACCATCACTATTTGTAACACCCCGCCAGGTGTCTTCCAGTTATTCGTTGTCGTTGCCATGTCATTTTTTTGCGTGTTGCATATGCCATGCCATCATGTGCATTTGCATCCATCATGTTCATGCGTGCTTGCTCGCTTGTGATGTTTGTTTTATTTTATTTTCCATCATGCATCTTCTCCATACCATTGTTGTGTTTGTTTAATTTAGTTGCTCATGTGCATTGCAACTTCTTTTCTTCTCTTGACCCTTCCATCAACCCCATGCTCACTTCCAACTTGGTTTCACCCAAGTTTCAAATCCCCATGCCACTTCCTTTTTTCCCTTTTCTCTATTTATTTGAGTTGCATATAGAATTGCTCAAATAAATGTTCATCTTTTGCCCATAAATCATATTTATTATGTAGGGTCATCCTATAAAATTTAAGCCCATTTGGCTTCAGTTCGGTTAGGTTATAAATTCATACAAGTTTGAATTACATTCGAACATGTTTAAATTTATAGTCTGTAAAAATTCCCAAACCACTTTTATTACATCGGGTTTCCATAAATATGTCCCTCTCTCCTCACATCCGTTCCAAACCCTCTGTACTTTCTTTCTATTTCTGTTTATGCAATAAATAGAAAAGAAAAAAGGTAAATTTGATAGGAGAGAGAGGAGGAAGCCCATTCGACTCCTTGGGAAGCCCAGCAAGGCCGGCCCATTTGCTCCAGGCCGGCCCAACCATCCCCTGGAGGCCATCCAACCTATTCTAACCCTAACCCTCTCCCGAACCCCCACTCCCTTCCCTCGTTCTCCTCCCTCGCGCCGCCACTCACGTATACACTCACGCATCGCCAGGGAGAGGAGAGCGCTGCCTCACTCGATCCCTCTCCCTCTCATCCTCCCGATAGGCACCACAGTCTCCCTCGTCCACTCCTCCTCGAGCGGCCCCGCTAGACCCGTGCCTGGATCTCCTCCTCCCCGTTCATCTTTCTCGTCAGGAGCCCGAGCTCCGCCTGGAGCCGCATGCCCGTCGCCCTTCTCCCCTCGCACCGGCGACCCGGAGTGCCGCGTCTCCGCCCCTGCCATGTGCACCGCGCCTATCCTTGTCGACACCAACAGGTGCAGGAGCCCCCATGGTTGTCGCAGCCGTCCTACCTACTCCATTGGAGCTCCCCGCCGCCGGATTGGGTCGCCTCCACCTCGGTGCTCTCCGTCAGCCTCCTCCCGTGCTAAGAAGCTCCTGCCCGAGCCGTCCTAATCAGCCGCGCTGCTGCCGTTTTGCAGGAGCTCTGCCTCCCTGCTTCGCCACCGCCTGCATCCCCATCGCGCCCGAGGACAAGCCCCTCGAGTAAGAGGGTTTCTCCTGCCCCAACCCTCAAGGAGGGTTGTTGCCGTGCGCACCTCCTCCCGTCCCCAACGCCTGTCACTGCCCCGCACCTCACCCCGCATCAAAGTCGTGATGTCACCGCTGTTGCACCTCCGGCCTCCTGTCTAGCTTCTTTTTGGACCAGTAAGAACGTCACCAAGAACCGTACGCGGACGCATCGTCTCCAGGATTTTCGCCAAGTACCTCTACGTGCGGACTCGCTAAGTACACGACTCGGATGTGCCAAGTTTGTCTATGAACGGCTACATGTCCGACCAAGTATTCGAACCTCAAGCGTCAAGTTCCACTACCGTTGTCGCGAATCTGACAAGACCAAGTGCACGACTACGCCCAACGATGCAACAAGTACCTCTACCATCGACGTGTATGACTACCTTGTGAATGTGTACCCAACGACCCCGGAGACCTATGTTACGCCAAGTACCCCCTCGTCGACCCGAACATCTACAAGAAAACGTGTACCACTACCGTCGAGGACTGATAGTACCACTACTTCCACTGCCGTCGCTAGAACGTCTACTACCACTACTTCCCTCTACGAACTCGAACCGCTCGAGAATGCTCGCTTCGAAGGTATACCATTGAGACGACCGCCCGTGGACCGAATGCATGTGTGTTGAATGAGATATACCCCGCGTTTGCACCGTGTCTGAAACTGTCGCTTGCATGGTCCTCCTCGTTGCCATGCCATCCACCCATGAGAACCCGGTAACCGGGATCATCCCATCATCTTGTCTGACACGCTCCCTTCACACTTCCTTTTGCACCGGTATCCCTGTGAGCTACCGGATCGTCGGAATGTTACCGTGGCATCATTTTCGGATTCGTTGCTGTGGCACCCCTTTCGTTTCCGCCACGGTGACAAATGCTTCATAATATGCTCCTGTTAACATTTTCATAGAACTTGCATAAAACTTGCACATGTCATCCGCATCATGATAATAAAATTTAATATGTTTAAATTGTTGTTGCATTAAATTGCTAATGCATATGGGGATTTACCGGAATTGTTGGTTGATGTTTCCGGCCCCATTTAAATTGCTTAGATAGGTAGTTTTCATATGCCTCACCTCTTGCCATGCTTAATAACATTTAATATTGTTGGGTACATAAACGAGATTGAACAAAATAATTGATGTGGTGTTCCGCCAATATGCAACTCGTGGCATATTGAGCTCCACTTAACTTGTAGTTTTGCTTGTGCACTTTGCCATGCCATGCCTCATTAAACCGGACATGTATCATACTTGGTTGTGCATCATGCCATGTTCATGTGATGGTTGTTTACCATGATTGTTTACTTCTTTCCGGTGTTTCTTCTTCGGGTTAGTTCTGATAACGTCGCGTTTGTGAGGATTCGTTCGACTTCGTCCGTTTGTCTTCTTCATGGACTCGTTCTTCTTTCTTGCGGGATTTCAGGCAAGATGACCATACCCTCGAAATCACTTCTATCTTTGCTTGCTAGTTGATCGCTCTATTTGCTATGCTGCGATACCTACCACTTGCTATAGCATGCCTCCCATATTGCCATGCCAAGCCTTTAACCCATCTTTGCTAGCAAACCGTTGTTTGGCTATGTTACCGCTTTTGCTCAGCCCCTCTTATAGCGTTGCTAGTTGCAGGTGAAGTTGAAGCTGGTTCCATGTTAGAACATGGATATGTTGGGATATCACAATATCTCTTATTTAATTAATGCATCTATATACTTGGTAAAGGGTGGAAGGATCGGCCTTATGCCTGGTGTTTTGTTCCACTCTTGCCGCCCTAGTTTCCGTCATACCGGTGTTATGTTCCTTGATTTTGCGTTCCTTACGCGGTTGGATGTTATGGGAACCCCTTGAGAGTTTGCTTTGAATAAAACTCCTCCAGCAAGGCCCAACCTTGGTTTTACCATTTGCCACCTAAGCCTTTTTCCCTTGGGTTATGCAGACTCAAGGGTCATCTTTATTTTAAACCCCCGGGCCAGTGCTCCTTCGAGTGTTGGTCCAAACTGGGTGATGTCCGGCGCCCCCTGGGCAACCAGGGTCTATACCAACCCGACGTCTTGCCCATCCGGTGTGCCCTGAGAACGAGATACGTGCGACTCCTATCGGGATTTGTCGAAACATCGGGTGGCTTTGCTGGTCTTGTTTTACCATTGTCGAAATGTCTTGTAACCGGGATTCCGAGACTGATCGGGTCTTCCCAGGAGAAGGTATATCCTTCGTTGACCATGAGAGCTTGTGATGGGCTAAGTTAGGACACCCCTGTAGGGTTTTGGACTTTCGAAAGCCGTGCCCGCGGTTATGAGCAGATGGGAATTTGTTAATATCCGGTTGTAGAAAACCTGACACATATCTTAATTAAAATGAATCAACCGCATGTGTAGCCGTGATGGTCTCTTCTCGGCGGAGTCCGGGAAGTGAACACGGTTTTGGAGTTATGTTTGAACGTAAGTAGTTTCAGGATCACTTCTTGATCACTTCTAGCTTCTCGACCGTTGCGTTGCTTCTCTTCTCGCTCTTATTTGCGTATGTTAGCCACCATATATGCTAGTGCTTGTTGCAGCTCCACCTCACTACCCTTTCCTACCCATAAGCTTAAATAGTCTTGATCTCGCGGGTGTGAGATTGCTGAGTCCTCGTGACTCACAGATACTTCCAAACAGTTGCAGGTGCTGATGATACCAGTGCAGGTGATGCAACCTAGCTCAAGTGGGAGCTCGATGAAGATCTTGCTCGTTGTTCTGTTTCGTTTCCTTTCGATCAGTAGTGGAGCCCAGTTGGGTCGATCGGGGATCTAGCATTTGGGGTTGTCTTCCTTTTATTTTGGTTCCGTAGTCGAACCTTGATTGTATTCTGGATGATGTATGTTTAACTTGTATTTGTGTGAAGTGGCGATTGTAAGCCAACTCTTTATCCCTTTCTTATTTAGTACATGGGATTGTGTGAAGATTACCCCTCTTGCGACAAACCTACCATGAGGCTATGCCTCTATGTCGTGCTCCGACACGTGGGAGATATAGCCGCATCGTCGGTATTACAAGTTGGTAATCAGAGCCATCCCCGACTTAGGAGCCCCCTGCTTGATCGAATCGCTGACGTTGTTGTGTCTAGAACAAAATGTTTTGAGTCTTAGGATTATATATATCAGAGAGTAGGATTCTTTTTACTCCTCAGTCCCTTCGTCGCTCTGGTGAGGTCTCCCGACGTAGAAGTTTTGACTCTTCTCTCCTCAAATTTCACTAATTTTTTTAGGATCACGCGGGTATCTTGGAATCGTTCCGATGGTTTTGTGACGAGAACATTGTTCTTGGTGCCTCCTGACATTTAGGGGTTGTGGCAGTGTCCCGGGGAGTTGAGCTCCGAGGTGTTGTCGTCACAATTTTATCATTGCAGTTCTGGAATACCTGAGTTCGCCGACATCGAAAATCTCTTTTATGCAGTTGTTGGTGAGATAACCTCGACGCCACCCAGTACTGGGGCGGGAGTTCGGGAGTATTGCCATAACTCGTATAACAGATGCTTTTCGAAGGTTGACGTACATGATTTCCGAAGGTTTCTTGGTTATGTGTTGAAGGATGGATACAGCTGGATGTAGGAATTGTTAGTTTGGGTGAGATATTATGCTTCCCCTGTATCCCCAACACCTGATTGCATAACCAGAAAGTTCGGGAGTTTATAAGTGGGAATTCAAGTAGCTCCTAGAATATCTTTCCAACAGACACATGATACGATATGGGATCTATCATATGATTGTTTCGGCTTATTTTGCAAGCCAATCCTTTGTTTTGTTTTTCAGTTGTGGTATTCGAGTTGCTTCGAAGTCAAATGTTGATTCCATACCTTTCCTAAGCGGTGTTCTCATATTTCTATGTGAATACTAATCCTTCATGATAATCGAGATTGTCATGTCAATCCTTTTCAACCAGCGTGTTTCTCTTCAAGTGGATCCGATCATTTCAACATCTCCAAGATCAACTCAAAGTCTTCTCAACGTTATTTGTTTCATCCATCCCAAGTCGCCTTTGTTTTCCCGCCCTCCCACCCTTTTTCTTCAAGGATTCAGATTTCCTAATCATGTATCCTTTTATTTGTGAGAAGTCTCTTCAGTCTTTTCTTTCAATGTTTTACTCGGTGTTTCTTATGAAGATGCTAAGGGAGCTTCAAGTTCGTCACTTTTCACTCGTTTCTTCTCTGGTGGATTCAATTCATGCTTGGTCGATCATATCTTTTCATAGTTGCTAATGTGTTCTCATGCCGGTGCACTTCTTAATCATCCACCTCTTGCTATTAATGTTTATCTGGAGTGCCCAAGATCTCGAAGATTTGTGTTTCCACTCTGCATTCGTTCAAGCTATTTTTTCGAGGTTGTTTTCTCATTCAAGCCATTTTATTCAACCGGTGCAATCTCTCTTCAAAATCATTCCAACGGTGTATCTTTTGAGTGGGCCCTAACCCACAGGTCTTTTCCCAGGATCTTACCTGACTCTTCTAATTTTCCTGGAGTTATTCTCAAATTCATTTCAAAGTTTGACGTAAGAATGATTTGTCATCAGTCAAATGTCTTTCTCCAAGATCTTTCAAATTCTTTTCATTGTTGGTTCAACCTTTCTAATTTTAATTATGGAGTGTCTCAACAAATGCATGGTGGTGTTTCTAGTCATCATTCTCAGAATTGAAGACCGAAGAAGAGTTTTCCTCCAAATCTTATCCATTCTTTCAAAGATTTGTGATTCTAGCTTGATGCCATTATCATAATTATTTTCGATTGTGAGAATTATTTTCACCCATCCGAAGCAATTCGGGAATGTTTTCATTTTGATTCTCCGGAGCCCATCATCTCAGAATTATTCTTTTTCAACGTGTAGCTATCGTTCTCCGAATCTTACCCGTGCATCGTTCAAATATCCTCTAATTAGTTCATGATCTCTTCGTTCTCATGTATCTAAATCCTAGCAAGTATCTTCATTCTTTTTTTCAATTCTTCCCGGTGAATTGTGCCTTTGCTACTTTCAATTTCAATTCTTATGGTGGTTTGTTCAAGATTCTTCTTCCTTCGTTTTCATATCAATTCATTCGTTGCTTCCAAATCTTACCGGCGGATCCATCAAGACCTTCTCAAGTTTGTGCCATATCTATCTTAATAATTTTAACGACAATAAGTAGTATGCCAAATCCATTGTGTGTCATCAATTTAATTGATGAAGGATAAGCATAATGTAATTCTTATTCTTGTTTCATCGAGTATATTCAACTCCTTATTCCATAGGTTCATCCAATTCTCGGTTTCAATTGTTTCATCTTTTCTTTTCCTGAAGTTCCGAACTCTCTCAATTATATCACCGCAAAGATCCATCTAAATCTTCGCAAGGCTTCACCTCGTGTTTTCAACTTCTCTTTCTTTCTATCATCCTTTTATTACCAGAGTTCTTCATGGAGGCTCTACATGGTGGTTCATCAAGGATTCCTTTCATTCTTCAATTGTCATCAAGATTTCTCTCATAGTTATGTTCCGCCAAGCTATACTCTCAAATAAACATGGTGCTCAACACATGTCTTGTTTTGAGGAGTTTAAGCATTCTTCATCTTGCATTCTGAAGTGCAATTCTTTCATATCTCATCTTTTGAGATGGTGTTATGTCATTGTTGATAATTTCCCTTCGTATTTCATGATTCACAACTTTTCAAGAGTGACATATCTAAATCCATCATTTTCTCTTCATTCAAGACATCTTTTCAACCAATCAATCTCTTCATTGGAGTTAGATTGGGTTATATTTCACCTAAAGCTTTCCCTAAGGATTGTTGCTATTTATGGTGCTTATAAATGATCCAAGTTCTTCATTTATCCTCCCTGTGAAATAAGTTTCTCGTCTCCTCGTTAATATCAATCCAATCTATAATTTCTGTTAGTGGCAGAATTTCACCTCATAGTTTTGAGATGTTTTCCATAAGCCCACAACAACCTTATTCTTTTGTTGTTTAATTTCCAACAACTCTGTTATAACCTTCTTTCTAAGGATGCCTTCAAATTCAATTGTGGTAGAAGATATCATTTTGTTCTCAATTCTTTTCTTTCCAACGGTTCAACTTCTATTCCTTCGTTTCGGAGGCATGATGATGTTGCTCTCTTTGACCCATCATCTCATTTTGTAAAGATCATGTTCTTCCTTTTGCTTGTCCATTCAACCGGAGTGTCGTGTTCTACATTCAAGTTCTCTCATCTTATCAAGTTTTGCCTCCCTTCTCAACCGGAGTGCTGTCTGAAATCTTTCTTACCCATTGTGCCATTCTTTCAAGAGTTTCGGAGGTATTGTGCTGTGATTTCATCAAGTATCCTCTCATCTTGTCAAGTTCATGTTCGATTCCTTCCATTTACAGTCGGAGTGCTGTCCAAATTATATCATTCTTAGTCCGTATCTATCTTGTTTAACCAGAGTGTTGTGGATATCATTCCTCTTCTAACCAGAGTCTCATCCAAGCGCTTTCTTTTTGCCAAGTTCATATTCCTTACCTTCCATTTCCAACCGGAGAGTTGTCGTAATTGATCCACATCGTTCCTTGTACATCTCTTTTCTACCGGAGTGCTTGCATGTACTTCTTGTCCATTGCAACCCTTTTTCTTTTGTCGTTCAACCTACAAAGTTCTCATAATGTTCCTTGTTCCTCTTTTCTAATGGAGTGTTTCCAACTTTGTTCATCTTCGTTGTATTCTTTCTTTCAATTTGTTCAACCTCTCAAGGTTCATGGTTTCACTCGTTGGTCCAAGAAGCAACTTAGTTTTACCTCTTAGCTTCCTCTTCTGTTTCCCTCTGGTGCCATCCTAGATCTCGGGACGAGATCCTCTCGTACTGGTGGAGTGTTGTAACACCCCGAGACCGATGCGCCAGGTGTCTTCCAGTTATTCATTGCCATGTCATTTGTTTTAGTGTTTCCTATTGCCATGTCATCATGTGCATTTGCATCCATCATGTTCATGCGTGCTTGCTCGCTTGTGATGTTTGTTTTATTTTATTTTGCATCATGCATCTTCTCCATACCATTGTTGTGTTTGTTTAATTTAGTTTCTCATGTGCATTGCAACTTCTTTTCTTCTCTTGACCCTTCCATCAACCCCATGCTCACTTCCAACTTGGTTTCACCCAACTTTCAAATCCCTATGCCACTTCCTTTTTTCCCTTTTCTCTATTTATTTGAGTTGCATATAGAATTGCTCAAATAAATGTTCATCTTTTGCCCATAAATCTTATTTATTATGTAGGGTCATCCTATAAAATTTAAGCCCATTTGGCTTTAGTTTGGTTAGGTTATAAATTAATGCAAGTTTGAATTACATTCGAACATGTTTAAATTTATAGTCTGTAAAAATTCCCAAACCACTTTTATTACATCAGGCATATTTCATGGTTTCCATAAATATGTCCCTCTCTCCTCACATCCATTCCAAACCCTCTTTACTTTCTTTCCATTTCTATTTATGCAATAAATAGAAAAGAAAAAAAGGTAAATCAAATAGGAGAGGGAGGAGGAAGCCCAGTCGGCTCCTTGGGAAGCCCAACGAGGCCGGCCCATTTGCTCTAGGCCGGCCCAACCATCCTCTGGAGGCCATCCAACCTATTCTAACCCTAACCCTCTCCCGAAACCCCATTCCCTTCCCTCATTCTCCTCCCTCGCGCCGCCACTCACGTATACACTCATGCATCGCCAGGGAGAGGAGAGCGCTGCCTCGCTCGATCCCTCTCCCTCTCATCCTCCCGATAGGCACCGCAGTCTCCCTCGTCCACTCTTCCTCGAGCGGCCCCGCTAGACCCACGCCCGGATCTCCTCCTCCCCGTTCGTCTTTCTCGCCGGGAGCCCGAGCTCCGCCTCGAGCCGCACGCCTGTCGCCCTTCTCCCCTCGCACCGGCAACCCGGAGCGCCGCGTCTCCGCCCCTGCCATGTGCACCGTGCCTATCCTCGTCGACACCAATAGGTGCAGGAGCCCCCATGGCTGTCGCAGCCGTCCCACCTACTCCATTGGAACTCCTCGCCGCCGGATTGGGTCGCCTCCACCTCGGTGCTCTCCGTCAGCCTCCTCCCGTGGTAAGATGCTCCTGCCCGAGCCATCCTAATCAGTCGCGCCGCCGCCGTTTTGCAGGAGCTCTGCCTCCCTGCTTCGCCACCGCCTGCATCCCCATCGCGCCTGAGGGAATCTTGGATTAGGGGGTCTCTGGACAGCCGGACTATATCCTTTGGCCGGACTGTTGGACTATGAAGATACGAAATTGAAGACTTCGTCCCGTGTCCGGATGGGACTCTACTTGGTGTGGAAGGCAAGCTAGGAAATACGGATATGTATATCTCCTCCTTTGTAACCGACCTTGTGTAACCCTAGCCCCCTCCGGTGTCTATATAAACCGGAGGGTTTTAGTCTGTAGGACAACATACAATCATACCATAGGCTAGCTTCTAGGGTTTAGCCTCTCCGATCTCGTGGTAGATCAACTCTTGTACTACTCATATTAAATCAAGCAGGACATAGGGTTTTACCTCCATTAAGAGGGCTCGAACCTGGGTAAAACATCGTGTCCCCTGCCTCCTGTTACCATCCGCCTTAGACGCATAGTTCGTGGCCCCCTACCCGAGATCCGCCGGTTTTGACACCGACATTGGTGCTTTCATTGAGAGTTCCTCTGTGTCGTCATCATTAGGCTTGATGGCTCCTTCAATCAACGATAGTGATGCAGTTCAGGTTGAGACTTTTCTCCCCGGACAAATCTTTGTGTTCGGCGGCTTCGCACTGCGGGCCGACTCGCTTGGCCATCTGGAGCAGATCGAGGGTTACGCCCCTGGCCACCAGGTCAGGTTTGGAAGCTTAAACTACACGGCCGATATCCGCGGAGACTTGATCTTCGACGGATTCGAGCCCCTGCCTAGTGCGAGACACGGTCACGATGAGCATGATTTAGCTCTGCCATCGGACAGTGTTCAGGAGATCGCGCCGGCAACTGCTCCGACCCTTAATTCGGAGCCAGTTGCGCCATCCATGGACGGGTGGATAGACCCCACCACGGAGGCCGCACTCTCATCGGCGATCAAGCCGAGTATCGACCTTACCCTTCACGGGAGCCGCGACGCCAAACTACCGGATTCTTCCCCGGCCACGGACTCCGAACCGCCTGCGCCCGTGCCTATCGTATCCGACTGGGCGCCGATCATGGAGTTTACCTCCGCGGATATTTTTCAGCACTCGCCCTTTGGCAACATACTGAACTCATTAAGGTCTCTCTGCTTGTCAGGAGAGTCCTGTCCGAACTATGTCCGGCAGGATTGGGATGCGGATGAAGAAGAAATTCGCCGCCCACCCACCACCCACTTAGTAGCTACTGTCGACGATTTGACCGACATGCTCGACTTCGACTCCGAAGACATCGACGGCATGGACGACGATGCAGGAGGAAAACAAGAACCACTGCCCACAGGGCACTGGACAGCCACCTCGTCATATGACATATATATGGTGGACACACCCAAAGAAGGCAATGGCAACGGGACAGCGGAGGATGATCCCTTCAAGAAGCAACCCAAGGACCGACGTCAGCGGCGCCGCTCTAAGTCCCGCCAAAGCAAAAGCGGTGACACCGGCACAGGACATAATAGCACTCCGGACAGTGCCGAAGACGACAAAAATCCCCTCCAGCAAGATTTAGGGCAGGAGGATGGAGAAACCAGCCCTTCCGAGAGAGCGGCAGATGGAGAGGCGGAGGATGATAATTACATGCCTTCCTCCGAAGACGAGGCAAGCCTCGACGATGACGAATTCGTCGTGCCTGAGGATCCCGTCGAACAAGAGTGCTTCAAGCGCCGGCTTATAGCCACAGCAAATAGCCTTAAGAAAAAGCAACAGCAGCTTCAAGCTGATCAAGATTTGCTAGCTGATAGATGGACTGAAGTCCTTGCGGCCGAGGAATATAAACTCGAATGCCCCTCCAAGAGTTACCCAAAGCGCAGGTTGCTACCCCGACTGGAGGAGGAAGCACCAATACCTACATCTCTGGCGTATGACGCAGCTGATCGGCCACCTCGTGGCCGCGACAAAGAGGCATTCCTGCCAAAAGTTCAGCCCGAACCCCGACGCCACTCAAATAAAAATGTCAAGACATGGGGAAATACGCCAGACCTGCGAGACGTATTGGAGGACAAAGCAAAACACGCAAGATCGATCTACGGATCGCGAGGGCGCGCCACTATGCGAGACGATAACCGTCACGCCGGATACAGTAAAAGTAAGTCCGGCCGGGCCGAACACAGTGGACAAGACTCATTTGAGCTGCGTCGCGATATAGCCCAGTACAGAGGCGCCGCACACCCCCTATGCTTCACAGACGAAGTAATGGATCATCAAATCCCAGAGGGTTTCAAACCCGTAAATATAGAATCATACGACGGCACAACAGATCCTGCGGTATGGATCGAGGACTTCCTCCTGCACATCCACATGGCCCGCGGTGACGATCTACACACCATCAAATACCTCCCACTTAAACTCAAAGGACCAGCTCGGCATTGGCTCAACAGCCTGCCAGCAGAATCCATTGGCTGTTGGGAAGATCTGGAAGCCGCATTCCTCGACAACTTCCAGGGCACTTATGTGCGACCACCAGATGCCGATGACTTGAGCCACATAATTCAGCAGCCAGAGGAATCGGCCAGGCAATTCTAGACACGGTTCCTAACACAGAAAAATCAAATCATCGACTGTCCGGATGCAGAGGCCCTAGCAGCTTTTAAGGACAACATCCGCGGCGAGTGGCTCGCCCGGCACCTTGGCTAGGAAAAGCCAAAATCTATGGGAGCCCTCACGACACTCATGACCCGCTTTTGCGTGGGAGAAGACAGCTGGCTGGCTCGCAGCAATAACATATCAAAGAACCATGGTACTTCGGATACCAAGGATGGCAATTGCAGGTCACGTCGCAACAAACACAAGCGCTGCATTAACAGCGACAATACCGAGGATACGGCAGTCAATGCCGGATTCAAAGGCTCTAAGCCCGGTCATCGGAAAAAGCCATTCAAAAGAAGCACTCCGGGCCCATCTAGTTTGGACCGTATACTCGACCGCTCGTGTCAAATACACGGCACCCCCGACAAGCCTGCCAACCACACCAACAGGGATTGTTGGGTGTTCAAGCAGGCCGGCAAGTTAAATGCCAAAAACAAAGATAAGGGGTCACATAGCGATGACGAGGAGGAGCCCCGGCAGCCGAACACCGGCGGACAGAAGAGGTTCCCCCCACAAGTGCAGACGGTGAACATGATATACGCAACCCACATCCCCAAGAGGGAGCGGAAGCATGCGCTAAGGGACGTATATGCGTTGGAGCCAGTCGCCCCAAAGTTTAACCCATGGTCCTCTTGTCCGATCACCTTTGATTGCAGGGACCACCTCACTAGTATCCGTCATGGCGGACTCACCGCACTGGTCCTAGACCCAATCATTGACGGATTTCACCTCACTCGAGTCCTTATGGACGGCGGCAGCAGCCTGAACCTGCTTTATCAGGACACAATGCGCAAAATGGGTATAGACCCCTCAAGGATCAAACCCACAAAAACGACCTTCAAAGGCGTCATACCAGGTGTAGAGGCCCTTTGCACAGGCTCAGTCACACTGGAAGTGGTCTTCGGATCCCCGGATAACTTCTGAAGCGAGGAGTTAATCTTCGAGATAGTCCCGTTCCGCAGTGGCTATCATGCACTGCTCTGGCGAACCGCATTTGCGAGATTAAATGCGGTACCGCATTATGCATACCTGAAGCTCAAGATGCCAGGACCTCAGGGGGTCATCACAGTCAATGGAAACACAGAGCGCTCTCTCCGCATGGAGGAGCACACTGCGGCCCTCGCAACAGAAGCGCAAAGCAGCTTCTTAAGGCAATCCACCAGTTCGGCGATGAAAGACCCGGACACCTTCAAGCATGCCCGGAGTAATCGGCAACAAGACCACCTAGCATGTTCCGAGCTCGCATAGCAATGCGGCCCCCGCCCCAGTCCCTGCCAAACGGCGAAATCGGTGCCACGCGTACATAATTACGCATTGAAAATACCATGGGCATAGGTTGGGAGGGGGCACGACTACCGCACGCCCCAAGACGCGGCTCAACCGCACTAGGGGCTTCCCACCTTGTTATTTTTTTCTCTTTTAGGACTTTAATCTCTGGAAACCCCATCCGGCAGTATGGTTGCCGGACACACGATACAACAACCGAGGAGGCAGAAAGCTACGTCGCACCACGGAACTCCCAGGTGGTCTCTGACAACGAGTGAAATACTTGCTTTAAATACCATTCCTCAGCTTGCCCTTGGAGGGGACATGTCAAATAGTCCTACTTTTTGCTTATCGCACTACTTGTATCATTCTACTTTAATGCACCTTTTTGAATAAACAATGCATGGCACTAGACTATTATCGCATTCTCTATTCTTCCTTATATATATATATGTTCATTCATGACATCCAGCACTCGTACACTCTGGTACGGCCAATATGCTAGGGGCTTAAGCATACCCCATAATACAGCGTGAGAAGTCCGAACACTTTCGACAGTGCGGCACCCCGAACTTATAACATTATATGCATCAATTCCGAATCATGTCTTGGGTCAATAGTTGGATTTTCCCGGCTCCCATGTTTTGGTACCTTACGTTCCGCTATATCGGCTAAGGTAGCACTGGGAGAACTACTGCGATTGTGCCCCGGTTCAGCTGGGCTAAGCACCTCAGTAGAGAAAGCTAAAACTGACTGCATGATAAGGCGAGAGTTGGTCGCTGTTCGAGAGGTCTCGAGTCCCTAAAGACTTATGCCGCTTCAGGCGAGGAGTTGGCTTTGTCCGGCTTAAGGCGTGTATAGCGCCCCGAATTCGGCCTTCCGAACACTGGGGGCTTTGCCAAAATTTAAAATTGTAGAATTCTATGGCTAAGTGAGAGTGATAAAGCATTATAGTCCGGTTGCCTTGTTCGTTGTGCTAACCACCTCCCTCGAAGGACCCAACAATGGGAAAAAAGAGTGCTCAGGTTTATCCCGAACACCCCAACACTGGTGGGACGGGGGCAGAAGCCGACAACTGGCCATCTCTCAGATTTGATAAACAGCCGCACAGAAGGTAATATTTGAAATTCAAACAAGCGTTACATAGCGCATATGAACAAGTTTTCATAATACAGGATCACACGAGCAAGTTCATTCAAAAATTACATCTTTTGCACACTCGTCCGCCACAAGACGGGCACCCTTCAGGACACCCTCATAATACATTTCAAGGTGGCTATGCAACTTGCCCTGCGGCGGCCCCTCCTTCAGCAGCTTCTCAGCGTCCATCTTGGCCCAGTGCACCTTTGCACGGGCAAAAGCCCGACGGGCACCTTCTATACAAACGGACCGCTTGATGACTTCCAGCCGTGGGCAGGCATCCACAAGCCGCCTCACCAGGCCGAAGTAGCTGCTGGGAAGGGAGTCGTGAAGGAAATATGCCCTAGAGGCAATAATAAAGTTATTATTTATTTCCTTATATCATGATAAATGTTTATTATTCATGCTAGAATTGTATTAACCGGAAACATAATACATGTGTGAATACATAGACAAACAAAGTGTCACTAGTATGCCTCTACTTGACTAGCTCATTAATCAAAGATGGTTATGTTTCCTAACCATAAACAAGGAGTTGTTATTTGATTAACGGGATCACATCATTAAGTGAATGATCTGATTGACATGACCCATTCCATTAGCTTAGCACCCGATCGTTTAGTATGCTGCTATTGCTTTCTTCATGACTTATACATGTTCCTATAACTATGAGATTATGCAACTCCCATTTACCGGAGGAACACTTTGGGTGCTACCAAACGTCACAACGTAACTGGGTGATTATAAAGGAGTACTACAGGTGTCTCCAAAGGTACATGTTGGGTTGGCGTATTTCGAGATTAGGTTTTGTCACTCCGATTGTCGGAGAGGTATCTCTGGGGCCTCTCGGTAATGCACATCACATAAGCCTTGCAAGCATTACAACTAATAAGTTAGTTGTGAGATGATGTATTACGGAACGAGTAAAGAGACTTGCCGGTAACGAGATTGAACTAGGTATTGGATACCGACGATCGAATCTCGGGCAAGTAACATACCTATGACAAAGGCAACAACGTATGTTGTTATGCGGTCTGACCGATAAAGATCTTCATAGAATATGTAGGAGCCAATATGGGCATCCAGGTCCCGCTATTGGTTATTAACCGGAGATTTGTCTCAGTCATGTCTACATTGTTCTCGAACCGTAGGGTCCGCACGCTTAACGTTACAATAACAGTTATTATGAGTTTATGCATTTTGATGTACCGAAGTTAGTTCGGAGTCCCGGATGTGATCATGGACATGACGAGGAGTCTCGAAATGGTCGAGACATAAAGATTGATATATTGGATGACTATATTCGGACACCAGAAGGGTTCCGGGGAAGTTTCAGATAAAACCGGAGCACCGGGGGGTTACCGGAACCCCCCGGGGGGTTAATGGGCCTTATGGGCCTAATGTGGAGAAGAGGAAGGGGCTGCCAGGGCAGGCCACGCGCCCCCTCTCCCCCTAGTCCGAATTGGACAAGGAGGGAGGGGCGGCGCCCCCCCTTTCCTTCTCTCCCTCCACCTCTCCTAGTTGGACAAGGAACGGGAGGGGAGTCCTACTCCCGGTAGGAGTAGGACTCCTCCTGCGCGCCTCCTCTAGGCCGGCCGCACCCCCCCTTGGATCCTTTATATACGGAGGCAGGGGGGCACCCTAGGACACACAAGTTGATCCACGTGATCGTTCCTTAGCTGTGTGCGGTGCCCCCTGCCACCATATTCCACCTCGGTCATACTGTTGTAGTGCTTAGGCGAAGCCCTGCGTCGGTATAACATCATCATCGTCACCATGCCGTCATGCTGATGGAACTCATCCCCGAAGCTTTGCCGGATCGGAGCCCGGGGAGCGTCATCGAGCTGTACGTGTGCCAAGAACTCGGAGGTGCCGGAGTAACGGTGCTTGGATCGGTCGGATCAGAAGACGTACGACTACTTCCTCTACGTTGTGTCAACGCTTCCGTTGCGATCTACAAGGGTACATAGATCATACTCTCCACTATCGTTGCTATGCATGACCATGATCTTGCGTGTGCGTAGGAAAATTTTGAAATTACTACGTTCCCCAACAGTGGCATCCGAGCCTAGGTTTTGTGGTTTGATGTTATATGCATGAGTAGAACACAAGTGAGTTGTGGGCAGTATAAGTCATACTGCCTACCAGCATGTCATACTTTGGTTCGGCGGTATTGTTGGACGAGACGACCCGGACGGACATTACGCGTACGCTTACGCGAGACCGGTTCTCCCGACGTGCTTTGCACATAGGTGGCTTGCGGGCGACAGTCTCTCCAACTTTAGTTGAACCGAGTGTGGCTACGCCCGGTCCTTCCGAAGGTTAAAACAGAGTCAAATTGACAAACTATCGTTGTGGTTTTGATGCGTAGGTGAGATTGGTTCTTACTTAAGCCCGTAGCAGCCACGTAAAACTTGCAACAACAAAGTAGAGGACGTCTAACTTGTTTTTGCAGGGCATGTTGTGATGTGATATGGTCAAGGCATGATGCTAAATTTTATTGTATGAGATGGTCATGTTTTGTAACCGAGTTATCGGCAACTGGCAGGAGCCATATGGTTGTCGCTTTATTGTATGCAATGCAATTGCGATGTAATGCTTTACTTTATCACTAAGCGGTAGCGATAGTCGTGGAAGCACAAGCTTGGCGAGACGACAACGACGCTACGATGGAGATCAAGGTGTCACGCCGGTGACGATGGTGATCACGACGGTGCTTCGGAGATGGAGATCACAAGCACAAGATGATGATGGCCATATCATATCACTTATATTGATTGCATGTGATGTTTATCTTTTATGCATCTTATCTTGCTTTGATTGACGGTAGCATTATAAGATGATCTCTCACTAAATTATCAAGTAGTGTTCTCCCTGAGTATGCACCGTTGTGAAAGTTCTTCGTGCTGAGACACCACGTGATGATCGGGTGTGATAGGCTCTACGTTCAAATACAACGGGTGCAAAACAGTTGCACACGCGGAATACTCAGGTTAAACTTGACGAGCCTAGCATATGCAGATATGGCCTCGGAACACGGAGACCGAAAGGTCGTGCGTGAATCATATAGTAGATATGATCAACATAAAGATGTTCACCAATGAAACTACTCCATCTCACGTGATGATCGGACATGGTTTAGTTGATTTGGATCACGTAATCACTTAGAGGATTAGAGGGATGTCTATCTAAGTGGGAGTTCTTTAAGTAAATTAACTGAACTTAAATTTATCATGAAACTTATTACCTGATTAGTATCTTGCTTGTTTATGTTTGATTGTAGATAGATGGCTCGTGCTGTTGTTCCGTTGAATTTTAATGCGTTCCTTGAGAAAGCAAAGTTGAAAGATGATGGTAGCAATTACACGGACTGGGTCCGTAACTTGAGGATTATCCTCATTGCTGCACAGAAGAATTACGTCCTGGAAGCACTGCTGGGTGCCAGGCCTGCTGCAGGAGCAACGCCGGATGTTATGAACGTCTGGCAGAGCAAAGCTGATGACTACTCAATAGTTCAGTGTGCCATGCTTTACGGCTTAGAATCGGGACTTCAATGACGTTTTGAACGTCATGGAGCATATGAGATGTTCCAGGAGTTGAAGTTAATATTTCAAGCAAATGCCCGGATTGAGAGATACGAAGTCTCCAATAAGTTCTATAGCTGCAAGATGGAGGAGAACAGTCCTGTCAGTGAGCATATACTCAAAATGTCTGGGTATAATAATCACTTGATTCAGTTGGGAGTTAATCTTCCAGATGACTGCGTCATTGATAGAATTCTCCAATCACTGCCACCAAGCTACAAGAGCTTCGTGATGAACTATAATATGCAAGGGATGAATAAGACTATTCCCGAGCTCTTCGCGATGCTGAAAGCTGCGGAGGTAGAAATCAAGAAGGAGCATCAAGTGTTGATGGTCAACAAGACCACTAGTTTCAAGAAAAAGGGCAAAGGGAAGAAGAAGGGGAACTTCAAAAAGAACGGCAAGAAAGTTTCTACTCAAGAGAAGAAACCCAAACCTGGACCTAGGCCTGAAACTGAGTTCTTCTATTGCAAGTAGACTGGTCACTGGAAGCGGAACTGCCCCAAGTATTTGGCGGATAAGAAGGATGGCAAGGTGAACAGAGGTATATGTGATATACATGTTATTGATGTGTACCTTACTAATGCTCGCAGTAGCACCTGGGTATTTGATACTGGTTCTGTTGCTAATATTTGCAACTCGAAATAGGGACTACGGATTAAGCGAAGATTGGCTAAGGACGAGGTGACAATGCGCGTGGGAAACGGTTCCAAAGTCGATGTGATCGCAGTCGCACACTACCTCTACATCTACCTTCGGGATTAATATTAGACCTGAATAATTGTTATTTGGTGCCAGCGTTGAGCATGAACATTATATCTGGATCTTGTTTGATGCGAGACGGTTATTCATTTAAATTGGAGAATAATGGTTGTTCTATTTATATGAGTAATATCTTTTATGGTCATGCACCCTTGAAGAGTGGTCTATTCTTGTTAAATCTCGATAGTAGTAATACACATATTCATAATGTTGAAGCCAAAAGATGTAGAGTTGATAATGATAGTGCAACTTATTTGTGGCACTACCGTTTAGGTCATATCAGTGTAAAGCGCATGAAGAAACTCCATACTGATGGACTTTTGGAACCACTTGATTATGAATCACTTGGTACATGCGAACCGTGCCTCATGGGCAAGATGACTAAAAGGCCGTTCTCCGGTACTACGGAGAGAGCAACAAATTTGTTGGAAATCATACATACAGATGTATGTGGTCCGATGAATATTGAGGCTTGTGGCGGATATCGTTATTTTCTCACCTTCACAGATGATTTAACCAGATATGGGTATATCTACTTAATGAAACATAAGTCTGAAACGTTTGAAAAGTTCAATCAATTTCAGAGTGAAGTTGAAAATTATCATATCAAGAAAATAAAGTTTCTACGATCTGATTATGGAGGAGAATATTTGAGTTACGAGTTTGGTGTACATTTGAAAAATTGTGGAATAGTTTCGCAACTCACGCCACCCGGAACACCACAGCATAATGGTGTGTCCGAATGTCGTAATTGTACTTTACTGGATATGGTGCGATCTATAATGTCTCTTACTGATTTACCGCTATCGTTTTGGGGATACGCTCTAGAGACGGCCGCATTCACGTTAAATAGGGCACCATCAAAATCCGTTGAGACGATGCCTTATGAACTGTGGTTTGGCAAGAAACCAAAGTTGTCGTTTCTGAAAGTTTTGGGCTGCGATGCTTATGTGAAAAAACTTCAACCTGATAAGCTCGAACCCAAATCGGAGAAAAGTGTCTTCATAGGATATCCAAAGGAGACTATTGGATACACCTTCTATCACAGATCCGAAGGCAAGACTTTTGTTGCTAAATTCGGAAACTTTCTGGAAAAGGAGTTTCTCTCGAGAGAAGTGAGTGGGAGGAAAGTAGAACTTGACGACGTAACTGTACCTGCTCCCTTATTGGAAAGTAGTACATCACAGAAAACTGTTTCTGTGACACCTACACCAGTTAGTGAGGAAGCTGATGATAATGATCATGAAACTTCAGAACAAGATACTACTGAACCTCATAGATCAACCAGAATAAGATCCGCGCCAAAGTGGTACGGTAATCCTGTTTTGGAAGTCATGCTGCTAGATCATGATGAACCTATGAACTATGAAGAAGCAATGGTGAGCCCAGATTCCGCAAAGTGGCTTGAAGCCATGAAATCTGAGATGGGATCCATGTATGAGAACAAAGTATGGACTTTGGTTGACTTTCCCGATGATCGGCAAGCAATTGAGAATAAATGGATCTTCAAGAAGAAGACTGACGCTGACGGTAATATTACTATCTACAAAGCTCGACTTGTCGCAAAAGGTTTTCGGCAAGTTCAAGGGATTGACTACGATGAGACCTTCTCACCCGTAGCGATGCTTAAGTCTGTCCGAATCATGTTAGCAATTGCCGCATTTTATGATTATGAAATTTGGCAGATGGATGTCAAAACTGCATTCCTGAATGGATTTCTGGAAGAAGAGTTGTATATGATGCAACCAGAAGGTTTTGTCGATCCAAAGGCAGCTAACAAAGTGTGCAAGCTCCAGCGATCCATTTATGGACTGGTGCAAGCCTCTCGGAGTTGGAATAAACGTTTTGATAGTGTGATCAAAGCATTTGGTTTTATACAGACTTTTGGAGAAGCCTGTATTTACAAGAAAGTGAGTGGGAGCTCTGAAGCATTTCTGATATTATATGTGGATGACATATTACTAATTGGAAATGATGTAGAATTTCTGGATAGCATAAAGGGATACTTGAATAAGAGTTTTTCAATGAAAGACCTCGGTGAAGCTGCTTACATATTAGGCATTAAGATCTATAGAGATAGATCAAGACGCTTAATTGGACTTTCACAAAGCACATACCTTGACAAAGTTTTGAAGAAGTTCAAAATGGATCAAGCAAAGAAAGGGTTCTTGCCTGTGTTACAAGGTGTGAAGTTGAGTAAGACTCAATGCCCGACCACTACAGAAGATAGAGAGAATATGAAAGATGTTCCCTATGCTTCAGCCATAGGCTCTATCATGTATGCAATGCTGTATACCAGACCTGATGTGTGCCTTGCTATAAGTCTAGCAGGGAAGTACCAAAGTAATCCAGGAGTGGATCACTGGACAGCGGTCAAGAACATCCTGAAGTACCTGAAAAGGACTAAGGATATGTTTCTCGTATATGGAGGTGACAAAGAGCTCATCGTAAAAGGTTACGTTGATGCAAGCTTTGACACTGATCTGGACGATTCTAAATCGCAAACCGGATACGTGTTTACATTAAACGGTGGAGCTGTCAGTTGGTGCAGTTCTAAACAAAGCATTGTAGCGGGATCTACATGTGAAGTGGAGTACATAGCTGCTTCGGAAGCAGCAAATGAAGGAGTCTGGATGAAGGAGTTCATATCCGATCTAGGTGTCATACCTAGTGCATCGGGTCCAATGAAAATCTTTTGTGATAATACTGGTGCAATTGCCTTGGCAAAGGAATCCAGATTTCACAAGAGAACCAAGCACATCAAAAGACGCTTCAATTCCATCCGGGATCTAGTCCAGGTGGGAGACATAGAGATTTGCAAGATACATACGGATCTGAATGTAGCAGACCCGTTGACTAAGCCTCTTCCACGAGCAAAACATGATCAGCACCAAGGCTCCATGGGTGTTAGAATCATTACTGTGTAATCTAGATTATTGACTCTAGTCCAAGTGGGAGACTGAAGGAAATATGCCCTAGAGGCAATAATAAAGTTATTATTTATTTCCTTATATCATGATAAATGTTTATTATTCATGCTAGAATTGTATTAACCGGAAACATAATACATGTGTGAATACATAGACAAACAAAGTGTCACTAGTATGCCTCTACTTGACTAGCTCATTAATCAAAGATGGTTATGTTTCCTAACCATAAACAAGGAGTTGTTATTTGATTAACGGGATCACATCATTAAGTGAATGATCTGATTGACATGACCCATTCCATTAGCTTAGCACCCGATCATTTAGTATGCTGCTATTGCTTTCTTCATGACTTATACATGTTCCTATAACTATGAGATTATGCAACTCCCATTTACCGGAGGAACACTTTGGGTGCTACCAAACGTCACAACGTAACTGGGTGATTATAAAGGAGTACTACAGGTGTCTCCAAAGGTACATGTTGGGTTGGCTTATTTCGAGATTAGGTTTTGTCACTCCGATTGTCGGAGAGGTATCTCTGGGCCCTCTCGGTAATGCACATCACATAAGCCTTGCAAGCATTACAACTAATAAGTTAGTTGTGAGATGATGTATTATGGAACGAGTAAAGAGACTTGCCGGTAACGAGATTGAACTAGGTATTGGATACCGACGATCGAATCTCGGGCAAGTAACATACCGATGACAAAGGGAACAACGTATGTTGTTATGCGGTCTGACCGATAAAGATCTTCGTAGAATATGTAGGAGCCAATATGGGCATCCAGGTCCCGCTATTGGTTATTGACCGGAGATTTGTCTCAGTCATGTCTACATTGTTCTCAAACCGTAGGGTTCGCACGCTTAACGTTACGATAACAGTTATTATGAGTTTATGCATTTTGATGTACCGAAGTTAGTTCGGAGTCCCAGATGTGATCACGGACATGACGAGGAGTCTCGAAATGGTCGAGACATAAAGATTGATATATTGGATGACTATATTCGGACACCGGAAGGGTTCCGGGGAAGTTTCGGATAAAACCGGGGCACCGGGGGGTTACCGGAACCCCCCGGGGGGTTAATGGGCCTTATGGGCCTAATATGGAGAAGAGGAAGGGGCTGCCAGGGCAGGCCGCGCGCCCCCTCTCCCCTTGTCCGAATTGGACAAGGAGGCAGGGCGGCGCCCCCCTTTCCTTCTCTCCCTCCACCTCTCCTAGTTGGACAAGGAACGGGAGGGGAGTCCTACTCCCGGTAGGAGTAGGACTCCTCCTGCGCGCCTCCTCTAGGCCGTCCGCACCCCCCCTTGGATCCTTTATATACGGAGGCAGGGGGGCACCCTAGGACACACAAGTTGATCCACGTGATCGTTCCTTAGCCGTGTGCGGTGCCCCCTGCCACCATATTCCACCTCGGTCATACCGTTGTAGTGCTTAGGCGAAGCCCTGCGTCGGTAGAACATCATCATCGTCACCACGCCGTCGTGCTGACGGAACTCATCCCCGAAGCTTTGCTGGATCGGAGCCCGGGGAGCGTCATCGAGCTGTATGTGTGCCAAGAACTCGGAGGTGCCAGAGTAACGGTGCTTGGATCGGTCGGATCGGAAGACGTACGACTACTTCCTCTACGTTGCGTCAACGCTTCCGTTGCGATCTACAAGGGTACGTAGATCATACTCTCCCCTCTCATTGCTATGCATGACCATGATCTTGTGTGTGCGTAGGAAAATTTTGAAATTACTACGTTCCCCAACAAGTCGCCAGGCCACATCCGGACTACAAAGCCCTTCATGGCCTGTTCGGCCGCCTTGTGCAGCTTGACCAGTTGCTTCAGCTGGTCGCTCATAGGCATCGGGTGTTCGGTCCCAGTATAATGAGACCAGAACAGCTTCTTCGTCGAGCTTCCCTCCTCGGCCTGATAAAATTTCGCAGCATCCGACACACAGTGAGGCAAATTTGCGACTGGAGAGCTCCAGACTCGGGTAAGTAACAAGTAATTCACTTTCACATGCTTGCTTTGCATATAGAATTCCTTACCCGCCACTATCCTCCTCATCGCCTCAATCTCCTGGAGGGCCTTTTGGGCTTCGGCCTTGGCATGCTCTGTGCTCTCGAGGGCCATGGCAAGCTCGGACTCTCGCGTCTTTGAGTCAAGCTCCAAAGCCTCATGCTTCTTCACGAGAGCCTGGAGCTCTTGATACACCTCGCCCACCCGTGCCTCTTGTTTCTCCTGCTCGGTGTGCTCCTTGGCCGCTTTGTCTTTGGCCTTGGACAATGCTTGCTTCAGGGACGCCACTTCGGTCGTGGCCCCTGGCACATTCATGATGATCCTGTCATTTCACAACCACATTTTCTTTTATATATATAGACAAGGTATTACTTACCTTTGTTCTCCTCGAGTTGCCTCTTGGCAAGGCCGAGCTCTTTCTCGGACCCCTTGAGGTCCTGCTTCAGTGCGGTAGAGGTAGGACGTAGGGTTTTACCTCCATCAAGAGGGCCCGAACCTGGGTAAAACATCGTGTTCCCTGCCTCTTGTCACCATCCGCCTTAGACGCACAGTTCGGGACCCCCTACCCGAGATCCGCCGGTTTTGACACTGACATTGGTTCTTTCATTGAGAGTTCCTCTGTGTCGTCGCCGTTAGGCTCGATGGCTCCTACTATCATCGATAGCGATGTAGTCTAGGGTGAGACTTTTCTCCCCGGACCAATCTTTGTGTTCGGCGGCTTTGCACTGCGGGTCAACTCTCTTGGCCATCTAGAGCAGATCGAAAGTTACGCCCCTGGCCACCAGGTCAGGTTTGCAAGCTTAAACTACACGGCCGATATCCACAGAGACTTGATCTTCGACGGATTCGAGCCCCTGCCTTGTGCGTCACGCGGTCACGATGAGTACGATTTAGCTCTGCCATCAGACAGTGTTCAAGAAATCACACCGGCAGCCGCTTCGACCCTTAATTCGGAGCCAGTTGCGCCTCCCATGGACCGGTGGATAGAACCCGCCACAGAGGCCGCATCCCCAACGGCGATCGAGCCGAATATCAATCTTACCCTTCACGAGAGCCGTGTTGTTAAACTGCCGGATACTTCTCCGGCCATGGACTCCGAACCGCCTGCGCCCGTTCCTATCGAATCCGGTTGGGCGCCGATCATGGAGTTTACCTCCGTGGATATCTATCAGCAGTCACCCTTTAGCGACATACTGAATTCATTAAAGTGTCTCTCCTTATCAGGAGAGTCTTGGCCGAAATATGTCCGACAGGATTGGGATGCGGATGACGAAGAAATTCGCTGCCCACCCACCACCCATTTAGTAGCCACTGTCGATGACTTAACCGACATGCTCGACTCCGACTCCGAAGACATCCACGGTATGGACGACGATGCAGGAGACGAACAGGAACCACTGCCCACAGGGCACTGGACGCCCACTTCATCACATGACGTATACATGGTGGACACACCAAAAGAAGATGTCGACGAGGAACGGAAGGATGCAACGAAGGGTTGTCCCCTCGAGAAGCAGTCAAAGCGGCAACGTAAACGCCGCTCCAAATCCCGCATCGGCAGAAACAACGATCATATAGACCCAGCGTTAGAGCAGGGTGAACCATCGCCGTACCACGGCAACACGGAGAATCAAACCGAACAACCCGACTCTGTCAAAGATAATTATCCGGACGACGTCACATCGGACAGACACCCAGAGCAACAGAATTCCCATCAAAGGCTCGTTGCCACCGCGAGGAGTCTAAAAAAGCAGAAGCAAAGGCTCAAGGCTGCGCAAGACACACTCAGAATTAGATGGAGTAAAGTGCTCAACACAGCTGCGAAGTACGGCGGTAATCACCCCACCAAGAGCTACCCGAAGCGGAAGTTGCTACCTGAATTCGATGAGGAGGCCATAGATCCCCCGCAACCAAAAATTAAAACGGCCATCTGGCCAGATAGACGACCTCACGTCCAACATAGAGCGGCAAACAACGCCGCGCGTAAGCCAATACGCGATCCATGCAAGGGCTCGCATCAAAAGGACGGCGCAACCAGATCCATCTATGGACCACGCAAGCGAGCTCCAGCATACGATGCAACACAACAAACATCCGAACAATGCAGTACACCCAGATACAGGGGTGCCGCACACCCCCATATGTTTCACCGACGAGGTGCTGGACCATGAATTTCCAGAGGGATTCAAACCCGTAAACATAGAGGCATACGACGGAACAACAGACCCAGGGGTCTGGATTGAGGACTACATCCTCCATATCCATATGGCTCGAGGAGATGATCTCCACGCCATTAAGTATTTACCCCTCAAACTCAAAGGGCCAGCTCGGTACTGGCTTAAAAGCCTCCCCGAAAGCTCCATTGGAAGCTGGGAAGAGCTCGAAGACGCTTTTCAGGAAAATTTTCAAGGGACTTATGTCCGACCTCCGGACGCGGACGATTTGAGTCATATAACTCAATAGCCCGGAGAGTCAGCCCGAAAGCTTTGGAACAGGTTTCTTACTAAAAAGAACCAAATAGTCGACTGTCCGGACGCCGAAGCCTTGGCAGCTTTTAAGCATAGTGTCCACGACGAATGGCTTGCCAGACACCTCGGCCAAGAAAAGCCGAGAACGATGGCAGCATTAACAAGCCTCATGACCCGCTTTTGTGTGGGTGAAGACAGCTGGCTAGCCTGATGCAGCACCGGCGACCCAAGTACATCCGAAGTTAGAGATGGAAATGGGAAATCACGACGCATCAAAAATAATACGCGCCAGAATAAAGAAGACAGCCTGAAGAGCACGCCAGTAAACGCCGAATTCAGAAGCTCTCGGCCAAGACAGCAAAAGCCGCCCTCTAAAGGCAGCAGAGACGAACTGTCCAGCTTAAACAAAATTCTGGACCAAATATGTCAGATCCATAGCACCCCTGGTAAACCCGCTAATCATACCCAGAGAGAATGTTGGGTCTTCAAGCAGTCCGGCAAGGTCAACGCCGTACACAAGGGGGAGAATATGCCAAGCGAAGACAAGGATGAGCCTCTCAAGCAAGTCACTGGGGAACAAAAGAAATTTCCACCAGAAGTCAAAACAGTGAACGTGTCACACGTGATCAAGGGGAGAAACAAAGCGGCACTCCCAGAGAAATATGCCCAAGGGCCTATCACCGCGGGGTCCTGCCACTGGTCGTCTCAACCGATCACTTTCGACCATCGGGATTACTCAGCAAGTATCCGGCGTGCAGGATGGGCTGCCTTGGTATTAGACCCAATAATTGACGGATACCATTTCACACGAGTCCTGATGGACGGTGGCAGCAGTCTAAACCTAATATATCAGGACACAATCCGCAAAATGGGGATAGACCCAACGAAAATTTGCCACAACAATACTACATTTAAAGGAGTAACGCCAGGCCCAGGGGCTCATTGCACGGGCTCCCTGCTACTAGAGGTTATATTCGGCTTCCCCGATAACTTCCGTAGCAAAAATTTAACATTCCACATTGCTCCGTTCCAAAGTGGCTATCAAGCACTACTTGGACGCGAAGCTTTCGCTCGCTTTAATGCAATACCGCATTACGCTTCCCTCACGCTTAAGATGCCCGATCCATGTGGCATCATTACAGTGAATGGAAATATTGAGCGACCCTTGCGCGCCGAACAGAGTGCGACTGCCTTGGCAGCCGCACACTAAAAACGGCCTCACCAACTAAAGCATTTGATAGGTCATCAAGACCACGGACACGGTTAGACGAGTCTGGCGCAGCTATATGTAATTCACACAGGTTTGATAGGCCACACCCCTATTACAAATGCAAGGGGCTCAACGCGCGCAGACAAGTGGCAATTTTTACTCATCTTGAATTGTACATGGTTTCTTTGAACCTACCTTTTTGCACGACAACTTTTCACCTAAGTTTCTCTCTTTTACAGATGACCACCGTGCTACACCCGTCCAGGATACGGCACAACGGAGACACATGCGCAGACGTCTAGCAGGGACCCGTTCCAAGGATTCTTTTTAGATTAAGACCCTGCATAAACCTTTTTTACTGTCTCTTGTTGATACACATCCATCGGATTCTCAGTACTATTGAGAAGGATGCTGACGTATTGGCATGTGGCCACATCAGAATAATGCACGTACCTGGATACCAGGGGCTTCTTACAAAGGGCACTGTTTAGGCCCGGTTTATACCATAAAAGATCGAATACCTCAGGGAGTGTTTGGCGTCGTGAGTTTGGCCGTATATGCATCAGCTCCGAATCATGTCTTTGGTCAAATGTTGGGTTTGCCCGGCTCCTGTGTTTTGCTGCCTTACGTTCCACTCTATCGGCTAAGGCGGCACCAGGAGAACTACTGCGTTTGTGCCCTGGTTCATCCGGATGAGCACCTCAGTAGAGAAAGCCGAAAACTGACTGTCATGATATAGCGTGAGACTGGTCAACCACTCGACGACCTGTCGGAATGTTAGAATTCCTCCGCTTTAACGAAGGGCCGTTTCCCGGCCAGGCATGTACGCACCCCGAATTCGGATGAGTGCGGAGCCACGAGGGGCTATATAGTAGCCCCACTGTCAAACTCCTATGGCTAAGTGAAAGTGTTAAAGCATTATAGTACGGTTGCCTAGTTCGCTGCGCCATCACCTCCTTATTAGGACCAAGACGTTGGATTAAGTGTGAATACACGTCTTCTGCGAACACCCCCGCATTATATGCGTGGGGGCTGAACCCGACGGCTGCAATCTTTCAGGTTATACACATGTATACATAAACCGCCACACAGGAGGCATCATATTACTTTCAGGCAAAAGTATAAATATAGCCTTAATAAATTTCATAAAAACATTGTGTTTACAATGGGAATACATGTCACTCAAACATAATATTCTTCGAGCACTGGGCCTCTATCAAACGAGCGCCCTCTAGAACTTCTTCGAAATAGTGCTCGGCATCCACTCGGCCTATGGCCGAACCCTGTGCCGCAACAGTGATAGCATCCATCTCCGCCCAGTATGCTTTGACATGGGCAAGGGCCATCCGCGAGCCCTCTATACACGCCGACCTCTTCATCACATTAATGCGCGGCACCGCTCCAAGGAACTGTTGCACTAAGCTGAAATAGCTGTTCGGCTTCGGTTTTTCCGGCCACAGATGATCTACGACGGACCTCATGGCGAGTCCGGACAATCTATTGAGTTCGGCCCATTCGGCTAGCCGATCAGTCAAGGGAAGCGGACGCTCTGGATCGTTAAATTCTGACTAGAATAGCTTGTCCACTTCACGATATGTCTGATCTCGGAAGTATTCGGCCGCATTGACAGCACTCGCCGTCAAATCCAGATATGCGTCTGCCAAACTCCACAGCCGATCCAGAGGGGCATACCGTGGATCTCCGAACTTCCTCCGCAGCAAAAAGGGCTTCCCAGCCACAATATCACCAGCTTCACGTAACTCTTCCTTCTTTTCCCTCATGGTAGAGCGAGTGTCTTTGGCCGCGATCGTGGCCTTTTTGAGGTCCGTCTCCTTCGCTTGGTTTTCTTCTTCAAGGAACCGGCAACGGTCGACAATGTCTTTTAACTTTACAGCCATCTTGGCCATCTTTTCTTTGCTCTCGCAATGCGCGGCCTTCTCGGCTCTTAACTCTGCGGCCGCCTTTAAAGCGGCCGCATTACTAATCCTTGTTTATTCGTTGGCTCGGGCAAGTTCCGCCCGAAGGGTCTCCATGGCGGCAGCTCCATCTGCAGTCACAACACATTAAAGATACTCACATCATGCTGCTCTTACTATGTGACATTGAACGGAAAAACATTACTTACCATGTGCCTCGTCAAGCCGCTTTTTAACAAGCTCGATGTCGGCATCTGCCGCATCCAGTTGCCACTTTAGTTCGGCAAACTCATTAGTCCGGCCAGCCACCGGAGCTCCCATCACCTGCACATAAAGCGGTATGGTTATTACCTGGGACTACGATCCTCTGTTCGCCACCGTTCTCGATGACGACCAGAGTCTCAGGGACTACTATCTACACAGGGCACACCTAAAAATGTGCGGTACTATCAAAAAGTATATCATTTCACGTACCTCAAAGCCCGTCAGTAGACTCATAAAGGCTTCATGCAATCCGCTTTCGGCGGACGAAATTCTTTCCATCACTGTACCCATCAACATACGGTGTTCTTCTGAGATGGCCGCTCGCTCCAACAGCTCCCTCAGTACATCCGACCGCATACCAGACGGTGCCGGACTCTTTTGTTTGCTCTCTTCAAGAGCCAGACGCTGGGGACTTCAGGTGACTATAGGATTATCTTCTGGCCTCACCGGATCCGGAGAGGCCCTCCGCAACGACACTTCAAGGTCGCCCGCTTCTTGAGCGGGGGAGTCCAGGGGAGGCGTTTCGCTCTCCATCATCTCTGGAAGAAGATCCCCCGAAGACGAGCTCTATTGAGAAGGGCTAAGATCCGAACTGCAAGATAAACGCTTCGGTTATTTTCCTCAGAGGTAAGGCAGTATATCTCCACTATTAAAGTACTTTTTGATTACTTACAGCTCGTTGGAGGGCTGAACTTCGCGCGAACTTTGTGCGGCAAAAGCACCCTCCAAGGTAGGACCCTCTGGTGGAGACTTCTTCTCCCGTTTGGAAGCCTCGGTTTCCAGATCTTCAGAGGCAGTCCTCTTCCTTCCCTGAAGCGAGAGAAGGTCAGATTCTTCCCCTTGGTTATCCTCCTTCACGGAGGCGCTCACTCCCTCGGTTGGAATTGGTAGCGATGGGGGCCCGCTTTCGACCTCATTATTCCCCCCTTTATCTTCCTTTGAGGGCTCTGGGCAAGGTGCTAGCTCGAGCATCTTTTCCAGTACCGGATTCTCCAAACCCTCAGGAAGGGGGGCCGAACACTGAATCATCTTCGCCCTTTCTAGCCAGTCCTGGTCAAAGAGCGATTTCTCAAAATGACGTCATGGTAAATGAAAGACGGTGTGTTCGGCTAAAGGATTACTTACTTGGTCGGCGGTACGGTAGTTGCTCAGGCAGACGTCCTCGGTAGTATCCGGACACTCTATTTGGGGTCTGAAGAATGATTTGTACATCTCCTCATGCGTCAAGCCAAGGAAATTCTGAATAGTGCGCGGCACTTCCGGGTTGAACTCCCACATATGGAGGGGCCGACGTTTGCAAGGCTGGACTCGACGAACCAGCATGACTTGCGCCACCGTAACCAGACTGAAATCTCCTTCGAAGAGATCTTGAATGCGGCTCTGCAGTATAGGCACATCCTTGGCTGGACCCCAGCTCAGTCCTCTGCTAATCCATGACATTAGTTGTGGTGGAGGGCCCGAGCGGAAAGCAGGGGCAGCCACCCACTTGGCACTTCTGGGAGCTGTGATGTAAAACCACTCCTGTTGCCATAATCCGGACACCTCTGGAAAGAAACCTTTCGGCCACGGAGCTCCTACTATCTTGCTTATTAATGCGCCTCCGCACGCTGCATACTGCCCCTCGACCATCGTCGGCTTCACGTCAAAGGTCTTGAGCCACAGGCCTAAGTGAGGGGTAATGCGGAGGAAGGACTCACACACGACAATGAATGTCGAGATGTGGAGAAAGGAGTCCGGGGCCAGATCGTGGAAATCTAGTCTGTAATAGAACATCAAAACCCTAACAAAGGGATCCAGGGTGAGGCCTAGGCCTCGAAGGAAGTGGTAGATGAACACAACGTTCTCGTTGGGTTCGGGAGTAGGGACGACCTGCCCTCGGGCAGGCAGCCTATGCGAAACATCGGCGGTCAGGTATCAGGCCTCCCTCAACTTCTTGATATCCTCTTCCGTAATGGAGGAGGGCATCCACCAGCCTTGAAGGCTAGATCCGGACATGATTGAAGGTCCGAAGCACCTGACCTGGGCTTTGGGTGTTAGAACTCGAGGCAGGGGAAGGATTCAATTGAGCACGGGAGGGAAAAAAGTAAAAGCCTTGTCCCTTTATAAAGAGGGTGAATATCAAGCGTCCTCTCCGTAGCCGTTTGGGACTTGCCTATAATCTAGGAGTCCTAGACATGCTTGGGTTACCCACGACCGTATTGATGAGAATCCCATAATTAGGGGAACACGATCTCTGCTTTGACAAGACGTGTCAAGAAACCACCTCGCGTTATGTGTGGAGCTGGTTGAAGAAAAACGGTTCGAATAATCACTGAGCCATAGCATGATGTCATGTTGCCAAAACGTGTCAGCAGATTTATATTTGTGGAAATATCATTCTCGCTACGGTGGTATGTGGAACTTATTTTGTAGGGTCGGACACTATCCTTGTATTCAAATTCTTCTGTGATGTGTTCGGAGGAGGAACCCGCCTTGCAATGCCGAAGACAACACTGCGCGCCAGACTCATCCTCATTGAAGCCTGGTTCAGGGGCTACTCAGGGAGTCCTAGATTAGGGGGTCTCCGGACAGCCGGACTATAACCTTTGGCCAGACTGTTGGACTATGAAGATACAAGATTGAAGACTCCATCTCGTGTCCGGATGGGACTCTACTTGGCGTGGAAGGCAAGCTAGGCAATACGGATATGTATATCTCCTCCTTTGTAACCGACCTTGTGTAACCCTAGCCCTCTCCGGTGTCTATATAAACCAGAGGGTTTTAGTCCGTAGGACACAAGAACATACAATCATACCATAGGCTAGCTTCTAGGGTTTAGCCTCCCTGATCTCGTGGTAGATCTACTCTTGTACTACCCATATCATCAATATTAATCAAGCAGGATGTAGGGTTTTACCTCCATCAAGAGGGCCCGAACCTAGGTAAAACATCGTGTTCCCTGCCTCCTGTCACCATCAGCCATAGACGCACAGTTCGGGACCCCCTACCCGAGATCCGCCGGTTTTGAAACCGACAGTCCTCCTCGTTGCCATGTCTTCCACCGGTGGGAACCCGGTAACCGGGATCACCCCATCATCTTGCATGACACGCTCCCTTCACACTTCCTTTTGCACCGGTATCCCTGTGAGCTACCGGATCGTCGGAATGTTACCGTGGCATCATTTTCGAATTCGTTGCCGTGGCACCCCTTTCGTTTCCGCCACGGTGACAAATGCTTCATACGCTCCTATTAACATTTTCATAAAACTTGTATAAAACTTGCATAAAACTTGCACATGTCATCCACATCATGATAATAACATTTAATATGTTTAAATTGTTGTTGCATTAAATTGCTAATGCATATGGGGATTTATCGGAATTGTTGGTTGATGTTTCCGGCCCCATTTAAATTGCTTAGATAGGTAGTTTTCATATGCCTCACCTCTTGCCATGCTTAATAACATTTAATATTTTTCGGTACATAAATGAGAGTGAACAAAATAATTGATGTGGTGTTCCGTCAATATGCAACTCGTGGCATATTGAGCTCCACTTAACTTGTAGTTTTGCTTGTGCACTTTCCCATGCCATGCCTCATTAAACCGGACATGCATCATACTTGGTTGTGCATCATGCCATGTTCATGTGATGGTTGTTTACCATGATTGTTTGCTTCTTTCCGGTGTTGATTCTTCGGGTTAGTTCCGATAACATCGCTAGTTAAAGATGAAGTTGAAGCTGGTTCCATGTTGGAACATGGATATGTTGGGATATCACAATATCTCTTATTTAATTAATGCATCTATATACTTGGTAAATGGTGCAAGGCTCGGCCTTATGCCTGGTGTTTTGTTCCACTCTTGCCGCCCTAGTTTCCATCATACCGGTGTTATGTTCCTTGATTTTGCGTTCCATACGCGGTTGGGTGGCATGGTAACCCCTTGACAGTTCACTTTGAATAAAACTCCTCCAGCAAGGCCCAACCTTGGTTTTACCATTTTCCACCTAAGCCTTTTTCCCTTGGGTTCTGCAGACTCAAGGGTCATCTTTATTTTAAACCCCCGGGCCAGTGCTCCGCCGAGCGTTGGTCCAAACTGGGCGATGTTCGGCGCCCCCTGGGCAACCAGGGTCTATGCCAACCCGACGTCTTGCACATCCGGTGTGCCCAGAGAACGAGATACGTGTGACTCCTATCGGGATTTGTCAGCACATCGGGTGACTTTGCTGGTCTTGTTTTACCATTGTCGAAATGTCTTGTAACCGGGATTCCAAGACTGATCGGGTCTTCCCGGGAGAAGGAATATCCTTCGTTGACCGTGAGAGCTTGTGATGGGCTAAGTTCGGACACCACTGCAGGGTTTTGAACTTTAGAAAGCCGTGCCCGCTGTTATGGGCAGATGGGAATTTGTTAATATCTGGTTGTAGAAAACCTGACACATAACTTAATTAAAATGAATCAACCGCGTGTGTAGTCGTGATGGTCTCTTCTCGGTGGAGTCCGGGAAGTGAACACGGTTTTGGAGTTACGTTTGAACGTAAGTAGTTTCAGGATCACTTCTTGATCACTTCTAGCTTCTCAACCATTGCGTTGCTTCTCTTCTCGCTCTTATTTGCGTATGTTAGCCACCATATATTCTAGTGCTTGTTGCAGCTCCATCTCACTACCCTTTCCTACCCATAAGCTTAAATAGTCTTGATCTCACGGGTGTGAGATTGCTGAGTCCTCGTGACTCACAGATACTTCCAAAGAGTTGCAGATGCCAATGATACCAGTGCAGGAGATGCAACTGAGCTCAAGTGGGAGCTCGATGAAGATCTTGCTCGTTGTTTTGTTTCTTTTCCTTTTGATCAAGAGTGGAGCCCAGTTGGGTCGATCGGGGATCTAGCATTTGGGGTTGTCTTCCTTTTATTTTGGTTCCGTAGTCGGACCTTGATTGTATTCTGGATGACGTATGTTTAACTTGTATTTGTGTGAAGTGGCGATTGTAAGATAACTCTTTATCCCTTTCTTATTCAGTACATGGGATTGTGTGAAGATTACCCCTCTTGCGACAAACCTACCATGCGGCTATGCCGCTAAGTCATGCCCCGACACGTGGTTGATATAGCCGCATCGTGGGTGTTACACTATTGGTCACTGGAAGGTCATTGTTTTTCATTTGCGACCTTTTTCTGACCAAAAATAGAAGGTCAAAAGCCGGCGGTCGTAAACTGAAATTAACGACCTTCTCTGTGAGAAGGTCGTGGAATTCCACGACCAAAACAAAAGGTCACTAGTTCAACGATCTTCTGTTTTGGTCACTGGCTGTCTGCCCAGGCCACATCGGATCCGACGTGGCAAGCTGACATGGCAAAATTGCGACCAAATGAAAAGGTTGTTGATAAGATTCAGCCCGGTCCGATTCGGTGTTTTACATGGGCCGAGCCCAACAATTCAGCCTATTTGTGTTTTTTCTGTCTTTTTTTATCAGGTTCATGGGCCAAGCCCAATATTGCAGCCTTTTTTATTGTTGGGCCGTGGCCTTCTTACCATCAATTGATTTTCTATTTTTATATCATTATATTTTAGAGCCGGTCCCACTAATTAGATAGGTCCCACTACTCATAATGCCATACATTGGTCCCACACGTCAAAAATTTCAAAATTGCTCAGATTATATTCATAAGTGGGACATAAATTGGTCCACCTAGTCAAGTTTCCATTTGACATCTTTTTAACATACATAATAGCTATTTCAAACAGGACAGAACAAATATAATTCATCAAATAACACTACAATAGCCTTTTACAATCCGTTACAAAATTACAATTTATAGTCTACTACAAAACCGAAAAACTCTTCCTAAGTAGGGCTTTGCTGCTTCACACTTGGCTTCACGGCTTCGCACTCAAAAAGATTAGGCCTGAAGCTCCTGTAAAAGGGTGAACATAAAGGCAAAAAAATAGGCCTGAAGCTCCTGAAAAAGAGTGAACGTAAAAAGCTATCAGCTTAAATAAACAAAAACAAGTAAGAAAAGCACATATATGTTGTCCCTGGAAGGCGAACGCATAGAACAGCAAGAACAGCAGGAAAATTGCACAAGAATAGAGCATAGAAGCAGATTAATTATATGGAACCAAAAGCTGAATCATTGCATATCAGATTACACAGGAACAGATTGTAGAAGCGAATTATATTGAAGCAAAAACCAAATCATTACGGAGCACATAATAATACATGAATAGAAAGAAGCAACTATATAGGCCAAAACTGGACAAACCACAAACAACAACACAACGGCAGAAGTAGGCCTATTTGCATCATGTTGAACAACACAAGCAGCCATATATGCATCGCAAAGAAAGAACACTCAACATCCAACATATGAAGACATGCATTACAATGATTTCTAAGAACATCTAGCATACTAGTTTCCGCAAAGAGCATAAGAAAACATGATACAATATCATTTGCATCTCATCAACCAAATTATTCAAGCAGCACAACATGCACATGAACAAAGACAGGTTCTGGGTCCTGTTTGATTCACCTAGTTGATGAGGGCGGTAGAGCGGGAGATGAGCTCAATGTCGTTCCCATCAAGGATGATCTTATCCTTGACCTTCTCAGACTGTAGCTCCGCCAGATGCCGCAGCAACACCTCCGACAACCACAACAATAGCAGCAGCACCAATAAGGACCTGCATGACATTTCATATCATCATTACAGAAGAAAAAAATTAAGACACATCAATCATAATTTCTAACAACAACAATCATCATCAGTTAAGCACATAGTGAGCAAGAAAAAACAATGAATCTTGCATCCATAGTATCTCCTATCAATTTCAATAGTGCAAAATCAGCACACTTCAACATAAGCTCATCAGTTAAGCACTTGAGCCAACAAAAGAAACACTGTCAGACCAAAATATTAAAAAAGCTGCATGTTTAATCAGCTAAGCGTACAACAGATTCAGGAGAAGCACATGACACCACAACAAGCACATCAACAGACAGCAGCTATTGGAGATGATGCTCTAAGCCGAAAACATCGCACAAACACTAGCGGCAACTTAGCATATATAGCAGGAGCGGTGTCTGCTGACCTACTGCCGAGGAAAACACCATTATCTCGACTCCATACAAACACTATGGAAGCAGACTGGTACAAAATAGGCAGCCCGGCCGCCTGATACAAACAAAGAGAGAAGCATAATAGAAGTGCAGAAGTATGTATTACTAAGTAAATGTGTAGATAGTGGAGTGGACCATGCATATAAATTTCACTGGATATGATCACAAATTCATATGAGGTGTGCATATAAATTTTACAGGATAGGATCACAGAATCGCACAACCACTAGGCCTACCAATCACTTCAACCCAAACTAAAAATAGCAGAACTATATGTGAAGTTATTTATGCTGTAATTTTACTAACAGGAGATCATACAAACCTACTTCAGTACTGATTTGTGTAAATATAAGTCCCAAAGCTGGTTTAGTTTGAGAACTTAAGATCTGAATTTGAACATTCTAAATTTCACAGTTAGTTGAGGCTAACTTTTTTAGATGTAATGTAACAATTGAGACATCAATGGGGCACAACTTACTTAGCTACTAATGTTCAGCAAATTCAAAGATTGTATGTTCTAGCTAACAAAAATATAATACCATGCTTAGGAACTCGGAGCAAGAAAAAGTATGTGTCACTTAAGAGCTACCACAATTCATACTGGTCAAGGATAAAAACAGGTAGATAACATATAATTCTCAACATGATCATACATTGAATTCATTAAAGTCTATAGATTCATTTCTTAGATATTGAATTGGGAAATCACAAGAAAAGTAGATTAACCAATGAGTCCAGATAACACAAGAAGGCAAGCACTAGTAAATCTTGACTCTCGTGCCACTACATGTACATAACAAGTATTTGACACATTCTCCTCACGTATTCTCCAATCAAACACTTGACGGTGGCCAGAGAAAAATGAACAAAGGGAGAGACAAGTCGTCACCTTGCAACAGGGGGACTCATAGCTAGCAAAATCGAAACAAATTGAACCCGCGGCAGCAACTTCTATATAAAAAATTTGCTCAAAACGATGCTAAAGAGGAAGACACACTTTCTCAACATTGCATTCCAATCATATAGACCAAATTGCAAAAATAAGAGAAGTGGATAATCGTAGCCTAGATCACGCTGCAAAAAACATCAAAATCATAGAACATATAGGTTGCATCATGATTCTAAGAAACAATGCGCTAGAGAAGTAGGCTTGCAATGCAAACTTTCTGCAAAGGGTTGCAAAACAAACTTCCAACAGCCGCAAAAGCGTGTGAACTAAATAAATCCTAATAACAAACAGAGGGCACCAAGAAAGAAATAGAATAAATGTGTGAAGTAAACCATACTGGCAACTTCATTTTAGCACCAACAATCAGAAGAATGAGCATGTTAATTAGACTGTACATGCCTACACTATAACGCCCCGTGACCGATGTGCCAGGTGTCTTCTAGTTATTCACTGTTGTTGCCTTGTCATTGCTTGCATGTCATGCATTGCATATCATGTCATCATGTGCATTTCATTCGCATACATGTTCTTCTCATGCATCCGAGCATTTTTCCCGTTATCCGTTTTGCAATCCAGCGCTCCTATGCCACCCGGTGTCCCTTTCTACCTCTTTTCATGTGCGGGTGTTAAACATTCTCAGATTGGACCGAGACTTCCCATGCGGCCTTGGTTTACTACCGGTACACCGCCTGTCAAGTTTCGTACCATTTGGACTTCGTTTGATACTCCAACGGTTAACCGAGGGACCGAAAAAGCTTCGTGTGTGTTGCAGCCCAACACCCCTCCAAAGTGGATCAAAACCCACCAAAACCCCCTCTATCATGTCAGTCATTCGATCATGATCGCGTGGCCAAAAACTGCACCTCATTTGGACTCTCCTAGCTCCCTCTACCTATATATATGTGACCCCCTCCAAAAATTCGCGAATAAACCCTACCTTCTTCCTCCCCGCCCCGCCGCCGGACATGTCCGCACCGCCACCGGACGCGTCCGCCACCGCGCCCCGACCAATCCCGAGCTGCCACCTGCCCTACCCGCGCCGTCTACCGCGCACGGGCCCGTGGAGCCCATCTCTGGCTCGCCCCGGGCCGTGCCGGGCCCGAGGAGACCCGCAACCTCGCCGGATCTTCGCGCCGTCGCCGGCGACCGGAGCTCGCCGCCGCCACCTCGTTTCCTCCCCGGCTCGCCAGAGCGCCGCCTCCCGTCAAGCTCGACCTTGCCAGAATCCACCCGTAGACCGACCCCGCCGCCCTGCGTTTTCCCCATCTTCTTCTCCCTCTCCCTCACTGTTTCTCTCCCGCAGGTACCCAGGACGCCATGGATGGCCGCCCCAAGCTCCGACAGCAACCCCGCCGACCTGGGCTCCGTCCGCCACCGACCTTGCCCGGATCCGGCCGCCCACGCCCCGATCTACCCATTCCCGGCCTCCCCGACGCCTACCGGAGTCCCGCGTCGCCGCACCGTCGCTGTTGACTTCCACCAGAGTCGTCATGTACGAGGAATGGAGCTCCCCCGATCTGGATCCTGTTTTTCGTGCTGGTCGTTTTTCTCCTAATTCCCTAGATCCCAGTAATTTTATGCATATTTCATTGCATCATAATTTCATCACCGTGGCTCCGATTCGTGCGTGTAGCATATCTAAATGTTCGTCTCGAAGAGTACATCATTTCATCTCATCGCATCATTTTCATTGGAGCTCATCTTGATGCCCGAAATGTTGTTGGAACAGGGCTATGTGATGATTATGTCAGATCTGTTTCAGCAAATGGCCTTTTGTCATTTTTGCCATGATTAATGGGTGCATGGTATGATCCTGAGCTCTACGTGTGTTTTGTAATATGCCATGTTATCTTTACAGGGGTGTATGCCATGTATTTTTGTGATCTATGTGTTGACTAGCACAAGCATGCAAAGTAGCTTACTCAATGATGCTGATTTCAGGGACTTAGAATTTCACTAAGTCCTTGCCCTGTCCTTATTTTTATGCCATATGTTCATGTTGTTTCCTAGTGATCCGTGCCTCTTTTGAGGATGATCAGTAAGGATCTTTTGTAGATATTGTGGTGCTCTATCCATCCATGTCTTTGTTTGCATTCATTGAGCACCCTAGCTTGAGTCAATCGAGCTCTACGTTTGCTATAAAATGTTCCTGGCAGATTGTTAACATGTTTAGCGATTTTGCCGAGCTTGTTGTTGTTGATCCGTGCATGCTATGTTGTTGTTCTTGCCATGTCTAGCTTCTATGCCATGTCTACTTGATGGGTGTATGCTTAGTTTGTCATGCAATGCCTCGTAGTGAGTGCATCGAGCTTGTAAACATGCCTACTTGTTAACTGTTTTGCCATGCTCCAGTTTTTCACAAGTCTGAATCTTTTTATGTTTTTGCTATGTTCATATGCTTGCAATTGTATTTTCTGATCCCTTTTGGCTCATGGTCACTAAGGGACTTTTGTTATATGCTTTGAGTAGCTTCATGCCATGCCTTGCTTTTCCATGATATGTTCATGTAGCATGTTGTTTCATTGCTCTAAAGATTGCTTCGTGATGATAGATTCCTGACTTGTTGTTTATTTCACTAAGTCTGTAACCTGTTGTCTTTTGCACTTTTGCCAAGCCTGTTGGAACTTGTTAATGAGTGAATTAGCCGTAGCTCAGTGTTCATCTTTTGTCAAGTATCATGAGTGGATCCCTGGCATGTATTTTGTTGCCATGTTTGAGTGCTGTAGCATATTTATCTTGATGCATTTAGTTGGTCACTTGCTGATTATCGCAGACCGGTGCCATATTCGTTTTGCTTGTCATTTCCAAACCGTGCATCCGATTCCGGTGATCTTTATATCGATTTCAACCGAAATCACCTCCGCTTTCCAGTGGAACTCTTGGTTTTCCAAGTTGAGGCCAGATTCAATCATTCCTTTCCAAATCATGCATATGCATCACATACCGCATCCCGCATATCATGCCATGTTCATGTGTTGGTTGTTTACTATTTTGTGTGCTTCTTTCCAGTGTTGCTTCTTCGGGTTGGTTACGATTACGTCGTGTTTGTGAGGAACCATTCGGCTACATCCGTTTGTCTTCTTCATGGACTCATTCTTCTTCCTTGCGGGATTTCAGGCAAGATGACCATAACCTCGAAATCACTTCTATCTTTGTTTGCTAGTTGCTCGCTCTTTTGCTATGCCTATGCTGCGATACCTACCACTTGCTTTTTCATGCCACCCATATTGTTAAGCCAAGCCTCTAACCCACCTTGTCCTAGCAAACCGTTGTTTGGCTATGTTACCGCTTTGCTCAGCCCCTCTTATAGCGTTGTTAGTTGCAGGTGAAGATTGGAGCTTATTCCATGTTTGGTACATGGATATTTTGTTGGGATATCATAATATCTCTTATTTAATTAATGCATCTATATACTTGGTAAAGAGTGGAAGGCTCGGCCTTATGCTTGGTGTTTTGTTCCACTCGTGCCGCCCTAGTTTCCGTCATATCGGTGTTATGTTCCCGGATTTTGCGTTCCTTACACGGTTGGGTTATAATGGGAACCCCCTGACAGTTCGCTTTGAATAAAACTCCTCCAGCAAGGCCCAACCTTGGTTTTACCATTCGCCACCTAGCCTCTTTTTCCCTAGGGTTAGGCCAGCCCAAGGGTCATCTTTATGTTAACCCCCCCGGACAGTGCTTGTCTAAGTGTTGGTCCAAACTAGAGCCCCTTGCAGCGCCACCTCGGGGAAACTCGAGGGCTGGTTTTAGTTGTATGGATTGCTTATCCGGTGTTGCCCTGAGAACGAGATATGTGCAGCTCCTATCTGGATGTCGACGCATCGGGTGGTCTTGATGGACTTGTTTTACCATTGTCGAGGATGTCTTGTAACCGGGATGCCGAGTCTGATCGGATTTTCTTGGGAGAAGGAATATCCTTCGTTGACCATGAGAGCTTGTGATGGGCTAAGTTGGGACACCCCTGCAGGGATTTGAACTTTCGAAAGCCGTGCCCGCGGTTATGGGCAGATGGGAATTTGTTAATGTCCAGTTGTAGAAAACCTGAAGTTGATCTTAATTAAAATACATTAACCACGTGTGTAACCGTGATGGTTTCTTCTCGGCGGAGTCCGGGAAGTGAACACGGTGTTGGAGTTATGTTTGACGTAGGTTGTTCTAGGATCACTTCTTGATCATAGTTCATCGATCGTGCTTTGCCCTCTCTTCTCGCCCTCATTTGCGTATGTTAGCCACCATATATGCTAGTCGCTTGCTGCAGCTCCACCTCATACCTTTTACCTTACCCATAAGCTTAAATAGTCTTGATCGCAAGGGTGTGAGATTATTGACTCCCCATGACTCACAGATACTTCCAAAACCAGCTTGCAGGTGCCGAGGATACCGTGCAGATGACGCAACCGAGCTCAAGGAGGATCTAGATGAAGATCGTGTTCGTTATGTTGTTTCCATTTCCAGTTGATCAGTAGTGGAGCCCAGTTGGGACGATCGGGGATCTGTGTAGCATTTGGGGTAGTCTTCTTTTATTTTGGGTTCCATAGTCGGACCTTGTTTGTATTTGGATGATGTAATGTTTTATTCATGTAATTGTGTGAAGTGGCGATTGTAAGCCAACTATGTATCATTCCCCCTTTTATTTACTTACATGGGATGTTGTGAAGATTACCTCACTTGCGACATTGCTTTCAATGCGGTTATGCCTCTAAGTCGTGCTTCGACACATGGGAGATATAGCCGCATCGAGGGCGTTACAAGTTGGTATCAGAGCCTTCCCCGACTTTAGGAGCCCCCTGCTTGATCGAATCATTGTCGTTGTTGAGTCTAGAAAAATGTTTTGAGTCATTTAGGATTATATATATATATCGGAGAGCAGGACTTCTTTTTACTCCTCAGTCCCTTCGTCGCTCTGGTGAGGCATCCTGACGTAGAGTTTTGACTCTTCTCTTCTCAAATTTCACTAAATATTTTTTAGGATCACACAGGTATCTTGGAATCATTCCGATGGTTTTGTGATGAGAACATTGTTCTTGGTGCCTCCTGACATTTAGGGGTTGTGGCAGTGTCCCGGGGATTTGAGCTCCGAGGTGTTGTCGTCACAATTTTATCATTACAGTTCTGGAATACCTGAGTTTGCCGACATCGAAAATCTCTTTTATGCAGTTGTTAGTGAGATAACCTCGACGCCACCCAGTACTGGGGCGGGAGTTCGGGAGTATTGCCATGACTCGTATAACGGATGCTTTTCGAAGGTTGAGGTAAACGATTTCCGAAGTTTTCTTGGTTATGTGTTGAAGGATGGATACAGCTGGATGTAGGATTTGCTAGTTTTGGGTGAGATATTATGCTTCCCCTATATCCCCAACACCTGATTGCATAACCGAAAAGTTTCGGGAGTTTATAAGTGGGAATTCAAGTAGCTCTTAGGATATCTTTCCGACAGATGTATGATATGAAATTGGGGTTCGACGACTAGTGGTCCGCCTATCCACGGTTGGTTTTAAAGTGGTCTCATTGTGTCTTAAAGAGTCCTTGGCTATGCCGACTCGGGGACGCTTCGTATGTCATGTGCACTGCCTTGTACATGAAGGTGTTGTACGATCGAGCCTGTGTAGGCCCCACCACGAAAACTTCGGACGAAATCTCTATCATATGTTTGTTCCGGCTTATTCTGCAAGCCAATCCTTTGTTTTGTTTTGAGTTGTGGTATTCGAGTTGCTTCGAAGTCAAATGTTGATTCCATACCTTTCCTAAGCGGTGTTCTCATGTTCCTATGTGAATACCAATCCTTCATGATCATCGAGATTTTCATGTCAATCCATTTCAACCGGCGTGTTTCTCTTCAAGTGGATCCGATCATTCCAACATCCGCAAGATCAACTCAAGTCTTCTCAACGGTGTTTGTTTCATTCGTCTCGAAGTTGCCTTTGTTTTCCCGCCCACCCTCCCTTTTTCTTCGAGGACTCAGAATTCTTAATCAAGTATCCATCTTATTGGTTATGAAGCCTCTCCATTCTTTTCCGTCAATATTCTTACCCGGCGGTTCTCATGAATATCCTAACGGAGCTTGAAGTTCATCATTATTCATTCTTTTTCTTCTCCGGTGGATTCAATTCAAGCTTTTGGTGTTGATCATACCCTTTCCTCATTTCAATGCTTTCTCATGCCGGTGCAATTCTTAATCAGTCACCTCTCGCTATTCATTTGTTCCGGAGTGCTGAAGATATCTCAGAAGATGCTAGTGTTTATTCTCATTCATTCAAGATCTTTCGAGTTTGTTACCTCATTCAAGCCATTTAATTCAACAGGTGCTTTCTCTCTTTTGAATCGTTCTACGGTGTATCTTTTCAGTGGGCCCTAACCCACAGGTCTTTTTCCAGGATCTTACCTAACTCTTCTAATTTTCCCGGAGCTATCCTCAAAAATTCTTTTCGAAGTTGACGAAAGAATGGTCCATCATCAGTCATATGTATTTCTACAAGATCTTCCAAACTCTTTTCACCGTTGGCTCAACCTTCCTATTCGTCATCCCGGAGTATATAAATAATTCATGGTGGTGTTTTCTCGTCGTCATTCTCAACATCTGAAGACCGAAGAATAGTTTTACCTCCATATCTTATCCGTTCTCGCAGACATTCGTGGTTCTAGTTCGGGGCCATCCTCTCATAATTGTTTTGATTGTGAGAATACATTTCACCTATCCGGAGAAATTCAAGAGTCTTCTCAGTTTGAATATCCAGAGTCCATAAATTCAGGTTTATTCATTCTCAGCTTTCAGTTATCATTCTCCAATCTTACCGGTGCATCGTTCAAGTGATCTATAATCAGTCCATGATCTCTTCGTTCTCATGTATCTAAATCGTCTCAAGCATCTTCGTTTATTTCATAATTCTTCCCGGTGTTCCTTTATATTTACTTCATTCATTTCCAATTCTTACGGTGGTTCGTTCAAGATTCTCTTCCATGGTTATCATATTAATTCATTCGTTGTTTCATCTTACCGGTGGTTCGTGGAAGACATTCTCAAGTTTATGTTATATCTCTCTTAATCTTTTCTACGAGAATAAGTAATATGTCAAATCCATTGTTTGTCATCAATTTAATTGGTGAAGGATAAGCATAATGTAATTCTTATTCTTGTTTCATCGAGTGAACTCAATTCCCTATTCCGGAGGCTCATCAAATTCCTAATTTCAATTGTTTCATCTTCTCTTTTTCCCGGAGTTCCAACCTTTTTCAATTATTTCACCATGGAGATTCATCTAAATTGGTATAAGGGCTCACCTTGTGTTTTCAACTTCTCTTTCCTCCTGTTTGATCATTCTTTTGTTTACCGGAGTTCTTCATGGAGGCTCTACATGATGGTCCATCAAGGATTTAATTCCTTCTAGAAGTGTTCATTGAGATTATTTTCAGAGAAGCTCAAGAATACTTCATCTTGCAATCCAGAGTGCATTTCTTTCTACCGTATCATTGGAGGTGGTATTATGTCATTCTTGATATTTTGAGTTCATGTTTCATGATTCACATGTGGTTAAGAATGAGGTATTTTAAATCCATCAATCTCTTCTTTGGAGTTATCTTGGGTTATAGTTCACTTAAAGCCTTCTCTAAGGATTGTTGCTATTTATGGTGCTCATAAATTACCCAAGTTCTTCATTTTTCCTCCTGGTGAAATAGTTTCTCGTCTCCTTGTTCATATCAATCGAATTCTTCTTCCTGTGAGTGGCAGGTTCTCACCTCATAATTTTAAGATGTATTCCATAAGACCATATCAAGCTTATTCTTTTCGTTGTTGGTTTTCCAACAACTCTGTTCTAGCATTTGTTGTAAGCGTGCTCTCTCAAGATCTTGTTTCCCTTCGTTCATTCCAGTCCATTCTTACTGTCGTTCCGGAGGTATTGTGATGTTTCTCTCTTCAGCCCATTCTTCTTGTTCTTGTCAGGACCTTGTTCTTTTCATGTCTATCCATTTAATCGGAGTGTTGTGCCATTTTGCTCTAGTTCTTTTCGCCTTATCAAGCGTTGCATCTCTTTTCAATCGGAGTGCTGCCCGAAGTTGTTCTTCCATGTTCCTCTTTTATAACGGGGTATGTTTAACTTCGTTCATCTCCATTGTATTCTTTTCTCGAAATGGCTTAACCTTTTCAAGGTTCTTTGGTTTCACTCGTTTGTCAAAGGAGCAACTTGGTTTTACCTCTTCTCTTTCTCTTCCGTTTTCCCTCCGGTGCCATTCTAGATCTCGGGACGAGATCCTCTCGTAGTGGTGGAGTGTTGTAACACCCCATGACCGATGTGCTAGGTGTCTTCCAGTTATTCGCTGTTGTTGCCTTGTCATTGCTTGCGTGTCATGCATTGCATATCATGTCATCATGTGCATTTCATTCGCATACATGTTTGTCTCATGCATCCGAGCATTTTTCCCGTTATCCGTTTTGCAATCCAGCGCTCCTATGCCACCCGGTGTCCCTTTCTACCTCTTTTCATGTGTGGGTGTTAAACGTTCTCGGATTGGACCGAGACTTGCCATGCGGCCTTGGTTTACTACCGGTAGACCGCCTGTCAAGTTTTGTACCATTTGGACTTCGTTTGATACTCCAACGGTTAACCGAGGGACCGAAAAGGCTTCGTGTGTGTTGCAGCCCAACACCCCTCCAAAGTGGCCCAAAACCCACCAAAACCCCCTCTATCATCTCGGTCGTTCGATCACGATCGCGTGGCCGAAAACCGCACCTCATTTGGACTCTACTAGCTCCCTCTACCTATATATATATATATGATCCCCTCCAAAAATTCGCGGATAAACCCTACCTTCTTCCTCCCCCCGCTGTCGGACATGTCCGTGCCGCCACCGGACGCGTCCGCCACCGCGCCCGGACCAATACCGAGCCGCCACCTGCCCTCCCTGCCGTCCACCGCGCACGGGCCCGCGGAGCCCATCTCCGGCCCGCCCCGGGCCATGCCGGGCTCGAGGAGACCCGCAACCTCGCCGGATCTTCGCGCCGTCGCCGGCGACCGGAGCTCGCCGCCGCCGCCTCGTTTCCTCCCCGGCTCGCCGGAGCGCCGCCTCCCGCCGAGCTCGACCTCGCCGGACTCCACCCGCAGACCGACCCCGCCGCCCTACCTTTTCCCCATATTCTTCTCCCTCTCTCCCTCACCCTTTCTCTCCCGTGGGTACCCAGGACGCCATGGATGGCCGCCCCAAGCTCCGACAGCAACCCCGCCGACCTGGGCTCCATCCGACGCCGCCCTTGCCCGGATCCGCCCGCCCACGCCCCGATCTACCCATTCCCGGCCTCCCCGACGCCTACCGGAGTCCCACGTCGCCGCACCGTCGCCGTGGACTTCCATCGGAGTCGTCATGTACGAGGAATGGAGCTCCACCGATCTGGATCCTGTTTTTCGCACTAGTCGTTTTTCTCCTAATTCCCTAGATCCCAGTAATTTTATTTATATTTCATTGCATCATAAATTCATCACCGTGGCTCTGATTCGTGCGTGTAGCATATCGAAATTTTCGTCTCGGATAGTACATCATTTCATCTCATTGCATCATTTTCATTTGAGCTCATCTTGATGCCCGAAATGTTGTTGAAAGAGGGCTATGTGATGATTATGTCAGATCTGTTTCAGCAAATGGCCTTTTGTCATTTTTGCCATGATTAATGGGTGCTTGCTATGATCCTGAGCTATACATGTGTTTTGTAATATGCCATGTTATCTTTAAAGGGGTGTATGCCATGTATTTTTGTGATCTATGTGGTGACTAGCACAAGCATGCAAAGTATCTTACTCAATGATGCTGATTTCAGGGACTTAGAATTTCACTAAGTCCTTGCCCTGTCCTTATTTTTATGCCATATGTTCATGTTGTTTCCTAGTGATCCGTGCCTCTTTTGAGGATGATTAGTAAGGATCTTTTGTAGATATTGTGGTGCTCTATCCATCGACGTATTTTTTTGCATTTATCGAGCACCCTACCTTGAGTCAATCGAGCTCTACGTTTGCTATAAAATGTTCCTGGCAGATTGTTAACATGTTTAGCGATTTTGCCGAGCTTGTTATTGTTGATCCGTGCATACTATGTTGTTGTTCTTGCCATGTCTAGCTTCTATGCCATGTCTACTTGATGGGTGTATGCTTAGTTTGTCATGCAATGCCTCGTAGTGAGTGCATCGAGCTCGTAAACATGCCTACTTTTTAACTGTTTTGCCATGCTCCAGTTTTTCACAAGTCTGAATCTTTTTATGTTTTTGCTATGTTCATATGCTTGCAATTGTATTTTCTGATCCCTTTTGGCTCATGGTCACTAAGGGACTTTTGTTATATGCTTTGAGTAGCTTCATGCCATGCCTTGCTTTTCCATGATATGTTCATGTAGCATGTTGTTTCATTGCTCTAAAGATTGCTTCATGATGATAGATTCCTGACTTGTTGTTTATTTCACTAAGTCTGTAACCTGTTGTCTTTTGCACTTTTGCCAAGCCTGTTGGAACTTGTTAATGAGTGAATTAGCCGTAGCTCAGTGTTCATCTTTTGTCAAGTATCATGAGTGGATCCATGGCATGTATTTTGTTGCCATGTTTGAGTGCTGTAGCATATTTATCTTGATGCATTTAGTTGGTCACTTGCTGATTATCGCAGACCGGTGCCATATTCGTTTTGCTTGTCATTTCCAAACCGTGCATCCGATTCCGGTGATCTTTATATCGATTTCAACCGAAATCACCTCCCCTTTCCAGTGGCACTCTTGGTTTTCCAAGTTGAGGCCAGGTTCAATCATTCCTTTCCAAATCATGCATATGCATCACATACCGCATCCCGCATATCATGCCATGTTCATGTGTTGGTTGTTTACTATGTTGTGTGCTTCTTTCCGGTGTTGATTCTTTGGGTTGGTTCTGATAATGTTGCGTTTGTGAGGAACCATTCAGCTACATCCGTTTGTCTTCTTCATGGACTCGTTCTTCTTCTTTGCGGAATTTCAGGCAAGATGACCATAACCTCGAAATCACTTCTATCTTTGCTTGCTAGTTGCTCGTTCTTTTGCTATGCCTATGTTGCGATACCTACCACTTGCTTTTTCATGCCTCCCATATTGTTAAGCCAAGCCTCTAACCCACCTTGTCCTAGCAAACCGTTGTTTGGCTATGTTACCGCTTTGCTCAGCCCCTCTTATTGCGTTGTTAGTTGCAGGTGAAGATTGGAGCTTGTTCCATGTTTGGTACATGGATATTTTGTTGGGATATCACAATATCTCTTATTTAATTAATGCATCTATATACTTGGTAAAGGGTGGAAGGCTCGGCCTTATGCCTGGTGTTTTGTTTCACTCTTGCCGCCCTAGTTTCCGTCATATCGGTGTTATGTTCCCGGATTTTGCGTTCCATACACGGTTGGGTTATAATGGGAACCCCTTGACAGTTCTCTTTGAATAAAACTCCTCCAGCAAGGCCCAACCTTGGTTTTACCATTTGCCACCTAGCCTCTTTTTCCCTTGGGTTAGGCTAGCCCAAGGGTCATCTTTATGTTAACCCCCCCGGGCCAGTGCTTGTCTAAGTGTTGGTCCAAACTAGAGCCCCTTGCAGCGCCACCTCGGGGAAACTCAAGGGCTGGTTTTAGTTGTACGGATTACTTATCCGATGTTGCCCTGAGAATGAGATATGTGCAGCTCCTATCGGGATGTCGGCGCATCGGGTGGTCTTGTAACCGGGATGCCGAGTCTGATCGGATTGTCTTGGGAGAAGGAATATCCTTCGTTGACCGTGAGAGCTTGTGATGGGCTAAGTTGGGACACCCCTGCAGGGATTTGAACTTTCGAAAGCCGTTCCCGTGGTTATGGGCAGATGGGAATTTGTTAATGTCCGGTTGTAGAAAACCTGAAGTTGATCTTAATTAAAATACATCAACCGCGTGTGTAACCGTGATGGTCTCTTCTCGGCGGAGTCCGGGAAGTGAACACGGTGTTGGAGTTATGTTTGACGTAGGTTGTTCTAGGATCACTTCTTGATCATAGTTCATCGGTCATGCTTTGCCCTCTCTTCTTGCTCTCATTTGCGTATGTTAGCCAACATATATGCTAGTCGCTTGCTGCAGCTCCACCTCATACCTTTTACCTTACCCATAAGCTTAAATAGTCTTGATCGCGAGGGTGTGAGATTGTTGAGTCCCCGTGACTCACAGATACTTCCAAAACCAGCTTGCAAGTGCCGATGATACCGTGCAGATGACGCAACCAAGCTCAAGGAGGAGCTAGATGAAGATCATGTTCGTTATGTTGTTTCCGTTTCGAGAGTATTAGTAGTGGAGCCCAGTTGGGACGATCGGGGATCTGTGTAGCATTTGGGATAGTCTTCTTTTATTTTGGGTTCCGTAGTCGGACCTTGTTTGTATTTGGATGATGTAATGCTTTATTTATGTAATTGTGTGAAGTGGCGATTGTAAGCCAACTATGTATCCTTCCCACTTTTATTTACTTACATGGGAAGTTGTGAAGATTACCTCACTTGCAACATTGCTTTCAATGCGATTATGCCTCTAAGTCATGCTTCGACACGTGGGAGAAATAGCTGCATCAAGGGCGTTACATACACACACAAAATTCAAAACTATAACTGAGGCGAGAGGGGAAAGATATGGGGGTGGTAAGTGTCGACGAAGGACTCGACCATCTCTCTTCACTCCTCCTTAGTCTTCCTCACTCGTGGTTTATTCTCCTGCACCTGCACGCAACACCACCCCATTCCTTCAGACAACCAGACAAGATGTGCACAAACCGCACAAACAGATGCAGAGATTACTGAATATCTCAGACACTACATCTTCAGATATGACAAGGCAGGGAGAGGGAGGGGGTTACCTGCAGCTGCAGGGTGGGAGTTGAGCGAGGTCCAAGGTGAACTTCCTTGCTTCCTCCCTCCCTGCTCGGGTGGTTCTCCAATCCAACACATCCTCCAGGCCTAGCTAGGGTTTTTTCTTCTTCTCCCGCAGCAATAGAAAGGGAGTACCATGGCATCACCAACAGTATAGAACTGAGCGACAAACAAAAGCAGAAGCAAATCGAAATCGAAACGAATCAGGCACCTTGACGATGGAGCTCCATGGATGGCTTGGAGAAGGTCGGAGCAGAGGAGGCACAACGAGCACGAGATCTTCGAGTGCCCCGAGGGAGGAAGGAAGGAGGCGGTGGCAGGGCGACGCAGCCGATCTCCGTCGCTTCGCTTAGGTCCTGGCCGCCGGGTCGATCTGGGACTATGAGAGAAGGTGCACGCGATAGATGTAGGGGATCACCGGTGGGGAGGTCGCCGGGGTGGGGGTGGTGGGCGGCGGCGACGGCGCCGTGGGATGGGCGTGAATCGGGGAGGGAATGGAAGAGACAGATAGCTGCACGGGCTCGACGCGGTCAAAGGGCGGGAAGAAGTAGTCAGCGAGCAGCGGGTTGCTGCTGCTGTCGGCGTCCGCCATGGCGTCGAGGGCAGCGGTGGATTAGGCAGAGCGGGCAGGGGTGGCGGAAGGGGGTGGTCGGGGCTGGGGGAAGAAGGGGCAGCGACGGCGGGGGTGGCGGAAGGGGCATGTCGATCTGGATCGGAGGAGGCGCCGGTGCGTTGGATCAGTGAGTGTGTGGGGAACGCTGGAGGAGTGGGGTGGGGGCGGCAGCACGTCGAGATCCAGAGGGAGGGAGTGGGGTTGGGGCGGCGGTGGTGGTGGATCCAGAAGGAGGAGTTGTGTGCGGCGGCAGTGGATCCAGAGGGAGGGAGAGGGTGAGAGCGCTAGGGTTCGCTGCGCGGGGAGAGAGAGGAGTGGTGTGCGGTGGTTTTTTTGAGGGGGTGGGTGAGACCGTGAGAGGGTGAGGTGAGGGCCGTTGGATCCAGGAGGATCCGACGGTGATTTATCCATGATCCACGTGAGAGGCCCCTGGACCAATCAGAATGCAGTATACATGTATGATATTTTGACCATTTAAATTGGTCGTAATTGACTAAAAGTAAGGTGCTAAATCAAGTTAGCTATTTTATTATGACCTGAAAATTTGAAAAAAAAAACTTCTCATTGTGCCAGCAAATTTAACTATAGTTTTCAGGAATAATCACAAATTGAAATAAGACAAATATTTTTTAAAAGAGTTATGAGAAATGAGTTCTTTTAAATTATATTTTCATTTTTCGAGTGTCCAAAATGAGTTCTTTTGTGAAAGACCTACCATATACTTGTTACAAATTTTGACCAAATTAACTTTCTAAACTATTAGGACATATTTAATGCACAATTGACAAAATGGTTGGGTGCCAAAAGATTCAATCCACCTCCGATGAAAAAGACAAATTTCTGCCGATTCAGCAGGAAGCGGGTCAAATTTGAACTGCACCTGCCTCATAGTTTGCTCTTTATTTTTTTCCAAAAAACATTTCTAGGTACATAAGTATCTATTTAACCATATAAACACCAAAAAATTTCCAAGATTCAAGCACTAGCTAGGAACGGTCATGCCCGCCATTTTGAACGCTTTTTGAAACAGGCATAAAAAATTCAAAAAAAAATAAAAAAATTGGAAAACCTTCGCATTGTGTCATCATTTGTGACCAAGTTACCAGGAAAAATAATAAACTTTTAATACAACAATTCTTTAAAAAAGTGTTCTCAGAAATGAGCTATCATGCGTGAAGATTCATGGCTTTCAAGCCAAATGATCAATCTTATGGCCACGTTTATGGCATAGTTTGTTCAAATGATCTTATATTGTGCACAAGGGTGCATCTTGGAATTCCAAACAATGTTGCCGAAGGGAGTTTCCATTTTGTTTGCACGGAAAATTCATTTTCCATTTTTCAAGTTCCCGGAATGAGGTTTTTTTGTGAAGGAACTACCATATATTTGTTGCAATATTGGACAAAATCAATTTTATAAAATATTAGGCCATGTTTAATGCACAATTGACCAAATGGTTGGGTGTCAAAAGCCTTGATCCACCTTTGTTGAAAAAGACAAATTTCCGCCGATTCAGCAGGAAGTGGGTCAAATTTGAGCTGTAGCTGCCTCATAGTTTGCTATTTGTTTTTTTCAAAAAAATCATTTCTAGGTAAATAAGTATCTATTTAATCAGAGAAACATCAAAAATTTTCCAAGATTCAGCCACTAGCTAGGAACGGTTAAGCCCGCCGTTTTGACCGCATTTTGAAACTGGCATAAAAAATTCAAAAAATTCAAAAAAATGGAAAACCCTTCGCATTGTATCACTATATGTGACCAAGTTTCCAGGAAAAATAATAAACTTTTAATACGGCAATTATTTTAAAAAAGTGTTCTCAGAAACGAGCTATCATGCATGAAGATTCATGGCTTTCAAGCCAAATGATCAATCTTATGGCCACATTCTTGGCATAGTTTGTTCAAATGATCTCATATTATGCACAAGGGTGCATCTTGGAATTCCAAACAATGTTACCTAAGGGAGTTTTCATTTTCTTTGCACGGAAAATTCATTTTCCATTTTCCGAGTGCCCGAAATGAGTTTTTTTGGTGAAGGACCTACCATATATTTGTTTCCAAATGGGACCAAATCAATTTTCTAAAATACTAGACCATATTTAATGCACAATTGAAAAAATTGTTGGGTGTCAAAATCTTTGATCCATCTCTGGTGAAAACGACAAATTTCCGCCGATTCAGTAGGAAGCGGGTCAAATTTGAACTGCAGCTGCCTCATAGTTTGCTATTTATTTTTTCCAAAAATCATTTCTAGGTACATAAGTATCTATTTAATCAGAAATACATGGTTTGGTGGCAATATGTTGAGGTTTGGATGGTGTCCCAGGGCCCCAACTCCAAAGCGCGTAGACTCGCATGCTCGTCGCGTGGTCACCGCATGACCGTGGTGTTGCCACGCGTTTTGGGCGGCCTAGGCATGTCTAGTGGGTTGGGAACTCCCCTGATAGGTGTCATGAAGAAGAAGGCAATAGAAGAATCTTACGAGGAGACTGAACTGAGCTCAAACATGAATTAGCACCCAAGTGTTTGATTAGTGGTACGGGAAATGCACATGGCCAATGGGCCTGAGTTTTTTCCAAGGATGATCATCTACTAAGGAAACTATCTTGGAAAATTTGCAGCTCAAATGGAGGAGCCTATGTATCACTTGCTTTGCAACGTACCACACTGGACAGAAATATGAATGTTGAAGCCACACTCACATGTATTATTAGATGGGGCTCAAATTGTGTGGAGAGCTATGATTTGGGAATATAGAAGATGTGGCAAAAAATTAGCTCATTAGGATATGCCTAGCTAGTACTTCCTTCACAATAGTTCAAGTTGAACAAAAACTTTGGAAATTTGCCGAGGAAGATTTACCAGGCAAATGGAGTTGAATATTGTCATGAGGCAATTATTTGGATAGTAAAGAATGCCCAATTTTTTGGGAATTTTGGGAATGATAGAAATATACGTTACTTCACAACCTAGGGCAAAATTGACACATGGACATGACACATAGGCAAAACTGATGAGGTGGCGCCTAGTCATAGCAATCCACCACAACTTACAAGGTTATGAACATCTATATTGGTCATGACCAGCTAGAAGTAAGGCAGCGGATCAATGATGTCTGCTTTGTGACCTTTTCGTGTAAGGAAATTACGACCTTTCTAACCAAAATGGTCGATATAAGTTTAGTGTTTGGAGCCCCCCGAACAGCTTTTGACCAATTGGTCTCAAATGGTCGTAGTTCTATGAGAAATTCTTCCAGGGTCACTGACAGAAGGTCACTTGTTGACATATTTCTTGTAGTGGCAATGTCACTTTTCATGTTAATGGTAATGAGCTTACGGTACACTTTCCGGGGAAACAACCTCAAGTCCACAGTATCAATTCTATTGGAAAATTTTCAATGATTACTATTGGAGGTTTTGAAGTTCCTGTTTCTACTGTCAAGAAGAAATATGATATTCTTATTGTTGGGGACATGCATATCCCCGTTGAGGTAACCTAGTGTTATTCGAAGATTCTCCGGTTTCCTGTTATTCGAAAAGAGCTTGTTAAAAATACTTGATCAACCTTGTTAGTGGATTCCTTTTGATGAGCATGAGATGGATGAATTTAGAAAACACAACTGTCTGTACCCTCTTTTTATTTTCTGTTATTTATATTAAATAAAGCAAAAATAGTATTTTCTATCTATTTTCTGAATTATCCATGCAAAAAACCCAAAAATAAAAGTTCTCCAAATGCCCTGAAAATTTAGTATGATTTTTTCTAGAATATTTGAGAATATCTGGCATTGAGAACACACCAGGCGGACCCACCACGTGCCCACGAGGGTGGAGGGCGCGCCCTACCCCCTGGGTGCGCCCCACTGCCTCATGGACCCCACGTGGGTCCCCTCCACTTATTCCAGCACCCACACACTCCCTCTTCCTCTAGAAAAAATCATCCACCAGCTCAAACCCGAGTTCTTTCTCATCTTGCTGCCATTTTTGATCTCCTTGCTCAAAGCTCCATTCACACTGCTTTGGGGGATTGTTCTTTGGTATGTGACTCCTCCATTGGTCCAATTAGTTTTTGTTCTAGTGCTTTATTTATTGCAATTTTTTGCTGCTTAGGTGACCCTGTTCTTGAGCTTGCATGTCAAATTTATGTGGTCAAAAGTAGTTTTAATGCATGATATAGCCTCTAGGCACTTGTAGGAGTAGTTGCTATCAATTTTGTTGAGTTTGGTTCACTTTTATTTTGAGTCACTAAAAAATTTAGAATTTTTCAGAGGAAGAAATATGTTTAGGAGAATGTACCAAGGTGGTTCCTCAAGGAAGCAAGGCCCAAGGCCCGCAATACGCGAGCTGGACAATGAACTACCAAGAGAAGCTCAAGTGCGGCCTTGTGAATGGCCGTCAGAAAATTTCATGGTCCAGGCAGGAATTAAGGAGGAATTTGAAGCATATGTGCGTAACGCTGATCTTGAGAGCTTCGAGTCAGATAAGTGCCGTTAGTACCTCTATTTAACTGATTTATTTGTGAGAAGATTTAAATTTACATCATCACGCAATTCTCAAATTGTCCTGTTTGATCTTTATGATAAATCTTATACCATGGACTTAGAAGATTTTAATACTGCTTGTCAACTCCCACAGTGGGGTAGTGCTAGTGAGCCTCGCAAATCTGAATATAAAGACTTTCTTGCTAGTATAACTGTGGTGGAATCTAGGGAGATCACACAAGCAACCATAGGGAGCATTCATTTCCCTGCCATATATTATTTTGCTCTCTTTATAGGTAGATGCATTAACGGTAAGGACGAGGCATGTCACATGTGTGTTCCCTATCTTAGTGTTCTCAAGAGTGTTGTATTAGGAGATAGACAATATAACTTGGGGGCCATTGTTGCATGTAGGTTGCATAATAATAGTATTAATGGAGATTTCTTTGGTGGAATTTATGCAACCCGTTTAGCTGATTTTCTTGAGATACCCATACGTGGAGATGATATTGAGTTGCCTCCTGCTTATTTAGATTATAATGATGTGCTTCGTCGTCAGTTTGTTGAGAGGAACGATCAGTCCCTCCAGTACCGACTAATCTTTGACAAACGACGCACCTATCATGTCACTCTCCCTGCTCCTACTTTCTCTGACTTTCAAGCAAAAAGGAGATATGTTATAACCAGGGAGGAGGCGAACGAGTACGAGAGGAGGACGGAGGCAGCTCGCCTCCAAGTTGCAGCCCTCCAGGCAGTAGCCGATGCATCTCAGTACGACCCAAGCTTCAACTTAGGATATCCACCAGGCCATCCATGGGCATAGACCAACTTAGGACAAAAGCCTAAGCTTGGGGGGGAGTACGTATTTCTCACCGATATTACATTCATGTTTTCATACTCATGCTAGTTGTCGATGCTCATACTTTTTTATTGTATCATCCATGCTAGTTTATTTTTGTTTTAAGCTTTATTCTTGTGTGTTTGAAAAACCTTAAGAAAAATCAAAAAAATTAGTTGTAGCTTTTAACTAGTTTACTTTCCATGCCTGTAGTAGCAGTAAGTAAAAAGAAAACCCAAAAAGATTTCTCGGTCTTCTTTTGCTTGTTGGGAGCTTTCCCGTGTAAATAGGTTTGTTCCTTTCCTTTTCTTTGGGGGCCGAGAGGAGAAGACCATGATGAAATTGTTGAGTGGTTCTTATATGCATTATTGTTCATCTAACAAAGAGCCCATATTACCTTGTCTTCTCCCTTCAATTGAATGCTTGCAGATTCCAGCTTAGTCCAATGCACGTGCACTATTATTATCCACACTATTTGGTCGTGCAAGTGAAAGGCAATAATGACGATATATGATGAATTGATTGAGATGAGAAAAGTTGGCACTACTAGGGAAAACCTTATGCACAGAAACTTACCAGTAGCGCGGGACAAAAAGAAGCACTACTACAATTTACCACTAGCGCATGTTACCCAAACACGTTGCAGCTAAGATAATAGCAGTAGTGCGTCTAACTGTAGAGGCGCTACTACTACAATTCTCCTTACTATTCTCGCCAGGGTACCTATAGTAGTAGCATGCCTTAGGAAAGCGCGCTGCTGCTAAGATTGTTGTAGCAGCGTGTTTCACGCAGGAAGCGCTACTGCTAAGGAAAGGAAAATATGAAAAACATATAGAAAAGTAAATGAAAATGAAAGAAATAGAAAAAGGGGAAGGAAAAAAAGAAAATGTGAATGAAAATAAATGAAAAAGAAAAATAAAGGAGAAATATGTAGCGGTAGTGGGCTTTATGGACAGGCGCTATAGCTAATGTAGCAGTAGCGCCTTCCGTGGAACGCGCTGTTGCTACTTTCCACTTAACCAACCGTTTTCTTCTTCCCCAATGCCCACTTCCCCCAAATCCAACACGCGTGCGTCTGCTGTCGCCGCCGTCATCGCCCGGCCGCCGCGCGCTCTCCCGTCACCCTCTACACGCCGTCGACGCCGCCCCCGACCCCGACCTCGACACCGCCCCCGACCCCGACCTCGACACCGCCCCCGACCCCGACCTTGACGCCTCCCTACATCGCCGCCCTCCGCCATGCGCCCGCCGCCCTGACCCCGACCTCGTCCTCGACCTCGATGCCGCGTGCCCCCTCTCCCTAACTTCGCCGGCACCCGAGGTGAGCATGCCCTCCTCCTCCTCGTCCCCTACCTCTGCCTAGTTAGGGTTCTTAGGGTTAAATTTCAGAGTTCATCTAATTAGTTAGGGTTCATCAAATTAGATGCTAATTATGGCAGTAGTTGTTAAATAGAATTAGTTTTAGAGTTCATTAAATTAGTCAGGGTTAAATTTTAGAGTTCATCAAATTAGTTAGGGTTAAATTTAGAGTTCATCAAATTAGTTAGGGTTCATTAAATTTTAGAGTTCATCAAATTAGTTAGGGTTAAATTTTAGACTTCATCTAACTAGTTTTTAATGTTTTTTAGTAAGTGTTTAATGGAATTAGTAAGAAAATTAATATAACTAGTTGAACTAGTTTATTTTTAGTAAAAACTAGTTTATTTTTATTTATAGTAAGTGCTTAATTGAACTAGTTGAGTTAATACAACTATTTTATTTTTAGTACGAAAATTAATAGAACTAGTTTCTTTTTTAGTTAAAGCAATTATTCCCGCATCGACGTCGATGATGCCTATCCCGCATCCTCGTTGTCGAGTCGGCGGAGGACACCTGCGTCAGCAGATGGGCCATGTCCGGGACTAGGCTCCACCGGGGTGGTACTGGGAGGCGCTACCTACCGGGTGGCGTAGGTTGGTGAGTTGTCAGCCCGTCATTGACCCGAACCTTCTTTGGTGGCGGTCGCGTGGGCCAGTGACGGTCCAGAGGCTCGAAGACCCCGTGGAGGTGGTGCGTCACCGTGTCAGTGAGGAGGACGCGCACGTCCGTCGCTACTTGTTTGTGTTGGAGCACAAGTTCTCCAATACCTGGCAGGTTCTCCAGGGATCTCACTGGAGCTATGATCCTGTGATGGTTCCTTCTCTAGGGATGTCCACCGCCCGCGCCGATACCCGTCGTGCGCTAGGGTTTTAGTTGTATTAGTGATGTTATATGTATGATACTATTCGGGATGTATTAGTGATAATATTCGACGATGTACGAACGCATGAGATGATTTACTTTTGCTTATTGAATGCATGATAATTTGAATACTTTATTTATTTTACGATTTGGTTTTGCTTATTGAATGCTCATGTCAATATGAGTCCTATAAGATATTTTGAAATGTATATCTTGTATTGCTCAAATAGGATATGTGCTTGCCCAAGTGGCCAGTCATGTTTGCAGGTTACACCTCCGAGTGGCCTATGTTTTGCCAGAGTGTTGATTCATTTCCGTTCCGGCAAATCTCAGGCACTCGATATGTCCTATTTTAGCAAAGGTCATGCCAGATTTTTCCGTGAATTTTGGCATGACTTGTGCCAGAATATGTAGGAAATATCGAGTGCCCCGGATTTGTGTGTTGAGTATCCTGGTAGTTGCCTTCGATCGATTTTAATTTCAATTAATATTTCAACTATGAACATAGGAAATGTCTGACGATGAAAAGGATTTCGGTATCTGCGAATACTGCGAAGACGAGCGCGGCCTGTGCGACAGAATCTTCCTAGATGATGATAGGCGCTTCAGCATCAAGCTGGACGAGAACTTCGAAGTGGATACAGTAAGTCACAATGACAAGTCTTTTTTCGTAATTAAGCATGACATCTGCTTCATTTGCTTCAACTTACAATTTACTTTTTTACTATTCTACTAGCGTATCCCCTGCCATGCAAGAGTTTTTGTCTTGGATAAGATAGGTTTCAGTTCTATGAAATATACTATGGAGGTAAAGAGAGTTTACTTGAAGACCGAGCATGGTTATACTTTCCATGCAAAATTATACAACGCACACACCTACACCTATTTTGAATGCAAAACTTGGCAAGCACTATGCAAGACTTATGCATTTGAGCCTGATATGGTTATCACCTTTGATATTCGTCCGGAAGATGATATTGAAGGTAATATCGACATCTGGTTCGATGTGCAGACGCCTCCAGTTATACCATTATGTGAGTTTCTCAACCATATTTATGTCTTTGATATTGTTTATTCAAAAATAGTTGACAACTAATTTCTATTGACAACTTATTTCCGTTCAAGCAAACATGTCCAGCGCTTGGTAGACATGACCTACTACTGTCCCGGGGCTAAACTAAACTGCGAAGAGATAAGTCATTATGTTTCATGGCTTGAGGATCTTCATACTGTCAAGAAAAATTATTTTTATGGACTTAAAAATCTTAGTACTCAAAATGTGCGACCAATAGTGTTCATACTGAACTACGGTCACATCTATTTAGGAAAGATGGTAAGATTTTTCCTATTTGTCCTCAGTGCATCTTTTACATACATTATTTTTTAAGCTAAACTTCATTGCTAAGTATGTTACTATACAATGTTCTTCAATAGGGACTCCCGATGAATGTTGTTCCTCATTGGATCGAGACTAAAGGTCGCATGAGAATTGTTAGCTTACGGCCAAGATTTCCTACAATGCACTTTAGTGCATTCAGGATTTCTAATAGTGAGGAATGCTTAATACTTAAAGACTGGAGCAAAATTGTGAACGATCGCAGAGAAGCACTAGGGGGCAGCAATCTGAAGCGCAGCCCATGATTAGGAGACAGGTTCATCTGCATGCTCCAACTTGATGGAGCAAGAGTGCTACACATGTTTTATGTTATTTTAGCTGAGAGAGAGAGAGCAGCAGGAGTGATTAGCTAGCTAGAAATGAGTTGTGATGATTAAATAGCTAGTGTTGGTGGTAATGACTATGATGATTATTATTAGCTAGTGTTGGTGGTGATTAGATAGCTACCGCAGCTAGTGTTGGTGGTGATCAGCTAGCTAGAATGATTTTGAAGATGATGATGTGTGCTACACTATGACTATGATGATTAAATAGCTACCGTTGGTGGTAATGACTATGATGATGATTAAATAGCTTGTGTTGGCGGATTATATTCAAGTGGAGGCAACATGTGGTGCACATCGAAAGTACTGCTAGTCCAAACTAGATCAAGTTTGGATTAGTAGTATACTTTTGACATGCACCACATGTTCCCTCCACCTAAACCTAATCCACCTTCATTTGACACCCTATTATGGACATATAGATATAGCAACCTCATAATTGGTATTGTGCCAAAATATGTATAAAGGCGTATAAATACACTAAAAATAAAAAAAATGAGAAAAAGAATACTAGTAGCGATGGAGAGTAAACATGCTTAAACTAGCTATATTAGCAGTAGCGCTGGAGTGAAGAAACGATGCTGATATATGTCTTAGCACCAGCGCGCGTAGCATGCGCTACTGCTAAGGAATAGCTGTAGCGCCTTATCAGTAGCGCGTCCTCCCGAGCTACTGATAGGCAAAATACCCGCGCTACTGCTGGGGTTTTCCCAAGTAGTGTGGTATGAACTCGACCTCTCTTGTTTTTGTAAATATGATTAGTCCATCGTTCCTGATTCAGCCTATTATGAATGAAACATATTTGCAATGACAATTAGAGATAATAGTTGCTTATGCCATGCTTAATTTGCTAGGAGTTTATAATGGTTTACCTTGCGTGCCAACATGCTATTAAAATGGTCGTGATGTGGTATGATAGGGTGGTATCCTCCTTTGAACGATTCGAATGGCTTGACTTGGCACATGTTCACACATGTAGTTGAAAAAAATCAACATAGCCTCCACGATATTTATGTTCATGGTGAATTATATCCTACTCATGATTGCATTCAGTGTTGATTAATTTTAATGCATGTTCATGACCGTTGTCGCTCTCTAGTTGGTCGCTTCCCAGTCTCTTTCTATCCTTCACTTGTACTAAGCGACAATACTGCTTGTGCATCCAACTCCATAAACCCCAAAAGTTATTCCATATGAGTCCACCATACCTTCCTATATACGATATCCACCTGCCGTTCCAAGTAAATTTGTATGTGCCAAACTCTAAACCTTCAAATAAACATTCTGTTTTGTATGCTCGAATAGCTCATGTATCAACTAGGGTTGTGATACGTCTCCGTCGTATCTACTTTTCCAAACACTTTTTCCCTTGTTTTGGACTCTAACTTGCATGATTTGAATGGAACTAACCCGGACTGACGTTGTTTTCAACAGAATTACCATGGTGTTATTTATGTGCAGAAACAAACGTTCTCGGAATGACCTGAAACTTCACGGAGCCACTTTACAGAAAATATGAAAAAATACCTGCAAAAGATGAAGGCCAGGGGGGCCCACCACCTCTCCACGAGGGTGGGGGCGCGCCTACCCCCTGGGTGCGCCCCCCTACCTCGTGGGCCCCCTGTTGCCTCTCTGACTCCAACTCCATATATTGTGTTTCGGGGAGACAAATCAAAGAGAAGAAATCATCGCGTTTTACGATACAGAGCCGCCGCCAAGCCCTAAAACATCTCGGGAGGGCTGATCTGGAGTCCGTTCGGGGCTCCGGAGAGGGGAATCTGTCGCCATCGTCATCATCAACCATCCTCCATCACCAATTTCATGATGCTCACCGCCGTGCATGAGTAATTCCATCGTAGGCTTGCTGGACAGTGATGGGTTGGATGGGATCTATCATGTAATCGAGTTAGTTTTGTTAGTGTTTGATCCCTAGTATCCACTATGTTCTGAGATTGATGTTGCTATGACTTTGCTATGCTTAATGCTTGTCACTAGGGCCCGAGTGCCATGATTTCAGATCTGCCCCTATTATGTTTTCATCAATATATGGGTGTTCTTGATCCTATCTTCCAAGTCTATAATCACCTATTATGTGTTATGATCCGTTAACCCCGAAGTGACAATAATCGGGATACTTACCGGTGATGACCATAGTTTGAGGAGTTCATGTATTCACTATGTGTTAATGCTTTGTTCCGATACTCTATTAAAAGGAGGCCTTAATATCCTTTAGTTTCCGTAAGGACCCCGCTGCCACGGGAGGGTAGGACAAAAGATGCCATGCAAGTTCTTTTCCATTAGCACATATGACTATGTTCGGAATACATGCCTACATTATATCAATGAACTAGAGCTAGTTCTGTGTCACCCTAGGTTATGACTGTTACATGATGAACCGCATCCGGCATAATTCTCTATCACCGAACCATTTCCTACGAGCTTTCCATATATTGTTCTTCGCTTATTTACTTTCCCGTTGCTATTCCTATCATCACTACAAAATAGCAAAAACATTACTTTTACTACTATTACCTTTTGCTACCGTTACCACAACTATCATATTACTTTGCTACTAAACACTTTGCTGCAGATATTAAGTTTCTAAGTGTGGTTGAATTGACAACTCAGCTGCTAATATTTGAGAATATTCTTTGGCTCCCCTGGTGTCGAATCAATAATTTGGGTTGAATACTCTACCCTCAAAAACTGTTGTGATCCCCTATACTTGTGGGTTATCAAGACTATTTTCGGGTGCCGTTGCCGGGGAGCATAGCTCTATTCTTTGAGTCACTTGGGATATATATCTGCTTATCATTATGAAGAACTTAAGAGATCCAAAAACCAAGATCTATCCCTCAACTACGAGGGGAGGTAAGGAACTGCCATCTAGCTCTGCACTTGATTCGCCTTATCTTTTGAGTAAGCTTGCGACACCTACACCTGCTTCTGCTATTCGTTCTGATATGTCGCATGTTATTGATGATGCCACTTCTACTATGCATGATACTTATGATGAAACTACCTCTATGCCTGATACTACGGTGCCACTTAGTGATTTTCTTGATGAACAACTTGCTAGGGCTAGAGAGATTGAAAATATTGAATCTGATAATACTGATGAAAGTGATGATGAAGAATCACTTGTTATTCCTAAGGGTTATGTTTTTGATCAAGAAGCTTCTTTCGCTATTTTAGCTTGCAAAAATAGAAATGAACTCAAAAGGTTATTAGCTAAATGGAGTAAGCAATCTCTAAATGCTAGAATGAAATCGGACCCTGCTTTTGCTACTTCACCTATCTTTGTTACTGATAAGGATTATGAATTCCCTTTTGATCCTAATATAATTACTTTGGTTGAATCTGATCCTTTTCATGGTTATGAATCTGCAATTGTCGTGGCACATCTTACTAAGTTGAATGATATAGCCACCCTGTTCATTAAAGATGAGAGAACTCGTTACTTTTACATCCTTAAAATATTTCCGTTCTCATTAAAGGGTGATGCTAAGATATGCTTTAATTCTCTTGATCCTGGTTGTGTGTGTAGTCCCCAGGATATGATTTATTACTTCTCTGCTAAATATTTCCCTGCTCTTAAGAAACAAGCTGCCTTAAGGGATATATATAATTTTGTGCAAATTGAAGAAGAGAGTCTCCCACAAGCTTGGGGGAGGCTTCTCCAATTACTTAATGCTTTGCCTGATCATCCTCTTAAGAAAAATGAAATACTTGATATATTTTATGATGGACTAACCGATGCCTCCTGAGATTACCTGGATAGTTGTGCTGGTTCTGTTTTCAGGGAAAGAACACCGGATGAAGCTGAAATTCTATTGAACAATATGTTGACAAATGAAAATAATTGGACACCTCCGGAGCCAATTGCTGAGCCTATTCCTAAACCAACTCCGAAGAAGGGGGCATTCTATTTCTCAGTCCTAAAGATATGCAAGAGGCAAAGAAATCTATGAAAGAAAAGGGTATTAAAGCTGAAGATGTTAAGAATTTACCTCCTATTGAAGAAATACATGGTCTTAATTTACCGCCTGTTGAAGAAACATATAATCTTAATACATTACCTATTGAAGAAACTCATGGTCTTGATAACCCGACACAGGTAGTAAATGTAAATTCTCTCTATACATATGATAAAGCTGAAATCCCATTAACTAAATTTGCTAGCCCATGCTTAGATGAGTTTGATAAATTTATGGCTAAGCAAAAAGACTTTAATGCTTATTTTGGTATACAATTGAAATACAATTCAAATATGCTTGAACACTTGGGTGACTATATGGCTAATGTCAAAGGTGAACTTAAACTTATTAGTAAACATGCTTCTATGGTTACCGCTCAAGTAGAACAAGTACTTAAAGCTCAAAATGATTTGCTCAATGAATTGAATAGTAAAGATAATGATAATGTTGTTAGAGTGGCTACTAGAACTGGTAGAATGACTCAGGAACCTTTGTATCCTGAAGGCTAACCTAAGAGAATTGAGCAAGATTCTCAGAGAAATAATATAGATGTACCTAGTTCTTCTAAATAGAAGAAAAATAAAAATGATAGGACTTTGCATGCTTCTAGTGATCCTATTGTTGAAACATCTGAGAATCCAAATGATATTTCTATTTCTGATGCTGAAACTCAATCTGGTAATGAACCTGAAACTAGTGGTAATGTTAATGATAATGTTCATGACGATGCTCAACCTAGTAATGATAATGACATAGAAATTGAACCTGTTGTTGATCTTGATAACCCACAATCAAAGAATCAACATTATGATAAAAAGACTTTGTTGCTAGCAAACATGGTAAAGAAAGAGAGCCTTGGGTTCAGAAACCCATGCCTTTTCCTCCCAAACCATCCAAGAAAAAGGATGATGAGGATTTTGAGCGCTTGGCGGAAATGATTAGACCTATCTTTTTTCGTATGCGATTAACTGATATGCTCAAAACCAATCCTTATGCTAAGTACATGAAAGATATTATTATAAATACAAGAAAGATACCGGAAGCTGAAATTTCCACCATGCTTGCTAATTATACTTTTAAGGGTGGAATACCAAAGAAACTTGGAGATCCAGGAGTACCCACTATACCATGCTCCATTAAAAGAAACTATGTTAAAACTGCTTTATGTGATCTTGGAGCCGGTGTTAGTGTTATGCCTCTCTCTTTATATCGTAGACTTGATTTGAATAAGTTGACACCTACTGAAATATCTTTGCAAATGGTTGATAAATCAACTGCTATACCTGTCGGTATTTGTGAGGATGTGCCTATTGTGGTTGCAAACGTTACTATTTTAACGGACTTTGTTATTCTTGATATTCCCGAGAACAATAGTATGTCTATTATTCATGGAAGACCCTTTTTGAATACTGCAGGGGCTGTTATTGATTGCACTAAAGGCAATCTCACTTTTCATGTTAATGGTAATGAGCATACGGTACACTTTCCGAGGAAACAACCTTAAGCTCATAGTATCAACTCTCTTGGAAAAAATCCATCGATTATATTTGGAGGTTTTGAATTTCCTCTTCCTACTGTCAAGAAGAAATATGATATTCTTATTATTGGGGATGTTCATATACCCGTTGAGGTAACATAGTGTTATTCGAAATTTCTCCGGTTCCATGTTATTCGGAATGAGTTCGTTAACAAGACTTGATCAACCTTGTTAGTGGATCCCTTTTGATGATCATGAGATGGATGAAACTAGAAGGCAGAACCTTCTGTACCCCACTTTTACTTTCTGTTATTTATATAAATAAAATAAAAATAAATATTTTTCTGTTTGTTATCTGATTATCCGTGCAATATAAAAATACCTCGAAAATAAAAGTTCTCCAAATGCCCTGAAATTTAAATATGTTTTTTCTAGAATATTTGAGAAAATTTGGCACTGAGAACACAGCAGGGGGGCCAACCACCTGTCCACGAGGGTGGAGGGCGCGCCCCCTGCCTCGTGGGCCCACGGTGGCCCTCCTCCACTTATTGTTTCACCCATACACTTCCTTCTTCCTCCCACAAACACGAATATCCAGCTCAAACCCGAGTCCAAGCTCGTTTTGCTGCCATTTTCGATCTCCTTGCTCAAAGCACCTCTCACAAAGCTGCTTGGGGAGATTGTTCCTTGGTATGTGACCCTTCCATTGGTCCAATTAGTTTTTGTTCTGGTGCTTTATTCATTGCAAATTTTTGCTGCTTAGGTGACCTTGTTCTTGAGCTTGCATGTCAAATTTATATGGTCAAAAGTAGTTTTGATGCATGATATAGGCTCTAGGCGCTTGTAGGAGTAGCTGCTATCAATATTATTGAGTTTGGTTTACTTTTATTTTGAAGTTACTAAAAAATTTCAGAATTTTTCAAACAAAGAAATATGCTTAGGAAAATGTTCCAAGGTGGTTCTTCAAGGAAGCAAGGACCCAGGCTTGCAATGCGTGATGCTGATGACGAGCCACCAAGAGACGCTCCAGTGCGTCCTTGTGAATGGCCTTCTGAGAACTTGATGGATCGAGTGGGAATTAAGGAAGAATTCAACACATATTTGCTTAACGCTGATCTTGTGAGCTTCGAGGAAGATAAGTGCATCTAGTATCACAACCTCACAGTACCTTTGTGAGGAGGTTTGAATTTTCAACTTCACGTAATTCCCCAACTGTCCTGTTTGATATTTATGATAATTCTTACACTATGGACTTAGAGGATTTTACCACTGCATGCAAATTTCCACAATGGGGTAGTATAAGGGATCCTCGCAAATCTGAATTTAGAGATTTTCTTGCTAGCATAACTGTGGGAGAATCTAGAGATATTACACAAGTTACCATAGGGAGCATTCACTTTCCTGCTATACATTAGTTTGCTCTGTTCATAGGTAGATGCATCGATGGTAAAGATGAGGCATGTCACATGTGTGTCCCCGATCTCAGTATTCTTAGGAGTGCTGTGTTAGGAGACCAATCTTATAATTTGGGAGCCATTGTTGCACGTAGGTTGCATCTTAATAGATTTAATGGAGATTTCTTTGGAGGAATTTATGCAACCCGCATAGCTAATTTTCTTGGTGTAGCCATACGCGAAGATGATATTGAATTACCACCTTCTTACCTAGACTTTAATGTTATGGTTCACCACCAGTTTGTCGAGAGGAATGAATCACCTCTCCAGTATCGACTAATCTTTGACAGACGTCGTGCTGTCCATATTACTCTCGCTGCTCCTGCCTTCTTTGATTATCAGGCAAGAGGAAGATATAACATTACCAGAGAGGAGGCAGATGAGTATGAGAGGAGAGCGGAGGCCGCTCGTCGCCACGCTGCAGCTCAGCAGGCAATAGCCGCTGCGTCTCAGTACGACCCCAACTACTATTATGGATATCCGCCAGGCCAGCCTTGGCCATAGACCAACTTAGGCCAAAAGCCTAAGCTTGGGGGAGTACGTATTTCCCACTGACATTACATTTATGTTCACACACTCATTGCTAGATGTCGGTGCTCATACTTATTCATTGTATCATCCATGTTAGTTTATTTCCTTTTTTATGCTTTCTTCTTGTGTGTTTCATAAACCTTAAGAAAAACCAAAAAGAATAGTTGTAGCTTTTAATCAGTTTAATTTCCATGATTGTAGTAGTAATTAAAAAGAAAACCCAAAAATATTTCACGTTCTTCTTTTGCTTGTTGGGAGCTTTCCTGTGTAAATAGTTTTATTTCTTTTCTTTTCTTTGGGGGTCGATAGGAGAAGACCATAGTTAAATTGTTGAAGTGGCTCTTATATGCGTTATTGTTGATCTGACAAAAGAGCCCATATTGCCTTGTCTTCTCCTGTTTATTGAATGCTTGCAGATTCTAGCTTAGTCCAATGCACGTGCAGTATTATTATTATTCACACTATTCAGTCGTGCAAGTGAAAGGCAGTTATCATGATATATGATGGACTGACTGAGATGAGAAAAGCTGGTATGAACTCAACCTATTTTGTTTTTGTAAATATGATTAGTTCATCATTCCTGATTCAGCCTATTATGAATAAACATGTTTGCAATGACAATTAGAGATCATAGTTTCTTGTGCCATGCTTGATTAGCTATGAGTTATAACGGTTTACCTTGCGTGCCAACATGCTATTGAGATAGTTATGATGTGGTATGATAGGGTGGTATCCTCCTCTGAATGATTTAAGTGACTTGACTTGGCGCATGTTCACGCATGTAGTTGAAACAAAATCAACATGGCCTTCACGATATTTATGTTCATGGTGGATTATATCCTACTCATGCTTGCATTCGGTGTTGATTAATTTTAATGCATGTTCATGACTGTTGTCGCTCTCTAGCTGGTCGCTTCCCAGTCTTTTGCTAGCCTTCACTTGTACTAAGCGGGAATACTGCTTGTGCATACAATCCCTTAAACCCCAAAGTTATTCCACATGAGTCCACTATACCTACCTATATACGGTATCAACCTGCCGTTCCAAGTAAATTTGTATGTGCCAAACTCTAAACCTTCAAATAAATATCCTGTTTTGTATGCTCGAATAGCTCATGTATCAACTAGGGTTTTCTGTATCTTCCATGTTAGGCGGGTTATTCTCAAGAGGAGTGGACTCCGCTCCTCACTCACGAGATAAATGGCTGGTCACCGGGATGCCCAATCCCATGCTTTATGCAAACTAAATCAAAATAATTGCAAACAAAACTCCCCCTGGGACTCTTGTTAGTTGGAGGCACTCGTTGTTTCGAGCAAGCCATGGATTGATGCTTGTTGGTGGAAGGGGGAGTATAGACTTTACCATTCTGTTTGGGAACCGCCTATAATATGTGTAGCATGGAAGATATCGCCATCTCTTGGTTGTTATGTTGACAATGAAAGTATACCTCTCAAAATATTATTCACCTCTATTTCAAAACCGAGCTCTAGCACCTCTACAAATCCTTGCTTCCCTCTATGAAGGGCCTATCTATTTACTTTTATGCTGAGTCATCGTCCTCTTATTAAAAAGCACCAGTTGGAGAGCACCGCTGTCATTTGCATTCATTACTATTAGTTTACATTGAGTATGACTTGACTGGATCTCTTTTACCATGAATTACAATGTCTAGTCAGTCCTTGGTCTTCAAAGGTGCTCTGCATTTATATTTTGGGGTCTCAGAAAGGGCTAGCGAGGTACCACCTTGTTGTATCATATTATGATTGTTTTGAGAAAGTGTTGTCATCCGAGATTTATTATTATGGCTCGCTAGTTGATTATGCTATTAGTATGAGTAAACTTGAGACCTATGCGTTATTGTGAAAGTGGTTAGTTATAATCTTTGCTGAAAACTTGAATGCTGGCTTTACATATTTAAAACAACAAGAGCAAACAGAGTTTGTAAAAGTTTTTCTTTATCACTTTCAGTTTGTCAACTGAATTGCTTGAGGACAAGCAAAGATTTAAGCTTGGGGGAGTTGATACGTCTCCGTCGTATCTACTTTTCCAAACACTTTTGCCCTTGTTTTGGACTCTAACTTGCATGATTTGAATGGAACTAACCCGGACCGACGCTGTTTTTAGCAGAATTACCATGGTGTTATTTATGTGCAGAAACAAACATTCTCAGAATGACCTGAAACTTCACAGAGCCACTTTTCAGAAAATATGAAAAATACTTGCAAAAGATGAAGGCCAAGGGGGCCACCACCTCTCCACGAGGGTGGGGGCGCGCCTTGTTGGAAATATGCCCTAGAGGCAATAATAAAATGGTTATTATTCTATTTCTTTGCTCATGATAATTGTCTATTGTTCATGCTATAATTGTGTTATCCGGAAATCGTAATACATGTGTGAATACATAGACCACAACACGTCCCTAGTGAGCCTCTAGTTGACTAGCTCATTGATCAAAAGATAGTCATGGTTTCCTGATTATGGACATTAGATGTCATTGATAATGGGATCACATCATTAGGAGAATGATGTGATGGACAAGACCCAATCCTAAGCTTAGCTCAAAGATTGTGTAGTTCGTTTGCTGTAGCTTTTCTGAATGTCAAGTATCATTTCCTTAGACCATGAGATTGTGCAACTCCCGAATACAGTAGGAGTGCCTTGGGTGTGCCAAACGTCACAACGTAACTGGGTGACTATAAAGGTACATTACAGGTATCTCCGAAAGTGTCTGTTGGGTTGGCAAGAGTCGAGACTGGGATTTGTCACTCCGTATGACGGAGAGGTATCTCTGGGCCCACTCAGTAATGCATCATCATAATGAGCTCAATGTGATCAAGTGGTTGATCACGGGATCATGCATTACGGTACGAGTAAAGTGACTTGCCGGTAACGAGACTGAACAAGGTATTGGGATACCGACGATCGAGTCTCGGGCAAGTAATGTACCGATTGACAAAGGGAATTGTATAGGGATTGATTGAATTCTTGACATCGTGGTTCATCCGATGAGATCATCGTGGAGCATGTGGGAGCCAACATGGGTATCCAGATCCCACTGTTGGTTATTGACCGGAGAGTCGTCTTGGTCATGTCTGCATGTCTCCCGAACCCATAGGGTCTACACACTTAAGGTTCGGTGATGCTAGGGTTGTTAGGAAGACTTGTATGTGATTACCGAATGTTGTTCGGAGTCCCGGATGAGATCCCGGACGTCACGAGGAGTTCCGGAATAGTCCGGAGGTAAAGATTTATATATGGGAAGTTGTCATACGGTCGCCGGAAAGGTTCGGGGGCATATCGGTATTGTACCGGGGCCACCGGAGGGGTTCCTGGGGTCCACCGAGAGGGGCCACCTCTTCCGGAGGGCCTTATGGGCTGTATGGAGAAGGGAACCAGCCCAAGTGGGCTGGGGCGCCACACCCCCCCTAGGGCCCATGCGCCTAGGGTTTGGGGGAAACCCTAAGGGCGACGCCCCCTTGCTTGGGGGGCAAGCCCCCCTCCCCTTGGCCGCCGCCCCCGCCCCCCTCTAGATCTCGTCTAGAGGGGGCCGGCCCCCTTCCCCCTTCCCCTATAAATAGAGGGGTGAGGGGAGGGCTGCACACAACATCCAAGGCGCAGCCCCTCCCCTCCCCAACACCTCTCCTCCTCCATAAGAGCTTGGCGAAGCCGTGCTGGAGAACTGCAGCTTCACCACCACCACGCCGTCGTGCTACTGTTGGAGCCCTCTTCCTCAAACTCTCCCTCCTCCTTGCTGGATCAAGGCGTGGGAGACATCCTCGCTCCGTACGTGTGTTGAACACGGAGGTGCCGTCCGTTCGGCGCTAGGATCTTCGGTGATTTGGATCACGACGAGTACGACTCCATCAACCCCGTTCTCTTGAACGCTTCCGCTCGTGATCTACAAGGGTATGTAGATGCACTCCTCTCTCCCTCGTTGCTAGATGACTCCATAGATTGATCTTGGTGATGCGTAGAAAATTTTAAAATTCTGCTACGTTCCCCAACAGTGGCATCATGAGCTAGGTCTATGCGTAGTTACTATGCACGAGTAAAACACAAAGCAGTTGTGGGCGTCGATATTGTCAATTTGCTTGCCGTTACTAGTCTTATCTGTTCGGCGGCATCATGGGATGAAGCGGCCCGGACCAACCTTACACGTACCCTTACGTGAGACCGGTTCCACCGACTGACATGCACTAGTTGCATAAGGTGGCTGGCGGGTGTCTGTCTCTCCCACTTTAGTTGGATCGGATTCGATGAACAGGGTCCTTATGAAGGGTAAATAGAAATTGGCAATTCACGTTGTGGTTTTGGCGTAGGTAAGAAACGTTCTTGCTAGAAACCTATAGCAGCCACGTAAAAACTTTCAACAACAATTAGAGGATGTCTAACTTGTTTTTGCAGCAAGTGTTTTGTGATGTGATATGGCCAAAGGATGTGATGAATGATATATGTGATGTATGAGATGATCATGTTCTTGTAATAGGAATCACGACTTGCATGTCGATGAGTATGACAACCGGCAGGAGCCATAGGAGTTGTCTTTATTTATTTATGACCTGCGTGTCAACATAAACGTCATGTAATTACTTTACTTTATTGCTAAAGCATTAGCCATAGTAGTAGAAGTAATAGATGACGAGACAACTTCAAGAAGACACGATGATGGAGATCATGGTGTCATGCCGGTGACAACGATGATCATGGAGCCCCGAAGATGGAGATCAAAAGGAGCAAATGATATTGGCCATATCATGTCACTATTTGATTGCATGTGATGTTTATCATGTTTTACATCTTATTTGCATAGAACGACGGTAGCTTAAATAAGATGATCCCTCGCAATAATTTCAAGAAAGTCTTCCCCCTAACTGTGCACCGTTGCGAAGGTTTGTTGTTTCGAAGCACCACGTGATGATCGGGTGTGATAGATTCTAACGTTCGAATACAACGGGTGTAAGCCAGATTTACACATGCAATACACTTAGGTTGACTTGACGAGCCTAGCATGTACAAACATGGCCTCGGAACACGGAAGACCGAAAGGTCGAGCATGAGTCGTATAGAAGATACGATCAACATGAAGATGTTCACTGATGTTGGCTAGTCCGTCTCACGTGATGATCGGACACGGCCATGTTTCACTTAGATGACTGGAGGGATGTCTATTTGAGTGGGAGTTCATTGAGTAATTTGATTAGATGAACTTAATTATCATGAACTTAGTCTAAAATCTTTACAATATGTCTTGTAGATCAAATGGCCCATGTTGTCCTCAACTTCAACGCGTTCCTAGAGAAAACCAGGCTGAAAGACGATGGCAGCAACTATACGGACTGGGTCCGGAACCTGAGGATCATCCTCATAGCTGCCAACAAAGATTATGTCCTAGAAGCACCGCTAGGTGACGCACCCGTCCCACAGAACCAAGACGTTATGAACGCTTGGCAGTCACGTGCTGATGATTACTCCCTCGTTCAGTGCGGCATGCTTTACAGCTTAGAACCGGGGCTCCACAAGCGTTTTGAGAGACACGGAGCATATGAGATGTTCGAAGAGCTGAAAATGGTTTTTCAAGCTCATGCCCGGGTCGAGAGATATGAAGTCTCCGACAAGTTCTTCAGCTGTAAGATGGAGGAAAATAGTTCTATCAGTGAGCACATAATCAAAATGTCTGGGTTGCATAACCGCTTGACTCAGCTTGGAGTTAATCTCCCGGATGACGCGGTCATTGACAAAATCCTTCAGTCGCTTCCACCGAGCTACAAGAGCTTTGTGATGAACTTCAATATGCTGGGGATTGAAAAGACCATTCCTGAGGTATATTCAATGCTGAAATCAGCAGAGGTAGAAGTCAAAAAGGAACATCAAGTGTTGATGGTGAATAAAACCACTAAGTTCAAGAAAGGCAAGGGTAACAAGAACATCAAGAAGGACGGCAAGGGAGTTGCCGCGCCCGGTAAGCAAGCTGCCGAGAAGAAGCCAAAGACTGGACCCAAGCCCGAGACTGAGTGTTTTTATTGCAAGGGAAGTGGTCACTAGAAGCGTAACTGCCCCAAATACTTAGCGGACAAGAAGGTCGGCAACACGAAAGGTATATGTGATATACATGTAATTGATGTGTACCTTACCAGTACTCGTAGTAGCTCCTGGGTATTTGATACCGGTGCGGTTGCTCAAATTTGTAACTCAAAGCAGGAGCAGTGGAATAAGCGGAGACTGGCGAAGGACGAGGTGACGATGCGCGTCGGGAATGGTTCCAAGGTCGATGTGATCGCCGTCGGCACGCTGCCTCTACATTTACCTACGGGATTAGTTTTAAACCTCAATAATTGTTATTTAGTGCCAGCTTTGAGCATGAACATTGTATCAGGATCTCATTTAATTCGAGATGGCTACTCATTTAAATCTGAGAATAATGGTTGTTCTATTTATATGAGAGATATGTTTTATGGTCATGCTCCGATGGTGAATGGTTTATTCTTAATGAATCTCGAGCATAATGCTACACATATTCATAGTGTGAATACCAAAAGATGTAAGGTTGATAATGATAGTCCCACATACTTGTGGCACTGCCGCCTTGGTCACATAGGTGTCAAACACATGAAGAAGCTCCATGCAGATGGACTTTTAGAGTCTCTTGATTACGAATCATTTGACACGTGCGAACCATGCCTCATGGGTAAAATGACCAAGACTCCATTCTCAGGAACAATGGAGCGAGCAACCAACTTATTGGAAATCATACATACTGATGTGTGCGGTCCAATGAGTGTTGAGGCTCGCGGTGGCTATCGTTATGTTCTCACCCTCACTGATGACCTGAGTAGATATGGGTATGTCTACTTAATGAAACACAAGTCTGAGACCTTTGAAAAGTTCAAGGAATTTCAGAGTGTGGTTGAGAATCAACGTGACAAGAAAATCAAGTTCTTGCGATCAGATCGTGGGGGAGAATACTTGAGTCACGAATTTGGCACACACTTAAGAAAATGTGGAATAGTTTCACAACTCACGCCGCCTGGAACACCTCAGCGTAATGGTGTGTCCGAACGTCGTAATCGCACTCTATTGGATATGGTGCGATCTATGATGTCTCTTACCGATTTACCGCTGTCATTTTGGGGCTATGCTTTAGAGACTGCCGCATTCACTTTAAATAGGGCTCCGTCGAAATCCGTTGAGACGACACCGTATGAATTATGGTTTGGGAAGAAACCTAAGCTGTCGTTTCTAAAAGTTTGGGGATGCGATGCTTATGTCAAGAAACTTCAACCTGAAAAGCTCGAACCCAAGTCGGAAAAATGCGTCTTCATAGGATACCCTAAAGAAACTGTTGGGTATACCTTCTACCTCAGATCCGAAGGAAAGATCTTTGTTGCCAAGAATGGGTCCTTTCTAGAGAAAGAGTTTCTCTCGAAAGAAATAAGTGGGAGGAAAGTAGAACTTGATGAAGTATTGCCTCTTGAACCGGTAAGTGGCGCAGCTCAAGAAAATGTTCCTGAGGTGCCTGCACCGACTAGAGAGGAAGTTAATGATGATGATCATGAAACTTTAGATCAAGTTACTACTGAACTTCGTAGGTCCACGAGGACACGTTCTGCACCAGAGTGGTAGGGCAACCCTGTCTTGGAAATCATGTTGTTAGACAACGGTGAACATTCGAACTATGAAGAAGCGATGGTGGGCCCGGATTCCGACAAATGGCTGGAAGCCATGAAATCCGAGATAGGATCCATGTATGAAAATGAAGTATGGACTTTGACTGACTTGCCCGATGATCGGTGAGCCATAGAAAATAAATGGATCTTTAAGAAGAAGACAGACGTGGATGGTAATGTGACCATCTATAAAGCTCGGCTTGTCGCTAAGGGTTATCGACAAGTTCAAGGGGTTGACTACGATGAGACTTCCTCACCCGTAGCGAAGCTGAAGTCCGTCCGAATCATGTTAGCAATTGCCGCATTCTATGATTATGAGATATGGCAAATGGACGTCAAAACAGCATTCCTTAATGGTTTCCTTAAGGAAGAACTGTATATGATGCAGCCGGAAGGTTTTGTCGATCCAAAGAATGCTGACAAGGTGTGCAAGCTCCAACGCTCGATTTATGGGCTGGTGCAAGCATCTCGGACTTGGAACATTCGTTTTGATGAGATGATCAAAGCGTTTGGGTTTATGCAGACTTATGGAGAAGCCTGCATTTACAAGAAAGTGAGTGGGAGCTCTGTAGCATTTCTCATATTGTATGTGGATGACATACTGTTGATGGGAAATGATATAGATTTCTTGGAAAGCATAAATGCCTACTTGAACAAGTGTTTTTCAATCAAGGACCTTGGAGAAGCTGCTTATATATTAGGCATCAAGATCTATAGAGATAGATCGAGACGCCTCATTGGTCTTTCACAGAGTACGTACCTTGACAAGATATTGAAGAAGTTCAAAATGGATCAGTCAAAGAAGGGGTTCTTGCCTGTATTGCAAGGTACGAGATTGAGCACAGCTCAATGCCTGACCACGACAGAAGATAGAGAAAAGATGAGTGTCGTCCCCTATGCCTCGGCCATAGGGTCTATCATGTATGCTATGTTGTGTACCAGACCTGATGTAAACCTTGCCGTAAGTTTGGTAGGAAGGTACCAAAGTAATACCGGCATGGAACACTGGACAGCGGTTAAGAATATCCTGAAGTACCTGAAAAGGACCAAGGAAATGTTTCTCGTTTATGGAGGTGACGAAGAGCTCGTCATAAAGGGTTACATCGATGCTAGCTTCGACACAGATCTGGATGACTCTAAGTCACAAACCGGATACGTGTATATTTTGAATGGTGGGGCAGTAAGCTGGTGCAGTTGCAAGCAAAGCGTTGTGGCGGGATCTACATGTGAAGCGGAGTACATGGCAGCCTCGGAGGCAGCACAAGAAGCAGTCTGGGTGAAGGAGTTCATTACCGACCTAGGAGTCATACCCAATGCGTCGGGCCCGATGAATCTCTTCTGTGACAACACTGGAGCTATTGCCCTTGCCAAGGAGCCCAGGTTTCACAGGAAGACCAGGCATATCAAGCGTCGCTTCAACTCCATTCGTGAAAGTGTTCAAAATGGAGACATAGAGATTTGTAAAGTACATACGGACCTGAATGTAGCAGAACCGTTGACTAAACCTCTCCCTAGAGCAAAACATGATCAACACCAGAACTGCATGGGTGTTCGATTCATCACAATGTAACTAGAATATTGACTCTAGTGCAAGTGGGAGACTGTTGGAAATATGCCCTAGAGGCAATAATAAAATGGTTATTATTATATTTCTTTGTTCATGATAATTGTCTATTGTTCATGCTATAATTGTGTTATCCGGAAATCGTAATACATGTGCGAATACATAGACCACAACACGTCCCTAGTGAGCCTCTAATTGACTAGCTCATTGATCAAAATATAGTCATGGTTTCCTGACTATGGACATTAGATGTCATTGATAACGGGATCACATCATTAGGAGAATGATGTGATGGACAAGACCCAATCCTAAGCTTAGCTCAAAGATCGTGTAGTTCGTTTGCTGTAGCTTTTCTGAATGTCAAGTATCATTTCCTTAGACCATGAGATTGTGCAACTCCCGGATACAGTAGGAGTGCCTTGGGTGTGCCAAACGTCACAACATAACTGGGTGACTATAAAGGTACATTACAGGTATCTCCGAAAGTGTCTGTTGGGTTGGCACGAATCGAGACTGGCATTTGTCACTCCGTATGACGGAGAGGTATCTCTGGCCCACTCAGTAATGCATCATCATAATGAGCTCAATGTGATCAAGTGGTTGATCACGGGATCATGCATTACGGTACGAGTAAAGTGACTTGCCGGTAACGAGACTGAACAAGGTATTGGGATACCGACGATCGAGTCTCGGGCAAGTAATGTATCGATTGACAAAGGGAATAGTATACCGGATTGATTGAATCCTTGACATCGTGGTTCATCCGATGAGATCATCATGGAGCATGTGGGAGCCAACATGGGTATCCAGATCCCGCTGTTGGTTATTGACCGGAGAGTCGTCTCGGTCATGTCTGCATGTCTCCCGAACCCGTAGGGTCTACACACTTAAGGTTCGGTGACGCTAGGGTTGTTAGGAAGACTTGTATGTGATTACCGAATGTTGTTCGGAGTCCCGGATGAGATCCCGGACGTCACGAGGAGTTCCGGAATGGTCCGGAGGTAAAGATTTATATATGGGAAGTTGTCATACGGTCGCCGAAAAGGTTCGGGGGCATATCGGTATTGTACCGGGGCCACCGGAGGGGTTCCGGGGGTCCACCGGGAGGGGCCACCTCTTCCGGAGGGCCTTATGGGCTGTATGGAGAAGGGAACCAGCCCAAGTGGGCTGGGTCGCCACACCCCCCTAGGGCCCATGCGCCTAGGGTTTGTGGGAAACCCTAAGGGGGGCGCCCCCTTGCTTGGGGGGCAAGGCCCCCTCCCCTTGCCCCCCCTCTAGATCTCATCTAGAGGGGGCCGGCCCCCTTCCCCCTTCCCCTATAAATAGAGGGGTGAGGGGAGGGATGCATACAACATCCAAGGCGCAGCCCCTCCCCTCCCCAACACCTCTCCTCCTCCATAAGAGCTTGGCGAAGCCCTGCAGTAGTACTGCAGCTTCACCACCACCACGCCATCGTGCTGTTGTTGGAGCCCTCTTCCTCAACCTCTCCCTCCTCCTTGCCGGATCAAGGCGCGGGAGACGTCCTCGCTCCATACGTGTGTTGAACACGGAGGTGCCGTCCGTTCGGCGCTAGGATCTTCGGTGATTTGGATCACGACGAGTACGACTCCATCAACCCCGTTCTCTTGAACGCTTCCGGTCGTGATCTACAAGGGTATGTAGATGCACTCCTCTCTCCCTAGTTGCTAGATGACTCCATAGATTGATCTTGGTGATGCATAGAAAATTTTAAAATTCAGCTACGTTCCCCAACACGCCTGCCCCCCTAGGGCGCGCCCCCCTACCTCGTGGGCCCCTTGTTGCCTCTCCGACTCCAACTCCATATATATTTTGTTTCGGGGAGAGACAAATGAGAGAGAATAAATCATTGTGTTTTACGATACGGAGTCGTTGCCAAGCCCTAAAACCTCTCGGGAGGGCTGATCTGGAGTCCGTTCGGGGCTCCGGAGAGGGGAATCCGTCGCCACCGTCATCATCAACCATCCTCCATCACCAATTTCATGATGCTCACCGCCATGCGTGAGTAATTCCATTGTAGGCTTGCTGAACGGTGATGGGTTGGATGGGATCTATCATGTAATCGGGTTTGTTTTGTTAGGGTTTGATCCCTAGTATCCACTATGTTCTGAGATTGATGTTGCTATGACTTTGCTATGCTTAATGCTTCTCACTAGGGCCCGAGTGCCATGATTTCAGATCTGAACCTATTATGTTTTCATCAATATATGAGTGTTCTTGATCCTATCTTGCAAGTCTATAGTCACCTATTATGTGTTATGACCCGTTAACCCCGAAGTGACAATAATCGGGAAACTTACCGGTGATGACCGTAGTTTGAGGAGTTCATGTATTCACTATGTGTTAATGCTTTGTTCCGGTACTCTATTAAAAGGAGGCCTTAATATCCCTTAGTTTACATAAGGACCCCGCTGCCACGGGAGGGTAGGACAAAAGATGGCATGCAAGTTCTTTTCCATAAGCACGTATGACTATGTTCGGAATACATGCCTACATTATATCAATGAACTGGAGCTAGTTCTGCGTCACCCTAGGTTATGACTGTTACATGATGAACCGCACCCGGCATAATTCTCTATCACCGATCCATTGCCTACGAGCTTTCCATATATTGTTCTTCGCTTATTTACTTTCCCGTTGCTATTGCTATCATCACTACAAAATACCAAAAACATTACTTTTACTACTGTTACCTTTTGCTACCGTTACCACTACTATCATATTACTTTGCTACTAAACACTTTGCTACAGATATTAAGTTTCCGGGTGTGGTTGAATTGACAACTCAGCTGCTAATACTTGAGAATATTCTTTGGCTCCCCATGTGTCGAATCAATAAATTTGGGTTGAATACTCTACCCTCGAAAACTGTTGCGATCCCCTATACTTGTGGGTTATCAGGCTGTCTGTATCCTCCATGCTAGGCGGGTTATTCTCAAGAGGAGTGGACTCCGCTTCTCACTCACGAGAAAATGGCTGATCACCGGGATGTCCAGTCCCATGCTCAAATCAAATCAAAATAATTGCAAACAAAACTCCCCTAGGATTGTTGTTAGTTGGAGGCACCCGTTGTTTCGGGCAAGCCATGGATTGACGCTTGTTGGTGGTGCGGGGCATAAACTTTACCATTCTACTTGGGAACCGCCTATAAGAGCATCTCCAGCCGTTGGCCTCCCCAGGAGGAATTTTTCTCGCCGCCTGGGGGGATGCCGGCGAGAATTTTACTTCGGGGCTCAAATCTCTTCCAGTCGTTGCCCCCACCCCCAGGCAGACCGCGGAGTCACCATAGGAGCCCGTGGCCTGGCCGCTTCTGCTCGCGCCTGCTGGTTGCACTTGGCAAGCAGTCGGAGGAGCGCCCCGTCCAGGAACTCGCCGAGGCAGACGGAGCAGTCGGCGGCGCCGCCCCGCGTCCGGCTCCTGCCACACCCGTCCAAGAACTACGCCTCAGGCCCCAGCCACGATCGCATGGCCGCCCGTGCTTCTTTTTGAAGAAGCGCGGCTGCGGCGACCGGAAGGACGTCCAGCCACAGCAAGAACTGCTGCCGCACGTGAGAAGACCAGCCAGATCCGGAAGCCACCCGAGTCGGCGTGCCCCACCTCCGGCCGCTCCGCGCTGCTCTACCTCTGCCTCGGCCACGTGCGCTCCTCCTCCGCCCCGGCCTTGCCTGCTCCGGCCTTGCCAGCCCCGGCCTCGCCCGTCCCGGCCTTGCCTGCTCCGTCCACGGCCCCGCCTCGCCAGCTCTGGCCAGCGCCTGCCCCGGCCTCGCCAGCCCGGCCACTCACGGCGAGCTCCGGCCTTGCCCGCCCATAGTACATGGCGAGTAGAAGTCGCCGGGGAGAGAGGGAGTGTGGGCTTGGAGAGGAGAGAGGGAGTGTGATGCACGTGGGTGGGCCTGGAGAAGAGAAAGGCTGGAAAGTGGGGCAGCCCCTGCAAAAAGCTAATGCCAGCGTCCCCAGCTGCCCCCCGGCAGGCTGGGTACGGGGTGGGCGTGCCAGCGCTAACTTTTGCAAAATTCGACGCAAAATGATGTCTTGGGGGCCTGGCTGGGACATTTTTTACCCGCCGGTGCTAAAAAAAGGTGCCTGGGGGCATCCTAGGGGCCCTAGTGGAGATGCTCTAATGTGTGTAGCATGGAAGAGATCGAGATCTCTCGGTTGTTATGTTGACAATGAAAGTATACCGCTCAAAATATTATTCAGCTCTATTTCAAAATCGAGCTCTGGCACCTCTACAAATCCCTGCTTCCCTCTGCGAAGGGCCTATCTATTTACTTTTATGTTGAGTCATCATCCTCTTATTAAAATGCACCAATTGGAGAGCACCGCTGTCATTTGCATGTATTATCGTTAGTTTACATTGCGTATGACTTGACTGGATCTCTTTTATAATAAATTACAATGTCTAGTCAGTCCTTGATCTTTAAAGGTGCTCTGCATTTATGTTTTGCGGTCTCAGAAAGGGCTAGCGAGATACCATCTTGCTATATCACATTATGATTGTTTTGAGAAAGTGTTGTTATCCAAGATTTGTTATTATTGCTCGCTAGTTGATTATGCCATTGATATGAGTAAACATGAGACCTAAATGTTATCGTGAATATGGTTAGTTCATAATCTTTGCTGAAAACTTGAATGTTGGCTTTACATATTTACAACAACGAGAGCAAAAGAGTTTGTAAAAGTTTTTCTTTGTCACTTTCAGTTTGTCAACTGAATTGCTTGAGGACAAGCAGAGGTTTAAGCTTGGGGGAGTTGATACGTCTCCAACGTATCTACTTTTCCAAACATTTTTGCCCTTGTTTTGGACTCTAACTTGCATGATTTGAATGGAAGTAACCCGGACTGACGCTGTTTTCAGCAGAATTGCCATGGTGTTATTTTTGTGCAGAAATAAAAGTTCTCGGAATGACCTGAAAATCAATGGAGATTATTTTTGGAATATATAAAAAATACTAGCGAAAGAATCAACGTCAGGGGGGCCCACACCCTGTCCATGAGGGTGGGGGGCACGCCTACCCCCCTGGGCGCGCCACCCTGCCTTTGGGCCCCCTGACGCTCCATCGACCTCAACTCCAAGTCCAGATATTCGTGTCCAGTGAGAAAAAAATCAGGGAGAAGGATTCATCGCGTTTTACGATACGGAGCTGCCGCCAAGCCCTAAACTCTCTCGGGAGGGCTGATCTGGAGTGTGTTCGGGGCTCCGGAGAGGGGAATCCATCGCGATCGTCATCATCAACCTTCCTCCATCACCAATTTCATGATGCTCACCGCCATGCGTGAGTAATTCCATCGTAGGCTTGCTGGATGGTGATGAGTTGGATGAGATTTATCATGTAGTCGAGTTAGTTTTGTTAGGATTTGATCCCTAGTATCCACTATGTTCTGAGATTGATGTTGCTATGACTTTGCTATGCTTAATGCTTGTCACTAGGGCCCGAGTGCCATGATTTCAGATCTGAACCTATTATGTTTTCATGAATATATGTGAGTTCTTGATCCTATCTTGCAAGTCTATAGTCACCTATTATGTGTTATGATCCGTTAACCCAGAAGTGACAATAATTGGGATACTTACGGGTGATGACCGTACTTTGAGGAGTTCATGTATTCACTATGTGTTAATGCTTTGGTCCGGTACTCTATTAAAAAGAGGCCTTAATATCCCTTAGTTTCCAATAGGACCCCGTTGCCATGGGAGGGTAGGATAAAAGATGCCATGCAAGTTCTTTTCCATGAGCACATATGACTATATTCGGAATACATGCTTACATTACATTGATGAACTGGAGCTAATTCTGTGCCACCCTATGTTATAACTGTTGCATGATTGATCGCATCCGACATAATTATCCATCACTGGTCCATTTCCTACGAGCTTTTCATATATTGTTCTTCGCTTATTTACTTTTCCGTTGCTACTGTTACAATCACTATAAAACCAAAACTGCTACTGTTACTTTTGCCACCGTTACCACTACTATCATATTACTTTGCTACTAAATACCTTGCTGCAGATATTAAGTTATCCAGGTGTGGTTGAATTGACAACTCAACTGCTAATACTTGAGAATATCCTTTGTCTCCCCTTGTGTCGAATCAATAAATTTGGGTTGAATACTCTACCCTCGAAAACTGTTGCGGTCCCCTATACTTGTGGGTTATCAGGACCTAATATGACATATTTTATTGCTTGGAGTTATACGAAAAATTGTGTGTTTTTGATACGGTATGCTTACTCGGTGGAGTGGAACTATCAGTATGGGAGCAAACTAAAATATTCCAACGGGATGGGACAGAGCACACCTAACCCTATATGGTGTCAGATATGGAAGTTATCTTGTCCAACTGAAGTAAATTTTTTATGGCGGACAGTACATGGTACTCTCCCATGTCGGGCAACACTCACTAATAGACACATGAAGGTCTCGCCCTCTTGTCCTACAAGCTCTCAGGGTGTAGAAGATACGAAGCACTTTCTTTTCCTATGTAGAAAAGCGAAGGAGGTTTGGAAAATGCTAGGGTTGTATTTGATTATTGAGAGAGCTTGTGAGATTGATCGTGCTGGGAGGCAATACTGGAATACTTATTACTCCTTCGAGATCAAGATCTGCACATTATGGGGTATGAAAATGTTCGAGAAATGATAGCTATCTCTGCTTGGTATCTATGGTGGGAAAGACGAAAATTAGTGCACAAGGAATTCACTCAAAATGCGACTCTGATCTCAATGGGGATCATAGCTCTTACATATAATTTTGTAAATGCATCATCTTCAAATGCGTCCATGAAAAAGGGGGGTTGGCAATGTCCTCCTATGGGCTTTGTGAAACTCAATGTTGATGCCTCTTTTGACCATGACTTGCTGGAGGGTACGATGGGGGCAGTATTGAGAGACGAAAAAGGTTGGTTTATTGCAGGAGGGAATGTAAAGATAGACAACTGCATGAATGTTCTCATGGCGGAGGCCTTAGCTCTCAAATTTGGCCTAAATTTAGCACAAAGGGTCGGGTGTAATCGCCTAATCATCAACTCTGACAATTTGGAGGTGATTGAGACCATGCAGAACGGAGGACAGTCAACGGGAGCGGCGGCGGCAATCTTCAATGACTGCTATCACTATGCTTGTGATTTTACCATGACTAAAGTCAAACATTATAATAGAGAGGCAAATAAATTAGCACATGAACCTGCTAGATTAGCTAGATTTTTTTTTTGACTTCGGATTGGTTTGAGGAGCCTATTAGTTTTGATAGGGCTTTCAAAGCCCTTCACCATATAACTTAATACCGTGATGAGTCGGTGATGAAGGTGCCCGGGTGCTCTACTCTCTTGTCAGGTGCATACATGATGCTGCGACTGCGTGGCGTTTTGGTAAACATCCGTCTGAGTGTGGTTATGGTGACTACATGCGATCCCAATCTGAGAGGGAGCACCCTTTCTCTTGGCCACCCTATCTACGTCTCCACTCCCACTCTATGCTACTGCCCTTGTGGCTATCGCTATCATTGGCCTAAAAGTATTCATGAAACCTCTCATTCCTAACTATACGCCCAGCATAACTCATCCAGTAATGCAAAAGAGTGGGAGAAATAGAGTGTGTCTCATTCCTGGCTCGATGTGTAGTTGTGTAGGAGGAATGTTGTGAAACAATTTATAACCTATAGGTAGAAGCAAACGTGGTGGGTGGAATGCAATATGAAATTCAAGTCATCAATAAAAGATACGCATAGAATAACATGAGATTTGATATTACCCTGAGGACTGACTAGTATAATTATGACCACATGGGGTGAGAACAAAGGCCCATGTTACTTTGACTTCCAGGTCATAAAAATAATTTTTACATCGAGGAACATGATCTAATTTTAAAGTTCCTTGACTCAAGTTAGTCGGATCTTTTTCTTTTTTGCGAATCAATGAGATTTATTGATAAAAACAAATTAGGATTACAACCACCGTGCAGAGTTTTGGCGAGGAAGGAAGGGATACATTTTAGCCAAAGACATCTCCTCCCCGACTCACCCGCTTGTTTCGCACAACAGTGAGCCACTTCATTTGCAGCCTGATTAACAAAGCTCAGATGGAAACTGTTGAAGCTTCCCCTCATCTCATCAACTTCATGGAGAACTCCAACAAACAAAGAAATCAGCAGAGCGGTTAGCCACCCCTTTTTAGGAGTTTTCGCGTGGGCGTTTCTACTGGCCAATGATGAAATTTTTCTTTATTTCTTTTATTTTTAGGAAATCTTGCCAGTGATAGAGTGTGGAATAGCAAACGGGAGACGGACCGTGTGCCCGGGGCAAACGGGCGCCGTGGAACGGCTACGAGAATGGACGTCCTGAGACCTTTTGGGGCAATTTTGCAGCATCCAGTTGTCACGACAGGACTTCTTTTTTTTACAAAATATACTGGTAGGACTTTCAAAGCCCTCCATCGTGTGACTTGATACCGTGATGAATCAGTGATGAAGGTGTCGAGGTGCTCTACTCTCTCGTCCCGTGCATACATGATCTTACGGCCACAGGGGTTTTGGTGAACAGTCATTCCATGGTGATCATGGTGACTACAATTGTCCCTCCTCCGTGAGGGAGCACGCTTTCTCTTTGCGCTCCTGTCTATGTCTCTACTCCCACTCCTTGCTACCATCCTTGTGGCTTTGGCTATCGTTGGGTTAAATGTTTTCATGAAACCTCCCATTCCTAACTATACACTTGGGCGTAGCTCATCGAGCAACGCAAAAGAGTGTGAGAGAGATATTGTGTCTCATTCCTGGCTCGGTGTATAGTTGTGCAGGACGAACATTTTGAAACAATATATAGCTTAGAGATAGAAGCAAATGTGCTGGATGGAATGCATCATGAAATGCAACTCATCAATAAAGAGATACACATCGAATCACATGCAATTTGAGATTATCCCAGGAAGTGACAAGTATAAAGGCCATAGGATATGACGGTAGGGTATAAAGGCCTACCACCAAGACCCGTGGTGGTAGCCACTTATTGAAGTCAACAACCGTGACGACGCTTGCACGTTGACTAGGTCTCCTCCACAATAGCCCATGGAGGCAGCATGCACTACCATACCGCCAAGGAGGACAGTGGTAGAAAAAAGCCAGATAGCAAAAATGTCCAAAATAGTGTCAAATCGCAGGAAGTTTTGCCCAAAGGTGAGAACAACAATTTTGGCGGGAGCACGCTAAGCTTTACCTCAATGTCTTGTGTGTCAGGAACCCCACTGTCTGCTTCAAGGAATTTGTATCGTCAGAGCATCGTCTCCAATTGATCCTGGGTCGATTACCCGAGTGACAAATCAATATTTCTATAATCCTTTCAGATTCTGGGGTCACCCTATACTCTGAAAATAGCAACCCCTTTCGACAGAGCCCCGTATAATATTTGTGTAATCATGGTTATATGTCCTAAAATAGAAGTCAAGTTTGGAAACTATTTATTTTCCCCATAATTATGTTTTTGGAAAATATACCTATTGTAATTTTCAAAAAATAACTTTGATCAAGTATATACACATTTATGTGTTAATTGAATATTTTCTTACTCTTGATTTCAGAAAAAATGTTGTTGTCCTAAAAAATAAACCATTTCTCAATTATGGATGTATATTCTTCCATTATGTATCCATATTTATACTAATATGCAATGAGCATTTTCTCAAAATTTCTAAATATTTCCCGAGAAAGCAGGAAAATTCTTGCAACACTTTTTTTCTAAAGTATGAACAATTTATTTTAACATGGTGCTAAAATATTTCCTGATATGCATGATCTTTTTCTTAGCATACAACAGTCATTTTGGAAGAGGATTACCAAAGAAAATTTTCTATCGACCTTTCGGGAAAAATGATAAAATTTTGATTTTGATTTTTCCCATCCAAAATACCATGAAACTCATTCCTTGGCGAAAATTCTTATACAAACACAACGTAAGGTCAAGTTTGTTTTCCAAAAAGTTTCATACTTCCTCCGCTTCTTTTACTCAACACATAATATTTGTTGGAAGTCAAACTTCGTAAAATGTAACCAACTTTATAGGAAAAATATCAAATTTCACAATACAAAAACAATTTTATTATATGCATCATCAAATTACTTTTCATATTACTTGTCGATTGTTGGTATTAGGTTTTCGGGAACAGGGTTTAAAACATTGATTAAGACAAAGAAAAGTAAACAAGGGTGTTCACCAATTGGAGTACAAATATGCGACTTGGGTCTGTAGGGGTCGAAAGGCTATGTACAAGGAGGTATTTTATTCATAAACAACTCGCAACCGAGGCTAGTCATAGTGGAGAGTAACATAGAAGTAATATCATAGATGATTGCATTTATTAGGTTGTAGATTCATTTTGCTTTGAATTGCATTACATTATGGAAACATATTATGTCACTCCAAACACTTCTCTTCTCATTAACTATATGCTACATAATAAAACTTGTCTTGAAATGCACTATCACTAGTAGAAAACAGGGCTTTGGTTCGGGCAGAAAAGAGCATTAATCCCGGTTGCATTACGAACCGGGACTAATGTGAGCATTAGTCCCGGTTCAAGCGGCTAGGGCACCGTACAGGCATTAGTCCCGGTTCAAATGGGATCTTTAGTCCCGGTTGGTGCCACGAACCGGGACTAAAGGATGCGATGCCCATTAGTACCAGTTCGGGCATGAACCGGTACTAAAGGTTAGACCTTTAGTCTCGGTTTGAGCCACCAACCGGGACAAAATGGGGTTGAGGCATTAGTACCGGTTCGTGGCACCAACCGGTATGAGAGGTGGACATTTAGTACCGGTTGGTGCCACGAACCGGTACTAATGGTGCAATTTTCAAATTCTACCCCCCCTCCCCCATGTATCGTCTTTTCAGTTTTGTAAAAAGCAAAAGAAAATGATAAAAACTTCAAAAGTTAAAATCCTTCGAGATGTAGTTATGTTACTACATCTACTAGTTAGGAAAATCTAAAAACTTAAATTTGGACATGTTTTGCAAAATGTGTAGGGAAAATGTAAAACGGCTATAACTTTTGCATACGATGTCAGGAAAAAACGTATAATATATCAAAATGTTCAACACGAAAATCCACATCCGATGTTTCAAATCCGGTTCAAATCTGGTCAAACTACTTATTCAAGAAATATTAGTATTGCTAAATAATTATTGTTTTTTAGAACGATAGTTTCAAATTCAAACAGTGAAATGTGTGACTTCATGCTCAAGCTAAACTCCTGAGAGTTAATAGGATTGACATCTTACTATTGTCAGGAAAACAACAAGTGCAGACTTGGAAACGAGGGAGAATAGAACCCGGAAGTTAAGTGTGCGCAGGCTGGGGTAGTGAGAGGATGGGTGACCGTCCGGGAAGTTAGATGATTTGGAATGATGAGGGTTGATTAGAGATTAGAGGTTAAATTGAGTAGTGATGAGGGGTGATTAGAGATTAGAGGTTAAAATACTTTAGAAATTTGAAAATTCGGGGAAAAAATTCAAATTTTTTTTCAAAAAAAGATCATAAAATTTCCTTTAGTACCGGTTGGTGTTACCAACCAGGACTAAAGGTGGACCTCCACGCAGCGGCCACGTGGAGGGCCTTTAGTCCCGGTTCATATAAGAACCGGGACTAAATGGGGGGCCTTTAGTAACGACCCATTAGTCCCGGTTCCAGAACCAGGACTAAAGGCCCTTATGAACCAGGACAAATGGCCCTTTTTCTACTAGTGTATGTTACTACGTAAGTTACTTCCACTATGAACAGCTTGACATCCTCTTCAGAGCATAGAAATGCATCCAGATGGTTGGTACAGGGATAGAAGCATCTAATACATGCATTAATTTGAAATGAATTGCATAATATGCAGATAGTAAACTCTAAAAAAGGACTACACAGATAAATGTTGCTATACTAATATGGCAGGCCCATGTCACGAGGTATATAATAGGTTAGATCCAGGGGACACCTACTGCCTGGAGCGAAGAGGCATTTCTCCCGTGAAATGGCTACAGCAATGCATGTGCTGAGACCTTTTGGGGCCGTTTTGCCGCGTCCAATTATCATGGTAGGACTTTGGAAGCCCTTCCCCAAGTTACATGATATTGTGATGATGGGGTGATGTAGGATCAAAAGTATGTCTATAGAGGGGGGGTGTGATTAGACTACTTGACCAAATAAAACCTAATATTATCCTAATTTTAGTTGTAGGCAGATTTTAGCAATTATAGCAAGTTAAGTATCACCTTACACGTGCAATTCTAATAGTGTAGCAGCAGAAAGTAAAACATTGCATATGTAAGTAGAGGAAGAGTTTGAAAAGGCAAACGCAATGGGGACACTGTGATTTTTGGCGTGGTTCCAATGGGTGGTGCTATCTTACGTCCACGTTGATGGAGACTTCAACCCACAGAGGGTAACGACTACGCGAGTCTGATACGTCTCCAACGTACCTATAATTTTTTATTGTTCCATGCTATAATCTACTATATGTAAATAGAAGCTCCCCACTACCTGATTTCTCTGCCCTCTCATGCATCCACGTCATCACATTTTTTCCAACCGTTTGGTTGATCACAGGTGGCTCAGATCTGTAGTGCAAGTGTTGATGCCCTGTGCCCCACGACTGTCAGCGACCCAGTTGCTGCTACTACACCAAGCGCCCAGAATGATGCCATGGTAGCCAACCAAGCAGCTAACAGCGCTGCCATGGCAGCCAACCCAACTGCATCCACCAATCAGGGCGAGGGGTGCATCATCGGTCATCCACATCGGATCGTGCAGCCCAATCGCAATTATGTGGGCCCCGCGTGGACCAACGCTACTTAAGGAAGGGAAGGCCAAGGGAAGAGACATTCGGGCTTGGATCAGGAACACGGCATGACACGGCATCCACCTACTTTCCCCTTTCTTCTTTCTCTGCAAGCTGTAATCGAGAGAGAGACTCGTGTGTATCCCCAAATCTATAGCTGTGTATGAGAAATACCATGAGCATGACCTAGATCCTAACATCGTGGTATCAGAGACCAACCACCACCCTCCCGCCGTCCCTCTGCCACACCACAGTTCATTAGCGTCAAATCTGGAGACCCATCGTCAACACCAATCTCGCGCCACGCTCATCTCAAGGATGGATCCCGATCTGCGTGCATACCTTGATCGGTTGGACTCCAGCGCCAACGAACAGGCGGCCGCCGCCAAGACCAATTCCAATGAACGCGCCGCCGCCGCAGATGCCAAGACCAACTCCATCCTCAAGGCGCTCAATGCACAAACCAAGCGGATCAACGCTCTGGCCGCCTGGAGACCAGGGCTTGAAGCTCGCTTTGCCAAGCTAGAGCTCTCCATCACCACGTTGCAGGCTGCGTCACCTGCGGCCTCGGCCTCTCCTGGTGGAACGCCGTCGCCGCCGCCCCTCTTCATGGCGCCTGGCAAATTCCATGGGCAAACTAGACACGGCGTGACACATCTTCTCAGAGGATCCCCATCGGTGACCAGGGAGTCACCGGCGGCCCCTCCGGTCACAGGTACGGTCGCCATCCCCTCTACCTTATCTGCACCGATCCTCACAGCCATGGGTCACCAACCACCGACCATGTCATTTCCTGTTTTTTCCGGCGATAATCCTTAGTTGTGGCGGACACTTTGCGAGCAATACTTCACCATGTTCGTTGTCCATGAATCCTATTGGGTTTCAATAGCCGTTCCGCACTTCTCTGGCACTACAGCCATATGGTTGCAGTCTGTTCAGAAACGGATCAGTAACATGGTGTGGGAGCAATTTACAACTCTGATTTCCACTTGATTTGGCCGAGACAAGCACCAGATGCTGCTTAGGAAATTTTATGCCATTAAACAACATGCCTCTGTTGCTGATTTCATTGAGCGTTTTGAGACTCTGATGCATCACCTGATTTCATTCTCTGAACTAACTCACCTGTACTTCTTTTTGACGCGATTTGTGGAGGGCCTTTGACCGGATATTCGGGCAGTGGTGCTGCTCCAACGCCCTCCTGATCTCGACACCGCATGCTCGCTGGCCCTGCTTCAGGAGGAAGTGGCCGATGGCGAGGCTCTCCTTCAGAGCAGCAAAGGGAAGATGCAGTCATTTAGTTCTCAATACAAGGCCACACCAAGCCCAATTCCTACTCAACCATATTTCAGTCGTCCACCCGCACCCACAGTAATTGCAGAGGATTGACAGGGTACTGATGCAGCCAGAGCAACGGGTGATAACACTAAGATCAGCACACTCAGGGCCTTTAGGCGTGCTCGTGGCCTTTGTTTTAAGTGTGGAGAAAGGTGGGGTGAGGATCATACTTGTCTGAACACCGTTCAAATGCATGTGGTTGAAGAAATATTGGACATGATCACAAATACAGAAGGCGGTGATAGTTCCGTCCCAATTTCACCAGAGAGTGATGAAGACAATTTATGTACACTGTCTCGCCAAGCAATTGATGGATCCTCCGACCCCAATGTGATGCAGATTCAGGCTGGGTCCAGGACAGAGAGATGCTTCTATTAGTTGACTCTAGAAGTTCCTCTTCATTTGTGGACACTCGAGTTGCGGCTAAGTTACAAGGCCAAACTGCACTTCCAAAACCATGCAGATTTAAAGTGGCTAATAGGGCAATTATTCAGTGCAATCAGTACATTCCTTGTTGTGCTTGGTTTACACAGGGCCATGAATTTTGTACTGATTTTAAGATCATTTCCCTGGGGGCTTATGATGCCATCCTTGGCATGGACTGGCTCAGAAAACACAGCCCAATGAAGGTTGATTGGGAAGCCCAACACCTGTCTGTAACAACACCCACAGGAGCTGTAGAGATCTAGGGAATTTCTGCTGTGCAACAACAATGTTCAGTCATCTCTGCTTCTGAACTTCTGAAAACTTGCAAACAAGGTTCAGTTGCCTATGTGGTTCACTTGGCTACCTGATCTGAAGAAGGTGTTGCCGACACTCCAATCCCCACTGACATTCTCCGTGTTCTGGAGCAGTTCACAGATGTGTTCTAGGAACCAACTTCACTACCTCCAAGAAGGGCTTGCGACCATCGGATACCACTCATCGCAAAGGCTCAACCGGTTAACTTAAGACCTTACCGATACAAACCAGAGCTCAAAACGGAGATTGAGAGACAGGTTCAGGAACTACTAGACGCCAGCACTATTCAGAGAAGCAACAGTACATTTTCCTCTCCAGCTTTGCTCATTAAGAAGAAGGATGGTTCCTGGTGTCTCTGTGTGGATTACCGCTGCCTCAATTCCATGACGGTTGTGAGCAAATACCCAGTTCCGGTAATAGAAGAGCTCCTTGATGAACTTCAAGGGGCGCAATGGTTCTCAAAATTAGATCTGCGTGCTGGCTATCATCAGATCCGTTTAGCCGAAGGGGAGGAGTATAAAACAGCTTTCCAAACACACTCGGGCCATTGGGAATACCGTGTCATGCCATTTGGGGTTAATGCAGGACCAGCAACCTTCAATGGGGCCATGAACATTACTCTCAAGCCAGCGAACAGAGTATGTGTTGTGAACTTCTTCGACGACATCTTGGTTTTTAGTAAAACTCTCCGCGAGCACAAGCAACACCTCACTCAAGTTCTGCAATTGCTCCATGCTGATCAGTGGAAGGTGAAGCAATCCAAGTGTTCTTTCGGCCAACAACAGATCACTTACCTTAGACATGTGATCAGTGCAGAAGGTGTCACAACTGATCCCAGCAAGATCCGCACGATCGAAAAGTGGCCAACACCTACATCCGCAAAAGAAGTCTGGAGTTTCCTCAGGCTAGCAGGATATTGTCGCAAATTTGTCAAACATTTTGGTATCATAGCTCGCCCACTATTCAACCTGCTCAAGAAGAACCAACCCTTCCTCTGGACATCTGAAACTAACACTGCTTTTCATCTGTTACAACAAAGTTTGATTTCTGCTTCGGTGCTTCAGTTACCAGACTTCTCGCAACCATTCATGATTGACACGGATGCCTGTGACTATGGAGTAGGGGCGGTCTTACACCAAGGAGGTCACCCCATAGCTTACATGAGAAAACCATTAGGCCCCAAAAACCGTGGCCTCTTGATTTATGAAAAAGAATGTCTTGCTATACTGATGGTTGTCGAACAGTGGCGACCATACCTTCAGACAATGGAATTCACTGTCAGAACAGATCAACGCAGCTTAGTTCACTTGGATGATCAACGTTTATCTACTCCTTGGCAGCAAGAGGCATTCACTAAACTACTCGGTTTGCGGTACAAAATCTGCTATCGACCGGGGACAACCAACAGTGTTGCTGATGCTCTATCACGCCATGGACACCCTGAAGTTCAACTAACCACAATTTCTGAATGAAAACATGCTTGGTTAGAGGATGTCGTCGCCAGTTACCCAACAACATTCAAGTTCAGAAGATCTTTGCCAAATTAGCAAACCAACCAGATCCCAAGCAACGATTCTTTGTCCAGAAGGGCTTGCTTTATTTTCGGAACAGACTGTGGCTTGGTGGAGCTCCTGAACTTCAACAGAAAATCATGCGTGTGTTTCATGATAGCACGGTGGGCGGCCATTCAGGTTTTCCAGCAACATACCGCCGTTTGCGCCATGTCTTTGCTTGGCCCAAGATGAAGGAGCAAACCCGCCGCTATGTCCAAACTTGCTGCATTTGTCAACAAGCAAAACCTGAGCGTGTCAAGTATCTCGGGTTGTTGGAGCCTTTACCAGTACCGGAAGGAGCTTGGGAGGTCGTAACTATGGATTTCATCAACGGATTACCTCAATCCCACAAATACAATTGCATCCTCGTGGTGATGGACAAATTCACCTGATATGCACATTTTCTTCCTCTCAGTCATCCTTTCACTACGGCCAAAGTTGCTCACTCCTACCTTGAAAATGTCTACAAGCTTCATGGACTACCTGCAACAATTGTCTCTGATCGAGACCTTGTCTTCACCAGCAAATGCTGGAAAGAACTTCTCCGCATCATTGGAACTGGACTAAATATGAGTACACCTTATCACCCCCAGACCGACGAGCAGACTGAACGAGTCAATCAATGCTTAGAGATCTACCTCCGGTGTTTCATCCACGCCTGTCCAAGAAAGTGGAGTCAATACTTAGCCTTGCTGAATTTTGGTACAATTCGAGTTATCATTCTGCCCTGAAAACATCACCATTTGCTGATCTTTACGGCCACGAGCCTCGCCACTGGGGCATTGCTGCAGCCTCAACATGCAAAATTCCTGAACTCAAGGAATTGCTTGAGGAGCACAAGATCATGCAGCAGGTTCTGAAATAACACCTTCACCGTGCACGCAACATCATGAAAGTTCAGGCTGACAGGAAACGCACTGACAGAACTTTCCAGCCAGGTGACTTAGTGTTCATCAAACTTCAACCGTATGTGCAAACCTCGGTCCAACGTCGAGCTAATCACAAACTGGCCTTCCGGTTCTTTGGACCCTTCAAGGTGCTGCCGGCCATCAATCCTGTTGCCTATAAACTGGAGCTACCAGCAGACTCAAAGGTGCACCCTATATTTCACGTCTCTGAAAGTGCAACTATCCCTGGGTGGTTTTGGTAATTCCTAACAACATATAGCTCATTGAGCTAACATTATTCCAAGATTAATATTTCAGGAAAAGCTCAATGAATGGCATGCCATGGATGAGGAAAGTGGATCCCTCAAAATTCTAAGGACAAAAAGTTTGGCTCAAGCTTCAAGATCAAGACTCTACATTTTATATTTTAGTGATCCAAGATCACATTGAGTCTATAGGAAAAGCCAATACTATCAAGGAGGGATGAGTTGCTTAATAGCTTGCTTGCTCAAAGTGCTTAGTGATATGCTCCAAAACCCTCAACTACCTTCCCACATCCACATATGACCTAAACCAAAAGTCAAACTCGGCCCCACCGATTCTTTCTATCCGGCGCCACCGAGTTTCAAATGTCATAGCCACTGCCACAAACCGTAGCAATTCGGTTTCACCGATAGGGATCTCGGTCTCACCGAGATGGGATTGTAATCTCTATGTTTCCCTTCATAACGTTTCGGTCTTACCGAGATGAGCGATCGGTCTCACCGAGATTGCAATGTAAACTCTCTGTTTCCCTTCGTAACGTTTCGGTCTTACCGAGATGAGCGATCGGTCCCACCGAGATTGCAATGTAAACTCTTTATTTCCCTTTTGTAACATTTCGGTCTCACCGAGATGAGGGAATCGGTCCCACCGAGTTTACCTGACCAACTCTCTGGTTAGCTTATTACCAAAATCGGTCCCACCGAGTTTGTGTAATCGGTCACACCGAGATTATGTTATGCCCTAACCCTAACCATATCGGTCCTACCGAGTTGCATCTCAGTCCCACCGAAAATCCTAACGGTCACTAGGTTTGCTGAATCGGTCCGACCGAGTTTAACCATTCGGTCCCACCGAGTTTGGAAAGTTGTGTAAAACGGTTAGATTCTGTGTGGAGGCTATATATACCCCTCCACCCACTATTCATTCGTGGAGAGAGCCATCAGAACATACCTACACTTCCAATACATATTTTCTGAGAGAGAACCACCTACACTTGTGTTGAGGTCAAGATATTCCATTCCAATCATATGAAGCTTGATCTCTAGCCTTCCCCAAGTTGCTTTCCACTCAAATCTTCTTTCCACCAAATCCAAATCCTGTGAGAGAGAGTTGAGTGTTGGGGAGACTATCATTTGAAGCACAAGAGCAAGGAGTTCATCATCAACACACCATTTGTTACTTCTTGGAGAGTGGTGTCTCCTAGATTGTCTAGGTGTCACTTGGGAGCCTCCGACATGATTGTGGAGTTGATCCAAGGAGTTTGTAATGGCAAGGAGATCGCCTACTTCGTGAAGATCTACCGCTAGTGAGGCAAGTCCTTCGTGGGCGACGGCCATGATGGAATAGACAAGGTTGCTTCTTCGTGGACCCTTTGTGGGTGGAGCCCTCCATGGACTCGCGCAACTGTTACCCTCCATGGGTTGAAGTCTCCATCAACGTGGATGTAAGATGGCACCACCTATCAGAACCACGACAAAAACATATGTGTCTCCAATTGCGTTTGAATCCTCCAAACCCTTCCCTTTACATGCTTGCAAGTTGCATGCTTTACTTTCCGCTGCTCATATACTCTTTTGCATGCTTGCTTGAATTGTGTGGAGATTGCTTGACTTGTGCTAAGATAGCTAAAATCTGCCAAGAACTAAAATTGGGAAAAGGCAAGATTTTTATTTGGTCAAGTAGTCTAATCACCCCCCCCCCTCTAGACATACTTTCGATCCTACAAGTGGTATCAGAGCTTTGGTCTCCATTTGCTTTGATTTCCATAGCTTTTGGTGGTCATAGCCTTGGTTTCACAACCTAGGAGAGTATGGCGTCTAGCGAGGGAAATTATCACCGTAGAGGTCCTTACTTTGATGGTACTAATTTTGCTAGTTGGAAGCATAAGATGAAAATGCATATTCTTGGACATAACCCCGCTGTTTGGGCTATTGTGTGTGTTGGCTTGCAAGGTGAATTCTTTGATGGGAAAGAACCAAATCATGAAGCTACCGCGGATGAGTTGAAGATGCTACAATACAATGCTCAAGCTTGTGATATCCTCTTCAACGGATTGTGCCTTGAAGAATTCAACAAAATCAGCCGTCTTGAGAATGCAAAGGAAATTTGGGATACTTTGATTGACATGCATGAAGGTACCGACTCTGTCAAGGAATCCAAGTTGGATGTGCTTCAAAGTCAACATGACAAGTTCAAAATTAAGGATGATGAAGGTGTCGCTGAAATGTACTCTAGGCTTGCTCTTATCACAAATGAGATTGCCGGCTTAGGGAGTGAAGAGATGACCGATAGATTCATCATCAAGAAGATCCTAAGAGCCTTGGATGGAAAATATGATACCGTGTGCACATTGATCCAAATGATGCCCAATTACAAAGATCTCAAGCCAACGGAAGTCATCGGAAGAATTGTTGCTCATGAGATGTCACTCCAGGATAAATAGGAACTTCACAACAAATCAAGTGGTGCTTACGAAGCCTCATGTGAAGCCCCCACATCATCGAGTGAGAAACAAACCTTCAATGAAGAATTGAGCTTAATGGTGAAGAACTTCAACAAGTTCTACAAGAGTAGAAGCAAAGAGAGAAGCTCCAAGTCTAGGTCCTACAATGACAAAAGATCTTCTAGTCGAGAGCGAAACTGCTACAATTGTGGAAGGCCCGGACACTATTCCAATGAGTGTACGGCCCCCTACAAGAGAAGAGAAGATTCTCCCAAAAGAAGAAGTAGAAGAGAAGAATCACCATCTAGAGAAAGAAGAAGTAGAGATAATCGTTTTGAACGAAGACCCTCACGGAGAAGAAAGGATTCAGAAAGACAGGACAAGTCATCAAGGAGCTACACAAAAGGAAGACATCAAGCTCACGTTGGTGAATGGGTATCCGGCTCCAACTCCGACAACCACTCCGAGAGAAGCTATCACTCCGACTCCGAATATACTCAAGATGAAGGTGTTGCCGGTCTAGCACTTGTGACAACCAACTCCTATGACATATTTGACTCACCAAATGAAGGAGTTGGAACATGCTTCATGGCTAAAGGCCCAAAGGTATCACACCCCGAGTATGTTGATTTCAATAGTGATGAAGATGACTTGTTAGGTGATGATGATTTACTTGTTGACAACTCTAGTGATGAATACTATGATGAAACGTCAATTAATCATGCTAATCAAGATAAAACGAATGACAATGATAAGGAGAAGATTGAGTCTCTAACTAAAGAACTAAACACTCTTAAGTTAGCTCATGAAACTATCTTAGGAGATCATCGAAAACTTTTAAGGACTCATGAGAAATTGCGCTTTGAAAATCTCAACCTTGAGCAAGAGCATGAGTTCTTAAAAGCAATCAATGATGATCTTCGCAAGAAAAGTTCTTCTTACATTGCCAAGCGTTTACTCTTATCCACTTACATGCCTCAACTCAAGTCTAGTAACAAGAACAAGAAAGATTCTTCCTCTAGTAGTAACAATAATCATGCTAAATCCAATATTGTTGCTTCTAGTAGTTCTCTTGATTCCACTAATGATTCTCTTAGCCAAGTTACACTTGAGCAAGAAAATAGCTTATTGAAGGGAATTATAGAGAAAGGTGTTTACAAGAGCCTTGCCGAAAGTAAGCAATTCGAGGAAATTGTACGCAAGCAAGGAAGCCACCGGAAGAATCAAGGTGTTGGTTTTGAACGAAAGTTCAATGCCAATGGAGTTGAGTGGGAAGAAGATCAATACCCCAAGACGAAGTTTGTTCCTCAACAAGAGGAGTATGATCCTACTTCTCTCAAAGGGACACAAGCTCAAGATGATCTTACACCACAAGACCTCAAGCAAAAAGGCAAGGACAAGCTTCAAGAGGAAATTGATGCATTTGAAGAAGCTCCTAAGGCCTTGGTCAAGTGGGTTCCCAAGACTACGTCAAGTTCCACTTCATCAAGTACAACTACAACACCGAGGATTCCCATCAAGATGGTGTGGATCCCGAAGAAGAAGAACTAGAGAGTTCTTGAGGGTGACTCCGCCAACATACTTCACTCTTATCATCTTGGCAAGAACAAATGCAATCAACTTCCACATCTTGCACTAGTTCAAGGAGTCACAAACCCTCTTGTTGGTAAGACAAGGGACAAGGTAACCTAAAAGCTTTCATAGACATCATCTTGTGTGTGCATCACTCTATGTCTATGGATATCCTTGTTTGTTCCTTGTGGGACTAACCCGTGTAGGTATTGAAAGTGCAACTCACTCCAATGGATAGCTCCAAATGATCTACATCAACATTGAGCATCCACATCTTCAACATCTACATGAAGTCATCATCGACAAAACCCAAGGTTAGTTCATCCCTCTTAGGAGGGATCTCACATCTAGGGGGAGCTTTACTCTAAGAATTGAGCTAAAGCAACTCTAATGGTGTGAACACAACAATGCTTTATGTAAAAGTGGTGACCCCACTTGTGCTTAAACGATGAGTATGACCTATGATCAAATGTTCTCATTTGACTCCTAAGTCAATATACTCATATATAGATGACCTAGTCATCGCAAATTGTTTGATAGATGCTAGAATTGGTTGTGCATGCTTTGCCACATATTTCAATTGCCATTTTATTGTGTGAGCATGTTGATTGCATATTTTACTCATTCGAGGACATCCACTTGTTGTTTTGATTGATTGGTTTTCTTTTCTTTTGCCAAGTGGATGGACAAGAATGCCTAAGAACCCTCTCTAGCTATCTATGATTTTCTCGTCTCAAACTCTATTCATGCTACATCACAAAATTTGATCAAGTCAGATTCGAACCACTCCGTGTGAGGAGCACTCGGAGTCCCCGATTCGTCATAGACTTAAACTTCCAAAACTTCTTTGTGTGTTTCGGTCTGACCGATTCCTCCATTTCGGTCATACCGAGATCACTAAGTCGATCTAGGTTTTCAATCTCGGTGCAACCGATTTGAACTTTTTGGTCACACCGAGTTGCTGTAACTGTCAACAGTTATGCATCTCGGTGCCACCGAGTTGTTCCACTCGGTCACACCGACAGGGTCGGGCTATATATACTCACGGGCAAAATTTTGGAAATTTCTCCAAAACCCCTTCGCCCGCGCATAGCTCGCTTTGCCTCCTGAGTCTCCGGATCACCCTCCTCATCGCCAGCCGCCTCTTGTCGCTGGTCTCCATCGCCGTCAACGGAATTCTTCCCTGCCGTTGCCGCCGTAGCGAGTTCATCGCTGAACCAGGGTATGGACTCGATCACAGTGCTATCCCTGTCCGATTCCTAGCACATTGTGTTCATTATGATTCTTACCACGATTGAAACGCTTCTATCCAGTCAAAACACTCCGTAGATTAGAGTTGAATTGAAAATTTAGGGTTAGGTTTCCGCCGAAACCATCTCGGACCCACCGGGTTGCAGAACTCAGTTCCACCGATTTGGCCAAGGCCATTGCACATGTGGTTCTCGGTCTGACCGAGAATTGCAAATCGTTGTGACCGAGTTCAGGACTTTTTGAAACCCTAGCAGTCTCGGTGCCACCGAACTGTGACTCGGTCTGACCGAGTTCACTAGTTTAGGTTCCAATAGCTGCTTCGGTATCACCGAGTTTGCAAATCGGTTGATCCGAAATGCTTTCTCTGGAAAACTAAAACTAAGTTTTTGACTCATTCTTTTGCAAAAACCTCTGCATTTTTTGATGCTCATCCACTCTATCTCATCTATATCTATTCACAAGGTCTGCTGTCAGTGTTTGCAACATGTCTGACCAGAGTGACAGCCAGAACAGGTTAGAGGAGCAGGTTCACCTGAGTGAGGGCACTAGTCCCTCTAGCAGTTCAGATGATGGTAGCAGGAGCACCCCAAGCAATTTGCCAAAGGCTGCCACTAGAGCAAGCAAGAAGAAAACTTCAGAGTCCGAGGATGAAGACTATGTGGCCACTGAGGATGAGGCCACATCAAAGAAGAAAGTGGTTAAGAAGGAGTACAGCTCAGCTACAGTTAAGCCAGTGATGAAGATCAAAAGGCCAGCAGGAAGACAACCAATGTCTAAGGCCAGAGCATCCTCTCAAGCATCTTTGGAATCTCAACCCAAAGAGCCTGCTGCGGAAGGAAAGAAAAGGAAGGAAAGGGTCAAGAAGACCATGGCCAGAGTGACTGGAAAGGCTTCCATGATGGAAGAAGAAGGGGAAGAAGAGGTTGCTGCACCAGCACCCAAGGCACAGAAGCTTATGGGTGATGCTATCAGGACAGGGGTTGCATCATCAAAGCCCAAAGAAGCACCCAAAGCTGCCTCCAAGCCCAAGACTGCACCAAAGAGAAATACCAGAAACATACCAGCTGCTGAGAAGAACAAGGCCCCAGTGCCTGAGACTGTTGCTGAAGAAGAAGATGAAGAGCATGTTCTGAGAAAATTGAAGCCAAAAATTCCAGACCACAATGATGCTCATCCTGTGGCTGAGAACATGAAGATCAGGAGAGACTCAGGACTGAGGAAATGGAGAGAGACAGATCCATATGCTACCAGGAGAAGGACTGATGTTGATTACAGGTTCCACACAAAGGAACAGCAGGATTTCTATGAGACAGTGCTGCTGGACAAGAAGCCTATAGTGTGTGAAATGAGGTGGGTCGACTGGAAGTATATCAAGGAAAATGAGGAACACTATCCTGGTGTGTTTGACAGCTTCAGTGCTTGTGGAGTTGCAGACTTTGTTGGGCAGAAACTCACAAAGTGGAATGAGGAGCTCATAATGCAATTCTACTCCACAACACACTTCTATCCAGATGGCAGGATAGTATGGATGTCTGAAGGTACAAGGTACCACTCCACTATTGAGGAATGGGCAAATCTGATCAATGCTTCTAAGGAAAAAGAAGATGACTCGGATGTCTATGCCAAGAAGAAGATGGATCACAACTCTATGGCAAATATGTACAAGGAGATTCCTGAAGATGATCTTGAGACTCACCAGTTTGGGTCAGTAAAACACTTGCTGTCAGGACTTCCTACAATCAATTGGATCCTTAGGCACACTCTCTTGCCCAAGTCTGGTGATCACAGAATGATCAGAGGCCATGCAATTAACTTGCTACATATATTTGATGTGCCACAGAAGTTCAAGGTCATGAGCCTTATAGTTGAGACTATCAAGAGGACTGCAGCTGACCAGAAAAGAAGTTGTGGATATGCCCCACAGATCCAGGAGTTGATAAACTCAAAGATGGGCACAAGCACATACTTGTTGGATAAGGAACACTTGCCTATCTATCCTGACTTCGAGGACAACCAAGTTGTGATGAATGAAGATGAACCCTCCTCAGTGCAAGCACAAGCAAAGAAGGAGAAGGCAAAGATGGAGAAGGCTGCCAAGATGCCAACTCAAGAGGAGGCATCTGAGTACTTTTTGAAAAGCAAGCAGGACCAGCTTGGTTACTTGATAGCATCATCTATGATGATTGAGAAGGGGTTGGCCACCCTAACTCAAAACCAGGAGAGCCTGGAAAGAATCGTGGAACAAAAATTCTATGATTTAGATGTCAAAGTAACTGAGATTCAGTCTGTTGTGGAGCAGCTACAGGATGACATGCAGGAGAGGAAGGGCAAGACAACCACTGATGCATTTGCCAGAGTGCCTCGAGATCAGAGATCTGCTGCAGTGCCTGTACCAGACACTAGAGTCACTTCATCTGCACCAGCTGCAGCTCCAGCGCAACTAGCTCCAGCACCTACCCCAGCAGCTTCATCTACTTCAACTGAAGCCTTCATCCTCGGCGTTCTCCGGACACCACCACCTGAAGACCAAGCCCGAGAGACATTTTAGTGCTATGCATTTTCTATGAACTTTTTGGTAACTTGTTGCCAAAGGGGGAGAAAATGTATAGATCATAGGCTTCAAGAGAGAGCGTTGCTTTTTATTCTCTCTTGCTTTGGTGGTTGAACTTTGTTTGTCTTTTGATTTCTTGAGATACTATGCTATTATCTGTGAGACATTGATGATCATGTGGTTGATCATAAGCTACACTTATGCTTGTTAGATGATATTATCTTACTTATCCTTATATGATCATTCACTTTGCTTGGTGATGAGTGCATGTATTTAATTCTTATCATTTTGAGCACTCCACCAAGATGTATGTGACATGGAAGAGTAACCCATGATCCTAACTCATTGTGCATTTGCAGTCCAAAGCAAATCTTAAGATATGCACAAATTTAGGGGGAGCTCTTGCTTTTCACATACTTCTCAAAGCGACAATATCTTTCACTCTTATTATCATTTGTCGAAGCTTTGATCTATATGTTGTCATCAATTACCAAAAAGGGGGAGATTGAAAGTGCAACTATCCCTGGGTGGTTTTGGTAATTCCTAACAACATATAGCTCATTGAGCTAACATTATTCCAAGATTAATATTTCAGGAAAAGCTCAATGAATGGCATGCCATGGATGAGGAAAGTGGATCCCTCAAAATTCTAAGGACAAAAAGTTTGGCTCAAGCTTCAAGATCAAGACTCTACATTTTATATTTTAGTGATCCAAGATCACATTGAGTCTATAGGAAAAGCCAATAGTATCAAGGAGGGATGAGGTGTTGCTTAATGGCTTGCTTGCTCAAAGTGCTTAGTGATATGCTCCAAAACCCTCAACTACCTTCATACATCCACATATGACCTAAACCAAAAGTCAAACTTAGCCCCACCGATTCTTTCTATCCGGCGCCACCGAGTTTCAAATGTCATAGCCACTGCCACAAACCCTAGCAATTCGGTTTCACCGATAGGGATCTTGGTCTCACCGAGATGGGGTTGTAATCTCTCTATTTCCCTTCGTAACGTTTCAGTCTTACCGAGATGAGTGACCGGTCCCACCGAGATTGCAACGTAAACTCTCTGTTTCCCTTCGTAACGTTTCGGTCTTACCGAGATGAGCGATCGGTCCCACCGAGATTGCAATGTAAACTCTCTGTTTCCCTTTTGTAACATTTCGGTCTCACTGAGATGAGCGAATTGGTCCCACCGAGTTTACCTGACCAACTCTCTGGTTAGCTTATTACCAAAATCGGTCCCACCGAGTTTGTGTAATCGGTCACACCGAGATTACGTTATGCCCTAACCCTAACCATATCGGTCCTACCGAGTTGCATCTCAGTCCCACCGAAAATCCTAACGGTCACTAGGTTTGCTAAATCGGTCCGACCGAGTTTAACCATTCGGTCCCACCGAGTTTGGCAAATTGTGTGTAATCGTTAGATTCTGTGTGGAGGCTATATATACCCCTCCACCCACTCTTCATTCGTGGAGAGAGCCATCAGAACATACCTACACTTCCAATACACATTTTCTGAGAGAGAACCACCTACACTTGTGTTGAGGTCAAGATATTCCATTCCAACCATATGAATCTTGATCTCTAGACTTCCCCAAGTTGCTTTCCACTCAAATCTTCGTTCCACCAAATCCAAATCCTGTGAGAGAGAGTTGAGTGTTGGGGAGACTATCATTTGAAGCACAAGAGCAAGGAGTTCATCATCAACACATCATTTGTTACTTCTTGGAGAGTGGTGTCTCCTAGATTGTCTAGGTGTCACTTGGGAGCCTCCGACAGGATTGTGGAGTTGAACCAAGGAGTTTGTAAGGGCAAGGAGATCGCCTACTTCGTGAAGATCTACCGCTAGTGAGGCAAGTCCTTCGTGGGCGACGGCCATGATGGAATAGACAAGGTTGCTTCTTCGTGGACCCTTCGTGGGTGGAGCCCTCCATGGACTCGCGCAACCGTTACCCTCCGTGGGTTGAAGTCTCCATCAACGTGGATGTAAGATGGCACCACCTATCGGAACCACAACAAAAACATCCGTGTCTCCAATTGCGTTTGAATCCTCCAAACCCTTCCCTTTACATTCTTGCAAGTTGCATGCTTTACTTTCCGCTGCTCATATACTCTTTTGCATGCTTGCTTGAATTGTGTGGAGATTGCTTGACTTGTGCTAAGATAGCTAAAATCTGCCAAGAACTAAAATTGGGAAAAGGCTAGATTTTTATTTGGTCAAGTAGTCTAATCACCCCCCCCTCTAGACATACTTTTGATCCTACAGTCTCTCAGCTTCGGCTAGTTCTTACCCCAGGCACAATAGTGTCATCGACTCTGCCACAACCCTCCGACATCGAGCTCACTCCAGTGGAGATCCTCACACGTCGCTGGCACAAGACGCCTTCCGGTCGACGCGAACAACTACTGGTCCGCTGGTCTGATCCGACCATCCTTGATGCCACCTAGGAAGATGCTCTAGCACTGAAGGAGCACTACCCTGATATTCCGGCTTGGGGGCAAGCCGAGACTCAAGAAGGGGGAGATGTCAGTGACCCAGTTGCTGCAACTACACCAAGCGCCCAGAATGCTGCCATGGCAGCCAACCAAACAGCTAACAGCGCTGCCATGGCAGCCAACCCAACTGCATCCACCAATCAGGGTGAGGGGCGTGTCATCGGTCGTCCACGTCAGATCATGCAACCCAATCGCAAGTATGTGGGCCCCGCATGGACCAACGCTACTTAAGGAAGGGAAGGCTAGGGGAAGAGACATCCGGGCTTGGATCAGGAACACGACACGACACGGCATCCACCTACTTTCCTCTTTCTTCTTTCTCTGCAAGCTGTAATCGAGAGAGAGACTCGTGTGTATCCCCAAATCTGTAACTGTGTATGAGAAATACCATGAGCATGATCTAGATCCTAACAACGACCCTCCTGTTGACTCCTCTGCCGTCTCCTCACCTCCCTAGAACGCGCACCTATCCTTTCCTTTTTAACTCCCCCAATTGATGGGCCATCCTCTTCTCCTTCCACCCCTCCCTGTCAATCCCCCAATTTAGGCCTCCTTTGGTTTGTAGGAATTCTATAGGATAGGATTTGCAAAGGAAAAATTCCTTTAAAGCCCTTTGGTTTGTAGGAATGGATTCCTATTCCTATGTAGGATAGGAATCAATCCTTCATGTTTTGGAGGGAAAAACATTAGCCTAGACTCAATGGAAAAAATCCTATCCTATGCACCAAATGACATCTCTTTCTCCATAGGAATTGACATGCATGTCATCTCACTTCCTATGATTTTCCTATTCCTATAAAATTCCTATCCTATGAACCAAAGAAGGCCTTACCCATCATAAACACACTTGAAAGAGATGGCGGCATGCGACCATCCGGCTTCATCACCTACCTAGGATTTTATTGCTCATCTCTTTACGGTGACGGGATGAATTGGAGCCCACTACGCCACCACAAGGCGACTGCATCTTCTTACGCTGGAAGAACACCTCAGCGAGGATCGAGCACCACGGGTGGCATCTCCACCACCGCCCCTATGATAAGGCACTGACTGTGGACGTGGACTTGCAGGCGCTCCTCCATGCCGCCGCCGTCGAGCTATCCTATCTAAACCTTGTAGGGACAAAGCGTCCAACAAAGTGCTATCCACCAGGATCTGGCCGTGAGGCAAAGCAGGAGACGATCCGTCGCCGTCTGCAAGGAAAAGGCCATGGTACGAAATCCTACTTCCTCTCCTTCTTTCTTCCTACTTGATGTTTAGTAAGAAATTAGTTCATTGACTGCGAGCTAGGCTATATGTTCTCTGTAAATAACCATGTTTCATTTTGTAATTGGGAATAAGATGGTGACGCTCCGAACAGTCAATCCTCAGCAGGAGCCTTATCACTAGTAGAAAAAGGGGCTTTCATTCGGGCCTGGCCAGCCCATTAGTCCTGGTTCTTCCACGAACCAGGACCAATGGATGCATTCGTCCCGGTTCGTGAGCCCAGGGGGCCGCCCGGGACCTCGTGGGCATTGATCCCGGTTCGTCTGGGCCCATTTGTCCTGTTTCTAGGCACGAACCGGGACCAATGGTCCTCGCTCCTGGCCCACAACCATTGGTCCCGGTCCGTGGCTCGAACCGGGACAGAAGGCTGGGCTTTAGTCCCGGTTCCAGCCATGAACCAGGACAAATGAGTTGCCTATATATACCCCGTCGCTGCAGCAGAGCACTCCACAGTGCTCTTTTTTTCTGGCCGGCGAGGAGAGGGCATTTGGGTGCTCTAGCTCACCTCCTATGCACACGAGGTGTTCGATGAAATGCCCAAGCCACGCTAGTTAAGATTTCTCCTCTCGAAGCTCGATCTCCAAGCTCCATTTTCCTCGAGATTTGTCTAGGTTTAGCGGTCCGTCACGTCCCGTCCCCGTCTTCACCACCGTCGATCGCCCGTGCCAATCTCGTCGCCTGCACCACTGTGGTGAGCCTCTTATCTTCTTCTGAAAGAAAAAAATTCTTACTTTAGATAGATACTTGTCTAATTTTCTTACTTTTATTATTGTTTGTGCTTATATAGTGCGATGGTTTTGGTATCCGCCCCGTCGGCCCTCGTCCTGGCTATGATTCGGATGTGGTATATATTATCTTTTATAACTATTTGGTTAATTTATTGTTTATAACAATTATGCCCATCAAGTTGACATAGATTTTATTTATGTAGGAGGTAGTTGAACCGGAAATTCCAACCGACCCTATTGTCGAGAGGTTAAATTTAGTTGAAGAAGAAAACAATTACTTGAAGGAAAAAATAAAAAAATTGAGGAGGAGAAGATGATATTGGAGTTGCATGTTGCGGATGTCGTCGATGATCACAAGATCAAGATGGATGCAATGTGGTTGAAGATGAGAAAGATTCGTGAAAAAAATTGTTTCAGTCTAATGTAGAATATTCCATTGTTGATCTTGCCTCTGTGTACTTAAAAAAATTCCTATCTCTATCATAAAACACTATTTTTTAAATAATACATTTTTAAAATTAATTTGCATAAATATTACGCTGATATTTTTATTTTTAAAGATAATACACCATCGGCCTGTTGCAGGCTGACTGGGCCTAGTCGGCCCACCACAGGCTGATTGGCTTCCAGTCGGCCCGCGGCAAGCCGACTAGGACTATCAGTCGGCTTGCTGCGGGCTGACTAGGTGCATGTGGCCATTTTTCTTTTTCTGTTTTTGGTTTTAGTTGTTGTTTTCTATTTATTCTAACTATCAAATGAATCTGGTTTGTGTTGAAACTTTTTGCATAAATTACTAGCAATATTAACATGCCACATATAAATTTTCATAATTTTTGAAAAATCACATATTTACATTTGTATTTGATAGCTCCTGGTGAATATAGATAGAGTTTAAATTTATTTATCCAAATTGGATTTTTTTTAATAAATATTAAAATATTGAGGAGAATGGTTTAAACATTTTTGTGAAACAATTTGAGGAATTTTTTTGGCTTGTTAATATTGCTAGTAATTTATGCAAAAAGTTTTAACACAAATCAGATTTGTTTGATAGATAAAATAAATAGAAAAGAACAACTAAAACCAAAAACAAAAGAACAAAAAGAAAATGGCCACATGCACCTAGTCGGTCCGCGGCAAGCCGGCTGGCACTAATTGGTTCGCAGCAAGCTAATTAGTCACAGTCGGCTTGCTGCAGGCCGACTGGAAGCCAATCGGCATGCGGTGGGCCGACTAGGCCCAGTCAGCCTGCAGCAGGCCGATGGTGTATTATTTTTAAAAATAAAAATATCGGCGTAATATTTATGCAAATTAATTAAAAATTGTATTATTTAAAAAAATTAGCTCATAAAACACTAAAAATAGACGGGCGCAACAACACGCGCCATCAAGAATCTAGTTCAATTAATAACAGCACGTTGGTTTGAATATGACCCTGGCGATTTTCTAGCCCAACGAACACATGATGAGTAGAATGGCCCAGATGACCTAACTTCTACAGTACTACTACTACATCGCTCACCCTGAAGATCTTTGCTTCGTCCCTGTAAACTGTGTGATGGATGAATAAAAGCTTTACAAGTTTGCCTCAAAAAAAAACTACTACTACATCGAGCATGGTAGCACGCTAGAAAAATCCCTAATCGAGCATGCCGCCGTCGCTGACATATCCTATTTTATAAACATGATATATCGCAATATTTAGTAATCATCTTATATTAAATTAACATCTTTGTTGGTTTTCTTTTTCCGTCTACACTTCAAGGGGTCTTTAGTTCCAGTGAACACTCTCCTTCCGTCTCCGTGTCCGTGTCGTATTCGCTTCATTTTCGTCTTCGGTAGTATTTATTTTCGTATTTGTTTCTGCGTTTCCATATTCATTTCTGCTTCCGCACAAAACTATAAAAATAAATATGACAACACTCAGTTTCGTTCGTTTTCACCCGGAGCAGTAGGAAACGGGAATGCGAGTGTTGGGGCTGTCGTTTCAACATGTTTGGTGGCTGGAGGGAGGAAGCGCGTGCGCTGCCGTGCCGAGACCATTAAGTTGAGAGCGGAAAGTCGTGGGCACTGGGCACGGGCGCATCACGGTTTCTACTTTCTACCACGCCCGTCTCCGCAGAGAAACCACCACGATTTTAATCCCCGGTCACTAGGGTGACAATTCGATCGTTTGGAGCCCGCCCTATCTCTACCTGAACGCAACGTGGGTGCACAGCACATCGGGCCGGAGCGCCGGACATTGACGACGGAGCCTGGGCTAGTAGTTGGAGAGGGCAGCGCACTCCTACGTCAGAGAGAGCCAGCCCGTAGAGGTAGGACTGACTCGACGTCGCCTTGCGCTTGTGCAGGACGATCACCGGCTCCACGATCGCCCGGCGCCCGGAGTCCACGCGAAAAGGCCCGTCCCTTGGCCTACTCCCCTAGCGGCACTGTTGGAAACACGAGCAGAAAATTGTTGTGTCGAGATCTGTAGGGCGAGGCCACGGACAAAAAGTGCGCCAGGGGGCGAAAGCACAAAGCAGAGCGTGCACCGCCGTCGTCATTACGGGACGGGAGGACCGGGCGACCGGCGGAGGGCAGCCCCGGGAGATGCCGGCCGGGGCCTTTGCGAGGCATCTCGCGGCGTACGTACGCTCGGCCCTGGCCGAGGGGCCGGGGCGGGGGAGGATGGGGGCACGACAAGAGTGCGTGGGCGGGCGCGTGGTGGAAAATAGTGCGGTGATGATGTGACCGGGAAAGGGAGGAGCGCGCGGGTCAGGTCAATGTTTGTTTCGAGTGGGACGAGGACGCGCGGAGACGGCGGGCGGATGCGTCAAGGGCGACGATGATGATGGTTGATGGGGCTCGTCGCCATGAGTGGCCTTGCGTGCCTTGCTCGCGTCGGGAGTTTTCTACTGGTGAGTGATGGAGTTTTTTTCGTTTTTCCTTTTTTGAGGAAAGCTTTCCAGTGATAGAGTGTGGAACAGCAAACGGACCGTGTTCCCCGGGGGAAACAGACGCCGTGCAACGGCCACAACAATGCACGTGCTGAGACCTTTGGGGCCGTCTTGCCAGGCCCGTCTCCAGAAATTCGGGGCCCCGAGCGAAAACCAAAATGTGGCCCAAATTTTGATCAATTCACATAACAAAAAAATACTCTCACTTTATAATATAATTTCAAATCAGTTTATCTGTACCTTATTTAGGCATATATCAAATATTAAAGCTGGAAAGGTAAAGGGATAGGAAAGCAATAAACTAACCATTAACCTCATGTTCTACCAAAAAGAAGCATCCGTCTGGTATTTCTTGAAATAAAATCTTCAATCATATCTTCGTACTTTATCTTCTCCAAGACATCATTTTCAAGTGCTATTGTCGCCAATCCATTAAGTCTTTCTTGTGTCATAGTAGAACGCAAGTAGGACTTCAACAACTTGAGTTTAGAAAAACTCCTTTCAGCAGATGCAACCGTTACAGGAATGGTCAACAAAATTCTGTATGCAATAACAGCATTAGGATAGATTGTGGAGCGCTTCTTCAAATAATTCAGAATGTCAAGAGGACCCATTGATTTATGAAGTAAATCCTGGATGAAAATTAGCTCACAACACAATTCAAGTCCATCAATATCTGTATGTTCTCCACTCTTAAGTGCATCTTCAAGATTAACACAAGCAGCCATCAAACTCTTGTCATCTAGTGATCGCAGCCTATCTGAAGTAAACAAGAAACCAAATATCTTTTCATACCCCTCATATTGTTCAAATCTAATGGTAAGTGAAGTTATAGCTTGATCAACAACACGTATAAAATAATTGACCCTAAATGACTCCTCTGCAGATTGTGAGTCGATAGATGCATCATCTTCACCCTCATCAAATTGTTTTTTCCTTTTGATTTTACGCTTGGTGCGGAACTCTGGATGAATATCCATCTCCACTGCAATTTTTTTGGCAACTTCCAATGCTTTTGAAAAGCCGGTTTCTCTATACTTTTTGAAAAAGGAAAGCAAGGCTTTTACAGATTCAATTGCAATATCAATAAGCATATCCTTTGACTGTAACTCTTTGCTAATCAAATTAACGGCGGATAATATTTCATACCAGATGATGATTGATACTAAAAAATCAAAGCCACCAAGTTCATTCTCCGCCAATGATTGAGCTTCACTTTGTGTCAAAGAATCTTTATCACTTTCAGCCACTTGCAATAAGGCCTCCCTTATTTCCGGTAGCTGAAACCTTATAGCCTGAACACTATCAACACGACTCTCCCAACGAGTAGATGATAATGACTTGAGAGTCAATCCTGGTATGTTATCTTTGAGAATTTGCCATCTCTTAGTAGAATTAGCAAATATTGTATAGATACGTTGGATAACTCCAAAAAAATCTGTTGCTTTACGACAAGACTTTTCCATATCACATAGTGCCAAATTCAGACTATGGCAACCACAAGATGAATAAAAGGCTCTTCGGTTTATTTCCAATACTTTGTTTTGTACTCCTTTATTTTTTCCTTTCATATTCGACCCATTATCATATCCTTGACCTCTCACATTGTCCACATCAAGGTCAAGACTCTTCAATTCCTTCTGTAAAACATCAAACAATCCTTGCCCGGTGGTATCATTCACATCCAAAAAACCTAAGAAGGATTCTTCAATGCAAAAAGAATCTGGAGATGCATCAACATACCTAATTATCAAAGACATTTGTTCTTGGTGGCTTGCATCAGGAGTACAGTCAAGTATAACTGAGAAGTACTTTGCTTCTTTTACCTTCTCAATGATTTTCAACTTGATTGCGGCAGCGAGCAAATTGATTAACTCATTCTGTATGGAGGGGCCAAGATAATGATCACGAATTTTATCATTCGTGATGCGGTCAACATGCTCTTTTATAACTGGGTCAAATTCAGCCAACATTTGAACAAGTCCTAAGAAATTTCCATTGCTGTCTTGGTACAACTTACTGTTACTACCACGGAATGCTATATTGTGTTCTGCAAGAAATTTAACAATCAAGAGGATTCTAAGCAAAACTTTTCTCCAATGTTCCTTTTCCTGAGCAACTTTGTCAATTGTTTGATTCTTCTCCAACATAAGGCGCAAGTCATACCATGTAGTCATATTTGTGACATGTTCTCTACTAGTTTCATGCTCTTTAAGTCTATGACCAAGATGAGCCCAGTCACTGAAACCTTCATTTGCTAACTGCCCTCGCATGAGCCCTTTTCTTAATAATTTGCAGCAAAAACAAAATACCTTATCAAGATCTTTGCTGTACACAAGCCATTCTCTGTCACACTTTTCCCCATTTGAGAGAACCCTAGTATATGATATTGCAGAAAACCTTCTAGAGAATTTGTCCTTTTTACCATGCTGAATAGATGAGTCTCTTTTAGGACCCTTTTGCACCAAAACATCTATCATTTTAGGATCAAGTGCATTCCAATTTCTTGGATCAAATATATCAAACGGAAAAGGATATTTGATGTCATCAGCAATATTATCATCATCGGTGGTATTAGCATTATCACCTTCATTGGCAGTATCAACATGATCACCCCCATCGGCAACATTATCATCACCCGCTTCTTCGGCAATACCATCATCAATTTCTACATCACGAGCCTCAACCTCTGTGTCATTGTCATCATGACCATCATCTACATTAACATCCATAGTTTGATTTTCCGAATCAAGTCGGGGTATTCTCACGACATATCCATCGAGGGAACCTGTTTGATATCGAGCCTCACGATCTAGTCTTTGTTTCTTCTTACGCTTTGAAGCACCAGAATCATGCTTCCTAATTCTAGTAGACATGATGAAGATCCAAGCACAAAACCTAACAAAATTACAAGTGATCAAACAGAATGTAATTAGTTTAAAATAGTAACTAGATGACTAAATGTGTAGATCGTTTGAATAGAAGAAAATAAGTTGGAAAAATAACCTTGGTCTTGAAGATTAAAACTCAGCGGGCGTCCCTGTTGACTGTTGCGTCTTCAGTCTTCACGGCAACTGAATTGCGCCGGCACAATCAGATGAGCAGATGATCAGCGTTCAGCAGATGGACGATGGGATCGCCGGATGGCCCGGATCAGATCGGAGCCAACTGAACTACGCTGGCACAATTGCTAGGGCATCACCAATCGCGACTCGTGAATTGAACGATCTGTATCTTTTTCTGATTCCTGAACCTCTAGGGCTTCCGCTCTGGCCATCGGGGTAATGGGCTGTAGGCTAATTTGGGCCTCTAGCGTTCCAGGGAGCCAGTACGTACTGGTTTTTTCCTGTACCTGTATGTACTGATTTTTTAGCGATCAAGTGAGCCAATGAAATGGATCTTTTATATACTGGTTTTTTCTACGATGGGGGCCCCTCGATTTTGGAGGCCTGTGCGGTCGCTCATTCCTCTCCCCCTCATCGACGGGCCTGCGTCTCAGCGTCCCGTTGTTACGGCAGGACTTTTCTTTAACGAAGTGTTCTGATAGGGCTTTCAAAGCCCTTCACCATGTAACTTGATACCGTGATGAATCAGCGACGAAGGTGCCGGGGTGCTCTACTCTGTCGTCAGGTGCATACATGATGCCGCAACTGCGTGGCATTTTGCTAAACATCCGTCCGAGTGTGGTTATGGTAACTACATGCGATCCCAATCTGAGAGGGAGCACCCTTTCTCTTGGCTACCCTATCTACGTCTTCACTCCCACTCTATGCCATTGCCCTTGTGGCTATCGCTATCATTAGCCTAAAAGTATTCATGAAACCTCTCATTCCTAACTATACGCCGGGCGTAACTCACTAAGCAACGCAAAAGAGTGGAAGAAATAGCGTGTCTCATTCCTGGCTCGATGTGTAGTTGTGTAGGAGGAATGTTGTGAAACAATTTATAGCCTATAGGTAGAAGCAAATGTAGTGGGTGGAGTGCAATATGCACTGCAAGTCATCAATAAAAGATACGCATCGAATAACATGAGATTGAGATTACCCTCAGGACTGACTAGTATAATTATGACCACATGGGGTGAGAACAGAGGCCCAGGTTACTTTGACTTCCATGTCATAACAATAATTTTTGCATTGAGGAACATGATCTAATTTTAAAGTTCCTTCACTCAAGTTAGTCGGATCTTTTTCTTGTTTTGCGAATCATCGAGCTTTATTGATGAAAACAAATTAGGATTACAATCACCACGGAGAGTTTTGGCGAGGAAGGAAGGGATACATTTTAGTCAAAGACATCTCCTCCGCGACTCACCCGCCTGTTTCGCACAACGATGAGCCACTTAATTTGCAACCTGATTAACAAAGCTCAGATGGAAACTATTGAAGCTTCCCCTCATCTCATCAACTTCATGGTGAACTCCAGAAATTCTAGTTCTTGAGAAATTAGCAGAGCGGTTAGCCACTCTTTTTAGAGAAAAGGCATACTGCACGACTTTATAAATAAAGCTCAATGAGCAGAGACAACAATATCTAGTACAACCGATGAACAGGTTTCCAGAGCCTAACAGCCAACACGGGCAACATGGTACACAAGAAGAAAATGACACAATACAATGAGATCTATGCTCCACGAGGTGCCGTCAAAGAAAGGGCAGGGCACAATGCTACGACAAACGCATGGATCTTGGCAATGAGCGAGGTGAGAGGAACATCATCCACCGCCCTAGACAGAGGCCTCTGCTGCTGCAAAAGGGCAGCCATTCTAAACAAATAATCAGTTGGATGGTTAGGAAACAAATGTTCGATAGTAAAGTTATTCCTAATGGTCCAAAAGCACCAGACAGAAACAACAAATGCTGGCAAAAAACATAAACAAACCGACTTGAATAGCTCTTAATGCAATCAAACATATCACAGAAACTAGAAGGGTTTCAGTTAGTGTTCAACCAAGATCGAACACAACTCCAGTCAAGTCAAGGCAGGACACAGTTAAAAAACAATGTGTTCAATGTTTTTCAAATCTCCATATAGAGAACATGCAACATTAGCTGAGAAGGTACGCTTAATGATTTGGCCGCTAGTCGGAAGTTTGAGTCTGTTGGTCTGCCAAAGAAAGATTTTTATCTTAAAGAGAATACACGATTGACAAATAGCATTGAATCCAGGGTCCTACCGCCCAGAGATGATCTTAGACTCAAAAGATTTGATTGAGAATTTGCAACCTAATTAGCAAAGCTCAGATGGAAACTATTGAACCTTCCCCTCTTCTCATCAATTTCATTGAGAACTCCAGCAATACTAGTTCTGGAGAAATCAGTAGATTCCCACAACTTAATAACCTCCTGGGGGTCGGTCTCCACATGGACCTGTTGAAGCCCACTTTCTACTGCTAGTGTACGTGTAAATGGTTTAATCATTGTTTCTAAAAAAATCCAAACTATTTCTATCTAATATTATGTATTATGACCAATCTGGTCCTTTGATAACATTATTTAAAAGATATGGTGGAGGTTTTGAGGAGAAGACAAAAAGGAGAAAATCTCACATTAACTAGGCAAATTAATGGGTTATGGAGATGTCCATCAATTGATATCGATGCAAGTGAGTAGGGATTGCCATGCAATGGATGCACTAGAGCTATAAGTGTATGAAAGCTCAAAAAAACTAAGTGGATGTGCATCCAACTTGCTTGCTCATGAAGACCTATGGCAATTTGAGGAAGCCCATCATTAGAATATACAAGCCAAGTTCTATAACGAAAATTTCCACTAATATATGAAAGTGATAAAATAGGAGACTCTCTATCATGAAGAACATGGTGCTACTTTGAAGCACAAGTGTGGAAAAATGATAGTAACATTGTTCCTTTCTCTCTTTTTCTCTCATTTTTTCTTCTTTTTTCTTTTGGCTCTTTGGCCTCTTTATTTTATTTTTCGTCTGGAGCCTTATCCCGACTTGTGGGGGAATCATAGCCTCCATCATCCTTTCCTCCCATGGGACAATGCTCTAATAATGATGATCATCATACTTTTATTTATTTACAACTCAAGAATTACAACTCGATACTAGAACAAAGATATGACTCTATATGAAGGCCTTCGGCGGTGTACCGAGATGTGCAGCGATCTGGCATGACATGTATAAAAAAATGAACGGTGGCCAAGCCACAAATACTATGTCAACTATATGATCACGCAAAGCAATATGACAATGATGGTATGTGTCATAATAAACGGAACGGTGAAAGTTGCATCACAATATATCTCGGAATGGATATAGAAATGTCATAATAGCTAGGTACGGTGGCTGTTTTGAGGAAGGGTATATGGTGAGTTTAATGCACCGGCGAAAATTGCACGATACTAGAGAGGCTAGCAATGGTGGAAGAGTGAGAGTGCGTATGATCCATGGACTCAACATTAGTCATAAAGAACTCACATACTTATTGCAAAAAATTATTAACCATCAAATCAAAGTACTAATATGCATGCTCCCAGGGGGATAGATTGGTAGGAAAAGACCATCGCTCGTCCCCGACCGCTACTCATAAGGAAGACAATCAAAAATAAATCATGCTCCAATTTCATCACATAACGATAGACCATACGTGCATGCTTCCGGAATCACAAACCTTAACACAAGTATTTCTACCAATCCACAATTACTCACTAGCATGACTCTAATATCACCATCTTTATATCTCAAAACAAATGCAAGGACTCAAACTTCTCATCTATTCAATGCTCTTTATGAAAGTTTTTATTATATCCCTCTTGGATACCCATCATATTAGGACTAAATTCATAACCTAAACCAATTGCCATACTATTTTCAAGACTCTCAAAATAATATAAGTGAAGCATGAGAGTTCATCAATTTCTATAAAATAAAATCACCGCCGCGCGCTAAAAAGATATAAGTGAAGCACTAGAGCAACTACCTAGCTCAAAAGATATAAGTGAAGCACATAGAGTATTCTAATAAATTCACGACTAATGCGTGTCCCTCTCAAAAGGTGTACGGCAAGGATGATTGTGGCAAACTAAAAGGCAAAGAATCATATAATACAAGACGCTCCAAGCGAAACACATATCATGTGGTGAATAAACATATAGCCTCAAGTAAATTTATCGATGGATTGAAAACAAAAGAGGGGATGCCATCCGGGGCATCCCCAAGCTTAGATGCTTGGTTGTCCTTGAATATTACCTTGGGGTTCCTTGGTCATCCCCAAGCTTAGGCTCTTGCCACTCCTTATTCCGTGGTCCATCAAAACTTTATCCAAAACTTGAAAACTTCACAACACAAAACTGAACAGAAAACTCGTAAGATCCGTTAGTATAATAAAAGCAAGTAAACACTTAGGTATTGTTGTAAACTCATTCTAATTTTATATTGGTGTTATATCTACTGTATTCAAACTTCTCCATGGTTCATACCCCCCGATACTACCCATAGATTCATCAACATAAGCAAACAACACCAAGAAAACATAATCTGTCAAAACAGAACAGTCTGTAGTAATCTGGAAACAATAGGAAAAAATTCTGAAAAATTAGAAAACTTAGTCAATTTGTATATCAATCTTGTGTAAAAAAGTCAGATCAAAATCACGCTTTTGTGATATTTTAAAATGCTAGTAATGAGCACAAAAGTTTCTATTTTTCAGTAAGATCAAATCAACAATCACCCCAAAAATCTTACTTGGCTCAGACACTAACTAAAACACAATTACTACAGAAGTAATATTATGTATTTACTGAAAAACATAAGCAAAAATAAAAACACAAAATAAATTGGGTTGCCTCCCAACAAGCGCTATTGTTTAACGCCCCTAGCTAGACATATTGCATAGATCTAGGTATTGTCATCTTTGGTATTTAATCCATAAGTAGCCCTCATAATAGATTCATATTTCAACCTAGTTTTGTTTCTTGGAAAGTGTTCCATGCCCGTCCTTAATGGAAATTGAAATCTAATGTTTCCTTCTTTCATATCAATAATTGCACCAATCGTTCTAAGGAAAGGTCTACCAAGAATAATAGGGCATGTAGGAGTGCAATCTATATCAAGCACAGTAAAATCTATGGGCACATGATGACCCACAATTATAGGGGATCAATTTTAGCTCTTTTTGTTATGTAAGAGTATCGAACTCAACGAGGAGCAGAAGGAAATGACAAGTGGTTTTCAGCAAGGTAATGTCTGCAAGTGCTGAAATTGTAAGTAGCAGAGTAGTTTGATAGCAAGATAATTTGTAACGAGCAAGTAACGATAGTAGCAATAAAAGTGCAGCAAGGCAGCCCAATCCTTTTAAAGCAAAGGACATGCCAAAATGGTCTCTTATGATAAGCAAAGCGTTCTTGAGGGTACACGGGATTTTCATCTAGTCACTTTCACCATGTTGGTTTGATTCGTGTTCGGTACTTTGATAATTTGGTATGCGGGTGGACCGGTGCTTAGGTGTTGTTCTTACTTGAACAAACCTCCTACTTATGATTAACCGTCCCGCAAGCATCCGCAACTACGAGAAAAGTATTAATAATAATTTCTAACCATAGCATTAAACTTTTGGATCCAATCGGTCCCTTACGGAATAGCGCATAAACTGGGGTTTAAGCTTCTGTCACTCTCGCAACCCATCATCTAATTGCTACTCCATAATGCATTCCCTTAGGCCCAAGTATGGTGAAGTGTCATGTAGTCGACGTTCACATGACACCACTAAGGGAATCAAAACATGCATGCTATCAAAATATCGAACACATATCAAGTTCACATGATTACTTGCAACATGATTTCTCTCGTGACCTCAAGAACAAAAGCAACTACTCACAAATGATAATCATGCTCAAGATCAGAGGGTATTAAATAGCATATTGGATCTGAACATATAATCTTCCACCAAATAAACCATATAGTAATCAACTACAAGATGTAATCAACACTACTAGTCACCCACAAGCACCAATCTATAGTTCCGGTAACAAGATTGAACACAGAGATGAACTAGGGTTTGAGATGAGATGGTGCTGTTGAAGATGCTAATGGAGATTGCCATCCCCAAGATGGGAGAGTTGTTGGTGATGATGATGACGATGATTTTCCCCCTCCAGGAGGGAAGTTCCCTCGGCGGAATCGGTCCGCCGGAGGGCAAAAGTGCTCCTTCCCAAGTTCCGCCTTGAGACGGCGGCGCTCCATCCCGAAAGTCTTCTCCTTATTTTTTTTCTAGGTAAAAATGACCTATATACTAGAAGATGGTCACTGGAGGTGGGCCTGGGTGAGCACAACCCATCAGGGCACGCCTGGGCTCCCTGGCGCGCCCAGGTGGGTTGTGCCCACCTGGTGGGCCCTCTTTGGTAGTTATTTGCTCCAATATTCATCATATATTTGATCAAAATTCTTGTAACAGGAGAACCCATCGAATAAGTCTAGGTTTAGCATCCTTCTTTTCATAAGATATTTGATAGCAGCATGGTCCATGTGAACAATTACTTTGGAATCAACAATGTAAGGTCTAAATTTATCACAAGCAAACACCACTGCTAAGAATTCTTTTTCAGTAGTAGCATAGTTTCGTTGAGCACTGTCTAGAGTTTTACTAGCATAATGAATAACATTCAGCTTCTTATCAACTCTTTGTCCTAGAACAACACCAACATCATAATCACTAGCATCACACATAATTTCAAAAGGCAAGTTCCAATTAGGTGGTTAAACAATAGGTGTAGAAATTAAGGCTTTGTTGGGTGTTTCATAGGCTTCTAAACAATCATCATCAAAAACAAAATGAATATCCTTTTGCAAAAGATTCGTAAGAGGCCTAGAAATTTTAGAAAAGTCTTTGATAAATCTCCTATAGAAACAAGCATGACCTAATAAACTATGAATACCTTTTATATCTTTAGGGCATGTCATTTTCTCACTTGCATTAACCTTAGCTTTCTCCACTTCAATATGTCTTTCAGAAATTTTATGACCCAAGACAATGCCTTCATTAACCATAAAGCGGCACTTCTCCCAATTCAAGACAAGATTTGTTTGTTCACATCTCTGCAAAACTCGATCAAGATTGCTTAAACATCATCAAAAGACTTCCCATAAATAGAGAAATCGTCCATGAAAACCTCAACAATCTTTTCAAAAAAGTCAGAGAATATAGCAGTCATACATCTTTGAAAGGTAGCAGGTGCATTACATAAACCGAAAGGCATACGTCTATAAGCATAGGTTCCAAAGGGACAAGTAAAAGTGGTCTTTTCTTGATCAGGTTGAGAAATAGGTATTTGTGAAAAAACAGAATATCCATCAAGGAAGCAAAAATGTGTGTGCTTAGATAATCTTTCAAGCATTTGATCAATAAAAGGCAGAGGGTAATGATCTTTTCTAGTTGCTTTGTTTAATTTTGTAAAATCAATTACCACTCTATAGCCTGTAACAATTCTTTGGGGAATAAGTTCATTCTTATCATTAGGAACAATAGTTATACCTGCTTTCTTAGGGACACAATGAACATGACTTACCCATCTACTATCAGCTATAGGATAGATTGTACCTGCTTCCAGAAGTTTTAAGATTTCCGTTCTTATCACTTCATCGTCAGATTTAACTGACGTTGGTGATCAACAACAAGTTTAGCATCAGGTTCCATATTAATTTTTTGCTGACATAGAGTGGGATTAATGCCCTTTAAATCATCAAGAGTATACCCAATAGCAGCTCGGTGCTTCCTTAGAACTTTCAATAATCTTTCTTCTTCATGTTCTGAAAGGTTGACACTAATAATAACAGGATATACCTTCCTTTCATCAAGATAAGCATATTTCAAAGTGTCTGGCAATTGTTTTAATTCAAACTCAGGATCACCTTTAGGTGGAGGAGGACCTCCTAGAGTTTCAATAGGCAAGTTGTGTTTAAGCAGATGACGTTGTTCAAAGAAAATCTTACCTATTTCATTTCTTTCATGCATAGGTAAATCATTTTGATGGTCTAGCAAATATTGTTCTAAAGGATCAGTAGGTGGTACAGCAATAGAAGCAAGACCAATTATTTTATCCTCACTAGGCAATTCTTTTTCATGAAGCTTTCTACTAAACTTGGAAAAATTAAACTCATGAGATTCATCACCAAAACTAACACCGACAATTTGTTTCTCATGGTCTATTCTAGCATTAACGGTGTTCAAGAAAGATCTACCAAAGATTATGGGGCAAAAGTCATCTTGTGGGGAACCAAGAACAAGAAAATTAGTAGGGTATTTTATTTTTCCACACAAGACTTCAACATCTCTAACAATCCTTGGTGATATAGTGTCTCTATTAGCAAGTTCAATAGTAACATCTATGTCTTCTATCTCTGCGGGTGCTATGTCATCCATAATTTCTTGATATAAGAAATAAGGAATAGCACTCACACTAGCACCTATGTCACGTAAACCATGATAAAAGTGATCTCCTATTTTAACTAAGATGACGGGCATGCCAACAACAGGTGTATGTTTATCCTTTTTATCAGGTTTGGCAATTCTAGCAGTTTCTTCACAGAAGTAAATAACATGCCCATCTACATTTTCTTCCAAGAGATCTTTAACCATAGCAATACTAGGTTCCACTTTAATTTGTTCACCAGGTTTAGGTGTTCTAATGTAACTCTTATTAACCACAGTTGAAACTTTAGCATGTTCCTTTATCCTAACAGGGAAAGGTGGTTTCTCAATATAAGCGGAAGGAACAACTGGATCAACGTTGTAAAGTATAGTTTCTTCTTTAACTGGTACCGGTTCTTTGATTTCTTATTTAATATGTGTGTGATATTTAAACCATTTATATTTAGGGAGATCAACATGAGTAGCAAATGATTCACAGAAGGAAATTACTATCTCAGAGTCAAGTCCATATTTAGTGCTAAACTTTTAAAAAGCATCGGTATTCATAAAAGATTTAACACAATCATACTTAAGTTTAATACCTGACTCTTTAAATTCGTTGAGTTCCCAATTTTCAGAGTTACGTTTAATTCTTTCCAAAAGATCCCACTGGAATTCAATAGTCTTCTTCATAAAAGAAGCAGCACAAGAAGTATCAAGCATGGTTTGATCATTACGAGAAAGCCGAGCATAAAAGTTCTGGATAATAATTTCTCTTGAAAGCTCAAGATCGGGGCATGAATATAACATTGACTTTAGCCTCCCCCAATCTAGAGCGATACTTTCTCCTTCACTAGGCCAAAAATTATATATATAATTCCGATCATGATGAACTAGATGCATAGGATAAATTTTTTGGTGGAACTCCAATTTCAAACGATTCTAGTTCCAAGATCCAATATCATCGCATAGCCTATACCATGCCAATGCTTTTCCCTTGAAAGATAATTGGAAAAACTTTTTAATAACTTCATTCCCGGGTAAACCTGCAAGCTTGAACAATCCACAAATTTGTTCTACATATATCAAGTGCATATCAGGATGTTCGGTTCCATCTCCTGCATAAGGATTAGCTAGCAGTTGTTCTATCATACCCGAAGGAATTTCATATTCAATATTTTCAGTAGGTGCAGTAGGTTGAGGGGTAGCTAATTGTGGTTCCAGTCGAGGTGAAGATACCATGAACAAACCCCTCAAAGGCTTGTTTTCCATAGTAACAACTAACAAGTGACAATAAATTTCAGCACACTATATAAATGTTTCCTTACCAAATTCCACTTAACAAAGGTGCTTCACTCCCCGGCAACGACACCAGAAAATAGCCTTGATGACCCACAAGTATAGGGGATCAATTGTAGCTCTTTTTGATAAGTAAGGGTGTCAAACCCAACGAGGAGCGGAAGGAAATGACAAGTGGTTTTCAGCAAGGTAATGTCTGCAAGTGATGAAATTGTAAGTAGAAGAGTAGTTTGATAGCAAGATAATTTGTAACGAGCAAGTAATTATAGTAGCAATAAAAGTGCAGCAAGGCAGCCCAATCCTTTTGAAGCAAAGGAAAGGCCAAAACGGTCTCTTATGATAAGCAAAGCGTTCTTGAGGGTACACGGGATTTTCATCTAGTCACTTTCACCATGTTGGTTTGATTCGTGTTCAGTACTTTGATAATTTGATATGCGGGTGGACCGGTGCTTAGGTGCTGTTCTTACTTGACCAAAACTCCTACTTATGATTAACCCTCCCGCAAGCATCCGCAGCTGCGAGAAAAGTATTAAGAATAAATTCTAACCATAGCATTAAACTTTTGGATCCAATCGGCCCCTTACGGAATAGCGCATAAACTGTGGTTTAAGCTTCTATCACTGTTGCAACCCATCATCTAATTGCTACTCCACAATGCATTCCCTTAGGCCCAAATATGGTGAAGTGTCATGTAGTCGACGTACACATGACACCAGTAAGGGAATCACAACATGCATACTATCAAAATATCGAAGACATATCAAGTTCACATGATTACTTGCAACATGATTTCTCCCGTGACCTCAAGAACAAAAGTAACTACTCACAAATGATAATCATGCTCAAGATCAGAGGGGTATTAAATAGCATATATTGGATCTGAACATATAATCTTTCACCAAATAAACCATATAGTAATCGACTACAAGATGTAATCAACACTGCTAGTCACCCACAAGCACCAATCTATAGTTCCGGTAACAAGATTGAACACAAAGATGAACTAGGGTTTGAGATGAGATGGTGTTGTTGAAGATGTTGATGGAGATTGCCCTCCCCAAGATGGGAGAGTTGTTGGTGATGATGATGACGATGATTTCCCCCTCCGGGAGGGAAGTTCCCCCGGCGAAATCGCTCCGCCGAAGGGCAAAAGTGCTCCTGCCCAAGTTCCGCCTCGAGACGTCGATGCTCCGTCCCAAAAGTCCTCTCCTTATTTTTTTTCTAGGTCAAAATGACCTATATACTAGAAGATGGGCACCGGAGGTGGGCTTGGGTGAGCACCACCCACCAGGGCGCGCCTGGGCTCCCTGGCACGCCCAGGTGGGTTGTGCCCACCTGGTGGGCCCCCTTTGGTAGTTATTTGCTCCAATATTAATCATATATTTGATAAAAATATCTCCGTGAAGTTTTAGCTTGTTTGGAGTTGAGCAGAATAGGTGGCCTAACGTAGCTTTTCCAGGTCAAGATTTCCAGCTGCCGGAATTCTCCCTCTTTGTGTGTACCTTGTAAATTATGAGAGAAAAGGCATTAGAATTACTCCAAAATAGCATTATTATGCATAAAACATCAGAAATAACAGTAAGGAAACAAGATGCAAAACTGACGTATCAGCACATAATTCCTATTTGCAACAATAAGAACATCATTAATCCTTCCCATAGGTTTCTTAATAGTGGAATCCGCTAAATGAAAATTGAAAGGACAATCATCAAATTTATGGAAACCTAACACATCACAAAGAGTTTTTGGAATAGTGGAAACGCTAGCACCCAAATCACACAAAGCATTACACTCATAATCTTTAATTTTAATCTTAATAGTAGGTTCCCATTCATCATAAAGCTTTTTAGGGATTGAAACTTCCAACTCAAGATTTTCTTCAAACGATTTCATCATAGCATCAATGATATGTTTAGTAAAAGCCTTATTTTCACTATAAGCATGAGGGGAATTAAGCATGGATTGCAACAAGGAAATATAATCAATCATAGAAAAATTATCATAATTGAAGTCCTTGAAATCCAAAAGAGTGGGTTCATCACTACTTAAAGTTTTGAACTCGCCAATCCCACTTTTATCAATTTTTTGATTAGGATCTTCACCGTCCAAATTATTGGGATGCCTTCTAGCTAAAGTTGACTCATCTCCAGTCCCATATTTACCAAGTTTTATATTAGCAAACAAAGATTCAATAGGATTCACACCAATCACTTTAAGATCTTCATCATTATTTAAAGACTCCGGTTTAGCGGCCATCTTATTTACTAAAGTGGCTTGTGAAAGGACATGCGGTGCCCCCATGTGTGGTTTTGGTAATTGATGACATTCTCTATGGGCTAATGGTTGCATTGAGTTATATTTGAGGGATTTGTCCATAGGCACTTCTTGAAGTCCATGTGTTGGTTTCAAGGAGTTTATGTGTTGACCAAGGTGCTATTAAGGAATTATCCAAATATTGGTCATGTGAGAGTTGAGCTTATTGCAAGCATGTATTGAAGAAGAAGATTGTGTGATCATTCATGCTTACCTTCAAGGCATCATCCAAATGAAGAGAGTTGGAAAGGTTCAAGGTTGATCAAGACTAAGTCAAGAGTGAATCAAGTTGATCAAATCACAAAGCGTAGAAGATGTACCGAGAGGGATCAAGTGATCCCATGGTATGGTAAGCATTGACCATTACGCTTTGTGTGCTAACCCATAGTCTTCGTGAGAGTTCTTTGTGGGGTTAGGTTGCGGTGTGCACGTTCAAGTGATGCATCACAAAGAGATCAAGTGCTTGAAGATTGCCGTCCATTCTGGTAACAATGGACTTGTGAAGATGTGCCGAAAAGTGGCTCACCCATAATGGAGTATGGGGGAGCAATATACTAGTCTTCACCGAGCCAACGCAATCAAGAAAGGTGGTCCTACTTGAGGAAGTCAAGATCGTCTACATCTAGCTCAAGTGGACTTTGTGCAAGGCAAAGGTTTGACCTTGATAGGTTCTCTATTTTACCGGTCTCATGGTGGTAGTTTGGAGACCGGGTTATAGGATTGTTTGTCATACTATCAAGGGGGGCTCTCAAGTAAGTAGCTTGATCGTATCGTTCGTAGAGAGCTCAAACCATTGCGTGCTTGCATCATCTTTCTTGGTTCTTGTTCTTATGGTCATCTTCTTGACAAGCTCGAGTTCATCGAAAACAGAGTTCACATGCTTTTTCTATTGCGTTTTCGGTGTTGGAGGTTTTACCAGTCTTATTCAAGGAAGGGTTGTCACCATTTTCTTATGGGCCTTTTCTAATTTGCTTCTTATTGTTTTTTATATCAAGATTGTGTTATCCCTTGTCGCTAGCTTTCCAACAAACTTGGTTTCGTTGAATTCAGAGTCCGTTTGCAGAAGTTGTGTCAGTTTTGGTGTCCTTATAAAAGCTGGAGCGGTACTACCGCTTGGAGGGGATGAAATTTTTTACTACCGCTCTTGGGAGCGGTACTACCGCGGCTACTTCCGTGGCTACTTCCGCCCCGGACCAAAAACTCGTCACAAGTCCAGCGGTGGTACACACGGATGTATTTTTTAAGTACCACTCACAAGCAGTAGTACCGCTACCCTTTGAGGTAGTACCGCTACCCCTAGCGGTAGTACCATGAGTACGAGCGGTAGTACCGCTCTATGCGGGCTGTGAGCATAACGGTTGTTTTTTCCCCACCTATAAAAGGGGGTCTTCTTCCCCAATGAACCATATCCTTTGAGCTCGTGTTCTTCCCCCATTGTTGACCTTCTTCGAGCTTGCAAACTCTCAATCCCTCCATGGATTCTTGCTAGTTTTTGAGGGAAAAGAGAGAGGAGATCTAGATCCACTTTTCCACCAATCACTTTCTCCTCTATGTGAGGGGAACCCCTTGGATCTAGATCTTGGAGTTCTTGGTGTTCTCCTTCTTGTTCTTCCTCTCATTTTCCTCCCTAGCATTTGTTGCTTTAGTGGGATTTGAGAGAGAAGGACTTGGGCACTCCGTGTGCCCTTGCCATTGCATTTGGTGCATCTGTTTGAGTTCTCCACGTGATACGTGGAATTTACAAGTTGAGAAGCTTATTACTCTTGGGTGCTTGGTACCCTTGAGCTTGTTCCTCTTGGGTGCTTGGGCGCCCTAGACGGTTGGTGGTGTTCGGAGCTCAATCATCGCGGTGTAAAGCTCTAGGCAAGCGTTGGGGTTTCCAATTAGGTTGTGGAAATCGCCCCGAGCAATTTGTCAGGTACCGGTGACCGCTCCCAAGGGTTGCCAAAGTGTACGGGTTCGCTGACCGCCCCCAAGGGTCGCCATTTGTACGGGTTCAGTGACCGCCCTCAAGGGTCCCTTATTGGAATCACGACGTCTTGCATTGTGCGAGGGTGTGAGGAGATTACGGTGGCCCTAGTGGCTTCTTAGGGAGCATTGTGCCTCCACACCACTCCAAACGGAGATTAGCATCCGCAAGGGTGTGAACTTCGGGATACATCGTCGTCTCCGCGTGCCTCGGTTATCTCTTACCCTAGCTCTTTACTTATGCACTTTACTTTGTGATAGCCATATTGTTCCTTGTCATATATCTTGCTATCACATAGTTGTTTATTTTGCTTAGCATAAGTTGTTGGTGCACATACGTGAGCCTAGTCGTTTTAGGTTTTGTGCTTGACAAATTAACCGCTAGGTTTATTTCGCATTTGTTCAAGCCTAAATACTAATTAATTTAAAGTGCCTATTCACCCCCCCTCTAGGCGAAATCCTCGATCTTTCAGTTTGCTTATCGTAAATTTGACCTACTAAATTTTCAGTATGATAAAATTGGGATTTAAGACCAAATATTTCCTTAGTAACATCATCAAGCTCTTTATTGATATATTCCATCATAGTATTTTGTTCTTTAAGTTCGTTCCTAAAGAAACTATTATGATCAAATTGTAAGGACATGAAGCTTTTTGTATTGTTTTCAATTTCCTACAACTTTCTATATTAAAGATCAAGGTTCTTGGGTTGAGCCATGAAGTCAAGTAAGCAATCTAGCACACAAGCAAACAAAAGGCAAACAAAAAGACGGACGGAAATAGGGCAAATAAAAACGCAAATATTTTCGTGTTTTTATGAAAAGGTTTTAGAAGTGGGGGAGAGGAAAACAAGAGAAAAATGGTAAATAATATAAGTGCAAGAGATGAGAGTTTATGATAGGTACTTGATAGGCTTGATGTAGAACCTCCCTGGAAATGGCGCCAGAAATTCTTCCTGCTACTTCTTGAGCTTGCGTTGACTTTTCCCTTGAAGAGAAAAGGATGATGCAGCAAAGTGGAAATAAGTATTTCCCTCAGTTAAGAACCAATGTATCAATCTAATAGGAGGCACAAGCAAGTCCCCAATAGATGCACCTGCACACAACGTTGAAAAAGGGGTTGTCAATCCCTTCATGGTCACTTGCAATAGTGAGATCTAATAGAGATAGATATAAAATATAAATAAAAGGAAAAATAAAGTAAATATAAATAAATTGCAGCAAGGTATTTTTAGGGTTTTTGGTTTTATAGATCTGAAAATATATGATGGAAAATAGACCCCGGGGCCATAGGTTTCACTAGAGGCTTCTCTCTTGAAGAAAGCATACGGTGGGTAAACAAATTACTGTTGAGCAATTGATAGAAAAGCGCATAATTATGACGATATCCAAGGCAATGATCATGAATATAGGCATCATGTCCGTGACAAGTAGACCGACTCCTGCCTGCATCTACTACTATTACTCCAGACATCGACCGCTATCCAGCATGCATCTAGTGTATTAAGTTAACAAGGATGGAGTAATGCCTTAAGCAAGATGACATGATGTAGAGGGATAGATCCAATCAATATGGTAAAAAACCCATCTTTTTATCCTTAATGTCAACAATACAAATATGTGCCTCGCTACCCCTACAGTCACGGGTTAGGACACCGCAAGATTGAACCCATCACAAAGCACCTCTCCCATTGCAAGAAAAACCAATGTAGTTGGCCAAACCAAATCGATAGATCGGAGAGAAATATAGAGCTATCTTAATCATGCATAAAAGAGTTCAGAAAAAACTCAAATAATATTCATAGATAATTTGATCATAAATCCACAATTTATGAGATCTCACCAAATGCACCGCAAAAGAAGATTACATCGAATAGAACTCCAAGAACATCGAGGAGAACATTGTATTGAAGATCAAAGAGAGAGAAGAAGCCATCTAGCTACTAGCTATGGACCCATAGGTCTGTGGTAAACTACTCACACATCATCGGAAGGGCAGTAAGGTTGGTGTAGAGGCCATCCGTGATCGAATCCCCTCCGGCGGAGTGCCGGAAAAGGCCCCAAGATGGGATCTCATGAGAACAGAAGCGTGCGATGGCGAAAAAGTATTTTTGGTGTGCCCCCTAGTGTAGAGGGAATATTTGGGTATTTATAGAGCCAGAGTTAGGGTTAGGGGAGTCTCGAGGGGCCCACAAGCCTTGAGGGTGCCCCCCATGGGGCGCGGCCAGGAGGCTTGTGGCCTCCTCATGGCTCCTTTGGCCTCCTCCCAAAGCTTTGTGGGTGTCTTGTTGTCCAAGAAAATCATCAAAAATTTTCATTTTGTTTGGTCTCCGTTTGGTATTGATTTCCTGTAAAAGTCAAAAATAAGAAGAAAAAAACAGCAACTGACACTGGGCACTAGGTTAATAGGTTAGTCCCAAAAATGATAGAAAATAGCATATAAAACATCCAAGATAGATAATATAATAACATGGAACAATAAAAAATTATATATAAGTTCGAGACATATCAACCCACAATGAGCATTTTCTCAAAATGTCTAAATATTTCCCCAGAATGCAGGAGTATTCCTGTAACAACTTTTTTTTGAAAGTATGAACAATTTATTTTAACTCGGGGCTAAAATATTTCCTGATATGTATGACCTTCTTGTTAGCAAGCGACAATCATTTTGAAAAAAAGTTGCCAAAGAAAAATTTATATCGACCTTTCGGCAAACATGATAAAATTTTGAAAAAAATTTCCGTCCAAAATACCATGAAACTCATTCCTTGGCGAAAATTCTTATACGAATACAACATAAGGTCAAGTTTTTTTTTTCTAAAATGAGATTCTAAATCTCAATCAAGTGAGGGTTATTGAAGTCCCAATTGATGCTATATTCGTGAGATCTTACATGAAGATACATGTAAAAAATTTCTTTTACTTTTTTCATCTTCTTTTTATATGTTTTGTCATTTGAATAAGACTTGGTTACATCTCAGTCGACTGAGGTCTAGCCACACCCTGTCTAAAAAGTATCGTACTCCCCCCGCTTCTTTTTACTCTACATATAAGATTTGTTGGAAGTCAAACTTCATAAAATTGGACCAACTTTATAGCGAAAATATCAACATTCACAACACAAAATCAATATTATTATATTCATCATGAAATTAATTTTCATATTACTCGCCAACCGTTGGTATTAGGTTTTGGGGAATAGGGTTTAAAACATTGATTAAGATAGAGAAAAGAAAACAGGGGTGTTCACCAATTGGAGTACAAATTTGCGACTTGGGTCCCTAGGGGAAGAAACGCTATGCATAGGGAGGTATTTTTATTAATGAACAGCTCGCACCTGACATCGTCTTCAGAGCAGAGAAATGGGTCCGGCCGGTTGGTATAGGGAGAGAACCATCTAATACATGCATTAATTTGAAATGAATGACAAAATACACAGATAAAACCCTAAAAAAGATTACATAGATTAATGTTTCTATACTAATATGGCAGGCGCATACCACGAGGTATATGTTCGGTTAGATTCAGGGGACACCTACTGCCCATAGCGAAGAGGCATTTCCCCCATGAAATGGCTCCAACAATGCACGTGCTCAGACCTTTTGGGGCCATTTTGTAACGTCCTTCACCAAGTTACATGATACCGTGATGAAGGGGTGATGATGGTGCCCGGTGGCTCTCTATTTTTTCATCAGAGGCAGACAATATCTTACGACTGCGCGGGGTTTTGGTAAACGGTTGTCCATGGCTAATCCATGGCTAGTTGAATTGGGTTAATTATCCTTTTGCCCTTAGTGGTGTCCATGTACTCAGTTTTGCCCTCAGATGCGAATTGTGCTCAGTTCTGCCCCTAGTCCATGCGCACCGACTCATTTCGTGAACTCTGCCGTCTCCGTCAGGTCAACCTTTTGACTCGGCCCTTACAGGTGGGACCAGGCGGCAGAGACGGCCAATTTTATTCAGACCGTTGCACGCGTGGCTTGTGGGACCCAGCAGAGAGCCGTTGTGCAGAGAGCCGTTGGCGAGTGTGCTATATAAGCGGGTGACAACGGCGGTGGCCACGGCGACAGAGAGCACGGCGGTGACCACGGCGAGAGAGAGAGAGAGAGAGCACGGCGGTGGGAAGCTAGTTGTGGAGGGCGCGGCGGTGGGAAGCTAGCTGTGGAGGGCGCGGCGGCGTTGAGATCCCCTTCGGCTCACAGCTCCATGTCTTCCTCAAGCTCCCGCGCCACCTCGCGGATGCAGAGCCAGGCGCGTGTGGACATGCCTATCTTCGTGTGTCCGCGGTGCGGGGCGGGAGTTGATCGGAGGGTTTCTCACTGATACGTCTCCGTCGTATCTACTTTCCCAAACACTTTTGCCCTTGTTTTGGACTCTAACTTGCATGATTTTAATGGAACTAACCCAGACTGACGCTGTTTTTAGCAGAATTACCATGGTGTTATTTATGTGCAGAAACAAACGTTCTCGGAATGACCTGAAACTTCACGGAGCAACTTTTTGGAAAATATAAAAAATACCTGCAAAAGATGAAGGCCAGGGGCCCACCACCTGTCCACGAGGGTGGGGGCGCGCCCCCTACCTCGTGGGCCCCCTGATGCCTCTCCGACTCCAACTCCAACTCCATATATTGTGTTTCGGGGAGAAAAAAATTAGAGAGAAGAATTCATCACGTTTTACGATACGGAGCCGCCGCCAAGCCCTAAAACCTCTCGAGAGGGCTGATCTGGAGTCCGTCCGGGGCTCCGGAGAGGGGAATCCGTCGCCATCGTCATCATCAACCATCCTCCATCACCAATTTCATGATGCTCACCGACGTGCGTGAGTAATTCCATCGTAGGCTTGCTGGACGGTGATGGGTTGGACGGGATCTATCATGTAATCGAGTTAGTTTTGTTCGGGTTTGATCCCTAGTATCCACTATGTTCTGAGATTGATGTTGCTATGACTTTGCTATGCTTAATGCTTGTCACTAGGGCCTGAGTGCCATGATTTCAGATCTGAACCTATTATGTTTTCATCAATATATGAGTGTTCTTGATCCTATCTTGCAAGTCTATAGTCACCTATTATGTGTTATGATCCGTTAACCCCGAAGTGACAATAATCGGGATACTTACCGGTGATGACCGTAGTTTGAGGAGTTCATGTATTCACTATGTGTTAATGCTTTGTTCCGGTACTCTATTAAAAGGAGGCCTTAATATATATCTCTTAGTTTCCGTAAGGAACCCGCTGCCACGAGAGGGTAGGACAAAAGATGTCATGCAAGTTCTTTTCCATAAGCACGTATGACTATGTTTAGAATACATGCCTACATTATATCAATGAATTGGAGCTAGTTCTGTGTCACCCTAGGTTATGACTGTTACATGATGAACCGCATCCGGCATAATTCTCCATCACCGATCCATTGCCTATGAGCTTTCCATATATTGTTCTTCCCTTATTTACTTTTCCATTGCTATTGCTATCATCACTACAAAATACCAAAAACATTACTTTTACTACTGTTACCTTTTGTTACCGTTACCACTACTATCATATTACTTTGCTACTAAATACTTTGCTGTAGATATTAAGTTTCCAGGTGTGGTTGAATTGAAAACTCAGCTGCTAATACTTGAGAGTATTCTTTGGCTCCCCTTGTGTCGAATCAATAAATTTGGGTTGAATACTCTACCCTCGAAAACTGTTGCGATCCCCTATACTTGTGCATTATCAAGACTATTTTCTGGCGCCGTTGCCGGGGAGCATAGCTCTATTCTTTGAGTCACTTGGAATTTATATCTGCTTATCATTATGAAGAACTTGAAAGATCTAAGAACCAAGATTTATCCCTCGACTACGAGGGGAGGTAAGGAACTGCCATCTAGCTCTGCACTTGATTCACCTTCTGTTTTGAGTAAGCTTGCGACGCCTAAAACTGCTTCTGCTATTCGTTCTGATATGTCGCATGTTATTGATGATGCTACTTCTGCTATGCATGATACTTATGATGAAACTACTTCTATGCTTGATACTACTGTGCCACTTGGTGAATTTCTTGACGAACAACTTGCTAGGGCTAGATAGATTGAAAATATTGAATCTGATAATACTTATGAAAGTGATGATGAAGAATCACTTATTATTCCCGAGGGCTATGTTTTTGATCAAGAAGCTTCTTTAGCTATTTTATCTTGCAAAGATAGAAACGAACTCAAGAGGTTATTACCTAAATGGAACAAGCAATCTCTAAATGCTAGGATGAAACCTGACCCTGCTTTTGCTACTTCACCTATCTGTGTTACTGATAAGGATTATGAATTGTCTGTTGATCCTGATATAATTACTTTGGTTGAATCTGATCCTTTTCATGGCTATGAATCTGAAACTATTGTGCACATCTTATTAAATTAAATGATATAGCCACCCGGTTCACTAAAGATGAGAGAACTCGTTACTTTTATATCCTTAAAATATTTCCGTTCTCATTAAAGGGTGATGCTAAGATATGGTTTAATTCTCTTGATCCTGGTTGTGTGCGTAGTCCCCAGCATATGATTTATTACTTCTCTGCTAAATATTTCCCTACTCATAAGAAACAAGCTGCTTTAAGGGATATATATAATTTTGTGCAAATTAAAGAGGAGAGTCTCCCACAAGCTTGGGGGAGGCTTCTCCAGTTACTTAATGCTTTGCCTGATCATCCTCTTAAGAAAAATGAAATACTTGATATCTTTTATAATGGACTAACCGATGCTTCCAGAGATTACCTGGATAGTTGTGCTGGTTCTGTTTTCAGGGAAAGAACACCGGATGAAGCTGAAATTCTATTGAATAATATGTTGACAAATGAAAATAATTAGACACCTCCAGAACCAATCCCTGAGCCTATTCCTAAACCAACTCCGAAGAAGAGGGGTATTCTATTTCTCAGTCCTGAAGATATGCAAGAGTTAAATAAATCTATGAAATAAAAAGGTATTAAAGCTGAAGATGTTAATAATTTACCTCCTATTGAAGAAATACATGGTCTTAATTTACCGCCTGTTGAAGAAAGATATGGTCTTAATCCCTTACCTATTGAAGAAACTCATGGTCTTGATAACCCGACATAGGTAGTAAAGGTAAATTCTGTCTACATATATGATAAAGCTGAAATCCCATTTACTAAGTTTGCTAGCCAATGCTTAGATGAGTTTGATAAATTTATGGCTAAGCAAGAAGACTTTGATGCTTATTTTGGTAGACAATTGAAATACAATTCAAATATGCTTGAACACTTGGGTGATTATATGGCTAATGTCAAAGGTGAACTTAAACTTATTAGTAAACATGCTTCTATGGTTACCACTCAAGTAGAACAAGTACTTAAAGCTCAAAGTGATTTGCTCAATGAATTGAATAGTAAAGATAATGATAATGCTGTTAGAGTGGCTACTAGAACTGGTAAAATGACTCAGGAACCTTTGTATCCTGAAGGCCATCCTAAGAGAATTGAGCAAGATTCTCATAGAAATAATATAGATGCACCTAGTCCTTCTAAAAGGAAGAAAAAGAAAAAGGATAGGACTTTGCATGCTTCTAGTGAACCTCTTATTGAACCACCTGGGAATCCAAATGATATTTATATTTCTGATGCTGAAACTCAAGCTGGTAAGGAACCTGAAACTAGTGATAATGCTGATAATAATATTCATGATGATGCTCAACCTAGTAATGATAATGATATAGAAATTGAACCTGCTGTTGATCTTGATAACCCACAATCAAAGAATCAACATTATGATAAGAAAGACTTTGTTGCTAGGAAACATGGTAAAGAAAGAGAACCATGGGTTCAGAAACCCATGCCTTTTCCTCCCAAACCATCCCATAAAAAGGATGATGAGGATTTTGAGCGCTTTTCTGAAATGATTAGACCTATCTTTTTGCGTATGCGATTAACTGATATGTTCAAAATCAATCCTTATGCTAAGTATATGAAAGAAATTGTTACAAATAAAAGAAAGATACCAGAAGCTGAAACTTCCACCATGCTTGCTAATTATACTTTTAAGGGTGGAATACCAAAGAAACTTGGAGATCCTGGTGTACCCACTATACCATGCTCTATTAAAAGAAACTATGTTAAAACTGCTTTATGTGATCTTGGAGCCGGTGTTAGTGTTATGCCTCTCTCTTTATATCATAGACTTGATTTGAATAAGTTGACGCCTACTGAAATATCTTTGCAAATGGCTGATAAATCAACTGCTATACCTGTCGATATTTGTGAGGATGTGCCTGTTGTAGTTGCAAACGTTACTATTTTAACAAACTTTGTTATTATTGATATTCCCGAGGATGATAGTATGTCTATTATTCTTGGAAGACCCTTTTTGAATACTGCAGGGGCTGTTATTGATTGCACTAAAGGCAATGTCACTTTTCATGTTAATGGTAATGAGCACACGGTACACTTTCCGAGGAAACAACCTCAAGTTCATAGTATCAACTCTATTGGAAAAATTCCATCGGTTATATTTGGAGGTTTTGAATTTCCTCTTCCTACTGTCAAGAAGAAATATTATATTCTTATTATTGGGGATGTGCATATCCCCGTTGAGGTAACATAGTGTTATTTGAAATTTCTCCGGTTCCATGTTATTCGGAATGAGTTCGTTAACAAGACTTGATCAACCTTGTTAGTGGATTCCTTTTGACGAGCATGAGATGGATGAAACTAGAAGACACAACCATCTATACCCTCCTTTTACTTCCTGTTATTTATATTAAATAAAATTAAAATAAATATTTTTCTGTCTGTTATATGATTATCTGTGCAATATAAAAATACCCCGAAAATAGAAGTTCTCCAAATGTCCTGAAATTTAAATATGATTTTTTTTCTGGAATATTTGAGAATATTTGGCACTGAGAACACAGCAGGGGGGTCACCCACCTGCCCACGAGGGTGGAGGGCGCGCCCTACCCCCTAGGCGCGCCCCCTGCCTTGTGGGCCCACGGTGGCTCTCCTCCACTTATTCCTGCACCCACACACTTCGTCTTCCTCCCACAAACACGAATATCCAGCTCAAGCACGAGTTCTAGCTCATCTTGATGCCATTTTCGATCTCCTGGCTCAAAGCACCTCTCACAAAACTGCTTGGGGAGATTGTTCCTTGGTATGTGACTCCTCCATTGGTCCAATTAGTTTTTGTTCTAGTGCTTTATTAATTGCAAATTTTTACTGCTTAGGTGACCCTATTCTTGAGCTTGCATGTCAAATTTATATGGTCAAAAGTAGTTTTGATGCATGATATAGGCCCTAGGCACTTGTAGGAGTAGTTGCTATCAATATTGTTGAGTTTGGGTTACCTTTATTTTGAAGTTACTAAAAATTTCAGAATTTTTCAGAAAATGCTGAAGAGACTTTTGAGGGGCTCATCGAGCCAAAGCCCGAAGGAGAAGGCACCGAAGCCTAAGTATAATCTGCCTCGCACCGCGGAGGTTCGGGCGTGTGAATGGCCTTCCGATAATTTCTTGAGAGCAGCTGGGATTTATGAAGATTTTCATGAATTGGCTAAGAATGCAGGCCTCACCGCTTTCCTCCACGACCAGTGCGATCAGTATCTCTTACTCACAAATATCTTTGTGCAAAACTTTCATTTCCATTCTAGGAGCTCACCACCTACGGTGGAGTTTTATTTATATGATGAGCATAAGGAGATGTCACTTTATGATTTTTGTCGGGTTTGTTTAGTCCCTTTTGAGGGCAAGACAGAAGAACCACATCGCGATGATGTGGATGGGTTTATTGACACTATCACTGTAGGGGAAACAAGAAAGGTTTTCGATGCACGAATCACTAGCATACATTTCCCTGTTTTACGCTATTTTGCATTATTTGCTAGTCGTTGTTTAATTGGTCGCGGAAACTGTGGAAACCTTAGTATCCCTGATATTATTATTTTGCTCCACGGTTTATACAGTGATAACTCTGTTAGTATGGGCGGCATTATTGCTAAACGGTTAAGTCTGAACTGTACCAAGGGCCCCGTCTTTGGAGGCATCTATGCTTCACGCCTAGCTGCACATTTTAACATACCTATTAGGCATTATGAGAAGGAAGAAAAGGTGTTGCCTCGTGTTTATCTAGATTATAAAAGTATGGTGGCACATGATTTTATTGTTAAGAATAGGGAAGGAGAGCTTAAATACAAATTGTTCTTTAATAAACATCATCCTGAGACTATTACTCTACCTGCTCCTTCTTTGTTTGATTTATCTGCAGGCCAATACCTTGTTCCGTTGAAGGCTATTCACGCCTACCGGAACCCTGCACCAGCCATGGAGCCAGTGCCGGAACCACAAGTTGATCCTTCACGACAGTCTAATTACCAGTGGGATCCGGAGATGATTGTCAGCCAGTGGCAATCGGAGTCTTCTTCTTCTTCTCAGTATGACCCCAACTACTATTATGGATATCCGCCATGCCAGCCGTGGCCATAGACCAACTTAGGCCAAAAGCCTAAGCTTGGGGGAGTACATATTTCCCACTGACATTACATTTATGTTCACACACTCATTGCTAGATTTCGGTGCTCATACTTTTTCATTGTATCATCCATGCTAGTTTAATTTCCTTTTTATGCTTTCTTCTTGTGTGTTTGATAAACCTTAAGAAAAACCAAAAAAATTAGTTGTAGCTTTTAATTAGTTTACTTTCCATGCTTGTAGTAGTAATTAAAAATAAAACCCAAAAAGATTTCATGTTCTTCTTTTGCTTGTTGGGAGCTTTCCCGTGTAAATAGTTTTATTTCTTTTCTTTTCTTTGGGGGTCGATAGGAGAAGACCATAATTAAATTGTTGAAGTGGCTCTTGTATGCATACTTGTTGATCTGACAAAAGAACCCATGCTGTCTTGTCTTCTCCTGTTTATTGAATGTTTGCATATTCTAGCTTAGTCCAATGCATGTGCACTATTATTATTATTCACATCGTTCGGTCGTGCAAGTGAAAGGCAATTATGACGATATATGATGGACTGACTGAGATAAGAAAAGCTGGTATGAACTTGACCTCTTTTGTTTTTGTAAATATGATTAGTTCATCAATCCTGATTCAGCCTATTATGAATAAACATGTTTGCAATGACAACTAGAGATCATAGTTTCTTGTGCCATGCTTGATTAGCTAGGAGCTTATAATGGTTTACCTTGCGTGCCAACATGCTATTAAAATGGTTGTGATGTGGTATGATAGGGTGGTATCCTCCTCTGAATGATTTAAGTGACTTGACTTGGCGCATGTTCACGCATGTAGTTGAAACAAAATCAACATAGCCTTCACGATATTTATGTTCATGGTGGATTATATCCTACTCATGCTTGCATTCGGTGTTGATTAATTTTAATGCATGTTCATGACTGTTGTCGCTCTCTAGCTGGTCGCTTCCCAGTCTTTTGCTATCCTTCACCTGTACTAAGAGGGAATACTGCTTGTGCATCCAATCCCTTAAACCCCAAAGTTATTCCATATGAGTCCCCTACCTCGTGGGCCCCTTGATGCCTCTCTGACTCCAACTCCAACTCCATATATTGTGTTTCGGGGAGAAAAAAATCAGAGAGAAGAATTCATCGCGTTTTACGATATGGAGCCGCCGCCAAGCCCTAAAACCTCTTGGGAGGGCTGGTCTGGAGTCCGTTCGGGGCTCCGGAGAGGGGAATCCGTCGCCATCGTCATTGTCAGTGTCAAAACCGGTGGATCTTGGGTAGAGGGTCCCGAACTGTGCGTCTAAGGCGGATGGTAACAGGAGGCAAGGGACACGATGTTTTACCCAGGTTCGGGCCCTCTTGATGGAGGTAAAACCCTACGTCCTGCTTGATTAATATTGATGATATGGGTAGTACAAGAGTATATCTACCACGAGATCAGAGAGGCTAAACCCTAGAAGCTAGCCTATGGTATAATTGTATGTATACGATCTATCGACTAGCCTGGCATCGGTTTATATAATGCACCAGAGGCCTAGGATAACAAGAGTCCTAGCCGAATACGCCGATGGGGAGGAGTCCTTGTCTTGATCACCAAGTCTTGTGGAATCTTCCATGTATGCGGCAGTTGTCCGAACTGGCCCATGAGTATACGTCCATGGGGGTCCTCGGCCCAATCTAACAGATCGGGAGACGACGTGGTGATTACCCCCTAGTCCAGGACACCGTCAGTAGCCCCCTGAACCGGTCTTCAAGTTAGGGACGCTCCTCGATTCTTCCGAACTGTTCTTCATTTTTGGTTGACGGTCTTGAAAACTGGTTCAACAAATCTTCTCATCTTTGATCTTGAGGATCGTCAAAATGCATTCGACGAGTTTATACGTCGGGTATCCAAGGAGCCCCTTTAAGTTTCTGGCCTTTATCAATGCCTTGTTATTTTTATGACACACCTCGGGTTTGAAGTTGTTCCCGGGAGGCAGTGTCCTCTTGCGTCCGAGCTCTAACGTCGGACTGCATTCGAGGTATCTTTTGCGGCCGAGCACCAATGCCAGACCGCTTCTGAGCTCCAACGCCGGAATGTATCCGAGCTCCAACGCCGGACTATGTCCAAGCTCCAATGCCGGACTGTATCCGAGCTCCAACGCCAGACTATGTCCAAGCTCCAACGCCGGACTATATCCGAGCTCCAACGCCGGACAGGGTCCCAGCTCCAACGCTGGACTATATCTGAGGTGTCATATCACCTTGGTTCAAAAAAGTTGAAGGAGTTTAGCCGAGCTTAATGCCGGAAATGCCCTCTATGGAGCCAGCCACTAGCGCCTGAGCTTTATGCTGGACCGCTTTCGAGGTGGTGCACCACCCCGACTGTGGGCCGATTTTTTGTCAATATTTTTTATCATTGCAATTTATTCTCTGCCGAGATATATAGCCAGTAGCCCTCAAGGTGTGTATCGGTCTAAAACCCGAGATGCACCTGAAGGATGACGTAAGACCGCTGATCCCAGTAGCCGCTGAGACTCAGGTTGATTTGCAAAATCGGCCTGAGGATCAAGTCCTAGCTCGGCAGAATACTTCGGGACACAAAAAGCGGCGTTCTTAGTCCTCGAGACTCAGGTTGGGTGCGGCCGACCAACCTGAGGATCAAAATCTCCTCGGCAACTGTATTGCACTTAAAATTTTCTGCATTGAACAGGCAATGCAGTAGCCCCTGAGACACTGGTCGGGTGGGAACACCAGATCAGGGGATCGATGTGCCCCTTTAATATTTATACTTATTAAGGCCGAAGCCCAGTAGCCCCCGAGCCTTAATGCGGGCACGGGTGGCTGAATTAAGGATCAATATCCATAGTAAAATCACAAATTATGTGTAATGACTCTATGTATCCAAGTACTTTACGTCATTAATGCTTGGATCCGCATTGTACCAAACTTTGTTGACCGACCATCGGCTTCCACCTCCTCGGCCAATAGCCGAGGAGTGTTTGTCCTACTTTATAAAGCCTTTATGAGGGCAAAGATTTACGACAAACAAGGCAATCTGGCCATACGGTTTTATAAACAAAGGTACGCAGAGAGATATGTTATATTACGGTTTAACATAAGAAATGTCTTCCAAAGAAAATAGTCCCGCTATCGATTTCTTTCTTTGGGTTGTCATGCTAAGCATGATCATGAAACCTCAGCTCTAATGTAAGAGAAAATATCGAGGATTTAGTTTGGGAGGCCAGTTAATAGCCCCCGGTAGTGTTCGGCGACAGTCGAGGTCACGTCATAAACACTTCGGCCATTGTTATGAATGGCCCATCATTTAACACCGTCATCAGATTGCTGACCAGTTTACGCTTATTGTGACAGTCAGTTTTCGGCTTTCTCCACTGAGGTGCTTAACCATGTGAGCTGGAAGCACAATCGCAGTGGTTCTCCCTTTGCACACCTAGCCGAACAAAGCGGAACGTAGGAGGCAAGCGCAGGAGCCGGGCAACCCAACTATTGACCGAAGACACACTTCGAAACCAATGCAGATATAGTGAGATCCGAGAATGGTTTTTGCTGAATCTATAAAGGTGTCCGGCATTGCACTGTGAGATTTGTGTTGGAAACACACAAATAGTTTAAAAGTGCCATAAGCTTGGAAAACCAAAAAACATCAGTAAAAATGTGACGTCCGGACAAGATCAAGTGTTCGGTGCCAATCCGAAAATTGGACTTTAGAAAAAAAAAAGTGCTTCTGTCGTGCTTTAACATGACACATCCTATCTCAAGACTTCGAGCGGGTCAACCTACGGCTTCAACCTCCTATCCCGAAGGCGGAGTACTTCTCATTAGGCCAGTTTAGCAAACTAAACTCTAGAGGCTTTGAGAGAGAAATTAGGCTCCCCGGCTAGTGACCACACACTCGTGTCGAGAAAAGGAGTGATAAATAATAATAGTAATAAAAACTTTGCAACGACTAAGAAGAAGAACACTTATTATAGAACGGCTCATATAAATTTAAGAGCCCCCAAGTGACTTGGGTAAAAGAATTTTATGTATAATGATTGTATGTACCGAAGTACTAATATCATATCTTTGTTCAACCGAACTTTAAATGCGTCTTAACCGACCGTCGGCTTCTCCCTCTTCGGTAAAGGACCGAAAAGTGTTATGTACTCCACCTGTCGAGAATATCGACAGTGTTTCCGATAACCAGGCAACGGGCCATAAGGCTGTAACAGACAAAGCGCGCTCAGGGAACTTATGCTATATTACAGAGGAAGTGTAAGAAGCATCTTCGAAGAAAATAGTACCCCCACCGATACCCTTCTTCGGTGCTCATTATTACTATGAGACTTGTGCAATAGATTTTTTGTACTCATGAGTTCCGTTGTGTGCCGACCATAATTGAGAACAATAAGAGCACTAGCTTTCGGCTTCACCCAGTCTGAGGTCCGGCTCGGGTGACCCGATCGTGACAATCACAGAGGTGCTCCCTTTACTCCCTAGCCGAACAATCGGGAACGTAGGGGTAAACACATGAGCGAGGCAACCCAGCTTGCAAATCGCTTAAGTCAATATGGTGCATATTGTGGCGTAATACATGAACAAGGAACGAAGCTGTACAAGTATAATCATATGCAAGAGGAAAAGCTTCATGAAGGAAGCCCCCAAATGAATTGGGTATTTGAATTTATGCGTCACAAACAAAGTTTGGACAAGGAAATTTTTTACAAGCAACTTTTTTCCAAAAAAGTATAATGCTTTGTCGAACCGAACACAAGTTAGAAATTAAAGCTTTGAGCATGAAAGCGACTTAGCTGGTTAATGTGTTCGGTATTGATGACGCGGTCCGAGCTTGATGCGGGACAATGTTCCATCCCCCAAGCCGGTCCCGAGGTGGCGGAGCGGAGAGCTCGACACGTCGAAGTGGTTACATAGCACGGTCAATGCAGACCGGCAGAGTGACGCCGAAGTCCCCGGATCATTTTCCTGTGCACAAAAGATAGTGCAAACCGGAGATAATAGTAATAATGATAATTAAAAAAACGTTGCATAATAAATAATTTATGCAAAGTGAGTAATAAAAGAAATATGTCCTGGCGCCAAAGTCAATGTCGGTGCAGGGCGTCGGTGTGATGCGGTGAAGGCGTGACAAAGCCTGAATTCACAGGTCGGTCCGAACTCCGGATGCGGCGTTCGCCGGACTATGTACGGAAACTGACCGAACCACCATGCGACTGTCGTTAATGCGGCCACCATTTGATAGACCTGTGTATATATGATGGACAAACCAGAGTAATAATTCCTTGGAAAAAATGAATCAAACAAGTAAAAATACTGGGATTAATAGCACCTGGTTTATTTGTTGTAGCAATCCGAAGGAAGGTGATTCCCAAAATTGGGACTCGATCCGCACACCCATTGCCTAATGGGCGATAAAACACGGCAATGCTGGCAAAGGTTGGCTCGCCGAGGCAAAGCCCTCGGTCCAGCTAACGTGACGGAGCTGGTCGACTAGTGACGTCGAAGTGTCCGGAGTAGGTTGATGAAGAGATGGCGAAGCCCCGGTCCAGCCGAGATGTCGAAGCCTCGATGTCAGCCGATGAGTCGAAGTAGGTCGGCGTGATGGACACCAGCTTGAAGAAGCAATAGTGCGGCCCTGCCAATGCAGGTCGTGACGTGGTCGATGCCGGCTTGATGAAGCGATCGTGCGGCGATGTCGGTACGCCCACTCCGTGTAATCCGTGGGGCGGCAATGTTGGTGATGATTTATCCTTCGTGATGCCGGACTCTTGTTCGGCTTGCCGAGATGATGATCCGAAGAAGTTGAGCTCGGCTCAACAAAGTGACGACGTGTCTAGCGCAGGTCGGCAGCCGTGCAGCAATATTGCCGGACTGGTTTGACACCAGCATGATGTTGAAGATCATGTTCAAAAGATCTTAAAGTTAGTGGGATGTGTTCGGTAACAAAACACAATACCCCATACAAAACTTCCTTCAAAAGGGATGTCCGAAATCCCATTCATAAAAAACGAACTCGGGTCGGATTCGTTTTCGCGCAGAAAACAGATCCGAAAAGTGATGCACTAATCGGAAGGTTCCCGGAGTTTGGACGGTCGGATCAAGCTGAAATTTTGAGAGGTGGTAGATATAGGAATTCCGCAGCCGATCAACGGTTGGATCTTCCAAAGGACGTCCGATCTAGAAGCTGGACACCACGCCCTAAACTCATCCAGACTCCCGTCCAGATTTGACAGGGCTCCGGTATATCGTGGATTGCCAGAGATTCCTCCATCGGAACTCGACAAAATTTTCCAGGGTTGTTGTAGACTCAATTCCACACAATTCCACCAAAGCGATCGTTAAAAAGACACTTGAGGAGGCAATGGCGGCAGACACAAGTTTGCTGCCTAGAAAAACAGCACGGTCGCCCGACGGCAATGTTGACGTTGAGCCCCCGGGCTCCCTGGATGATTCCTCCATGATCATGATAGAGATCGGAGTCGATGTTTATAAAGGCCCTCATCTGAACATGACGATCGGAGGTAGGTCGCAGTCCTTGGTCGAACCAAGGTGACCAGTCGAGCTGGTGACGAAGATGCCGAAGTCGCAGTTGATCTGCAGGCGAGCCATCGATCCTTTTGCCGATCACACCGCGGAACTCTCAATGAAAGCACCAATGTTGGTATCAAAACCGGCGGATCTCGGGTAGGGGGTCCCGAACTGTGCGTCTAAGGCGGATGGTAACAGGAGGCAAGGGACACGATGTTTTACCCAGGTTCGGGCCCTCTTGATGGAGGTAAAACCCTACGTCCTGCTTGATTAATATTGATGATATGGGTAGTACAAGAGTATATCTACCACGAGATCAGAGAGGCTAAACCCTAGAAGCTAGCCTATGGTATGATTATATGTATATGATCTATCGACTAGCCTGGCCTCGGTTTATATAATGCACCATAGGCCTAGGATAACAAGAGTCCTAGCCGAATACGCCGGTGGGGAGGAGTCCTTGTCTTGATCACCAAGTCTTATAGAATCTTCCATGTATGCGGCAGTTGTCTGAACTGGCCCATGAGTATACGGCCATGGGGGTCCTCGGCCCAATCTAACAGATCGGGAGACGACGTGGTGAGTACCCCCTAGTCCAGGACACCGTCAGTCATCATCAACCATCCTCCATCACCAATTTCATGATGCTCACCGACGTGCGTGAGTAATTCCATCGTAGGCTTACTGGACGGTGATGGGTTGGACGGGATCTATCATGTAATCGAGTTAGTTTTGTTAAGGTTTGATCCCTAGTATCCATTATGTTCTGAGATTGATGTTGTTATGACTTTGCTATGCTTAATGCTTGTCACTAAGGCCCGAGTGCCATGATTTCAGATCCGAACCTATTATGTTTTCATCAATATATGAGTGTTCTTGATCCTATCTTGCAAGTCTATAGTCACCTATTATGTGTTATGATCCGTTAACCCCGAAGTGACAATAATCAGGATACTTACCGGTGATGACCGTAGTTTGAGGAGTTCATGTATTCACTATGTGTTAATGCTTTGATCCGGTACTCTATTAAAAGGAAGCCTTAATATCCCTTAGTTTCCATAAGGACCCCACTGCCACGGGAGGGTAGGACAAAAGATGTCATGCAAGTTCTTTTCCATAAGCATGTATGACTATGTTCGGAATACATGCCTACATTATATCAATGAATTGGAGCTAGTTCTGTGTCACCCTAGGTTATGACTGTTACATGATGAACCGCATCCGGCATAATTCTCCATCACCGATCCATTGCCTACGAGCTTTCCATATATTGTTCTTCGCTTATTTACTTTTTCGTTGCTATTGCTATCATCACTACAAAATACCAAAAACATTACTTTTACTACTGTTACCTTTTGTTATTGTTACCACTACTATCATATTACTTTGCTACTAAATACTTTTCTGCAGATATTAAGTTTCCACGTGTGGTTGAATTGACAACTCAGCTGCTAATACTTGAGAGTATTCTTTGGCTCCCCTTGTGTTGAATCAATAAATTTGGGTTGAATACTCTACCCTTAAAAACTATTGCGATCCCCTATACTTGTGGGTTATCACTCACACACCGAGGAACCAGAATCGTCCGTTCTACGTGTGCAGCGAGAGTGGGGTAAGAATCGGGGCAATTGCACCATTTTCGTGGTCGGGATCTTTGAGCAATGGGTTGATTTGTTTGGTGTTCATGCAGGTGACATGCTTCTTTCTTTGGGTCGATGCTCTGGCCAAGAATCTGATGAATGAACTGCAAGAAGAGCACGAAGAATGGTTGCGCATGCTGCCACGAACGGCAGTGGCCGCAGCACGAGCTCCGGAAGAAGAGATGGAGGGCGAAGCATGCACTGACAGAGAGCTAGCTGTTGAGCTTAGGATGTTGAAGAAGAAGGTTAGGAAGCTTGAAGATCAAGCACTACCAATACCTATTTGCAAATACTTTTGTGCATTTGTAGGTATGGTAATCGCACTGGTTGTAATGTTGAAAATGTATGGAAAGGCATGAATTATGGAGGACTTTGTAATCTTGAAATTGTATGAGAAATTCACCTAGTTTAAATGTTGGTCAAAGTTGTTTAAATGTTGAAAAAAAGAGAAGAAGTGACCAACATTTAAATATGTTGAAAAAAAGGAGAAGAAATGAGGAATTCAGGAACTTTTGATCAATGAAATGCAGCTCTCTGCTCTGCCTTTCTGTCAAAAAAAAGGTTGCTCTTGGGCCAAATTCAGAGCATAGAGCCAAGTGCAGGCTAGACTAATGGGCCAACTGCATCCAATTAGGCCCATTCGGGGGTTCTCTTGCGTATTTTTCTGTTTTCTGTTCTTGTTTACTTTAGGCAGTAAATCATAATGCTGAAACTTTTTGTGGAAGCTAATTGAATTATTCTAGAGCCAAACAATTAAGGTTAGAAATTTTTTGGAGTTGTTAATTAATCCAATTCAAATACACCGTGATTTAAATCAAAGACCAAAATGTCATGGAAAATGTGCCTCAGCCCTAGTAGAGGTTTACACCTGGTGCCAAAATAAATGAACATTTTTAAGGGCATTACATTGATACAAAAATAATTTGTCTAAAAAATGAAGGGTGGAAAATGCACAAAAAATTGGTGCGGCTGGGGACTCGAACCCAGGACCGCGTGGGTTTGTGGTGTTTAGGGCTGCGCTGGTAACCACTAGGACAGATGGCAAGACTTTCACATGGGTAGGGAAGGAAGGTATACATAGTGAGACTGTGAGATTTGTCAAAAAAAATAGTAAGACCGTGAATGCAAAGTTTGCACACGCGTGAGAGTGGGTTTCCTTTGTTTTGCACTGAAATTTTGGAGGGTTGGAAGGTTGAAAATGTATGTTTGCACTGCCACATGATTTTGGTTAGAGCGACACTTGGTTTAGGATTTAAAGGGAATAAATTTGCATGTTAGTTCATGACTTATTTTTTTAATGAAACAGAGGGCTTCTCACCCCCTCCAATTTTCATTAGGGTTTTCATTAATGAAAACCACAAGTTCTCGGACTTCATGACTTGGTTTAGGGAAGAAATGATATGTTTGAGCACGGACATTTTTTAACACACATAATAAACCCTAATAACTTAGGATGCAACACACCGTACCATTACAATAATAAGTTCACAGACAGTTCACGGACACATGACGAAACATGACACGACACGGCATGGCATGGCATAGAAAAGCAACAAAATAAAAAAACGAAACATGACGAGCTTGACTCCGGGCTTGAACATCTTCTTCTTGACCTCCTTCTCCACCTTGGCCGCGCGCGCCCCTTCAACACCATCTTCATCTTCACACCTCCTCCTCGTCGTCGTAGGGAAGGGAGTGCATCTGGCCTGGAGTGGTGAAGATGCTCTCGTAGTTGGTGTAGATGTTGTAGACAGTGAAGAAGATGGCCTTGCAGCCGCACCAAAAGACTTGGCCGAGGATCTCGCGCGTGTCAAACGAGGTGGTGAAGGTGGCCGTGAGCAGTAGGAGGATGCCGCCGCGGTCACAAACCTCGTTGAGGGTGAACATCCTTGGCGAGCCCCGTGGGAGGTGGGCATAACCGGCTCTGAGGAAGGCGTGGGTGAGTTCGACGGAACCCCTCCACCTTGAAATAGCCCACACACGGAGCTCCCTCTCCACGAGCACGCCCGGTGGGTAGCGCAGCTCCGGCACGACAGTCGGACGGTTGAAGGTCGGCCTGTTGAACTGCATCTTCACTTGGTCTCGCTTGGGGAGGGCTCGGTCGCTTGGGTGTTTGAAGTTGGAGAGAATGGATCAGATCTGGCTTGTGGGTGGGAGAGGAAGAGAGGCACCCCATTTATAGGTCTGTGGGTGGAAGAGGAAGAGAGAAAGGACGAGAACGGTGTGTGTGTGAATCCGAACGCGTGTGTGTATCCGTTACGTTTTACACTCTTCAATTTTTGCACGAAAATGATGCATGGGGCGCGTGTGTGCATCTGAATCACTGCATAACTCTTTGACCGGGCGGTGCATCTGACTCGCTGCCCTGAACCACCTAGCTCGCCTCGCTAGCCTAGCTCGCCTAGCGCGCCTCGCTCGCCTCGCTCGCATGCATGCCCGTCGCCGCCTCCCACGCATGCAAACCCACGTCGCCGCCTCCCATGCATGCAAGGCCTGGAAAAGCTGAGATGGGCTATTTACCGCGGTCTCAAGCCCAGACAACGAGACGGCCCAACGGTCCATCCAGCGCGCCTGGTATTAAAACAATCTCCCAGCCAATCAGATTACATCTTGCAGATCGCCCCCCTCCTCCCCGCAGATTCCTTCTAGAAGGGTTAGATCGACGACCCTTGATCGCCGCTAGGGTTAGATGAACGGTCCTTGTTCAGCGCTAGGGTTAGCGGGGTTTGGGAGGGGTTTGGAGCAGTCAAAGCTATGTTTGACCAGATTTCAAATGAGCATAATAAATTAAATAAAAAACAGAAAAATAAAAAACCTGCGCACATAGTCTTCTTATGTCATATACTAACGATATAAGTTGATAAACAAGGTTTACATACATTTAAACGATAAGTTCATGTGTATTGTGTGATATCTCGAGTATCTCAAACTCTCTTGTATGAAGTGAAGAGAAGTGTTTTGGGGAAATGAACATGAAAAATTCAAAAAACTCACCACAGCTTCATTTTGGAGTGACTAAGAAGGATCCAGGCTTAGTTTTTCATTTTGATGTTTTACACTTGTTTAAATCTTGGTCAAAGTTAAGTTTGACCAGAATTCAAATGAGTAAAACAAAATAAAAAAAATCAAAAAATGTAAAAACCAGCGCACATAGTCTGTATATATAGAATATATGTGTAGGGAAGTTATTTAGCTGATTTAGACAAGGTCGAAAAAAAACCTTGCTTACAAATGAGGCCGTTTACCCTACCTTTGGACCCCTCTTTTTAGCACATTTTTCATGAAAATTTCAAAAACCTCACCATAGCTTCATTTTGGATTGACTAAGAAGGATCCAGGCTTAGTTTTTCATTTTGATGTTTTAGACTTGTTTAAATCTTGGTCAAAGTTAGGTTTGACCAGAATTCAAATGAGCAAAACAAAATTCAAAAAAATCAAAAAAAAAGGAAAAACCATGTGCTCATTCAAACATCATCCAACATATTTAAACATCATGTCAAACATACTTCTAACATAGGTCCAACATCATCCAACAGAAATACAACATGTCAAGTGATAAATTTTTCATAATGTTTGATAATACAACATCATCCCTTATTCATAATATTTCATAATTATTCATATATAGCGTTGGGGCTTCTTTCTGTTCCTTGAGCTTCTTGCCATCACTTTGCTCGTCGTGCACCTTGTGCTCATTGCTTCTTCTCTTCTTCTCTTGGTTGTCGGTACCTTGCGCGTCTTCTTCAAACCTATCATAGAGCTATGCAAAACATAAAGGGTAATGAGATCATGTCAAGTGATAAATGTATAGTAGTATTTGACCCTTGCAAGATTTACATACCTAGCAGAACTCACAACAATAGAAGGTTGGTCACCATTTGGAGCCTCACTTGGATCATCATTTAGAGCCTCACTTGGTTCACCATGATCACCATTTGGAGCCTCACTTGGATCACCATGATCACTATTTGGAGCCTCACTTGGATCACCATTTGGAGCCTCACTTGAATCATTATTTGGAGGATATTTTGGATCGTCGTCAAAATCATGCGGCTGTTGACCATCATCATTTGGAACCTCATCAAAATCCTCGTGTGATGCAACTGGCTATTGACCATCATTTTCATCATCCGTTGAGGCAACCGGCTGCTGGCCAATATTTTCATCGAAGCCTTCATCGGTACTCTCCCCGAACGCTAGATCTACTGTGTTATCACAATACTTACTGAAATGACCAGACCCACCACACCTTGTGCACTTATGCTTCCTCGCCCCAAGTCCAGCTCCTTCGTTGCGAGGTCTGATTCGACTCTTCCTTGGTCTACCTGCTGCTCTCTTCAGAACTGGAGCGCAAAGCTTGAATCCAGGGTCCACCATGTCCCATTGTTGTTTTCCCTCCATAGCAGGCAAGGCATAAGCATATGTGGCTTTGAACCTTGCAACAGAGTAGTAATCATGCACATACTGCTGTATGTTCCCTGCTGGACCTGGGAGAGAAGTGATGAAAAACAAGGCATGAATGCATGGCAACCCAGTTATCTGCCATTGCCTACAACTGCAAGTTCTAGCTTCTAAATCCACTGGATATCTCCATTCCCTCTTCTCTTTATCCAAATATGATATCTCTGCTGTGGTACCAGAGCAAAGAGTCATGTTCATTTCCAAGCCTGTTGTCTTCTGCTTCAGTTCATTCATCACGGCAGGGATGATAATGTGGCCCATGAATTTTGCCTCGGCTATTCCTGCACGATAATGAAATTTCTGCATGTATTCTATCATTATCATGTCAAGCAAATCCACCACATAATGACCCTTTAGTTTCTGGATCGTTGAGTTGAAAGACTCTGCTAGATTATTGTGCACATAGTCAACTTTGCTCACTTCACTGAATTGGCTTCTGGCCCATAACTTGGAGTGGTGTGTTTCCAAGTATTCTTTCACTTTGGGATTCATGTATAACTGCCTCAAGTGGTAGTTGTGCTTCTTCACACTACAAGTCAAAGATGCTGGCCATAAATTGCCGGTATACACCTTTCCTTTGAATTTCTTCATGAAATTTGCAGCAAGGTGACGCATGCATTCCCTATGCTCTACTCCAGGGAACACATTGTCCACAACCACTTCTAAACCTTTGCAGGCATCTGTATGAATGACCAACCCATTGGGATGTGCAATAGCCCGGCGTAGATTATGCAAAAACCAAGTCCAGCTCTCCTCAGACTCTGTCTCCAGCACACCGTAGGCAACTAGAAATACAAAATTGTGTGCATCAACTGCAAAAGCTGCTACTAATTGTCCTTTAAACCTCCCTATGAGAAAAGTGGCATCAATAGCCAAATAAGGCCTGCAGCCTGCCAAAAAACCCCGGCGACAAGCCTCAAAGCAGACAAAAACCCTCCTAAAGCATTCCTTGGTCTTTGTCACTCCCCTGAATGTGTACTCCATGGTGTGGTGATCAATATCTACAATACTACCTGGGCTTGTCCTCTCCACTTCAGTTTTGAATGAATACAACAATTGAAAACTTTCCTGCTAGTTACCATAAATAGAATCCATAGCATGTTGTTTACCATTAAACAACCTCATGTATGGTAAATCTATCTTGAACTTATCTTTGATGTTCTTCTGCAATTCCTTTGGACCCACTTGCTGGTTTTCTTTCACCCACTTCTTTACTTCTTCTGCCACCCATCTTGACTTGGCTCTACTGATTGTATCCTTCCTAAGGGTTGATTACTGGCACATGTACTTAAAAGTGTTCACTTTGACCTTAACATTAGTGCTATTTCGCATTTTAGATGCGAGCAGCCTCCATGGACAACCCTCAGTCGGACAGTGCACTCTGTAACGTACTTGATCGCTCTTGTCAACTTTGAAAGTATGTTCTACCTTGATGCAGTATGTCACAAGTGCATTTCTACACTCATTCAAGGATGGAAAAAAATGTACCTTCTTCCATATGAGGGTTCAAAGGGTCCCATTCAACAGCTGCAAGGTCTTCGTCCTCACCCACCGCGTCATCATCCACACGGACTGCATTGTGAGCCTCATCTTGGTTTTCAGTCCTAGGTGCCCGTCGTAAATTCCGGATAACATCAGAATATAGCTTCTCTTCATCAACCCCAGAATTGTAGTCATCAGGCTCCACTTCAAGGGGGACCCTACTGCTTTTGCCCACACTTGTCGAGCCACCACGTCGTCGTGCACCAACTGAACTGTTTTGGCTAGAGATGCCATTACGACGACTTGGTTCTCCCCGAGATGTTGCACCCATCATTCTAGGTCCAAATGCCTGCTCAAGCACATCAACTTGCAGCCTCACATGAAAATTATCTTTCTCTTTATGCCTAACAAACATGGTAGCTAGCTCTTCATCATTACTAACTGTCACCCATTTCTTTTGCCCATCATAGTATTTGTATACCACTTCATCAAGCAAACCCCAAGGATATTGGCTACAAATTACCTCCCCAAATTGTCTGAAACTCCAATTACTAGCCATTGGCAACCGATAAGCAAAACCTCCTTGGTATTTCTTCTTATCCTTTGCATCGAACATGTACCGGTCCCTTCTAATGTGCACCATGAAAGCAGACCGCAACTCCATCCTAACCGGCGAAAAATAGAGACGCAGTCAGCACACTATTTGGGCAAACCTACTCGAATCGAGTGTTCAAATGCACAACTAAGCTCAATCTAAACAAGAGACGAGACTTACCCCTCGGGAACCCAGTCGTGGACGCGGCGGATCTCCGGCCCGATGCCTGCCTCGCCAAATACTCCAGGGTCGCCGCTGCTCGCCATTTCTCCCTAGGATTCTTCCTCCTAGTTCAAATAGCTCCAGCAGCCCCCCACCTTTGAGCGCTCCGGCTGGGCGCACGGAAGGAGGCCGCGCCGCGGGTTGAGCAGGTGGCGGGCGCCCCACCCGTGGCGTCGCAGGTAGCCATGGAGTGTAGGCGCAGGACGGTAGCGCCGGAGTAGGCCGTGCAGCTGGTGGCGGGGCAGGTGCTGGCCGTGGCGCAGGTGGCGGCGGCGGCGCAGGACAGCCGGCCGGCGGATGGGCAGGGTGAGCTAGAATGATTTGGAGATTTAGTTACACGGGCCTACATGTCAGCTCCGGACCCACAACCACTAACGCCGGCGGATGGAATGGACTCAAATATGGCCGTTTGGCCTCGTCATAGTTGTTGTGCATGGACTAGGGGCAAAACTGAGGACAATTCGCATCTGAAGGCAAAACTGAGCACATGGACACCACTGAGGGCAAAAGGATAATTAACCCAATTGAATTATAGCTAACACCCCCTTTTGTGAGGAAGCACCCTTTTTCTTTGCTCTCCTATCTGTCTCTATCCCCATTCCTTGCTAGTGCCCTTGTGGTGTTTGCTATCATTGGGCTAAAATAACCTCCCATTCCTAACTATACACTTGGGCGTAATTCATCGAGCAATGCAAAAGACTGTGATGGAGATAGTGTGTCTTATTCCTAGCTTGATGTATAGTTGTGTAGGGGGGATGTTCTGAAACTATATATAGCCTGGAGAAGAAGCAAATGTGGTGGGTGGAATGCAATATGAAATGCAACTCATCAATAAAAGATACACATAGAATCCCATGAAATTTGAGATTATATCTGGGAGTGACAAGTATAATTACGACCACATGCGGTGAGAACAGAGGCTCGACATACTTTGACTTCTAGTCATAAAAACAATTGACATTAAAGAACACAGTACAATTTTAAAGTTTGGTGACTCAAGAATCTAATCTGCTAGTGCGTACGTGTAATCGGTAATCGTTATTTCTAAGAAATCAAAATAATTTCTATCTAATGGTCTGGATTATGACTACTTTGGTGCTTTGGTAAGTACTAGTTGTGTGGAGGCGCGGTGTCACGCCGCGCCATGTGACAATCCATGGCTAATTGAGTTATAGCTTGATGCTTTATTGTTCAGACTGTGGAATTCTTTGGCATATAGAGGGGGGCGAATGAAAAGCATAAAAAAATAGTTAGAACTTATTTAGGTAGCACAAAGAGCTTAACTTAATAAATTAGTTTAGAGATATCTTAAAATTTGTTCCTTCTTTTCTTTGGCCCATTGACTCAAATCAGATTTGCACTGAGTTTAATTACTATACAACATGATACCAGATATTTCTCCACAGATTAGAAAAAATAAAGGTACTTATTTTCCTTTTCAAATAGCATTTTCCTTTTCGGCTTTACTTATCAAGTCACACTTGATAGTGCACAACAGGACACCAGACAGCCATGCAAAAACTGGAAAAAATAGTTCTTTCATGAGAGAATTCCTTATTTAACACTGTCCAAAAACTTTATTCCCTATTTGACACTAAAAAAATAATTCTTCCCTATCTAACACAACCTTTAAATTTTATTCCCAATATAACACTTACATCCATTTTTTGTGCAAACAGTGTTAAATGGCACATGAAATGACAATTCTGCCCTTGAACATCTAGTCAACCATTTTCTTTGACATGTTTGTTCTATTCGCCAAGCTAGCACAAGAAAGATTCAACGCTCAAGTACGTTCATACATACACGGCTAGAGATGAGCACGTTCTGCTTCTAGGGAAAAGTTAATCAAGCTGCATGTGTTTTTTTTCCAAACGGAGGCAAAGATTGCCTCATCTATTAAATAAGCAGAAGAGAATTGCCCAGTTAATTACGGAAAACTGGGCAAAAACCAGAACAACAAGGGCGAAGCCCACTCCCATAGACTGAAACACACAGGGCAAAGCCCATCCTAATCGACGACAAGTCGACCTGCAGCCAGACCACGTAGCTCCGACTCTGGCGGAGAACTCAGAAGAACAAAACCAGGCACGGCTGGCGCCACGGACGATCGCCGAATGGGCCACCTGCAGCCAGTCATCGTACACCACAGGGCCCCGCCGCCGCAGCTTCGACTCCACGGCAGCAAGCAAACCGAGGCAAAACCACGGACACGCCGGAGAAGAGCCGACTATCGCAACCATTGCCGCGTCGCCGACGTTGCTCCCACCATCATCGTTGCCACAGAAGTCTCGAGCGGAGCGGTGGTATGTCGGTGCGATGTTCGTGGTCTGCGAGTGGTTGCCCTGAGCAGCGTGGGCTGCGGGCAGCCGGGTTGGGTGGCGTTGCTGCTCGAGCGGAGCGGTGGTATGTCGGGGCAGCGGCCCCAGAAGGTGGTGCCGATTGATTGCGCTGGGCGCGACGGAGCGGTGGATGTCGGGGCGGCGGCCCCGAAAGAATCACTGTAGCTGCATGTGTTTTTGAGCTAGCAATGCACGTACTGCCTGGGTGAATCGATCCGGCATTCTAAAACCAACACTCGATCACGGGCTCGCTCAACACTCGTCCACTCCCGTCCGTTGCGCCTTGGTCGTTGTTGGGCCAGACCCGCCATCGAGTACTTTCCGGCGACGCTGTCGAACGACGACTAAGTGAAGCAACGTTGGTTGTCTTGGTTTCTGTCCCAAGTCGGCTCAACCCGGCGAGATACTTTACGTCGAGACTCACCTTACGAAGCCCGATGCACTGCAATGCAAAATTGGCCTCAACTCGCTAATCTAGTGATCTCCAAGCACGTACCGACGTACGTACAAAAAAAGTAAAAAATAAACACATACGTACACAACAACCTTTGGCTGGATACTCAAATGCACAGACGCATACGAGACTTCGGCTGATTGCCACACGTATGTATCCTGAGTGGTGATTTTACTTTATCGCTTCAATCCACGGTCTTACAAAGTATATGTATATATAGCAGCAGCCTAGGACACGAACCACGTATGTACAACTACAACTTGGAGATTGGATGTGTACATATGGGACACAAACCACGTACACTATTTTGAGCCATCCCCACCACCCTGCTTCGAGGAGTTTTTGCAGCCAGAACCAAGGGTAAACTTGTCCTTTCATATTCCATTTAACACCGTTAGGTCAAAAAATGGACGAAAGTGTTTTTTTTTTGAAATTTCACCGTGGGGGTTCCCCACCTGAATTGTATTATTTTTTTGCCTATAGACTTTGCAGCCTAATACAAGATAGGGTTCAAGTGAAGCAGAAGAACAGGGGGACACAGGAAGAGAGATAAAGTGAAAAAAATACATGATGGAGGGGGCACAACACAACGGGGGGCACCCCCACTAGTAGAAAAAGGGCCATTTGTCCCGGTTCAAAAGGCCCATCTGTCGCTGTTGGGGAACCAGGACTAAAGGGTCATTACTAATGCCCTAGGCCTTTAGTCCCGGTTCTTATACTAACCGGGACAGATGGGCCTCCACGTGGCTGCTCCGGTGAGCCCAGGCACGAGGGCCTTTGGTCCCGGTTGGCAGCATCAACCGGGACCAATAAGCTTCCACGCGTCAGCATTTCAGGGGCTGATTTTTTTTGAAAGGAGGATGGTTTAGGGGTTTTGGCGGTTAATTTAGGTTGGTATAGGTAGCTAATTAATAGAGTTGTGTCCTCTCTTATATCCGTGCTACTGCTACTGCTATGCCTAAACATGACTTAGATTGAAGTGAGGCAACATGTGGTGCATGCCGAAAGTAATACTAATCCTACCTTGATCAAGTTTGGATTGTACTACTTTCGACATGCATCACATGCATGTTGTCTTCACTTCAATCCAATCCATGTTCATTTCACCCGCTGATATATAATAACTCTTCATGCTCGCATTATGCATCATCATATATAATAACAAGTCTACTAATCATCATCATACAACTTCTACTCGTTATTAATAACAAGTCATACGATCATCATCCTCATAGTCATCGAACCAACCCTACTTAATTGTTCTTAGCACATGATCATCAGTATTAGGTAGGACCTAAATACCCTCTTTAAGGTAAAATAGCATAAAACAATATAGACCCTGACTCTCCATTATGGAGAATGGAGATCATCCTGTCTCCAATTCTTGCGCTTCGCTTCCTTTTGCTTCCAAGAACCTCCTTACGATTGTCCATACATTTTTCCATCCTTTAATTTGCATGTCTCCATTCCTTTTAGAAATCTGGTATGGACAGTTGAGATTCGTAGGATGACCAGGATGTATGTTCAAAACATTAAGGCTACCTTTCTGATACATCAAATGAGGCACACAATTCTCTGGGATTATCTGTTGAAAAACATAGTAATAACTTCATAGTTAGTAATGATGTACTAGTTTTAAAAATATGCAAAAGATGCACGGATATCGTAATAGTAAAAAATCTTACCAGGGTATCTCCATGGTAGTTACCGTAGTTCAACACATGCACTAGTGGCACGCATTGACCATAATGTTGAGGAGTTTGATTGTAGATATTGTAATTCTCAATGTCAGTACAAAATCCGACCAGATGATTTTTCTCCTTGTAAGTTAATTCGGAGCCATCGGCGTAGTGGCTTTTGTCTACCATCTCCCGCATATTCTTTGAAGAATGAAAATAAGTTGTCAATGGAAATAAGTTGTCAACTATTTTGAAATAAACAATATAAATTAGCTAATAACTATGTTTGAGAAACTCACATAGCGGTAGAATTGGAGGCGTATCAAAAGGACCCAAATGTCCATATTGTCTTGCTCGATTTCAGGATCACCAAGATCCATGGTGACAAGCATACCCTCATCAAAACCATACATCTTGCAAAGTGCTTCCCTTTTTTGCAACCAAAATTGGTGACACTCTCAGAATTGTACAGCTTTACTTCAAAATCCACATCATGATAAGTCCTTAGGTGAATTTTCTTTGTTTCGAAACTTTCATGGTCTTCAAAACCCATCCTCTCCAAGACATAGCGCCTTGCATGGCATGGGATAAGCTACTCGAATTGTAAAAGATGAAAATTACACATTGAAATAGTTGTAGTCATGATTAATTACGAAAAAACACTTGTCGTCGTTGCGTACCGTTTCAACATCGAAGGTCTCCTCGAGCTTAATGCTGAAGCGCCGATCATCGTCCAGGTGAGGCCTGTCGCACAGACCTCGACCATCGTGGCACCAGCTGCACTCCCCTGGCAGACTTTCGTCGTCTGATGATGAAATTTCCTACGTTCATAATTCAAAGATTAAACTTGTACAATTAAATATATGTACTACAAAAACTAAATTAGATCATTATTATTCATCACGGGTTGACTATCGGTCTGTCTTGAAAACTCTCAGCTCACGTGGTGTATATATTCGACTCTCGGCGATGGTCGCTCCTCACTTTGTCCCCGAGTGCGTTACACCAAAATGTCTAGCACACGGGAACGAAGGAGAAGCGACCCCCAGGACAACAGCCGGGATTCTTCGTCCTCTCATATATATATGGTGGAACTCTCCCTCGCTAATTCCTCTCTGACATTTGCGACCGTCGGTGATTGTCGTTACTCCTTCTTCCCCTAGTGCATAACAAAGGTCTAGCACCCGGAGAAGAAGGAGAAACGACCCCCACGACAATAGTCGGGCTTCTCCGTCCTCTCATATATGGTGGAGACTCGACAGACTTAAAGTCAACCCGAAATATCGTTTAATTATCTTTCTAAAAAGGATTTGGCTAGTCTCACCTCGAGGTCGGAGGGGGTCGGTGACGGGGACGACGGCAGGGATGATGGAGGGGGGCTCCTAGATTTCTGCGAAAACAAAAACCCTATAAGCTATCAACTAATCATATGCATACGCCTTGCATAGTGCTCTCCAATTTTAGCATTCAAAGTAGGAGTAGTTTTCCAATTTGAGCATTCAATAAGCAAAATCAAATCGCAAAATAAAGTAGTATTCAAATTAGGATGCATTCAATTATAAGCAAAACTACATCATCTCTTGTGTCCGTACATCATCGAATATTATCACTAATACACCCAGAATACTATCATACATATAACATCGCTAGTACAGCTAGAGCCGTAGCGCCCGACGGGTATCGGCACGGGCAGTGGACACCCAAAGAGAAGGAACCATCACAGGATCGCTGCAGTGAGATCCCTAAAGAACCTGCCAGGTATTGTCGAACCTGCCCTCCAACGCAACCATCACTACAAAAAAAGACACATCCGTGACATTTTGGGCCGAACAAAAAAAAATATGTCATACATATGACACTTCTATGACGATAATTGTGACAAAACCCGGTATCATCATAGATGTGGTGGGCTCCTACTTCTGTGACAAAAAATCATGACAGAAAATGGGCTTTTCAACCTGGGTGGGCCGGAGACATAGCTGCATGACATTCTTTGGGCCGTACATGACGAAAAAACCGTGGTAGAAGCGAGGGCGAGGAAAATTTCAGGGAGTTCCCGGTTATGGTGGGAGGTCGGGGGCTGAGCGATGCGCGTTTCTCTCGTACACGTACGCGCGTGCGTGCGAGGCGTTGGCTCTAACTGAACCCGAGCGAGGCGTTGGGCTCTAACTGAACCCGAGCGATTGCACTGCAGGCTACGCGTTACTGAACCCGGGCGATCGATCGATGGCTGTTAACTGAACCCGATCGAGCGATTCCTTCGCTACTGCTGCTAACTGAAGCCGATCGATGCTGCCTCTGGATGAACAGTGAGCATTGCGGGAGGGGGGGTTGGATGAACAGTTCCCGGTGGGGTGGATGAACAGGACCCCGTGGTGTTGCCTCTGGATGAACAGGACCCCGATCGATCGAGCCGGTTGGGGCTGGATGAACAGGACCCCGTGGAGGGTTGGATGAACAGGACCACCCCGTGGAGGGCAGGATGAACAGTAGACGGTGGAGGGCAGGATGAACAGTAGCCCGTGGAGGGGTGGTTGAACAGGAGCCCGTGGAGAGGGTTGGTTGAACAGTAGCCGGTGGAGTAGCGCGCGGTGGAGACTGGATGAACAGGAGCCCATGGATGAACAGTCGCAGGTGGAGGCTGGAGGAGGTCGATGGTGGATGAACAGTAGCTCGTGGAGGCTGGAGGGGGTCGACGGTGGAGATGAACTGTATCCCATGGAGTCCCGTTTTGCGGTACGCCACACCCCTCCCGTTGAACAGGACCCCCGTTTTGACCGTATCGCTCCAACACAAGTCTGTTTCGTCCGTTTTGCGGTACGCCACACCCCTCCCGATGAGCAGGACCTCCGTTTCGACCATAGGAGGTTCGTTTCCTCCGTTTTGCGGTACGCCAGACCCCTCCTGATCAACAGGACCCCGTTCCGAATGTAGGAGGTCTGTTTCCTCCGTTGTGCGGTACGCCAGGCCTCGTTTCCATCGCATGTTCCGTCCAAGCCCTGCCGATGAACATGACCACGCATTCCGTTCCGACCCAGCCGGTTGGCTCCCACGCGTTCCGTTGCCTCCCCATGAACACGACGCATTCCGTTGCCTCCCCATGAACACGGCGCATTCCGTTGCCTCCCCACGAACACGACGACGATGATGTTTCTCTGTTCCGACCCAGCCATGTACACGAGCCCTGGCCGTACGTATGCGCGAGTAGGCGTTCGAGACCCCGCCCGTATGTACACATACGTGGCCGTATTTTCTTTCTTGCACCCTGGCCGTTGTACGTACATGTACATGCTACGTGCGCGCCTCTACTACGACACGTGTGCGCCTCTACTACAACACGTGCATGCCTCTACATCGAGCAGTATGTACGTACACGTTCGGGACCAGAATGACAACGCTACATACGCTTCGACCAGGTGGGTCCCGACTGTCAGGCACTTCCTTGCCTGCGAAGATGTAGCTGGTGGGTCCCAGCAGTCAGGGGGCGAATCGTTTTTTTTTTGCCCGGACGCACTTCCTTGCGTGCGAAGATGTAGCTGGTGGGTTCCAGCAGTCAGGGGGAAACATTTTTTCGCGAAATACAGTGGCCCGTCCAGTGGGTCCCAGCTGTCAGGTGGAGGAACCATTATTTTTCATGTAATAAGGAGGCACTTCCTTGCTGCGGCCGTGGACCCAGCCGTCAGCCTCTCCACATACAGTCCACGTCCGAGACCACGTTGACCACGCCGCACCAAGAGCACCAGGGCGGTGGACGACGGCGAGGCCTAGGAAGAGGACGACACGGAGGCAGGGATACTCGGCAGTTGTTTCCCACGTGGAGGGGAGTACGACTGTACGAGGGTTTACTGGTTCGTCTGCCGTCGCCGGAGAATAACAGCATTTGTGTGTGAGTAGAGGGATGGCTAGGCCAGCGATGGGAGTACGGTCGGGCGGTGTGGCCTGCGCGGCAGCACAGACGGTCGCAAGGAGGAGGGAGCAAGCAGTCCCGCCGGTGCTTGTTTGAGCGGTTGGAGCAGGAAGAGCAGAGATTGAAGAAGCACGACGGCCGTTGGATGGACATCCAACAGTCAGTGCTTGTGCGTCAACCTTTTTTTAGGAAAGCCTCAAATCTGTGGAAAACAGCATACAGCCCATCTGCCATTATTTCTAATAATTTACAGCCCATTTGCTAATTCTTAAGGTTTTTTTGAGCCCATATTCTTTTTGTTAGCATTACAGCCCATATTCTGGCAATGGTTAAAAAATTATACGAAATTTTGCATATTTCGGTGCGGTCCGAACTGTTTTTAATCCTGAAATTTTGACTCACATTCAAACTGATTTTAAAAATAAATGTATATCAATATAAAATCCAACAAATTCTCCATGCATAAAAATTAATGTAATTTAAAATCTTGAAATGAAAAAAAAAGATATTTGAAACTAACTGTCGGCTTGATGTGTTTTAAAAATGTACAACCCATTTCTCATTACTGATGGGCCATTTTCTCGGCCAGCCGAATGAAAGCTCTCCTCGTCTTGAAAGATTTGCAGCCCAACAGGCCTGACAAAGCAACTTACTTGGCAAATCACAAAAAAACTAGGCTGTGGCCGTGGACCCAGCTGTCAGCCTCTCCACGTACAGTACTCTTCCGATGGAAGTCGTTCCTTGAGCACGTTGACCACGCCGCGCGGAAAGCACCACGGCGGTGGACGACGGCGAGGCCTAGGAAGGGGACGACGCGGCAGTGGAAGCCCGCGCGGAGAGGACTACGAGGGTTCACTGGTTCAGCCGCGGTGTGAGGCTGCCGTCGCCGCAGGGCCTAGCCAGCGGTGGGAATAGTAGGGGCGGTGAGGCCTCTGCGGCAGCACAGCCGGCCACGGGAGGCAGGAGCATGCGGCACGACCGGCGCTGCTTTGGGCGGCTGGAGCAAGAAGACCAGAGGTTGAAGAAGCACTACGGCCGTTGGATGGACATCGTACGGTCACTGGATCTAGAATCGTTCATATTGACTAAGTTGACAAAGCCCTTCGTCCCCGTCAACTTAGTAGGACCACAAGTCAGCCTCCCAGCAAGGTGGGTCCCAGCTACCGGGGGAGTATTCATTTTTTTGTGCGTAATAAGGAGGCACTTCCGGTGGGTCCGAGCTGACAGCGGGGGGAACGTTTTTTTCGCGAAATACAGTGGCCCGTCCAGTGGGTCCCAGCAGTCAGGGGGAAATGATTTTTTCACAAAATACTGGCGGCCCGTCCGGTGGGTCCCTGCTGTCAGGTGGAGGAATCATTATTTTCCACGTAATAAGGAGGCACTTCCTTGCTGCCGCCGTGGTGTTGGAAATATGCCCTAGAGGCAATAATAAATTAGTTATTATTGTACATATTTCATTGTTCATGATAATCGTTTATTATCCATGCTAGAATTGTATTGATAGGAAACTCAGATACATGTGTGGATACATAGACAACACCATGTCCCTAGTAAGCCTCTAGTTGACTAGCTCGTTGATCAATAGATGGTTACGGTTTCCTGACCATGGACATTGGATGTCGTTGATAACGGGATCACATCATTAGGAGAATGATGTGATGGACAAGACCCAATCCTAAGCCTAGCACAAAGATCGTGTAGTTCGTATGCTAAAGCTTTTCTAATGTCAAGTATCATTTCCTTAGACCATGAGATTGTGCAACTCCTGGATACCGTAGGAGTGCTTTGGGTGTGCCAAACGTCACAACGTAACTGGGTGGCTATAAAGGTACACTACAGGTATCTTCGAAAGTGTCTATTGGGTTGGCACGAATCGAGACTGGGATTTGTCACTCCGTGTAAACGGAGAGGTATCTCTGGGCCCACTCGGTAGGACATCATCATAATGTGCACAATGTGACCAAGGAGTTGATCACGGGATGATGTGTTACGGAACGAGTAAAGAGACTTGCCGGTAACGAGATTGAACAAGGTATCGGGATACCGACGATCGAATCTCGGGCAAGTATCATACCGCTAGACAAAGGGAACTGAATACGGGATTGATTGAATCCTCGACATCGTGGTTCATCCGATGAGATCATCGTGGAGCATGTGGGAGCCAACATGGGTATCCAGATCCCGCTGTTGGTTATTGAACGGAGAGTTGTCTCGGTCATGTTTGCATGACTCCCGAGCCCATAGGGTCTACACACTTAAGGTTCGATGATGCTAGGGTTATAGGGAAAGTATGTATGCGGTTACCGAATGTTGTTCGGAGTCCTGGATGAGATCCCGGACATCACGAGGAGTTCCGGAATGGTCCGGAGGTAAAGATTGATATATAGGAAGTATGGTTTTGGCCACCGGAAGTGTTCCGGACATCACCGGTAGTGTACCGGGACCACCGGAGGGGTCCGGGGGTCCACCGGGAGGGGCCACGGGCCCCGGAGGCATACATGGGCCAAGTGTGAGAAGGGACCAGCCCCTAGGTGGGCTGGGGAGCCTCCCCACTAAGGCCCATGCGCCTAAGGGGAAGAGGGGGCAAACCCTAAGGGCAGATGGGCCCTAAGGCCCATGCCTGGTGCGCGTCCCTCTCCCCCTCCACTTGGCCGCCACCCTAGATGGGGATTGGGGCTGCCGCCACCCCTAGGGTGGAAACCCTAGGTGGGGGCGCATCCCTCCCTCTCCCCCTATATATAGTGGAGGCAAAGGGGCAGCCCAACACATGAAGTTCCTCCCCTGTTGGCGCAGCCCTACCCCTCTCCCTCCTCGTCTCTCGTAGTGCTTGGCGAAGCCCTGCTGGAGTCCCGCGATCCTCCACCACCACCACGCTGTCGTGCTGCTGCTGGATGGAGTCTTCCCCAACCTCTCCTTCTCCCCTTGCTGGATCAAGGCGTAGGAGACATCACCGGGCTGTACGTGTGTTGAACACGGAGGTGCCGTCCGTTCGGCACTAGGATCATCGGTGATTTGGATCACGCCGAGTACGACTCCATCAACCCCGTTCACATGAACGCTTCCGCTTAGCAATTTACAAGGGTATGTAGATGCACTCTCCTTCCCCTCGTTGCTAGATTACTCCATAGATTGATCTTGGTGATGCGTAGAAAATTTTGAATTTCTGCTACGTTCCCCAACAGTGGTATCAGAGCTAGGTCTATGCGTAGTTTCTATGCACGAGTAGAACACAAAGCAGTTGTGGGCGTTGATTTTGTCAATGTACTTGCCGTTACTAGTCTTATCTTGATTCGGCGGCATCGTGGGATGAAGCGGCCCGGAACACGTACTCTTACGTGAGACTGGTTCCACCGACTGACATGCACTAGTTGCATAAGGTGGCAAGCGGGTGTCTGTCTCTCCCACTTTAGCCGGATCGGATTCGATGAAAAGGGTCCTTATGAAGGGTAAATAGAAATTGGCATATCACATTGTGGTTTTGGCGTAGGTAAGAAACGTTCTTGCTAGAAACCTATAGCAGCCACGTAAAAACTTGCAACAACAATTAGAGGACGTCTAACTTGTTTTTGCAGCATATGCCTTGTGATGTGATATGGCCAAAAGGATGTGATGAATGATATATGTGATGCATGAGATTGATCATGTTCTTGTAATAGGAATCATGACTTGCATGTCGATGAGTATGACAACCGGCAGGAGCCATAGGAGTTGTCTTTATTTATTTATGACCTGCGTGTCAACATAAACGTCATGTAATTACTTTACTTTATTGCTAAAGTGTTAGCCATAGTAGTAGAAGTAATAGATGACGAGACAACTTCAAGAAGACATGATGATGGAGATCATGGTGTCATGCCGGTGACAATGATGATCATGGAGCCCCGAAGATGGAGATCAAAAGGAGCAAAATGATATTGGCCATATCATGTCACTATTTGATTGCATGTGATGTTTATCATGTTTTACATCTTATTTGCTTAGAACGACGGTAGCTTAAATAAGATGATCCCTCGTAATAATTTCAAGAAAGTGTTCCCCCTAACTGTGCACCGTTGCGAAGGTTCGTTGTTTCGAAGCACCATGTGATGATCGGGTGTGATAGATTCTAACGTTCGAATACAACGGGTGTAAGCCAGATTTACACACGCAATACACTTAGGTTGACTTGACGAGCCTAGCATGTACAGACATGGCCTCGGAACACGGAAGACCGAAAGGTCGAACATGAGTCATATAGAAGATACGATCAACATGAGATGTTCACCGTTGATGACTAGTCCGTCTCACGTGATGATCAGACACGGCCTAGTCGATTCGGATCATGTTTCACTTAGATGACTAGAGGGATGTCTATCTGAGTGGGAGTTCATTTAATAATTTGATTAGATGAACTCAATTATCATGAACATAGTCTAAATTGTCTTTGCAAATATGTTGTAGATAAATAGCTCACGTTGTAGCTCCCTGTTTCAATACGTTCCTAGAGAAAGACCAAGTTGAAATATATTGTAAGCAATGATGCAGACTAGGTCCGTGGTCCGAGGAGTGTCCTCACTGCTACACAGAAGGCTTACGTCTTTGATGCACTGCTCGATGTGCAAACCCCTATAGCGTCGTCTGTGGATGTTGTGAACACCTGACAGACACATCCTGATGACTACTTGATAGTTTAGTGCACCATACTTTACGGCTTAGAATCAGGATTCCAATGATGTTTTGAACGCCATAGAACATATGAGATGTTCCAAGAGCTGAAATTGGGATTTCAGTCTCATGCCCGTGTTGAGAGGTATGAGACCTCTGACAAGTTCTGTTGCCAACAAGATGGAGGAGAATAGCTCAGCTAGTGAGCATGTGCTCAGAATGTCTGGGTGCTACAATCACTTAAATCAAGTGGGAGTTAAACTTCCAAGATAAGATAGTGATTGATAGAGTTCTCTAGCCACTATCACTAAGCTACTAGATCTTCGTGATGAACTATGACATGCAAGGGATGGAGTTGATCCCGGAGCTGTTCGCGGTGCTTAAGACCGCAAAAGGTAGAAATCAAGCAGGAGCATCAAGTGTTGATGGTTTAACAAGACCACTGGTTTCAAGAAGGGCAAGGGCTAGAAGGGAAACTTCATGGATGGCAAACCAGTTGCTGCTCCAGTGAAGGAACCCAAGGTTGAACCCAAACCCGAGACTAAGTGCTTCTATTGTAAGGGGAACGGTCACTGGTAGCGGAATTACCCCAAATGCATGGTAGATAAGAAGGCTGGCAACTTCAACAAAGTATATATGTGTTATTAATGTGTACCTCGCTAGTACTCCTGGTAGCACCTGGGTACTGGATACCGGTTCAGTTGCTATTACTGGTGACTTGAAGCAAAAGCTACGGACTAAACGGAGACTGGCTAAAGGCGAGGTGACGATGTGTGTTGGAAGTGTTTCCAAAGTTGATGAGATCACCATCGCATGCTCCACCTGCCTTCGGTATTAGTATTGAACCTAGATAAATGTTATCAGGTGTCTACGTTGAGCATGAATATGATTAGATCATGTTCATTGCAATACGGTTATTCATTTAAATTAGAGAATAATGGTTATTCTGTTTACATGAATAATAACTTTCATGGTCATGCACCCTATGTGAATGGTTCATTGAATCTCAGTCGTGGTGATACACATGTTCATGCCAAAAGATGTAGAGTTAATAATGATAGTACCACTTTCTTGTGGCACTGCCGCTTAGGTCATATTGGCGTAAGATGCATGAAGAAACTCCATATCGATGGATGTTTGGAGTCACTTGATTTTGAATCGCTTGACACATGCGAGCCATGCCTCATGGGCAGGATGACTAAGACCCCGTTTTCAGGTACAATGAAACGGGCAAGTGACTTGTTGGAAATCATACATGCAGATGTGTGTGATCCAATGAGAATTGGAGCGTGCGGTGGATATCGCTATTTTCTCATCTTCACTGACGATTTGAGTAGATATAGGTATATTTACTTAATGAAGCACAAGTCTGAAACGTTTGAAAAGTTCAAGCGATTTCAGAGTGAAGTTAAGAATCATCATAACAATAAGATCATGTTCCTACGATCTGATTAAAAGGGGATTTTTTGAGTTATGAGTTTGGCAATCACTTAAGACATTGTGGAATTGTTTCACAGTTGAAGCCACCTGGAACACCACAAGCTAATGGTGTGTCCGGACGTCATAATCGAACCCTATGAGATATGGTGCGATCTATGATGTCTCTTACCGATCTACCGCTACTATTTTGAGGTTATGCATTAGAGACAGCTGCATTCACTTTAGATAGGACACCATCTAAGTCCGTTGAGACGACGTCATATGAACATTGGTTTGGCAAGAAACCAAAGTTGTCGTTTCTTAATGTTTGGGGCTGCGATGCTTAAGGCTTCAGCCGGACAAGCTCGAATCCAAAGCAGGACAAACACATCTTCATAGGATACCCAAGGGTGACAATAGGGTATACCTTCTATCTCAGATCCGAGGGCAAATTGTTTGTCGCTAAGAACAGGTCCTTTCTCGAGAAGGAGTTTCTCTTGAAAGAATTGAGTGGGAGGAAGATAGAACTTGATGAGGTTGTCGAACCTTCACTTCAACCAGAGAGTGACGTAACACAGAAAGATGTTTTCTATGGCGCCTTCGTCTGTTGAATAGGAAGTTAATGATAGTGATCATGAAGCTTCGGATCAAGTTGTTATCAAACCTCGTAGGTCGACAAGGGCATGTACTACTCCTAAGTGGTACGGTAATCCTTTCTTAGATATCATGTTGTTAGACAACAATGAACCTACGATCTATGGAGAAGTGATGGTGGGCCCGTATTCCGACAAATGGTTAGAAGCCATGAAATCCGAGATAGGATCCATATATCAGAACAAAGTATGGACTTTGGTGGACTTGCCCGATGATCAGCAAGCCATTGAGATAAATGGGTCTTTAAGAAGAAGACGGACGTGGGCGGTAATGTTACTGTCTATGAAGCTCGACTTGTGGGAAAGAGTCTTTTCACAAGTTCAAGGAGTTGACTACGATGAGAATTTCTCACCCGTAGCGATGCTTAAGTCCGTCGGAATCATGTTAGCATTAGCTGTATTTTTTGATTATGAAATCTTACAGATGGATGTCAAAACAAGTTTTCTTACCAAGTTTTCGTAAGAAAAGTTGTATGTGATACAATAAAAGGTTTTGTCGATCCTAAGGATGCTAAAAGGTATGCTGGCTCCAGCAATCCTTCTATGGACTAGAGCAAGCATCTCGGAATCGGAATATATGTTTTGATGGAGTGATCAAAGCTTTTAGGTTTATACAATGTTTGCTAGAAACTTGTATTTACAAGAAAGTGAGTGGGAGCACTACAACATTTCTGATAAGTATATGTGGATGACATATTGTTGATCCGAAATAATGTAGAATTTCTGGAAAGCATAAACGGTTGTTTGAAGAGTGTTTTTCAAAGGAAGACCAGGATAAAGCTGCTTACATATTGGGCATCAAGATCTATAGAGATAGATCAAGATGCCTGATGGTACTTTCAAAGAACGCACACCTTGACATGTTTTTCAATGAGTTCAAAATAGATCAGTCAAAGAAGGGGTTCTTACCTGAGTTGTAAGGTGTGAAGTTGAGTAAGACTCAAAGCTTGACCACGGCAGAAGAAAGAGAAAGGACGAAGGTCGTCCCCTATGCTTTTGTCATAGGCTCTATACGGTATGCCATGCTGAAGTACCGCACCTGATGTGTGCCTTGCCACATGTCTGGCAAGAGGGTACAAAGGTGATCTAGGAGTATATCACCAGATAGCAGTCAAAATTATCCTTAGAGGAATACGGAAATGTTTCTCGGTTATGGAGGTGATAAAGATTTCAACATAAAGAGTTACGTCGATGCAAGCTTAACACCTATCAGGATAGCTCTGAGTAGAGATACCGGATACTTATAATGGAGCAACAATTTGGAATAGCTCCAAGGGGAACATGGTAGCAGCATCTACGATATGACATAAAGTTTTGCGAAATACATAGGGATCTGAATATGGCAAGACCCATTGACTACGACCTCTCTCACAAGCATAACATGATCAAACCCAGAACTCTTTGAGTGTTTATCACATAGTGATGTGAACTAGATAATCGAGTCTAGTAGACTCTTGGATGTTGGTCACATGACGATGTGACCTGTGAGTGTTAATCACATGGCGATGTGAACTAGATTATTGACTCTAGTGCAAGTGGGAGACTGTTGGAAATATGCCCTAGAGGTAATAATAAATTAGTTATTATTGTATATATTTCATTGTTCATGATAATCGTTTATTATCCATGCTAGAATTGTATTGATAGGAAACTCAGATACATGTGTGGATACATAGACAACACCATGTCCCTAGTAAGCCTCTAGTTGACTAGCTCGTTGATCAATAGATGGTTACGGTTTCCTGACCATGGACATTGGATGTCGTTGATAACGGGATCACATCATTAGGAGAATGATGTGATGGACAAGACCCAATCCTAAGCCTAGCACAAAGATCGTGTAGTTCGTATGCTAAAGCTTTTCTAATGTCAAGTATCATTTCCTTAGACCATGAGATTGTGCAACTCTCGGATGCCGTAGGAGTGCTTTGGGTGTGCCAAACGTCACAACGTAACTGGGTGGCTATAAAGGTACACTACAGGTATCTCCGAAAGTGTCTGTTGGGTTGGCACGAATCGAGACCGGGATTTGTCACTCCGTGTAAACGGAGAGGTATCTCTAGGCCCACTCGGTAGGACATCATCATAATGTGCACAATGTGACCAAGGAGTTGATCACGGGATGATGTGTTACGGAACGAGTAAAGAGACTTGCCGGTAACGAGATTGAACAAGGTATCGGGATACCGATGATCGAATCTCGGGCAAGTATCGTACCGCTGGACAAAGGGAATTGAATACGGGATTGATTGAATCCTCGACATCGTGGTTCATCCGATGAGATCATCGTGGAGCATGTGGGAGCCAACATGGGTATCCAGATCCGGCTGTTGGTTATTGACCGGAGAGTTGTCTCGGTCATGTCTGCATGACTCCCGAGCCCGTAGGGTCTACACACTTAAGGTTCGATGACGCTAGGGTTATAGGGAAAGTATGTACGCGGTTACCGAATGTTGTTCGGAGTTCCGGATGAGATCCCGGACGTCACGAGGAGTTCCGGAATGGTCCGGAGGTAAATATTGATATATAGGAAGTATGGTTTTGGCCACCGGTAGTGTACCAGGACCACCGGAGGGGTCCGGGGGTCCACCGGGAGGGGCCACGGGCCCCGGAGGCATACATGGGCCAAGTGTGAGAAGGGACCAGCCCCTAGGTGGGCTGGGGCGCCTCCCCACCAAGGCCCATGCGCCTAAGGGGAAGAGGGGGCAAACCCTAAGGGCAGATGGGCCCTAAGGCCCATGCCTGGTGCGCCTCCCTCTCCCCCTCCACTTGGCCGCCACCCCAGATGGGGATTGGGGCTGCCACCACCCCTAGGGTGGAAACTCTAGGTGGGGGCGCAGCCCTCCCTCTCCCCCTATATATAGTGGAGGCAAAGGGGCAGCCTAACACATGAAGTTCCTCCCCTGTTGGCGCAGCCCTACCCCTCTCCCTCCTCGTCTCTCGTAGTGCTTGGCGAAGCCCTGCTGGAGTCCCGCGCTCCTCCACCACCACCACGCCGTCATGCTGCTGCTGGATGGAGTCTTCCCCAACCTCTCCTTCTCCCCTTGCTGGATCAAGGCGTAGGAGACGTCACTGGGTTGTACGTGTGTTGAACACGGAGGTGTTGTCCGTTCGGCACTAGTATCATCGGTGATTTGGATCACGACGAGTACGGCTCCATCAACCCCGTTCACATGAACGCTTCCGCTTAGCGATCTACAAGGGTATGTAGATGCACTCTCCTTCCCCTCGTTGCTAGATTACTCCATAGATTGATCTTGGTGATGCGTAGAAAATTTTGAATTTCTGCTACGTTCCCCAACACGTGGACCCAGCTGTCAGCCTCTCCATGTACTGTCCACGTCCGATGGAAGTCATTCCTTCCACGTTGACCACGCCGCGCCGAGAGCACCAGGGCGGTGGACGACGGCGAGGCCTAGGAAGGGGACGACGCGGAGCCGGTGAAGACGCAGCAGTGGATGCCCACGCGGAGAGGAGTATGAGGGTTCACTCGTTCGGCTGCGGTGTGAGGCTGTCGTCGCCGCAGGGCCTGGCCAACGGTGGGAATAGTAGGGGGCGGTGAGGCCTCCACGGCAGCACAGCCGGCCACGGGAGGCAGGAGCAGGCGGCACGACCGACGCTGCTTTGGGCGACTGGAGCAAGAAGACCAGAGGTTGAAGAAGCACTACGGCCGTTGGATGGACATTGTACGGTCACTGCAGCTAGAATCGTTTATATTGACTAGGTTGACAAATTCCTTAGTATGTCAACTTAGTAGGCCCACAAGTCAGCTTCCGAAACGGTGCCCCCAGATGTCAGGGGGAGGAATCATTTTTTGGGCGGGTGAAGCTAGAATATCCGAGATTGAAGAAGAAGCACGGCATCCGTTGGATGGACATCCAACGGCCACTGCTGCTAGAACCGTGTGTTGACTATAAGTTGACAAAGCCTTGCATACGCGTCAACTCTGTTTTTTAGGGGAAGCGTCAACTTAGTAAGGCCAGAAGTGTGTGGCAGAGAACTTATAGCCCATTTGAGATTTGTAAGAATGTGTAGCCCATTTTTGAATTTTAATGGAATTTACTACAGCGCATTTACGGTTTGTTAAAGGTACAGCCCATTTCAACCAACCGTTAAAAACTGAATTCAATAAAATTTCCCACATTTTAATGGGATCCGAAATATTTTTATCCCGAAATTTCTAGTCAGATTAAATACAATTTCAATATAAATTTATATTATGTAAAAATCCAACGAAACATTGCGCTGGCAACAATTAATGAAATTAAAATTTTCAATATCCAAAAATAATATTTTATAAAGTAATCACGTGTTTGGTGCATTTTTTTATAGTTACTGCCCAGTTTTTATAATTACATCCTATTTATTATTTCTTAAAGCCCATTTTTTTGTTAAGCCTAATGCATCCCTCCTAGGAAAGATTTGCAGCCCAGCGGGGTGGAGAATAACAACTTGACCTTGCCTGGGTATTCCTAAAAAAGTATAGCTGGGCTAGCCATTTTTAGCTTGAAAAAAATTAATATCTGGGCTGGATATCTGGCCTGGGCTAGAAAGGCCACAGCCCGCCCAGTTAATACCTGCAGCGATGTTTTCGTTGTTGTTCAGAGGAGAAAAATTAATATCTGCGCTAAACATCAAAAAAATCTGCAGTGCTCACACCTCAAAATCACAAATACTGCTCGAGCTGCTTGGTCCCAGCTGTCGGCCGCTTCTTGTGCAATTCTCTCGTTTATTGACTAGTACTACATAGGTTGACAATGGTGTGGGACCGTGATGTCAGGAAACCAGGGGGAAGCAAAATAAATAACTCCAGCGAGCGCTTCCACCTCTGCCTCGTTGTCTCCCGTGGAAACCCATTTCCTCCCTTTTTTTGCTCGTGCAAGGACCAATGCATGCAGCACGTCCATGCAGTTATTAGGCAAGAAATAAAAGCGCTTTGCATGCTATGAATTAGGATGGCCTGCATGGGTAGCTAATAAGGCATCCTCTTAACTGCTGTGATTAAATGTTGTGTTTAGAAGAGAGAAATAGTCTTCTTTTCCACCAATCTGCTTGCACCTAGGTCGTGATGCATCTTCTAATACGACTTATTCACCTAGACGGAGGGAGTATAGTTTTATACATATATATAATAAGGAGGCACTTGCGTACGTGAGGCTATGGACCTGGTGGGTCCCCATTATCATCCTCTCCAAGTAAAGTAATCTCCTCGCCCGCGCGCGCTTTCCGCCCGAAACAGTCAGCGCCGCCCGCCCCGCTTCCCGGTGCAGGCGATTGCTCTGCCTTCAAATGACACAAGTGTCGTCCGTCCGTCCATCTGCCGCCCACATTAACGATATGCGGTTGCCGAGGCGGCTACTCCGGCGCCACCCGTCCGTCCCTCCGCCCGCCCACCATTGCTATATAAACTGTTGTGCCAGCCATAGCCATAGTCATCCGCATCCGTTCCCTTTCTCCTGTCCACACCACTACTGCCCACCATGGCTTCCTCGCGCTCCAGCGCTCTTCGGGATGGGCGGATGACGGACCACAAGGAGATGGCAGCCATTGCTGCCGACCGGCTGGCCAGCAGGCAGCCGGAGAACGACGACGTCCCATTGGAGAACATGGTAGTCGAAGATCCGGCGCCAACCCCCTCCTTCGCGCCATCCTCGTCGGTGCATTGCACCATGACCATCGGCGAGGCCCGTGCCCAATATATGGACAGTGTGAGGCAGATGCGTCAGGAACAGTTCCGGGAGGCGCAGGCCAACGCCGCCTACAACCACCATCTCCTCCAGGAGCACCTGCAGGCGGAGGAGCAGATCGCCGCGGAGCGGGTGGAGCAGGAGGCGTTGCTCGACTCGTACCGCTCCACCCGCAAGGGCCGCCTCGAGCGCTGGCGGGACCGCATGCGGGTGGCGGAGGCTGCGGCCGCCTACAAAGAGGCTAGCAAAGAGGGCGATGAAGCAGGCGAGGCGCTGTTTGGCGAGACCGAGGACGAGGCAGAGGACAATGCCGGCTCCGACGAGTCCCCGCTCCGCTGGCATCGACGAGGCCCTGCTTCGCCGAGGCCCCGTGACGCCAACAACGAGGCAGAGGACACCGCCGGCTCCGCCGAGGCCCCGCCCCGCCAACAACGAGGCAAAGGACATCGCCGGCTCAGCCGAGGCCCCACCCTGCCGGCAACGCGGGGGAGGATTTTCACCGCTCCGCTGAGGCGCCGCCCGCCGGTAACGAGACAGAGGACATCGCCGGCTCTGCCGAGGCCCCGCCCCGCTGCCAACGAGGCCGCGCCACACAGAAAACGAGGAAGAGTAGAACACAGTAGTTCGCTGCCGCTCGGGTCCAAGTAAGGTCACCGCTGCTACCCTCCTATTGAAGCCAAGCTAGGCGGTTTGACCATTGACGGCCGGTTAGCTTCTTGGCGGCGACGTGCAGTCGGGGAGTTCTGCTGGAGAATAACGCTGCTTCTACTTAACTACTGGTGTAGTTGGCTGACTGACACGTGGGCCCAACAGGCCACATGTCAGTTACGCAGCTACACCTGCAGTTAAGTCACTGAAGCTTTTGTTCGGCTCAGCGGGACACAGGTGGGTAGCTTCGGTTAATTAATTATACCTCCAGCGCACCCCTTTTTAGTTAAAGAATGTATGAAATGTAATGAAATCTGGCATGTTTATATGAAATCCGACCGTGTATGAATGAATTTATTTCGATTAGTTCGAATTCCTGTATCACTGGCATTGGACGAACATGCAAAACAATATGTACTAGCATTATTCCCACGGTGATCACCTCGTTTGCAGCAGTTTCACATGTACTCCCTCCGGTCCTTTCTAGTCTGCATACAAGTTTTGTCTGCAGTCAAAGTATCTCTACTTTGACCAATCTTATACAAAAAAGTATGCACTTTCACAATGTGCGGAGTAAAAAGGAACAGAAGGAGTACAAAGAGTTTGAGCAGGTTTTTAGCGTTTCTGTACATTGCAATCAAACACACAAGCCTGGCAATTCATAGAGAACATTCAAAACAATCGATGATTATGCATCTCAGCGACTCACATGTCAGAGGTAATATTTACTTCACAACTAAAGAATAAAGAAAAAATTGATCGACGCTGCTAACAGCAAGGGCGTCCCATTCGAAAATATCAAACGCATGTCTTGCTAAAATCAATGAGCAAAATTTGACAAGGTTGTCCCATTCCAAAATATCAAATGCCTACGATTGTGGAATGGGCAGGGTTTGCCATCAGTTCAGACATTGACATGGCACCTCATGCTAAATAAACCAGCTGTTCTTTTTGTGCAGTTCCACCAAAATCAACCAAATTCGCGTGTAGCTTGTATGATTTCACCCTTATATGTTGCAACGCCTTGAACTTATCGGCACATCCTTTCTTGTGGTGGAAATGAATGATTCTATGTATTCATGAACATTTTGTGCAGTTTCCATTGAAATCAAGCTGAGCACCCCTGTTTGCACAAATACAAAAAATTGATTAGTATAGAGCAAACTGTACTATGAATTGACAGTTTCAACAGGCACATACATGGTCCATGTAGAGCACACTTTTAGAAAAATGGAACTCACCAGAAAGAATCCTAGAACAACATTGTACTCGCGCATCACAGCAAAAAATGGAGATTTTGTCAATCCTTCTGAGCTGAAGTTAGTTTGGTCTTGTGGGGAGTAATGTAACCATTCTTCAACTACTCCTTCTGATGATAAGATAGACAGGGCTTCTTCATCCTGGCATAATCGGAACTAGTCACTTCACGTACTCCATATTCTTCTTCAGAGGAAGATGATCCTATTGTGCAAAGACAAGACGACTACTAAATGCTAGCATCACTGTTTGCTCGAAAAAAGGAAAGGAAATATTTAAAACAGCACAGATGAAGCACTTCTCAAGGACAATACCACTTTTTCATGACAATATCTAAACAGTAGCACAACACCAATAGAGATGACAAAGCTCAATCATATGGATGAAATCAGTGGGCGAGTACCAACCTTTGTCAGGAGGCTTATTGTGTAGAGCATATAGATGAAGCAATTCTCCTGAACCATCTATTGCAGTCTATGGTGGTGGCCATGCTTACTATATACTCCTCGATTAGTTTAATGTTTCCAACATCTTCTTGTGCAGTTCCACTAAAATATATGGTATCTTCAAAGAAGATCCCTGTTTGCACAGGTAGAGATAATTACATATTACATTAAGAGTGGCATCAAATCAGTGGAAAAACAATTGCTCGTTCCAGCCATAGCAAATAAATTAAGATGCAAAACTATATCATTACTTGTGTCATCACAATTCCAGTGCTTCATTATAGCACCGGGAGTTGATTTTTGTTTTTCTTCCCCTTGTTCTTCCCCTTCATCACTTGGTTCAATAACAAACAAGCTTCGCCTTCAATGTAAGATTTGGCATGTCAATCAGGGAGCACAAGTATAGTACTAAACTTAATTTTTTGATGAAAGTGGCAAAATACAGCCCAGCAGTTGTGAAATATCCTTATCTTACCTCAATGGGATATTATGGTGCACATACAGATTGGAAGTCTTGTCTCCATTTGTGCAGTTCACTAAAATCAAGCAACATTATCATACAAGTAGCACAACATATGAATGCACACTGTTGAATCATGTGAAGGAAGGCTAGTACTGACCTCTCATGATGCGGAATTCAAACAACTCACAAGAAGAAGATCTGAACCAAATTCGCCTTAACGGATAGGAAGTAAGATCTCCTCTTGTGCAGTTCCACTAAGATCAAGCAATCAAGCAACGTTGTCGGTGTGACATTTTGGTTGAACTGCACAAAACACTCTTAAAACAAAAGTGTTTTGTGCAGTGCAACAAAAGGTCACAATGGCAACGAGGTGAAGCAGATAACCCTGTTTACACAGAGGTGCAAAGGAAACAATTAGTGGTCAATAACGGTGGATGACACAGAAGCCAACAAAAAGAAGCATCTACCTTATCTAAATGGGAAAGAAAGCAAGAAAGTAGCATTTCTCAAACGGTGGCATTGATTAATATTAACATAGAGATTATATTAACAATAAAATTCATTAAACATGTAATTTGCTTTTAACTGTGGCATTGCACTAGTAGAAAAAGGGTCAAATGTTCACCCCTTTGCCCCGGTTTGTATTTGAGCCGGCACTAATGTGACCATTAGTGCCAGTTCGAATGGCTATGCATTAGTGCCGGTTCGTAATGAACCTTTAGTGTCGGTTCGTGCCACGAACCGGTACTAAAGGGGTGGTGGCAGGCTAGCGTCAGGCCAGGGCCCCACGAGCCCCTTTAGTGACGGTTTGTGACACAAACCGGTACTAAAGGTCTAACCTATAGTACCGGTTTGTGTCACCAACCGGCACTAAAGAGTCTTAACCTATAGTCCCGGTTGAAGACACAAACCGGCACTATAGGGCAATTTTCAAACTCTACCCCCCCCCCCCCCCCGTGTATCGCCATTTCAGTTTTGAAAAAATCAAAAGAAAATGATAAAAACTTCAAAAAATAAAATCCTTTGAGAGGTTGTTATATTACTACATCTACTAGTTAGGAAAATTTGAAAACTTAAATTTAGACAAGTTTTGCAAAAAGTGTAGGGAAAATGTAAAATGGCTATAACTTTTGCATACGATGTCAGAAAAAAACGTATAATATATCAAAAAATTCAGCACGAAAATCCGCATCCGATGGAGACCGCCTATGGCCTGTTTGCAATTTTTTAGAATCCTCAAATTCCATAAGGAAAAAAAGATATGGTCAAATTTCAGGTTTAAAAAAATGGTTAAATCTGGTCAAACTACTTATTCAAGAAGTATTAATGTTACTACATAATTATTCAAGAATATTAGTGTTACTAAATAATTATTTCAATTTTTTGAATTTTGGTCAAATCTGGTCAAACTATGGTCAAACTGTGGTCAAACTATGGTCAAACTTATTCAAGAAATATTAGTGTTACTAAATAATTACTGTTTTTTAGAATAATAGTTTCAAACTCAAACAGTGAAATGTGTGACTTCATGCTCAAGCTAAACTCCTGAGGGTTAATAGGATTGACATCTTACTATTGTCAGGAAAACAACAAGTGCAGACTTGGAAACGAAGGAGAATAGAACCCGAAAGTTAAGCGTGCTCGGGCTGGAGTAGTGAGAGGGATGGGTGACCGGTCGGGAAGTTAGATGATTTGGAATGAGTGATCCACACATGAGAAGTTAAGAGAGGTGATTAGAGACTAAATCACCAAATAATTCAGAAAAATTAAAAATCGAAAAAAAATAATCAAAAAAATTTCCAAAATTTTCAAAAAAAAATCAAAAAAAAACCTTTAGTACCGGTTGGTAACACCAACCGGTACTAAAGGTCCCCATACCAGGGTGCGAGCTCACGCCACGTGGTGGCACTTTAGCGCCGGTTCGTGCTGAACCGGTACTAAAGGGGGGGCCTTTAGTGCCCACCCTTTAGTGCCGGTTATGGAACCGGCACTAAAGGCCCTTACGAACCGGTTTTAAAGCTCCGTTTTCTACTAGTGTTGCATCAATTTTCCAGCGGCATTATTAGAGGGTGTTTGTTTACAGGGACATTTTGGTGTAGGGACTAAAAAAACTCCGTGTCAGTCCCATCTAAACCAAAGAGGAGGGACTTTTAGGGACTAAAAGTGGGCATTTGGGACTAAAGAAAGAAGACCCCGAGGGAGTCTTTTTGGGACTTTTTTCCAACAGTTGCCCCTGCCACGCATCGCACCTTGTCTCTATTAGTTCATTACTAGGGGTAACATGGTCTTTTAGCATGTCATTTAATAACCTCTAGTCCATGTTTAGTCCCTGGAACCCCGCAGGTAGGGACTAGGGAGTTTTTAACCAAACAGGACCTTAGATTAACAACAGCTAATGAGTTGCACGGGACAGTGGACGCACCAGCACCATGTGCATCTACCGATGTAGTGTGGTCATGCACAGTCTGTTGCAACAAATAACAAGCAACCAAGGAGCATATTTGTGTTGGTCCCAGTTTTGTTATCTTTAGACACCTTTCCCTATGTGAGCGCAGCAAATCTAGTCCTGCTCAAACTCTACAGCCTTGTCCCTTCCTTTCCTTTTTGAACTAGTACTTTCGCCCCTTCATTTCCTCTTTGAACCACGTCCTAGATTTATGCGATACAACTTTCCCCACTACTTCCCCCATTCCTTTCCTCTTTGAACCACGCCCTAGATTAATGCTATAAAACTTTCCCCCTTCATTTCCTCTTTGAACCACGTCCTAGATTCATGCTATATACAACTTTTCCCACTACTTTCCCCCACTCCTTTCCTCTTTGAACCACGTCCTAGATTCATGGTATACATGCATCTAGAGCAATGCATGTGGAGTAAGTAAATTATACCTTAAGGTTCTTGGGGCGTGGTTCGGTGGGCGACGGGACGTCGGCGAAGAAGAAGGGGTCGGAGGCCCTCCCGCGCCGCTGCTGGGTGGAAAGTGAACAGCTGCGCCGGTAGTCCCTCACCGACGGCGACAGCGTTAAGCCTCCTTCCCTTCCCGGCAGACGGATCCTGCCGGCTCTTTGAGCAGCAGTGAGGGGAGAGAGAGGCCAATGAAGTCTTGTTTAGATCTGGAGAGGGCGAGAGAGTGTGAAGAGAGCAACTACAAGAGCTGAGGCTCCAGCGGGAGAGGGTGAGAGAGTGAGCGAACAGGCTAACCAGCTACACAACCCTCCCGTTATGTTCAACGAGAGGGAAATAACCTTTTATACATTCCTGCATTCGTGTGACAAGCATGCCGTGTATTTTTGTGTGTGTGGGAGTCATTGGGATTTCAATCATAATCGTGTCATGTGGCTTTGGTGGTAAGACTATCCACAGTGGTGCAGAAATAATGCAGCCTTAGTCACCTTAGCTCTCTCCACGTAGTACATTGGGTCCCACCAGTCAGAGGGTGAAACAAACAAATTAATAAGAAAAATTAAAAGCACCAGCGGTGTATCTTACCTCACACATCTCGCTACTGCTCGGGAACACTGTCGAATTGATCCCTCTATTCGCTCACGTACTATTTTAAGTGAATCCTTATTATAACATGCACATAAATTTTGGGCACTTGTATTCGACTTAAGTCAGTGTGCCACCGTATCTCGTATACTTACTACTCCCTCCGTCTAGGTGTAATAAGTCACGTTAGAAGGTGCAACGGGACCAAGGTGTGTGTGTGTGTGTATGTGTGTGTGTGTGTTTAACACCATGTGTGTGTTAGAGAGAGCGACAGATCGACCTACTCCTACAGAGAGATGTTGTGTAGTGTACGATTTTAGCTGCGAGAGTCGGTGCATCCTCTCGTTTCCGGGTGTGCCCGGTAGGGACATGCGGACAGCTGCCACGCCCACTCCTGACCAGCCTGGCCCACCCAAAGCCCCTCCATCGCCCTCCCGCCCGAACGGTCAGCGCCGCTCCAAAGAATCGGTGCCGCATTCATGCCCGGGCAGAGCGGACGCGACCTCTCACTGGCGCAAGAGTGATGGTTGCTTCGTCCGTCCAACTTACTGATGGGTCTATGTGATTTGACGGCTCATTGGTCTTTATTACTGAGGTGGTAGGACTGCTGGATGTCCCATGCTTTCAGCGAAAGGAGGTATACTTCTACTACTAGATTACAATTTTCTCCATTCTTACAGCGGAGGCGTGCAAGAGCAGTGAAAACACGCAGGCTCAGTGATTACATGGCCCACCTCACACTATCACCGTGTGACACCTAACTCTTTACATAGTACTCCCTCCGTTCCTAAATATTACTAGATGAGTCCCCGCACGTTGGCGCGGAACAGCGGTATATCTCTCTGCGCAAAATTATCGATTTCATAGAACAAAAAAAACTCTATAACCGCATGACAAATGTGGTAGCCAAACTAAATAAACTCCCATCATCATTTAGATCATCCCACGTAAGGAAAAAAGATCAGCCAACTCCTACTTCATAATGGGATTATATTTTTCTTTTTGACATGTTAATGGGACTTAAAAGCTCACTTACATGCATGCTACCGATGCATGCTTGCATGCAGACATGTTGATGTGATTTAAAACCCACTCACATGCATGTGGCACGGTATTTTTGCATGCTTGCATGTGGCTTAGTGCGGAGCCTCTCAACGTCAAGATCAGACGGCTATTATGGAGTGATTTACTTCATCTAACGGCTACATCAATTTTGATGACGTGGCTCAAGGAGAGGGTAGAGAATTCCTAGTAGTGGGGGCTAGCTATTACTAGTAGATATAAGTCTTTGTAGAGATTCCACTACATACGAAGCAAAATGGATGAATCTACACTTAAAATGCATCTATATACATCTGCATGTGGTTCATGGTGAAATCTCTACAAAGACTTATATTTAGGAACGGTGGAAGTACTAGTATAGTACGTACTATAATTTGTTAGCGAGATAAATTTGTACAATGCTATGAAGCTTCCAGCTTCTGTTACATGTATCTTGCGTCCAAGGTTGCCCGTTGCAACATTTCATCAAATACAAAGGAGACTAACATGCATGCTATTGCATCTCAATGATTGACAGATCATAGCAAATATGTACTCCCTCCGTTCCAAAATAAGTTTCTCAACTTTGTGCAAATTTTAGTACAAAGTTGTACTAGTACTAAAGTTGACACTTATTTTGGAACAGAGGAAGCTAAAGAAAAAAACGATCCTTGCAGTCCCTAGCCCTTGAACCGTGAACCCTGACCAGGCTTTAATTTGCTGGCAACGTTCGAGCTTCCTAATAAACGAAGTTTGCAACCTTTTGACCATCGGATCATTTTGTGCAGTTTCACCAAAATCGAGATGAGCATCCCTGTGGCAAAGAAATTGAACAAGCGTGATTAAAATAAGATTACTAGGACTAGTTGATGAGACATAAACTCATCACAAATACAGTACATAGAAGCCAGTAGAGGTATGTGCGGGGCAAAGAAGTAGAGAAATATCCACAGGGAGTGATGTGGGCAGCTGGAGCAGTGGTGCAAGCCAGCTGTAAAGGGAGTTTTACCTGAGGGACATAGCTCAACCTTGAGGAGGGCGGCGAGAGGCGGCAACTGCCCACGTCGCGGCAGTGAGCAAGGGATGAAGCAACCTCACCGGCTTTGTGAGAGAGAACGGCGGGGACCCCTGATCGGGACGTGCCGACAGTGGGTTTTCGCCGTCGGCGACGGCCACCGCATCTACACTAAGCATCCACCCCTTCCCCAAGCGTACGTGATGTTAGAGATGTGGCCACAGTCGTTTTGTGCGAGAGAGTGTGAAGAGAGCAACCCTAGCAAGCAACTGTGTAGGCTGGCCCGTCCTGACTATGTATATAGTGGAGCAGTTTCCTTTTCTCTCCATATGAACCTATCATATTGCGTACGTGCCATTGAAGAAAAAAAAACTTTATTTATAAATGACGCGGCACCTACTACTCGTTCTCCTATAACCTTGTGCTTGGCATCTCCAAAATATTGACCTTGCGATTGGCTCTTCGCCTCTTCGGGAAGTCGAGCAATAATGGTAGTGCAGTATATATCGTTCTGGCTAAATGAGACCGAATGAATTGTTGCACGTCTACCACGTGGGTGAGGGTCAAGGGGCGAGGGAGAGTGCTACATACGGAGCAAAATGAGTGAATCTACACTCTAAAATACGTCTATATACATCAGTGTTTGGAGTATGTACTAGTAGTTCATATTAAAATCTACTAAAGGACATATATATTCCAAACAATATGATATAATCTCTATAACCAAGGTAGTAGGGACGAGGAGTAAACGGAGGAAGTAGTAAATTTTTCTCCTCATCCTATGAGCCACTGTGCGCATGGGCGAGGGAGCGGGCGTAAGGCGTAGTAAGCAAGCTTCACCTCATCCTGCGAGCCACCGCGCCCGTGGGCGGGGGAGACGGCGTACTAAGCAAGCTTCTCCTCGTTTTGCGAGTTGACGGGACACATCAAAAGTACTCCAGTGTATAGAGCCTTGCCTCTAAGGTAGGCCCCACATGGTTTGCCTCTTTTTTTAACATAACACGTCAAGTCGCAATTTGTTTGTTCACCCGTGGTAGACGATCCTCCCTCCACCAAGTGGACAACCAGTACACGTGCCAAATTACCATGTGGGCTGCCTTTTTCGTACAAAAATGAGCTCCACCGTGTACCCGCACGGGTGTGGTTGGGAAAGAGACGGGAGTACGTGCGCCGTGCATGCACCTCTTCTCTTCGTGCACGTCCCCCACCTACGTGGGTGTGTGTGAGAGATACAAACCGCGTTCGTGAGTGTTTTTTGTTTTGGGGTGGGGGTGGGGTGGGGGGTTGATTTTGTGAATTATTTGTGGGAATATGTGTCTATGACATCTCAAACAAAATTTTGCATGCAATGTGTGTGAAATGGAGGCCTATCCATATCATACATAGAGGGTCGGGCAATCCACGAGAAGAGAGGGAGGGGTCATAGCTATGGATAGAGTCGAAGAGAGGATCAAGTGGGTGGGTGCGAGATCGATGAAGAGAGTCATCGAAATTGTGTGTGTGTACAAGTTAGAGATATAGGGCGACTGGCCTACCGGAACATTAGAGGGCACACGTCAAGTTTGTGTGTGGCAGGGAGACATGACTAGAGCGCTCGATGTATCGGTGTGTGTGGGGGAGGGGTGCTGGGAGGGGTAGGCAGAGGCCTAACTATAGAGCTAGAACGACTCGTATATGTGTTGAGAAGGAGAGACCCAGCTATGTCTTGAGGGAGATCGGTCGACATCCATACATAACTGAAGGACGGAAAATATGATGGAGAGAGAGAGAGGAGAGAGAGAGGGAGGGAGAGGGGTGGAGTGCTGGATGGGTGATGGAGTTGCTTCTCGAAGATGGTGGGAGAGGCCTACTAGACAAACTGAGCGTGGAACTGCAATGTTATCAATAAGAGTGGAGATGTGTTTCTGTGTGTGCCTGTGCGTGATAGATCTGTCGGGACCCATCCATGGATGATGAAGGGGAACCATGTGTTTGGTAAGCAAACCTAACTAGATCGGTAGATCAATTGTTGTTTGTTGGAGGAAGGGAGAGACACAACTAATGAGGTACATCGATTGACGTGTGGGTAAAAACGAGTTATAAGGACCTAGCTAGCTATATGTATAGCGAGAGATCAGTCGGTGTACGTCCATTTGTTAGAGGCAAATAAGGCCCAGCGAGACGGATAGACAGAGAGAATGGAGCTAGGAGGTGGTGCGAGAGACCCAACTACTAGCTAGATAGGGGGAGGAGTGTGCGGTTGTGAAAGCGATGAAAAGAGGGGCGAGAGTTTACACGTGTGTCTGGCCGTATGAGAGACACGAGGCAAGGACACATAAAGGAGGAGATTGAAGGTGTGTTTGTATGTTGTAGGCAGGCATCGCTGGAGAGGTTTATCGATCGGTGTGTCGAAAAGGAGTTGTGGAGACTCTGGGAGAACGACCTAAAGAAAAAAAAATGAATGTGCCCGGTGGATAGAATGTCGAGGGAGGGGGAGGGCGAGGAGGGCGTGTGCATGCACGAGAGAAAGTTAGTGCTAGCTACAAAGGTTAGAGGATTGTGTGGGTGTAAGAGACTAACAAAGATCATAATTTGATATGAAAGCGGATTCATATATTTGAATAGGAGATCATAGTGTTTTAAACATTGCATGCATGAATATAGCGGTCATACACGTGCTGTGTACATGTTATACCATAATGTGATAATGCATGGTGTTTTCAACTCACAGCTAAATGCCGAACAATCTAAACCATACTATACATCAAACAATCTCACATTTTATTTGAATTTGTGATAATGTGTGGCGTTTGCAGCTTACAACTAAATATCGAACAATCTAAACAATACTATATATCGAACATTCTCACATTTTATTTGAATTTGTGGTAATGTGTGGTGTTTGCAACTCACATCTAAATACTTGTAGGCGTAGGGGGGCGGGGCACCATACATAATGTGATAAATACATTATACATATGAGACATGGTTTAGATTATGAAGATCTAGCTAGAGCTAGAAATGTAATGTGATTTGAAATCAAAATCAAGTGGATTCAAAAAATCTAGTTTGAGTTCATATAGTACACATAGTTCATATGTAACTCGAGACTAATCATGTGGTGTGCTGTGAAGATAATACACAAATGATGGTTTAACTTGACAATAATGATGATTGTAGATCTTATTAAAATAGAGAAACGAATTCAAATGCTTTGACTTCACAACAATCATTACTGTAGATCTTATTCAAATAGAGAAACGAATTCAAATTTAGTTCATATTGAAGCGGTAGTATATACGTTTGGAATGCACTAAAACGTTCATTTGATTAGTAGGTTGCATGCATTATACACGTAGCAAAATATTTTAATTGAACATAACATGAATTCAAAGTTTTGAATGACATTTGTAGGGCGCATTGATTTGGTACAATACACGTTAGGCTTGTCCGGAAATTTCAACCCACGCCTTGTTAGCCCGAAATATTTAAGATATATCTTTGTCTCGTTGAGCTCCGACAACTCCCTCCATCTCAACCCGCGCCTTGCTATTCCGAAATTACAACGCGCGCGAAAACTCCCACCTCCTGTGAAATCCCGACACGCGAAATGCCCGTGGTACCCCTGAACCAAAAGAACCGCCTCAAATCGGTGGGGGTACTTTTGTAACTTACCCCACATTTCGGACAACTGCGTCTCTAAGCCATGGTTCCCCACTGCCATCCCATCCGCCCACCCATTCGTACACCGAGGCTGCAAAAACCCGCGACGAAACTCCACACCCTGCTCCGTCCGCCACCCAGCCGGAGCCTCTTCCCTGACGACGTCGTCCACAGCAACACCTCGACGTCCCTCATCCACCGTACCGGACGAGGATCCGTCATCGATCTCATCGTCCCGCCGGTTCAACCACCCCGTCCTCCACCTCCAAGGAGCTGCCCCGACGTTCCCCTCATCTTTCCCGCCACCTCCATTCCCACACCGCCATCTTCACCTGCACCACCGAAAGAGCATCGTCATCACCGTTTCCTCGGATGAAGCTGCGGCCTAATCGGCGCCACCAAAGAGGTTGTACACTAATTGCCGCATTTTCTTCTTGATTCGATCTCACGGTGCTGCCGGCGCTCGGTCCCGAGCCGACACGGCGCGGCTCCATCCACGGCGGCGTCGCCGGCCACTTCCTCCACGGTGTCGCTCCCTCGGTGGCAACGTCCACATCAGTAGGATCTCCTGCTTTAGCTCTCGCTCGCGCTACTGCTCTGCTCTTGCTCTCGGTCCCCTGCCTGGTCTGCTCTAGCTATCGCTCTTGCTCGCGCTGCTGCTCTCGCTCTTGCTCTTGCAATGCTGCTCCGATTTAGCTACACTTCACTCCGATGCCGCCGGGGTGAAGGAAGAACCGGCCACAGCGGGGAGGGGGCTCGCCGGAGAGGTACCCCACTATCTATCTTAGGGTTCAGGATGGGGGCGGTGGTCGCCGGCGGTGGCGGGGCGTTGGCGGGGCGGTGACGTGGGGATCACCGGAGAAAAAGCTCGGCACGGGGGGGCCTAGAGGGATGGCCGGGGCGGCGGCGGATCGATGGTGGGGAGTGTTTTTGGGGCGGGCGGGGTGGCGCACCACCGGCCGCGGGCGGTAGGGGGCTGCTATTTGGCCGGCTCAGGGGGGTGGAGGTTGAAGATGAACCGCAGGCCCTTGATTTTGTATCCAACGGCTGCAAAATCGACTGACCAGAGATGAAAAAGTCAGTCGACCGACGTGTAACCTCACCTTGCTAGTGCGTTCAATTTCGATAGAAAAATTCAGTTTCGACAGAAAAATTCAGTTTCGATAGTTAAGTTTAGTTTCGACAGTTAAGTTCAGTTTCGACAGTTAAATTCAGTTTCGACAGTTAAGTTCAGAGATGAGCGGCTGATGTATTTTACATCTAGCACTTTGTGGTTATGTATGTTACGTCATGTATTGGAGATTCTATTAGAATTCCACTCAGGTTAACGTTGTTCGTTGTCTCTCTTGTCCTGCTTTAGCCTCGGCATCGTACAACTCACCGGAGCTGCTCCAACGACGAAACCCTCCATCACAGCGGAGCAGTACCTCGGGCTCCATCTCCAGACGCCTAAGATCTTCTTCCCCTCCTCCGACAGCCAAGTCGGCCGGAGCATCCTCACCAGCCAACCCAATCATGCTGAGATCGACATGGCTTCGCCAAAGAGGTTGTACACTTGTTGCATCTCTTTTTTACTCTACATGTTATATATATTGTCCACTGAGCACATGGATTTGTTCCTTTAGTGTCTCCTTGAAAGAAAAAACGTAGGAATTTTAATTTTCACTTGTCCTCCTTTTCAAATTCCTATTCATGAAGCACAAGACTAAGAGATAGTAGCATAATAACATTATAACCGTACATTTTCTTGTGGTTTGACTTAATCTCACCATGCTTCTTTGCATCCTGTGATCTTCCAATTGTTGTGAATCAAACACCCAGATTGGCAGAAATCCTGTGTTTTTAAATTCTCTGTTTTGCACGTGCATTCCTATCCTATTCCTATCTATTTCCTATCCCTGCATTGTTGGAATCCTCCAATTCAAACGAGCCCTTACAGAATTACTTCTCCTACAGATAGTTGTCAAAGAAAACCTTGCGTGGTTTGTCCCGCTCCTGCTGCACCGTCGTCCACCCCAGCTCAGCTGCTCCAACGATAGAAGGGTCCAGCACAGCAGGGATCCGGCCTCCAGACTGTCTTTCACCGCCTCAGATCTTCTTCCCCGCCGCTGGCAGCCATGAAAACTGCACTACCATCATCAACCAAGCAGATGACCTCGAGGACTACACGGGTCCGCAAGAGAGGTTGCACTCTTTCGTGTCTGCTTACGTTATGCATCGCTTAATATTACATGCTACCTTATCGTCCTGTTCATCGATTAGACTCTGAGTCAGCTCCAAACTAATGGTCAAACTTGAGTTTTTAAATGGTTGTGGGGTACATATCGGGGCCGCTATCAATACTATCTATCTACTATCTGGTTAATCTCTGGTGTCTACTATGAGTTTCATGTTGGGTGGGAAACAAACAGTAAAGAAGCCATTATCTGTATTTTTTAACTGAAGCCATTATCTGCCTGCTATTATTGGTTTTGGGTCTATCCACAGGTTGCTACCATCACTCTGGATTTCTGCATGCACTCCTTACATAATCTCACTATGTTTTATTCCTATGCATGACAGTTATTGTAAACAATGGAACTGAACATGTAGAGCAAAAGAGGCGAGCGTTGTGTGGCAATAAAATTTCATGCAGACGTCGCTCCATGGTAGGCGCAAAGGCAGCCCCCCTCCACGCATTTTGGATTGTAATCGAGAGGAAGATATCTGTTCTGAGGGGGATTTAGAAGGAGAAGACAACTCCTATTTACCCCCTGAGGTCTTCGCTCTACTTTGCATGCTGATGTTGGTTATATCATGCATATGGTGTCTTGCATTGCTTACTTTATACATCAAATATGTCATCTGCTTAGTTTAGACATCCTTTGTGCGAATGCCATTTGTTTAGTTTATTCATCGTTTATGTGAATTATGCAACGCCATCTTGTTTAGCCACGCATCATATATGTGAATTTTGCAATGCCATCCTGCTTAGCCAGTCATCTTATATGTAAATTATATCGGGCCATCCTTTTTTTCGTTACATATTACATTTGTTAACAATGTTATTACATTCAACTGCTCTTCGTGTGCATCAGCCATTTGACACGGTGATGGCAAATTCTGGAGTGAAAACAAGGTCTTCAGAGCAGACTATGCTATCTGACGAAGTGCATATCTCGCTGGTTACAGATAGCTCCTCAGAGGAGGATTCAGAGACAGATGACCAGTCCTATCCCCCCCCCCCCCGAGGTGTATGCTCTAACTTGGCAGGGTTATGTTGCTCATATCGTGCGTTGGTGTCTCGCATTGCTATGTCATTTGATTAGTTTAGACATGCTTTGTGTGAATGCCACCTGTTCAGTGTCTAATTACCATATATGTGAATTATGCATTGCCATCTTGTTGCAAGACATTATATATGTGAATTATACAATGCTATCTTGTTGCAAACGGATTATATATGTGAATTATGCAATGCCATGCTGTTTAGCCAATCATCATGTATGTGAATTATATCATGCTATCATTTTTTGTATTACGTGTTCCATTTGGCGACAATGTTTGTATATTCAACTACACTTCCTGTGCATCAGCCATTTGAAGCGGTGATGGAAGTATCTGGAGTGAAAACAAGGTATTCAGAGCAGACAATGCTACCTGCTGAAGCAGACATCTTGCTGGTTATAGAGAGCTCCTCAGAGGAGGATTCAAAGACTGATGACCAGTCCTATTTTCCCCCTGAGGTCTATGCTCAAACTTGGCAGGTTTATATTACCCATGTCATGCATGTTGTCTTGCATTGATTAGTTTTTACATCATATATGGATTGCCATCTGCTTACTTGCTTACTATATAAATCATATATTTGAATTATATCATGCCATCATGTTTACATAGTACATACACATCATCTATCTGAATTATGGCATGGCAACCCATTTAATAAAGACATCATATAGTTATATCATCTCATCCTGTTTAGTGTTTATAGTCATCATATTTTGAATTATGGCATTCTATCCGTGAATGTATGTGAATTATGGCATGCCAACCTATTTAATAAACACATTATATAGTTATGTCATGTCATCATGTTTACATAGTCTCATATTTTGAACTATATCTTTCCATCTTTTTTAGTTAGCCATCATAATGTGAAATTGTGTCATGCTATCCTGTTTAGTTAGCCATCATATATGTGAAATTGTGTCATGCTATCCTATTTGGTTAGACAACATAAATATGAATTATTTCATGCCCTCTTTTATTCCCCACCATCCATTGCACCTATCTATCATACAATGTCTATACTTTCAATTACTTTTCTTGTTTATCAGCCATTTGAATTGGAGAGCGTGATGGCAGTATCTAAGGGAGTAACAACACGGTCTTCAGAAAAGATAGTGCTGCCAATTGATGCAGATAGAACCACGGTTGTAGTTGCCCAAGGACCAGATCCACCACACATAACCCAGACTCTCGCAGATTGTACCCCTACCCAGTTGGACAGAGAACCAGCTACACCCCTTCTAACCCCAACCCCAGCAGATAGTAACCCAGTTCTAGTTGACACAGCACCATCTCCACCAAAGAGCACCCAAACACGAGCAGTTAGTAAGGGAACTGCAGTGCCCAAAGCATGAGGACCACCACTCCGAATCCCAACCCAACGCTTAAAGGAGAAGAAGATTTGTTCTCAGGTCAGGTTCTGTAGCTATGGTTCATACTCCTTTGCTCTTGCATGACTGTATTTACTCATACCAACTATTTTCAAATTTGAAGGATGGAATTGAAACTCCAATGGCGCAACAGGTATGTTTTAAACCTGTTTCTTTAACTGGTTTGCTGTTGTAACCTGCTCTATGTTGATTTCAGTTTCAATTGAATAAACAGTTATGTTCTCATGTCATGCACATTACAAGTGTTGTTATTGCTCTATAGTTACCCACACTTATATTCTATCTATTCTGCTTTGTCTTGAACAAATATTATTTGAACTGTGTCTCTATCTTGATTTGGCAACAAAAACTAGAATGATATAGACCATAAAGTGACCATGGTACATAGATATATGTTTGTTTCATGTTGTTATCCTGTCCACTTTACTACTGAACTCATTTACCAAAATGAGTTTCATATACAACATGGTAAACATGTGATGTGTCTGCTTGTTTCTCTTTTAAAATGCGGACAAAATATTGGAGAACAGTACCGCGTTATCCAATGGTAAAGGAAGTAATGTAGATAAGGTTCAAGATAGTGAGACATCCCTGTTGGTCTCCAAGAAAGCTGATAAAAACTATCTTGACGACAGTGAGGGAACCCAAAAGTCCTGTCTTGATGTAGTGTTCGAGTTACTGGCCACTACTACTGGCACAAGCTCTTCGAACTCGCTGCCTGAATCAGTTCGTTTTCTTGAGTCTCAACTTCAAGTTGAAATACATCGATTAGATGTGCTACGACAGGAAGCTGAAGGACTGAGGAAGTCCCTGCGGAATTCAGATGCATATTTTCTGGTGCAACAGCAAGCGCTGGAGGATTTAAGCGCCAAACAAGAGAAAGTTAATAAGCTTGCTAAGCATCTTGCCAGCATTATGGGTACCCAGGATATTGTTTCTTGAGATCTTCTGAAGTGGTTTCAGTTTTGGATTTGTTTTGCTGTGGCGTTTATTTGCGCTGGTCGCCAACTTTGACAACCAGTGTATATGATATGCTGCTTTGTTCCCTATATTTGCATTGGTGGCGAACTTTGATGACCAGTGGATGTAATATGTGTAATAGCCGTGATAGCCTAGCGTTAGTTGCTTGCTTATTTATTTCCTTGTTGTCTTGTTTATTTGTTTGCTTGTAGTCATTGCAGTTCTTTTTCCGTAGTTAGCTAGTGGCTGCAATAACCTATTTTTTAAAACTAGGCCACAATAACCATGGGCTAATATTTACTGTAGTGACACTGGGCCTCCTACTGGCCGTAGAAACAGTGGGCCTTCTACGGGTCGTAGAAACAATGGGCCTTCTACGGGCCGTAGAAACAATGGGCCTTCTGCGGGCCGTATTATCAATGGGCCTTATACGGGCCGTATAATCGATTGGACAAACATGATCCAAACAGACCGCATTATGGCCGTAAACGGGCTAGAGTTGGAATCATCTGTTCATGGGCCGACCATGACGGGCCATCGTTAATAGGCCATATTTGATGACGCCATGAAATCGTCCCAACGTATTAACGGACCATAAACGGACGACTGTAACCAGGGGCTGAATTTGGCCCACAAGCAGAAAATGACAGTAACGGGCCGTAAGTAAACGAATGCTGGAAATGAGCCCAAGAATAAATGGGATCTAAGAAGGCCGAAAGATAACATGGGCTGGAAACGGCCCAACGGAATAACGGGCCGTTAATGGGTATAAAGTGTGATACACTGTTCATTACGGGCCAGTTTCACCACGGGCCGTTAATGAGTGTAAAGTGATACACTGTTCAATACGGGCCAGTTTCACCACGGGCCGTTAGTAGGCCAAGAGTTACATAGGGCCTCATATGGGCCGAAAGACGTCATGGGCCATACATGGGCCAGAAGTGAAAATGGGCTGGAATCATATTGGATGGCCCAGATGACGCTACTAGGCCTAATTCGGATAGGGCGTAACGGGCCTTGGGTTAGCGGGCTGTAAATGGGCTATATTCGAACAGGCCATTAACAGGCTTTCCATGGGCCGGGCCGCCAGCTTTTGTCCAAGTCAAACATGCCGGCCTTTTCACAGGAATGGGCCTCTGTTGGGCCGTGCCACGTGTCGACGTATCATAGGCGCCTTCCGTCCAATGAGTGGTTGACATCTGTCCCAACGATGAGCTGACACGTGTTTCCTCCAGCCAATGATGATTTTACACGTGGAAAATCCCCATTGGTCGGGGCTGTTAACGGGTTATCGGATCCAAAACCCAACCCCATAGCTTAATGGCGTTCCGTTACGGTGGATGCCACGTGTCGGTCACCCTTGACGAAAGCACTTCTGTGACGCGCGATTTATCATCATGGAAGTGGACACTTCCATGATGATAATTTTGGTAATGTCATGGAACACTTCTATGACAGCACAGGTATGACTATCTTGATTCTGTCATAAATTTGTCATGGATGTACATGCATGACAAAAAAAGCGACTTACTCAAACACGTATCATCACGGAAGTGTATTTTTTTTGTAGTGCATGTAGCGACGGACGTGCTCGTCCTCCTCGCTGACACGGTGACGTACCACCTCCGCGGTGTCCGGAAGCCTTGGCACCGTCACTGGCCCACGCGACCGCCACCAAATAAGGATCGGGTCAACGACGGGCTGGCTCCTCACCAACCTACGCCCCCCAGAAGGTAGCACATCCCAAAACCATCCCGGCGGAGCCCAGTCCCGGACATGGCCCCTCTGATCAAACCGGCCTCCTTCGCCGAGTCGATGACGAGGATGCGGGATAGGCATCGTCGAGGTCGATGCGGGAATAATTGCTTTAACTAAAAAAATAAACTAGTTCTATTAATTTTTTTGCTAAAAATAAACTACTTATATAGTAAAATAAACTAGTCTTATTAAATCAAGTACTTCAACTACTAAGCACTTACTATAAAAAGAATAAAGTGGTACTTACTAAAAATAAACTACTTCTATATATAGTAAAATAAAGTAGTTTTATTAAATCAACTAGTTCAACTACTAATTAATTAAGCACATTCTAACCGTTATCGCGGAGTGGGTATATCGACAATGACATACCCGATAAAAAAATAAGAAGAGGAAGAAGAAGAAAAAAAGAGGAGAAGAAGAAAGGAATAGAGAAGGAGATCGAAGAAAAAAAGAAAAAAAAAGAGGAGAAGAAGAAGGAATAGAGGAGAAGAAGATTCTTCTCCTCTATTCCTTCTTCTTCTCCTCTTTTTTTTCTTCTTTTTCATCTTCTTATTTATTTCTCCTCTTCTTCTTATTCTTCTTCTTCTTCTCCTTCTTCCTCTTCTTATTTTCCTTTTTTCTCTCATTTTTCTTCTAAATATGAACATATACATAAATGACTTTGATCATACACAATTTTCCTATACATACACAATATGAACATATACATAAATTGACAAAGAAAATTCTATGAACAAAAAAATCATAAAAAATCTATGAACAAAAATACAACAGAAAAAAATCATAAAAATTCTATGAACAAAATTACAACAGAAAAAATCATAAAAATTCTATGAAAAAATTGACATATTCTTTGCATATGAACATACAAACATTTGCATATTCAACAATAATATCACCAAAAAATTCTAAACTACACATCTAAATTAATACAACTAAATTACAACAACTAAATTAACTACACATCTAAACTACACATCCAAATTAATACAACTAAACTACAACATCTATATATAGGGGCGCGGCTGCACGGCGGCAGCGGCGACGGCCATTACAGGGAGGAGGAGGAGGGGATCGGCGGGCAGCGCTCACAGGGTGCGCGGCGACGGCGACGAGGAGGCAGGGCCGGCGGCGTCGGCGCAGGGGTGGCGCGGGGCGGTGCGGGACGGCGTCGGGGCGGCGCGTCGGAGGCAGGGGCGACGACGGCGAGACAGGGGGGCAGCCTGGTGGCGTCGCGGCGGGGGAATGAGGAACTGAACGAAAAATTTACAAGTCCTGCTTATATAGACGAGGCATTGGAACCGGTTCATGGCACCAACCGAGACCAATGCCCCTTTAGTCCCGGTTGGTGCCACCAGCCGGGAAGCGGCTGCGTTTGGTCCCGGTTCGTGGCACCAACCGGTACCAAAGGGAGGCATTCGTACCGGTTTGTGCCACGAACCGGTTCCAATGCCCCCTTTAGTCCCGGTTGGTGGCACCAACCGGGACCAAAGGCCTCGTTCTGCCTGTGCCCAAATGTTTAGTCCCACCTTGCTAGCTGAGAGGGGCGCGCAGTGGTTTATAAGCCCCACTGCCGCACCCCTCTCGAGCTCCTCTCCATTGCAGGCTTTCGGGCCTAATTGACACTGGTATGCCCGATGGGCTTACAGGGCCTTCTGCGGGCCTGAATCCTGGCCCATGGATGGGTTTCTAGTCGTATTCAGACCGTGGAGGCCGAGTAGTTGGCATATTTTTTATTTTTTCCCTGTTTTTTTGTTTTATTTTTTGCTTTATTTATTTTGTTTTGTTTCTACTTACAACAAAAAACTTATTTTATTTTATTTTATTTTGTTTCTAATTACTTACTTATTATGTAATTTGGTATTAAAGTTTCTAACAAAAAAAGTTCTTTATGAAAATTCTTTTTGCTTTTAATGATTTTGAACAGAAAATACTTTGATAATTTTAGTTGCATCAATTTTATATGTAATTTTAGTTTCAATAATACTAGAGGTTGCTTATAATGTTTTGCACAGAAAATGCTTTGATAATTTTAGTTTCATAAATTTTATTTTTGTTATTAAAGTTTATTTTATTTTATGTTGTTTCTACTTATATATTTTATTAAAGTTTATATCATTTTGTTTCTAATTACTTATTTAATTTATTTTATGATAATTCTTTTGCTATTAAAGTTTGTAACAAAAAAGTTCTTTATGAAAATTCTATATAATTTTAGTTGCATAAATTCTATATAATTTTAGTTTCAATAATACTAGAGGTTTATAAAATGCAACATTCAAAGCATTTCAACAAAACGGACAATCTGTTTCGAGATATCAGGGTTTCATACGGAAACTCGTTTGTTACAACATGCATTTCAAATGAACTAGGAAAAGGTTGAAAGTTGGCATGGTATCATCATAATAGTTGTGGACAGAAAATCTTCACTTTTTCTTCGCTTGTGTGCTTTTCTTATTGCGCCATAACCATGGATAATCTTCATCGTCTATCAGGATGCTTGGGTCAGCCTTGACTTTGAAGGGAGGAATTTCATGAATATTTCATAATCTTCGGACATGTCTGTCTTGCCCTCCACTCCCACGATGTCCCTTTTTCCTGAAAGAACTATGTGGCGCTTTGGCTCATCATATGATGTATTCGCTTCCTTATCTTTTCTTTTTCTCGGTTTGGTAGACATGTCCTTCACATAGATAACCTGTGCCACATCATTGGCTAGGACGAACGGTTCGTCGGTGTACCCAAGATTGTTCAGATCCACTGTTGTCATTCCGTACTGTGGGTCTACCTGTACCCCGCCTCCTGACAGATTGACCCATTTGTAGTTAAACAAAGGGACCTTAAAATCATGTCCGTAGTCAAGTTCCCATATGTCCACTATGTAACCATAATATGTGTCCTTTCCCCTCTCGGTTGCTGCATCAAAGCGGACACCGCTGTTTTGGTTGGTGCTCTTTTGATCTTGGGCGATCGTGTAAAATGTATTCCCATTTATCTCGTATCCTTTGTAAGTCAATACAATCAAAGATGGTCCCCTGGACAACGAGTACAACTCATCACAAACAGTGTTGTCACCTCTGAGACGTGTTTCCAACCAACTGTTGAAAGTCATGATGTGTTCACATGTAATCCTGTCGTCACACTGCTCCGGGTGTTTGGAGCACGGACTATTCATGGACATACGGGGTCACCAAGGTAGAGTTCTCTAGAACTGTGTAGTGTGCTTGAGACCAAGAATGCATGTCCCTGCATATTATTGAGTCCGCTCCTAACGTGCCTTTTCCAGTCAGTCTCCCATCATACTGCAATTTAGGGAGACCTATCTTCTTAAGGCCAGGAATGAAGACAACACAAAACCCAATGACATCCTCTGTTTGATGGCCCATGGAGATGCTTCCTTCTGGCCTAGCACGGTACGGGCATATTTCTTTAGGACTCCCATGAACCTCTCAAAGGGGAACATATTGTGTAGAAATACGAGGCCCAGAATGAAAATCTCGTCGACTAGATGAACTAGGACGTGTGTCATGATACTGAAGAAGGATGGTGGGAACACCAGCTCGAAACTGACAAGACATTGCGCCACATCACTCCTTAGCCTTGGTATGATTTCTGGATCGATCACCTTCTGAGAGATTGCATTGAGGAATGCACATAGCTTCACAATGGCTAATCGGACGTTTTCCGGTAGAAGCCCCCTCAATGCAACCGGAAGCAGTTGCGTCATAATCACGTGGCAGTCATGAGACTTTAGGTTCTGGAACTTTTTCTCTAGCATATTTATTATTCCCTTTATATTCGATGAGAAGCCAGTCGGGACCTTCATACTGAGCAGGCATTCAAAAAAGATTTCCTTCTCTTCTTTGGTAAGAGCGTAGCTGGCAGGACCTTCATACTGCTTTGGAGGCATGCCGTCTTTTTCGTGCAAACGTTGCAGGTCCTCCCGTGCCTCAGGTGTATCTTTTGTCTTCCCATACACGCCCAAGAATCCTAACAGGTTCACGCAAAGGTTCTTCGTCACGTGCATCACGTTGATTGAAGAGCGTACATCTAGCTCTTTCCAGTAGGGTAGGTCCCAAAATATAGATTTCTTCTTCCACATGGGTGCGCATCCCTCAGCGTCATTTGGAACAGCTAGTCCGCCGGGACCCTTTCCAAATAGTACGTGTAAATCAGAGACCATATCAAGTACGTGATCACCGGTACGCATGGCGGGCTTCTTCCGGTGATCTACCTCGCCTTTGAAATGCTTGCCTTTCTTTCGACATTGATGGTTGGTCGGGAGAAATCGACGATGGCCCAGGTACACATTCTTCCTGCATCTGTCCAGGTATATACTTTCGGTGTCAGCTAAACAGTGCGTGCATGCGTGGTATCCCTTGTTTGTCTGTCCTGAAAGGTTACTGAGAGCGGGCCAATCTTTGATGGTTACAAACAGCAACGCATGTAGGTTAAATTCCACCTGTTTGTGCTCATCCCATGCACGTACACCGTTTCCATTCCATAGCTGTAAAAGTTCTTCAACTAGTGGCCTTAGGTACACATCAATGTCGTTGCCGGGTTGCTTAGGGCCTTGGATGAGAATTGGCATCATAATGAACTTCCGCTTCATGCACATCCAAGGAGGAAGGTTATACATACATAGAGTCACAGGCCAGGTGCTGTGATTGCTGCTCTGCTCCCCGAAAGGATTAATGCCATCCGCGCTTAAACCAAACCATACGTTCCTTGGGTCACCTGCAAACTGAGCCCAGTACTTTCTCTCAATTTTTCTCCACTACGACCCGTCAGCGGGTGCTCTCAACTTCCCGTCTTTCTTACGGTCCTCACTGTGCCATCGCATCAACTTGGCATGCTCTTTGTTTCTGAACAATCGTTTCAACCGTGGTATTATAGGAGCATACCACATCACCTTCGCAGGAACCCTCTTCCTGCGGGGCTCGCCCTCAACATCACCAGGGTCATCTCGTCTGCTCTTATACCGCAATGCACCGCATACCGGGCATGCGTTCAAATCCTTGTACGCACCACGGTAGAGGATGCAGTCATTAGGGCATGCATGTATCTTCTCCACCTCCAATCCTAGAGGGCATATGACCTTCTTTGTTGCGTACGTACTGTCGGGCAATTCCATATCCTTTGGAAGCTTCTTCTTCAATATTTTTAGTAGCTTCTCAAATCCTTTGTCAGGCACAGCATTCTCTGCCTTCCACTGCAGCAATTCCAGTACGGTAACGAGCTTTGTGTTGCCATCTTCACAATTGGGGTACAACCCTTTTTTGTGATCCTCAAACATGCGATCGAACTTTAGCTTCTCCTTTTCACTTCCGCACTTTTCCCTTGCATCAACAATGACCCAGCGGAGATCATCATCGGGCACATCGTCTGGTTCCTCTTGATCTTCAGCTTCCTCTTGATCTTCAGCTTCCCCCGTTGCAGCATCACTGTATTCAGGGGGCACATAGTTGTCATCGTCCTCTTCTTCTTTGTTGTCTTCCATCATAACCCCTATTTCTCCGTGCTTCGTCCAAACATTATAGTGTGGCATGAAACCCTTATAAAGCAGGTGGGTGTGAAGGATTTTCTTGTCGGAGTAAGACCTCGTATTCCCACAATTAGGGCATGGACAACACATAAAACCATTCTACTTGTTTGCCTCAGCCACTTCGAGAAATTTACGCATGCCCTTAATGTACTTGGAGGTGTGTCTGTCACCGTACATCCATTGCCGGTTCATCTCCGTGCATTATATATAATTATGTGTGTCAAAAGCAAGAAAATTAGACGAGTATCTATCTAAAGTAAAAAAAATTCTTTCAGAAAGAAGATAAGAACAAGAGGCTCACCACGGTTGTGCCGGCGACAAGATCGGCGCGGGCGATCGACGGCAGTGAAGACGAGGACGGGATGTGAAAGACTGCTAAACCTACACAAATCTCAGAAAAAATGGAGCTCCAAGGTCGAGCTTCGAGAGGAGAAAGCTTAACTAATGTGGCTCGGGCATTTCATCGAACACCTCACATGCATAAGAGGTGAGCTAGAGCACCCAAATGCCCTTCCTCGCCGGCCAGCAAAAAACAGAGCACTATGGAGTGCTCTGCTAGCCGGCGATGGGGTATATATAGGAAACTCATTTGTCCCGGTTCGTGGCTGGAACCGGGACTAAAGCCCAGCCTTCTGTCCCGGTTCGAGCCAAGAATCGGGACCTATGTTTGTGGGCCAGGAGCGAGGCCCATTAGTCCCGGTTCGTGCCAAGAACCGGGACAAATGGGCCCAGACGAACCGGGACCAATGCCCACGAGGCCCCGGCCGGCCCCCTGGGCTCACGAACTGGGATGAATGCATCCATTGGTCCCGGTTCGTGGCAGAACCGGGACTAATGGGCTGGCCAGGCCCGAACGACAGCCCCCTTTTCTACTAGTGCCCCAAGCACTCGACCGCAATAGTCAGCCGAGACAAAACCACGACACTGTACCGTCAACGCAATCGAAAGGCGCCGGCCAACCAGGACTGCACAACGCCGCGACACCACCGATGTCATGGGGTACAGACTGCACAACGCCGCAACACCACGTGTGTCATGGGGTACATACTGCACAACACCGCAACAACACCATGTCATGGGGTACAGACTGCACAACGCCGCGACACCACCAGTGTCATGGGGTACAGTCAAAAGGTCATGCCAGGCTGAGACGGTGCCACGGCACCTATATGTCGCCGGCGTAGTCAAAGGACATCACCAAGCAGAGAACGCCCCAAAGTACACTCAAGCCATCGCGATGAACCGAGGGATGAAGACAACGCCATCAAGATGGAAACGACGTGAAGCGTCGCCGCTGTCTTGGCCAGCAGCAGCCGCCGACCATGGATTTCTCCCATCCCCGGTCACATCCTTCATGCAAAGAGCATCGCAGAGCAGCCGCCAACAGCGCCGGGTAGCGCATAAACAGGCGGCCCCAGATCCAGGTGAATCCAACCGGCAGAGCGACGCCGGTAGGCACCTTGACGCCGAGGGCACCAGTGAAGACCACTGGTGAGGCGCCCCCAGCAGGAAAAGCCACGACCAGCGGCAGCCAACCGAGGGAGAAATGGGAGGTGGAGGGCTCCATGGCAGGAGCCACGACGCCACCTTCGTTGGCGAGCGCACGTAGAAGCACGACGACGACAGAACAGGGGGTGGAGGAGGAGGAAGACGCGGCGCACAGCAGTAGACGGTAATGAGTGGTTGAGGGTGGAAGGTGTCGGAGGCCGGCGAGAAGATGCCGAGCAGGGGGACGGGGGCGCAGTGCCCAGCCACGAGGCAACTGCGGATGGATCCTCCGCTGACACAGCCACCAGGGGCCGGGCGCGACAGCCGCCCGAGGCGCCGGAAGCCTGCAGCAGCGGCAGACCGGGCGGATCTGAAGGGGGGCGGGGCGGATCTGCAGGTGGGACGCCAGATCCAGCGGGGGCCGACGCAGATGGTTGCCAGGTGGAGAGGGGCCGCGGGACGAGGCGCAGGCGCGCGGGGGATGGATCCCGCCGCCGCCAGCCGTCGCCAGGCTTTGCCCGACGTCGTTTGCCGGCGGCGGCGGGGTGTGGTGTGGTGGCTGGCGAGCTACCTGTGGCAACAGTTGGTGGGGGCGCCCGCCCGAGTCGCCTTCGAGAAGACGATGCAGGGGTGGAGGGGCACGAAAGTGTTACATTGGGAACAAAAATTTAAAGTTGGTGTTAGATAGGGAAGAAACATTTTTCCAGTGTTAAATAGGGAAATAAATTTAAAACAGTGTTAAATAAGGAATTCTTTCCTCTTTCATCTGCTGGATACCCACCAAGTGCTAGTAAACAACAACATGCTACACTTAAAATACAGTAATATTTGTGGACAAATTAAAAGAAATGGAAGAACAAACAAATAGATGTAATATTTTCATCAATTACATGCTTAAAATGTAGTATCTGTTTATACATGCATTTTGTTGTTTACACAACAGAGAGAAGCAATGGTTACGCAGTACACTTCTGCACTGAACGATCAAGTATTGGAGGATGATAAAAGGCCAAAATAGAGACTTCACAGTTTCATCACTAGGTGATGGCTTTCGGCAAGAAGCTATTTTTTTTTTTCTTCAGAAAAATGTTATTAGGAAAACAGAGTAATTGCCACTTACAGAAAAGAGAAAATATTAAACTATCCATCCAATAAACAACCAGCCACACTGAAGCGCTGCAACTCCATCAGTAAAACTTGCAACATATCCAAGAAATATCTCTCCGCAGAAAATAATAGATTGAATAAAACAGTATTAGAGAACAGAGGTATTCTATATTAACCATGGGCTCACAGGTATGAAAGTGGCTCTTAACAAAAGATCATAGTAGTACACGAGTGTGCCATGGATGAGCAGAGCAACCCAGCCATGTCCAAGCTTGATGGTTTCTTTTGTAACGAGGATTGGGACATCACTTTTGACAAGCATATCCTCCATGCCCTATCATCGTCCCTCTCGGATCATTGCCCGCTTCTGTTAGCTAACAATGATGGCCCAAGACGCCCGAAGACTTTTCGCTTCGAGAACTTCTGGACAAGCATGCCCGGCTTCCAGCAAACCGTCCAGGAGGCTTGGAACGAGCCCTCCACGCACTCTGAAGCATACCAAAGGCTCTTCCACAAGCTAAAGCGCACTAGCCAAAGACTACGGGCCTGGAGCAAGACCCTCTTCTCCCTGGACAAAGTCCAGCTACACATGGCCCTGGAGATTATCTTATGCCTTGATGAGGACCAAGACCTGCGAGAGCTTAGTGCGGAGGAGGCGGACCTTCAGAAAAGACTGAAAAGAAGAGTGGTCGGGCTGGCTGTGTTGGAAAGAGCGAGAAAGAAGCAGAACTCGCGGATATCGAATATCAAAGAGGGGGATGCAAACACCCGTTACTTCCATCTTCGGATCAACGGGAGGCATCGGAAGAACCTTATCCATCGACTCAAACATGGAAATGGCTGGGTGACTAGTCATGAGCATAAAAGCAACATTTTCCAGACGCATTTCGCCAACATTATCAAGAAGGGCTCGCCACGCCCAAAAACGATCAACTGGGGCGCCTTCCCTCCTACGGTCCATGACCTCTCCGACCTTGGGGTGCCCATAACAGAGGATGAGGTCATGGATGCTCTCTCTGCCCTTCCTGGAGACAAGGCCTCGGGGCCGGATGGCTTCACTGGGAAATTCTTCAAGGTTTGCTGGGACACTATCAAAGAGGATGTCATGCTTGTGATTAACAAGTTCTCAGATCTACATGCGGAAAACTTCCACTGGCTCAACTCGGCGAATATCGCCCTCATCCCCAAGAAGGATGGCGCTGAAGACATCTCGGACTTCAGACCCATCAGCCTGATACATGCTGCTGCAAAGCTCATTGCCAAAGTCCTTGCTACTCGGCTGGCCCGCCACATGAACAATATCGCCTCCATTGTGCAAAGCGCTTTCATCAAAACAAGAAGCATCCACGACAACTTTCTTTATGTTTGGAACTTGGCTAGGAAATTCCACCGCAAAAAAATCCTATGCTCCTCTTCAAGATGGATATTAAGAAGGCTTTCGACTCGGTCAAGTGGGATTACCTTATGGAACTGCTGGCCCACCATGGCTTCCCAAGTCGGTTCAAAGGGTGGGTCTCGGCCCTCCTATCCACGGCCTCCTCCAGAGTTCTGCTAAATGGTATTGCCGGTGATCCGATCAAGCATGGATGTGGCCTTCGGCAGGGTGACCCCCTCTCGCCCCTGCTCTTCGTGCTCGCTATTGACCCGCTGCACCGCATCCTGGAAAAGGCTACCACCCAGGGCCACCTTCATCCGCTTGGCAGCCGCTTCACGGGCATTAGAGCTTCACTATATGCCGACGACGCGGCGGTTTTCTGTGCCCCTCTCAAGGAGGATGTTAGTTTCATTACCAACACGCTCTCCTCCTTCGGTGAATCAACCGGCCTCGTCACCAACTATGCAAAGAGCTTGGTTGCCCCTATCCAGTGCGAAGGCCTGGACCTTGACGACATTCTGCAGTATTTCCTGGCATGCCGATCATCCTTCCTAGTCCGCTACTTAGGCCTTCCGCTTGCGATTCAGTGGCTTAAGAGGATCCATTTGCAGCACCTCGAAGACAAAGCGGCCGGGAAGCTTGCACCGTGGAGAGGGAGACATGTGGCTATTGCTGGCCGTATGACCTTGGCTAAAGCGGTCCTCACGGCTGTGGCCATCTACCATATCACTCCGCTGGACCTCCCGGTGGAGGTGCTACAGAAGCTGGATAGCCTGCGAAGAGCCTACCTCTGGGAGGGAACGGACTCTGTGTCCGACGGCAAGTGCAAAATTAACTGGGAGCAAGTTTGCAGACCCAAGCATTTTGGGGGCCTGGGAATTCTCAATCTGAAAAAGTTCGCCACCGCACTCCGTCTTAGATGGCTTTGGCTGGAGTGGGATGACCCGCCAAGGGTTTGGTGCAGTACAGAGATCCCTTGTGGCAAGGAAGATCGCGACATTTTTGCAGCCGCCACCAAGGTCACTATTGGTGATGGCACAAAGGCCAAATTCTGGGAGTCACCTTGGTTGGATGGCGTCCTCTCCAAAGACATCGCCCCAAAAAATTTTGAGCTATCAAGGAAAAAGTGCATCACTGTTGCCTCGGCCATCAGAGACGATAACTGGGTCAGCTTGATTGATATAAGCGCGGGACTATCTCTGGATCATCTTGAACAATTTTTCGCTCTATGGAGCAAGCTATTGCCCGTCAACCTACAACCGGGTGTCTCGGACACCATCCTATGGAAGCTCTCCAATGATGTGTTAGAGTTGTGTCGAATATAGTGTACAAAGTAGGTTACAGTTGGACTTGTAGTTGTATTGTGTTTAGATAGGATATGGAGTCGTGTCCTAGTAGGACACTTGTATCCTAGGCCTCTCATATATATAGAGGGGCTAGACACACGATGTAACCTATGCCAACATAATAGCACCGGAACGCAGGGGAAGCCGGCGGCTTGTGCCGGTGTCCAGGGCGACCGGGTGCGGTATTGTAGCGGTGTCATGGGGAGGAGCGCCCATAGTCAGGCCCTGGGGATGTAGCCATATTAGTGAACCTCGTTAACAAATCTCGGTATCGTGCTCGCGTGATTGCTTGGTCCTCGAATGATCGATGGTATGCCTCGGATTTATTCTAACAAGTGGTATCAGAGCTGGGTTGTTCGGAGGTTGTGGTGTGTTGATCTAGAGGAAAGATTGTTCGAGAGTTGGGCGAGTACGACGACAGCAGATTGGATCAATCTGATCGGGAGTAACTCGATGGTGGCTGCAAGCGGGTCACGCACGGACCAGGAGGTGTCGCTGGGTCGAGGCGCGGTCGAGCAAACCGCAACAGCAAGAGTTGTCGGTCTCTTGGAGTCGACCAGATCGATTGAGATGCGGCGGCAGGAGCCTGTCAGGTGTGCTTGCGCGAGCAGTCCAGCAAGTAGTCGGGCCAACGGGCCAGGAGTACGCACGCATGGGCGGAGGCCCCAAGTGTGTTCCGCTGCACTCATGGGTAGAGTCCAGCAATCCGGGCATGCAGGTGACCTATGCAGGCTGCATTGAAAGGCCCTGATGCGTGGAGCTGCAGTGAAGATTTGTTTTGGAAACAAAAGGAGACCGAGTCTCCATAGTACACAGACAGGCAGGCAAATCAGTCAGCGGCAAAGATCCGTCAAGCGCGTCCATCAGAAGTACTACTTGCGTAGCCGTTGCAAGGCAAAGGCAACTAGCCAGCATTAAAAATTTGTGTCAAGGGAGCTACGTGGAAAGCTTAAATTATTTTTTTACTGGTTCGGTCATACAAAGAACCATGGCCCCAATGTATACTTGGTTTGAGGTGGAGAAGTTCAACGGGACAGAAAACCTTGGGTTATGACAGACAAGGGTGGAAAATTTGTTGGCACAACAGAGATGCTTGAAGGCGTTGCGGGAAGTCATGTCAACTGAGATGGAATTACGTAATGGATGGAAATTCGTGAAAGATGATTTGGGAGCCTTGAGCATGTTGTTGCAGTCGGACAAGTTCGGCTGGGTCGGACTAGATAGTCTGACGGATCGACGTGAGTCGGTTGGTACAGAAGACGATGGTGGGATCGGCGGCGACGACATAGGACCGTAATGCTGATGGTGGCCGACTTCTGGGGTGTGGAAACACGTGGCGCGGGCCTGAAGGCTTGTGTGGCTTCGACAAGACTATGGCGCAGGGTTGATTCAAGGTGGTGTATACACGGAGCTTGAAGTCGATGAGGCGCAGGGGTGGATTGATCATCTACCATGGAGTCATGTTGAAGGTGGAGCTGGATTGAGGGGCTACGGTGTAAGGATCCAGAGAATCGAAGCCTATTCAGCGGGAAAAGCGAGTGACATGCAGTTCGGACTGGAGCCCAGTGGTCTGATGGAAGCGTGAAACTCGTCATCGGTCGGTGATGATCGGTGGTACTCTGCAGTGGGGTTGAGTGGTGTGGGTTTGCGGCCCTTGAGACTCGACCTGGACAGAGGAGGCTCGACGCGGTAATAGCGGCGAGGCGTGCGGTATGCACGGGACATGGAGACGGGCCAGGGCTCTGGTGGTCATACATGTGGTGAGGCAACTGCGAATTTGACTCGGGATGACTACAAGCAATGGTGAAATTCTTTCAAGTTTCAGACAGATAGTCAAGAAAGGAGCGGTGATGTTGAGTTCAGGTAACTCTTATGTGTGACACCCAATATGTGAGTTGTCCATTTTCACGCAGGTCAATGATCAGTGTGTGATGGCGTTGGACCGATACTCTGAAAGTTGGGAGCACAAACTAGAGTAACAAGGAACTTAATTTTGCTCGAATGTTGACTGTGGTCATGAAAAGAAGGGACTACAAGTTGCAGGTGGAGTCATATGGGGTCTTTGGAGTAGCAGCGGTACTCATGGGGTAAGCTCAAGGCCAATGTACATGGAAGTTTGACGCATGGACAAATTCAAGGTGGTGGAGAATATTCGCCAAGGTGGAGTTTGTTAGAGTTGTGTCGAATATAGTGTACAAAGTAGGTTACAGTTGGACTTGTAGTTGTATTGTGTTTAGATAGGATATGGAGTCGTGTCCTAGTAGGACACTTGTATCCTAGGCCTCTCATATATAGAGGGGCTAGACACACGATGTAACCTATGCCAACATAATAGCACTGGAATGCAGGGGAAGCCGGAGGCTTGTGACGGTGTCCAGGGCGACCGGGTGCGGTATTGTAGCGGTGTCATGGGGAGGAGCGCCCATAGTCAGGCCCCGGGGATGTAGCCATATTGATGAACCTCGTTAACAAATCTCGGTATCGTGCTCGTGTGATTGCTTGGTCCTCGAATGATCGATGGTATGCCTCGGATTTATTCTAACATGATGGATGCTACTCCGCCAAGACGGCCTACTTGGCGCAATTCGCTGGCCTTGTTCAGTCCAACTTACAAACTATTGTCTGGAAGGCTTGGGGCCCCCCAAAATGCAAATTTTTTGCATGGTTGGTAACGCAAAATAGGATCTGGACGGCGGACCGACTTCAACGCCGTGGGTGGCCAAACTGCGACCGTTGCCCGCTTTGCAACCAAGTTCAAGAATCCGCGGCACACCTCCTGTTCAAGTGTCGCTTCTCCATCCGAGTTTGGAAGGAGGTTCTTGCATGGCTGCACCTTGAGGTTGACATCGCCCTTTGGATGAACTATGCCACTGTGAGATCTTGGTGGGAGGAGGTCCTCGCCAACAACGCGCAACCACGGAAAGCCTTGGCCTCAATCCTCCATCTTGTTAGCTGGGAGATTTGGAAGGAGCGAAATGCACGCGTGTTCAGGACCAAGACGGCACCGGTCGCAGTGATCGTGCAGATGATTAAGGAGGAGGCTTCTATCTGGGCTCTGGCAGGAGCCAGGCATTTGCGTAACTTGATGCCGCGAGAGTAGACCTTTGCCCCTTTTCCGCTTTTGCGGGGCTGTGTTGTAACAAACTCTTCTCCTTATTCAATGAAAATGGCAAATCTTTTTCCTCGTCTCAAAAAAAAAAGTAGTGTATATTTGAACGTTTACTTAGAAACAGAACATACTCCCTCTCTTCCTAAATATAGGTCTTTAGAGATTCCAACGCAGACCATATACGGAGCAAAAAGAGTGAATGTACACTCTACAATATGTCTATATACATCCATATGTGGTCCTTATTAAAATCTCTAGAAAGACTTATTATTTGGGAATGGAGGGAGTAATATGCATAAATATACAGGCACAGAAGTTGTTCTTGATGGACGATTACAACAGTACATAGCTATTTCTTCTAGGGATAGCATGACATAGGCACAAAAGTGGTATTTGCTAAACCTTTGAACTTCATAGTGTTACACGAGCAGCAAGCTTGTGAAGGAGTACCCTAACTGGAACGCTTTTTAATATCGATGTACATGGTCCATAGGCCAGGTGTTGCTTCATTGGACAGTGTCCATGGATCTGCAAGGCTTAGTGGCAGCTGTTTGATTCTCAGATGGCAAGGAATGTATGTCATCTTTGTGCACCAGACTGAACACTTGACTGTAATTTATTTTCCATGTGGTCGACGGCTGTCTCTGGGTACTGTGGTGTGCGCTTTTATACTATACTAAAGGAGCTAACAATGTATTGTTCTATTATTTTTGGTGTGCACAGGCTGCAACACGGTGTCTCCAGTTTAGCTGATTTTGTGACAGTGTATGCGGCGGATCCAAACTATGGTGTCCATGGCTCGATCATGACTTAACTGGTGGTTATCTCTGTGGACAGTAAGTGTTGCAGCGTTGTTAACAATGTGTGTTCTGCAGCCAGCCGTGTAACCGAGAGCAGAAATGCTGATTCAGTGAGCTTTCGTCAGCATTCCTGACCCTTACGCAGACAAATGAAGTATCATCAAGTGAGGCATGTACGCTCTCTAGTGTACTGAGAGGGGATCCTCCTCATGGAGTTAATATGACCATCTGAGAAAACTTGGAAATAAGTTGTTTGTCTAGTCATTTGAAAGAGATGAAGCATTCTGCTGAAACTTGAGTTGATGTTGTTGCCTGGCTATTCACAATGAATTCATTTATACGCCCTGTAAATGCCAAGCAACAGTGATGATGTGGTTTCTAGCCCATGAGTGGCGTTTGGTGCATTGAGGCGTTTCTACCTGACACTGATGGAGAGTGCAACTGGAAGCAGGAGTCGAACCGTGTGCCCCGGGGGGAATAGTTGCAGCGTCCAATTATCATGCTAGGGCTTTGGAAGCCCTTCACCATGTAACTTGTTACCTACATGGTCCGGCGATCAAGGTACGGGGGTGCTCTCTTCTTTCATCAGGTGCATGCATGATGCTACGACGACGTGTGGTTTTGGTAAACAGTCGTACCAGTGTGGTCATGGTGACTACATTTTACCCCCCCTCTGAGAGGGAGCACCCTTCCTCTTTCCTATCATATCTATGTCTCTACTCCCACTCCTTACTAGTGCCCTTGTGGCATTCGCTAACATTGGGCTAGAAGTATTCATGAAACCTCCCATTCCTAATTGTACACCTAGGCGTAACTCATCGAGCAACGCAAAAGAGTGTGTGTCTCAGTCCTCGCTCGATGTATAGTTATGTAGGAGGAGCGTTTTGAAACAATATATAGTCTAGAGATAGAAGCAAAGGTGGTGGGTGTAATGCAATATGATTGCCACTCATCAATAAAAGATACACATCAAATCACACGAGATTTGAGATTATCCACGGCTGTGACAAGTATAATTACGATCACAAGGGTGAGAACAGATGTTCGAGTTACTTTGACTTCTCGGCCATAAAAATAATATTTACATTAAAGAACATGATTTAATTTACAAGCTATGTGACTCAAGTTAGTCGAATCTTTTTTTTTCCTGTGAATTAATGAGCTTTATTGATAAAAGTAATTAAGGTTACAATCACACTAAAAAGTTTCAACAAGGAGTTCTCCATGTAGTTGATAAAGCTTCCCCTCAGCTCATCAACTACATGGAGAACTCCATCAATACTAGTTCTTGATAAATCAGTAGATTCCACAACTTAGGGACTATTTGGATTGTGACTATCTTTGTCATATATTATCATTTGATTTTTGCCACACTTGCTACACTTGTCTTAGTTGGGTTGCTCAAATTGTTAGCCATACTTTGGCTTGCCTAAGGGAATCTTGCCATACTTTTTATGTCTATGACAATGTAGGGTTTACTGCTCATAAAAAAAGCATTGCCTTAGATATGGCTAAAACCAAACACCTACTTAAGTTGGTCAAACTTGCCTAAGATTAGGTATGGCAAAGTGTGGCAAGCTGTGGTTGGGAACCAAACAGCTACTTAATAACCTGTTGAGCGTCGCTCTCGACATGGACCTGTTGAAGCCCTCTTTTTACTACTAGCCTGTACGTGTCAACGGTTCAATCACTGTTTCTAAAAAACAAAATAATTTATATCTAATGCATTATGACGAGTCTGGTCCTTTGATAAGATTATTCAAAAGTAATTATACCCGAAGCGTTCTACATGCTCTCTTAAACATTTTTCTTCTCCGGGGCGGCGATGCTGACGTCTTTTGATTTACATCAGCGACTTCTCGGTACTTCTTCTACAAGCTCCTAGGTTTCAACAAGTTTGCTCCACTGAAACGGAGACCCAGAAGCGGCAACGAGCTAATGGATGCAGGAAGAAGACTTCGATATCCACAAGGATCTGGATGTATTTTTCACTTTCTGTAAGGGTGCTTTAGAAGAGTCCGTGCTACTTAATTTATGGTCTTCGGCCTTTTCGCCGCCCCATAAAACCAGTCATCATGTAATTTCCATCTAATCAATTACATCTAATTATTGGAGCCTCTTTTAGAAAAAATAACATTTAAATTACCAATCCTGACATGTTAGGACTATGGAAGCCCTTCACCAAGTAACTTAATACCGTGATGAATTGGTGATGAAGGTGTCGGGGTGCTCTCTTCTTTCATCAGGTGGATACATGATCCTACGATGAAGCGGGGTTTTGGTAAACAGCCGTCCAAGTGTGATCTTTGTGACTACATCAGCCACCCTTTGGAGAGGAAGCACACTTTCTCTCTGCTCTCCTATCTATGTCTCCGCTCCCACTCCTTGCTAGTGCCCTTGTGGCATTTGCTATCATTTGGCTAAAAATATTCATAAAACCTCCCATTCCTAACCATACACTTGGACGTAACTCATCAAGCAATGCAAAAGAGTGCGAGAGAGATAGTGTGTCTCATTCCTGACTTGATGTATAGTTGTGTAGGAAGAATGTTTTAAGACAATATATAGTCTAGAGAAGAAGCAAATGTGGTGGGTGGAATGCAATATGAAATGCAACTCATCAATAAAAGATACACATCACATCGCATTAGATTTGAGATTACCCCCAGTAGTGAGAGCATTTACGGTCGGGCTCCCCAAACCTCACATATACGCCCGGGCGGACGGTTCGGTCACTGACCGGCCAAAAAAGTGTGACTCGGACGGACGCTTCATACATGCACTAAACACCCGGGCTGACTGACACCCTCATATCAAGCCCAAATCTAGAGCAGATACGGTGAGCCCCGGGTGCGTCCGCCATGTCGGATTGGGCCCACACTAGCCCACCCTGACTCCACATGCATTCGTCAGATCGAGCATTGGTAGATGATGATCTTGCAGAACATATGATCGCAACAAGAGAGCTGAGTGCAAAGTAATGGTTGCTTACAATGTTTGATTCACAGCCACATGCCACCCTCATAAGATTGGTAGTTACTTTGTGGGCCATTTGGACTATGAGAAGGAAAGCAATACACGAAGAAATTTACCAAGCTCCTTTGGCGACACATTAGTTCATTGATCAATATATTGCTGGGTTGAAAAGCATTAAACGTCCATCAGGTGCGGTAGTTCATGCACCACCATGTGTCAATTGAGCACGCTTAGGCATGGATTCCTCCTCCCAGTGGGGTGGCAAAGATCAATGTTGATGGAGGGTTGGCGCGCAATGGCATTGTTGGAGCATCTTCTGTTGTCTGCCATAATTATATGGGAGTGTTCCTAGGTTCCTTAGCAATGGTTTTCCCAGATATCGATGATCCCGCATGCCTTGAAGCTCTAGCATGTCGAGAAGCTCTAGCTCCGGCTCATGATCTTATGTTGGACAAAGTGGTTATCTCATGTGCTTGCAAGCCGGTAGTGGAGGAAATCAAGAATGAAACTAGTACAAGACAAGTAATCACTCCTCGTGTCGCTCACTCCCTAGGGCGACATGGGCGGCGGCGCAGTCCCCTTCCATCGCTCCCCCTCCTCACTCCCCTCCCCTCGCCGTCGCGCGGGGGGAGGGGGGGGCTCCACGGGGCGAAGCCCGCGCGGACCCGGCGGCAGCGGGACCTCTTCTTCCCGTGCCGTCTCTCGCGAGGGGGAGCTCGCAGCGGAGGGCGATGGATGGCGGGCGGCGTGTGGTGATGGCGTCGGCCGCGGGCGGCGGCCTCGGTCCGGGCTCCGGCATGGCTTGGGCGTGGACGGCATGCGTGCGCGCGGTGGCGCTTGGTTCCGGATGTGCGCGTGGAGCACGGTTTGACAGCCGGGCGCGGCAACGGCGGGCGTGGCGGTTGTGCTGCTCTGGAGCGTGAGGTGCGCTGCAGGTGGAGGAGCTGCTCGTCCGCACTGCTGCTCTGTTGGTGCGGCTCCGATCTAGATCTAGTGTGAACTAGCTCTTCGATCTGGGAGCTGCACTTCGCGTTGTGACTTTGGTGGCTGCGGTGGTGGTGGTCGCGGTGGTGCTGCGGTGGTGCTGCGGTGGTGGACGGCGGCTACGGCCAGGGGGTGGTGAGTGTATCTGGTCATGATGGATCGTGGGATCCCGTGGCCGGAGTGAGATCGGCCTCGGCAGGTGGTGGTCGATGGGCAGCGATCGATGGTTGCATGTGGTCATCTCCAGGAGAAATCCTTTGCTCCAGTCCTCTTCGGAGCCGGTGACGGCAGCGCCCGTGGGAGACGTGGTCTTTCTTGGAAGCTTCGCGGGCGAGGTGTGCTCCTCCTCCGTACGGCTTTGGCTCCGGAGGGAAACCTCAGATCTGTTGGATCGGGAGATGGAGGCCTCTTCGCGTCTTTCTCTTCCTTGGGGGCATCGTCTCAGAGCCGGCCACGACTGGGAGACCGGTGGAAGGCGGCATCTTCGCCGTGGATGGGCGACATCTTTGTTGCGTGATTTGCTGAGGCGGGGTGCTGGTTTCTGTTTGGCAGCGATGATGGCGTCGCGAGGAGCTTGGGTCGCGTCGTGGACTTCGGTAGTCGGCTCTTCCCGGCGTGTCTGAGGTGCTCTTCCGTGGTTTGCGGAGGCACGTTCGGCGCAAGTCCTGCATATTTCCCTTGCGATGCTCGTCGTCAAAGTCGGAGCTGTCGGTCGCTTGCGCGTGTGGCCATCTGTTGGCATGTGCCGCCATGGTTTCTGCAGCTGTTTTTGTGTGGCTTCGATGATGGAGCTCTACGGTGAAGTCGGAGTCGCCGTTCGAGGCAACCAGTGATGACGATGACGCTTGCGACTCCTCGGCGGATGCCTTTCTTCTTGGCAGCTTCGTGTTCTATGTCGATAGCCAGGTTGGCCGGAGGTACCCATGTCATATGGGTTGGGTTGTATCGGTTTTAGCCCGGTTTTCCGTTAATTAACCAGGCAATTTTCTTTTTCTTAATCAATGAAAATGGCAAGTTTGTTGCCCCGTTTCATAAAAAAAATAGAAATAGTGGCAGGTATGGCGAAAGTACATTTCTACACCCAGGAGCAAATGCTCCTGGTGTGAACAGTAACATCAAAAAATAGAAAAATAATTCAAAAAATTCTGGAATTTTTTTGTGACATACTTCCACAAATGTTTGTTGTGCATGCAAAATTTCATTGCGAAATCACATTTGTGGAAGGCATGCCGAAAAAAACAAAATCAGAGCTCCAAAATGCTTTTGTAAGTAACATTTTCAGAGTATCGATTTTGTTTTTTTACCATACCTTCCACCATTGTGATTTTGCGACGAAATTTTGCATGCACAACAAACATTTATGAAAGTATGTCACAACAAAATTTCAGAATTTTTTGAATTATTTTTAAATTTATTTGATGTTACTGTTCACACCAGGAGCATTTGCTCTTGGGTGTAGAAACTCCACGTCCCTATGGTTCTATTATTCGTGAAATCCAACAGGGTCAACATCAGTTTGCAAGTTGCGATTTCATTCATGAAGGTATGGCGAGGAATTCGGATGCTCATTTTTTGGCCAAATTTTCGGGTTTTTAGACCAAGGTCGCCACTTGTGGCTAAGTGCTCCGCACGACCCCTTTGTGTATCCCTATGAACCGATTGGTTAATGAAAAAAGTTGGCCTTCCCGCTCAAAAACAAAAAAAGCTCCCCTAAGGCGGCGCCTTGCTCTGGTTGGTTGCCACGTTCAAAGTGGATGGCAACGCGAAAGATTTCTAGTCCGGAGCTTAAATGTTACTATAAATAGTAAAATAGAAAATAAGATCTAATACGTATTTTTACACCAAAAATTGCTTAGTTTTCTGCTTGTGTGCAAATGCTTCGTGACGAAATCACATTCATGGAGTTAAGCAGAAATAAGCAAATTTGCAAATATTTCTTCATGGAAATTTGCACGTGCATAAAACATTGAGTGCATTCAACAATATTTATTGCCACAAAAAATCAGAGTTTTTTTAGTAATCTTTACTATTTTTCGAGAGCAGAAACTGCACGTTCCATCACAACGGTGCATCACAGCACTAAGACTCTATAGCATGAGAGCAACATTAACATACAATCAAAATAACCTACGCGATGCATCAAACAACTCAAATGTTCATGCGAGAGAAGATAATGGCATCATCATCATCATCATCCTTCCTTCCATTTTGACATTCCAATATTCCGACGGTACAGTCCACAGTAACATATGATGCAGTTTCTATTGGACAGGGAAAGAAAGCAGAGCAACAAACAACCACCCCGTAGAAGAAGGCCCGAGCGGCAAAGATACACAGGGGGCTAACGTCAGGCTATCTAGTTATAGACCATGTACTTTGGCGTGGCACTGAACTTTTGGTAACCCTTAATGACCTTGTTGACTGCATCAAGGAAATCCTTCTCCGTGACGGTCTTCCTGCGCGCACGGATGGCATACATTCCCGCCTCTGTGCAGACGCTCCGGATATCAGCACCTGTTGCAACACAGAGTCATACATGGATACATGAGAAGACTGTTGCTCATGACACACGAGGCATGGATGGGATCAGATCATCTGAGACTCGTGTCATGCCAGAGTACTAGACTCTTACCAGTGGAGTTGGGGCAGAGGCGGGCCAGCAGCTCAAACCGGATGTCCCGCTCGCAGTTCATCGCACGGGTGTGGATCTTGAAGATCTGGGTGCGGCCCTCCAGGTCTGGCAAGCCAAACTCAACCTTCCTGTCCAGCCGCCCTGGACGCAGCAGTGCCGGGTCCAATGTATCAGGCCTGTTGGTAGCCATGAGGACCTTGATGTTTCCTCTCGCATCAAACCCATCGAGCTGATTAACAATCTCGAGCATGGTGCGCTGGACCTCATTGTCACCCCCAGCGCCGTCGTCAAACCGAGCACCACCAATGGCATCAACCTCGTCAAAGAAGACAATGCATGCCTTCTTTGACCGAGCCATCTGGAAGAGCTCACGAACCATCCGTGCCCCTTCACCAACATACTTCTGCACCAACTCACTTCCTATCACACGGATAAAACATGCATCGGTCCGATTGGCCACTGCCCTGGCAAGAAGAGTCTTTCCAGTTCCTGGAGGACCATAGCAAAGTACTCCCTTTGGAGGATCAATACCCAGCTTGACGAACTTCTCGGGGTGAAGCATAGGAAGCTCCACAACCTCCCGCATCTTCTCAATCTGCTCCTTGCAGCCACCAACATCATTATATGTTACATCCGGCTTTTCTTCAACTGTCATCATTGTAACACTTGGATCAATCTTGGGCGGCAAAGGAATTTGGATCTGGTATTTGTTTCGATCAACCCTGCATAATACACAGGTGTAGAATCAACATATATAATGCAACTCATTCAAGAACAAGTAAAGCACAATAAGATGCTTTATGCAACAAACTTTGGTGATCCTATATATGAACCGATAGGAATAGAACAAGCGCAAAGCACAACAATAGTACATAACACCAGTTACAAATCACATTTCTAGTAGGCGATAGCCACAGCTCAATTGAAGGGTTATATTAAGATGCTTCTTTGGAAGTAGTACCCAGTCCACTATTGCACATCAGTGATGTGGCTTAGCACTCAAAAGTCAAAACTATTGTTATCAACAACTTAACTCTAGATTTCCGTTAAAAAGGAGTTCGCCATTACAGCTACACTCTAACTGCAAGTGTTGACACAAAGCATAACAGGTACAAAAAGCTTTTTGAGATCATCCAAATGGAAGATGTTATGTACTCATTGGAGATAACAGACAACTTACCCAACTCTCATTCCTTCCTCGATATCAGTTGGGGAAACTTTGTCACCTAAGCCGACCACAAACTGCAATATCCCCCAAAATCAACATCATCAATATTCAACCTCCAGAAGATATGATTGGGCTAAAATGGTACAGTGCTGACATACCTTTGCAATTTGTTTGACGTTGATGACATATTTGGCATCATCAGTATTTGGACTTATGATCTTCGTGCATCGAGCGACCTTCACACCAGAATTTAATTGACTATTAATTCACCGTGGAGGGTATGATAAAGCACCAAGGTGACAACAAAACCGCTAATTCTATGCATTCTGCAGAAGGTTAAGGCGGACATCATGCTAATTCACCTGCAGTGGTTGCTCCTCCTGCATCATCTGTTTATCTGACACAAGATCCCACTGGCTTGGTGGAGCCAACCCAGTATCAGACTCCTTTATCCCTGAAATCAAATCAAACGTGAAATGAGCTAGATAGAACACAACAAGGTGGGATCGCACAGGCACTTAGAACTGATAATCAAGTACAGCCACCAATCAGACTAGCCAAAACTGGTGAGAACTTGGGAATGCAGCTGCATATGTTTGAGCATCCTGATCCTAGACCCAGGATTAAGGGGTGGTCAGAGGACACATGGATGTGCACGTACCGCACAGGTCATTGATCTTCTTGGCCATCTCCTTTATCTCCTTCTCGACCTTCTTGATGCTGTTCGAGTACGGCCCAAGCCCCTGTAAGAGCAGGAAGCCATCCATCCAAAATTAGAAAATTCCACCCAAATCGAGACGCTGCAATTCAGCAACACGGTATATGCCTCGCTGTAGACCACGAGAATCGAAACCAAACATTCTTCTCCCCTGTCAAAAACCCTAATTCCCGACGCACAAATCGTAACGACACAAACTACGCGGCCAGCAGTTTCCCCCAAATACACACGACAACAGAAGTTGAAAGCCCTAGATGGCTAGATCTACGCGGCGCACGACTCCCTAGCCCCCAGAACAAGCCCGGGCGGCGGAGAGCTCCGGCCGAGACGCGCCGGGCGGATCGATCCGGTGCGGGGGGGAGGGAGGCGCTTACGTAGGTCTTGAGGAGGGCGATGTCGTCCTCGTCGAGCGGCCTCGGGTTCTTCTCGTTCAGGAAGTCGTCCTCCGGCTCCGGCGCCATGGCTCCTGCACCTCCTCCGGCGACGGCGACGGCGAGCGGCTGCGCTGCGGAGGCGGGGTCTGGCGGCGAGAGCGAGCGAGATGTGTCTCTGTCTGGTGCCTGCTCCTGTATATATGACTCGTTTTTCCTTTCTCCTCCGATCAGAATCTCTTTCCTCTTAGGCAAGCCACGCTCACGTGCCCGTACGATGCGAATCGGACGGCTCGGAAATTTTGGCCTCCCAGTCGGACCGCTGCATCGGCTCGTAGGCGAACCGGTTTGCTCTCTCCGTGCATATTCGAGTTCCGGATGACTTACTGGCTCGTCACACTGCGCTGAGGTGAGCTACCAATTTCCTTACAAAAAAATATCGTGATTTCACGCCATGTTTATGTTTGTGGTTCACTTTTATAGTAGATGAAAATACAGAGGTGGGCATGGTTTCATGCGCACTCACATGAATAGTGGATTAAGAAAAACACTAGGAAAGAATTGAAATCTTGGGATATCAAACTTGGTCGACCACTCTACTCGTGTATGAAATTTCTAGAAGGAATGACACCGGGGTATTCTCCAGTGAAGAAAATTAGGATCCCTTCAAACAGTAGCGGTTTTTGAATATAGCTTTGATTTTTCATTTTTGCCAAATGCCACGGGTGTCATTATCTTGTGAAGCTCCATACTCCCTCCGTTCGGAATTACTTGTCGCAGAAATTGATGTATCTAGACGTATTTTAATTCTAGATACATCCATTTCCGAGACAAGTAATTCCAAACGGAGGGAGTACATACAAGAGTAGAATGGTCGACCATGTATGCTACAAAAAAAAAGAGTTTTTATTCCTAATATTTTCTTCAAATTTACTACTACATTCATAGTGGCGACTCACGGTCTCACACCCAGTTTGGCTGATAACTGCAAAGACAATAAAATCCATGTAGCAGTAAGATTCTTCCCACCTTACAGCCGCCGGGCGTCGACCTCATTTGGCATTCCGATCATGCGTTATCGTCAGGTTGCCACTACATGTCGTCGTTACAACTTAGTACAAGGAACTACGGCTAAAGAAGAAAAACTAGTCTTCGGTGGCGTAGTACTGCGGGGCGAGCTCGGCCAGCCACAGCGGGTCGATCCGGGTGAGGTTCTTGACGTAGTTCTGCGTCGTCCGGACCAGCTCGTTGAAGATGACGCAGTCCGGCTTGGTCCGGAACAGCACCGACGAAGGGTGCATCTGCACGCTCTGCCCCGTCGCGAGAGCCCTGCCAAAACCAACAACGCACCAAGCCATGAGCTCTTGAGAGATTGAATTATCTAGCATACATCTCATTGGAACTTCCAAGTGTGTCGGAGAGATCGTGACAGAGTTCTCGGGTTACAGTCACAGATAAACCGCACGCTGAATGAAATCGGAGCAGTACCTGAATGATCCATCTGGCTGTCGCATTGCTGCGTTCAGGAAGAAGGCAGCGGTGAGGCACCTCCGGAACTGGACCATGTCGTCTCCACATGATGACAGGTTAAGCCCCATTTGTTGGACATGACCCTGGATTTGGCTGCACCACACAGAACGTCTCCATGTCAGCTCGCTGTGTCATCTGAAATTGCTACTTAACTGGAAACACTTCCCAGATTTTTGAAGACTATATGTATTTGGTTTAGCTATTACTAAATATGTGCTCATGGTCCAAGAATGAATGGCAATAGAAATTCAACAGAAAGAATTGCCTGCAGATATTTCGACTGCTGACGCGACAAATACATGGCATGCTCGAGCTGATTGCAGCACTGTTAAACAACGTTCTAAAAGGCCATTGTGCTCAAGCTGGGTGCAATTTTTTTTAATTAAAATTCGTTAGCAGGGGTCTCTGACTCGAAACCTCTTGTTCTAATAACATGAGCTTACGCGGTTGACAAAAGGCAAACAGTGCGTATACTCACAATTCAACAGTTTCAGAATTACAATCACCCAATGCCCACGGCAGCTATAGTATTTTCCATTTCATCATTTAAGAGAATGCATCCAATCTGGTCCAACAATTTAAGCCTTCAATAATAGTGTAAGAACTAACCTGTGAACATCACGAGCATGTCTTAAAGATCGATAATTGATGAAGTTTTCGAAGCACCATCTGTTCAAAGCCTTTTCCATTGTCTTTTCTTTAGCATTTGCGTTTTTGCTCTTTTCCAAGCATTCTGCGGCAGCTCGATATACATTCACCAAAGTTATATGGTCTCCTTCAGAGCTTTCAAAACTCTTCCTAGCAGCTCTTGCCTGAAAATGGGTTGAGGTAAAAGGATCAATGAATAAACACACTTGTAATTCCTCAAGAAAGAGACAAGTGCACTATTAATTGGTGGTAACAGGGGAAGAGCCCAACCAAATACAATTTGAACCTAAGAATTCCTCTTTGGCGTGCAAATGGGAAATCATAAGTTAGAGGCTAAAGGTACCATTTTGGTGGTAGCCTAAAGGTACTTCAATAAAACAGTATATGATTCCACCACATAACTCTGAAAATGATTCAATCACCATTACAAAATTCTTCGGCACCAATAAATTTTGCACTCTGGGGACTTAATAATAGAAGCAATGAATGCTAGTCTTTCTAGCCACAGGGGAAACCCAAGTCCATAGAGATAAATGAGAGCAAGTGTTGCAGGAAAAATGTAAACACAAGTTTCTCAGAAGTTAAATACTGATAACTACATGAACACTCAATGAGATTTAGGCTGTGTTTTAGGAAAATATATTCTTGGCAATTAATCAATGATCGCCAGTTCATCAAGAACCTGGAAAGCATGCAGTGTCACGCACCAGGGTGGTAACTCCATTTATAAAAGTAAACTAAATCCGAGACCCACTACATAAGATGGTAACTACTCATGGCTGGACCCAAAGTCCATTCCCCCAATTTTATTCAAAACTTTCTAGCATTTTCAACTTCAAACAACATGTGATCACGAATACTATTCAAATCGATACAAAATAATCCGAAACAAAACAAATGCCATCAGTATACTGTTCATCCAGGGCAGGAAAACGGGTAACGATCCAGTTCCTGCTGGGTTTTCAACCCTCCCTGCCTCCGTGGTCTGGCATTATGTCTTAAAAATACATCCAATGGTCTTATAACTAAATAATGTCCAGTAAGAACCTATTGTGGAACATACATCAAACAAGTTTCTGGGGACTCATGAGAATACCTCTTCCAACTTCTCACGTGGGGTGAAGAAAATTGACTCCACTGAAAGCATAGAAACAACAATCAACATTTCTTCCAAGCACTTGAATTCACTCGACACAATCAATGCCTTGGAGTACATGGGATCTAAAGGCAGCCTAGCCATCTGTTTACCCACTGGATCTGACAGCTTATAATCATCAGTCAAAGCTCCTAGTAAAATCAATTGCTCCAATGATTTCAAAATGGACGTCCTGCAGTATGTTTGGCACAATTAGCAAAATTTGATGTCCATACAAAGCAACTTGCTATTCAGCTTATACTAGAGATTTCTGCAAAGCTTATAAAGAATAATGTTGAAGTTTCCAGTGAATGCATTCATCATAAGGTTCGTAACAACTTAACAAGTCCAGACAGAAGTTTGCTTTAGCAGAAAATTTTAAGCAGGCTGGGATCATTATCACAACAACAACAACAACAACAACAACAACAACAAAGCCTTTAGTCCCAAACAAGTTGGGGTAGGCTAGAGGTGAAACCCATAAGATCTCGCAACCAACTCATGGCTCTGGCACATGGATAGCAAGCTTCCACGCACCCGTCCATAGCTAGCTCTTTGGTGATACTCCAATCCTTCAGGTCTCTCTTAACGGACTCCTCCCATGTCAAATTCGGTCTACCCCGCCCTCTCTTGACATTCTCCGCACGCTTTAGCCGTCCGCTATGCACTGGAGCTTCTGGAGGCCTGCGCTGAATATGCCCAAACCATCTCAGACGATGTTGGACAAGCTTCTCCTCAATTGGTGCTACCCCAACTCTATCTCGTATATCATCATTCCGGACTCGATCCTTCCTCGTGTGGCCACACATCCATCTCAACATACGCATCTCCGCCACACCTAACTGTTGAACATGTCGCCTTTTAGTTGGCCAACACTCCGCGCCATACAACATTGCGGGTCGAACCGCCGTCCTGTAGAATTTGCCTTTTAGCTTTTGTGGCACTCTCTTGTCACAGAGAATGCCAGAAGCTTGGCGCCACTTCATCCATCCGGCTTTGATTCGATGGTTCACATCTTCATCAATACCCCCATCCTCCTGCAACATTGACCCCAAATACCGAAAGGTGTCCTTCCGAGGTACCACCTGGCCATCAAGGCTAACCTCCTCCTCCTCACACCTAGTAGTACTGAAACCGCACATCATGTACTCGGTTTTAGTTCTACTAAGCCTAAACCCTTTCGATTCCAAGGTTTGTCTCCATAACTCTAACTTCCTATTTACCCCCGTCCAACTATCGTCAACTAGCACCACATCATCCGCAAAGAGCATACACCATGGGATATCTCCTTGTATATCCCTTGTGACCTCATCCATCACCAATGCAAAAAGATAAGGGCTCAAAGCTGACCCCTGATGCAGTCCTATCTTAATCGGGAAGTCATCGGTGTCGACATCACTTGTTCGAACACTTGTCACAACATTATCGTACATGTCCTTGATGAGGGTAATGTACTTTGCTGGGACTTTGTGTTTCTCCAAGGCCCACCACATGACATTCCGCGGTATCTTATCATAGGCCTTCTCCAAGTCAATGAACACCATATGCAAGTCCTTCTTTTGCTCCCTATATCTCTCCATAAGTTGTCGTACCAAGAAAATGGCTTCCATGGTCGACCTCCCAGGCATGAAACCAAACTGATTTTTGGTCACGCTTGTCATTCTTCTTAAGCGGTGCTCAATGACTCTCTCCCATAGCTTCATTGTATGGCTCATCAGCTTAATTCCACGGTAATTAGTACAACTCTGAACGTCCCCCTTGTTCTTGAAGATTGGTACTAATATACTCCGTCTCCATTCTTCTGGCATCTTGTTTGCCCGAAAAATGAGGTTGAAAAGCTTGGTTAGCCATACTACTGCTATGTCCCCGAGACCTTTCCACACCTCAATGGGGATACAATCAGGGCCCATCGCCTTGCCTCCTTTCATCCTTTTTAAAGCCTCCTTCACCTCAGACTCCTGGATTCGCCGCACAAAACGCATGCTGGTCTCATCACAGGAGTCGTCTAGTTCAATGGTAGAACTCTCATTCTCCCCATTGAACAGCTTGTCGAAGTACTCCCGCCATCTATGTTTAATCTCCTCGTCCTTCACCAAGAGTTGGCCTGCTCCGTCCTTGATGCATTTGACTTGGCCAATGTCCCTCGTCTTCCTCTCTCGGATCTTGGCCATCTTATAGATGTCCCTTTCACCTTCCTTCGTGCCTAACCGTTGGTAGAGGTCCTCATATGCCCGACCCCTTGCTTCACCAACAGCTCGCTTTGCGGCCTTCTTCGCCATCTTGTACTTCTCTATGTTGTCTGCACTCCTATCCAGGTATAGGCGTCTGAAGCAATCTTTCTTCTCTTTAATTGCCTTCTGGACGTCATCATTCCACCACCAGGTATCCTTATCTTCGCTACTCCTTCCCCTGGACACTCCAAACTCCTCCGAGGCCACCTTACGAATGCAAGTCGCCATCTTCATCCACACATTGTCCGCATCCCCTCCTTCCTCCCAAGGGCCCTCCTTAATGACCCTTTCCTTGAACACCTGAGCTACCTCCCCCTTGAGCTTCCACCACTTCGTTCTAGCGACTTTGGCACGCTTATCCCGCTGGACACGAATCCGAAAGCGGAAGTCAGCAACCACCAGCTTATGCTGGGGTACAACACTCTCTCCAGGTATCACCTTACAGTCTAGGCACGCACGCCTATCTTCTCTTCTCGAGAGGATGAAATCAATCTGGCTAGAGTGTTGGTCACTACTAAAAGTCACCAGATGCGATTCTCTCTTTCTAAAGAGGGTGTTAGCTACAATCATGTTGTAGGCTAGAGCAAAGCTTAAGACATCTTCTCCTTCTTGATTCCTGATGCCATGGCCAAAGCCCCCATGCGCCCCTTCAAAACCTGTGTTAGATGTACCCACGTGGCCATTGAGGTCTCCTCCTATGAAGAGCTTCTCACCAATCGGTACACTCCTAACCATGTCTTCCAGGCCTTCCCAGAACTCCCTCTTGGTGTTCTCATTGTGGCCTACTTGCGGGGCATACGCGCTGATAACATTGAGAACCAAGTCCTCAACTACCAGCTTGACCAAGATAATCCGGTCCCCACGTCTCTTGACGTCTACCACTCCATACTTGAGGCTCTTGTTGATCAAGATGCCTACGCCATTTCTGTTTGCAGCCGTCCCGTGTACCACAGCTTGAAGCCGGTATCCTCCACCTCCTTCGCCTTCTGTCCTCTCCATTTGGTTTCTTGGACGCAAAGGATATCAACACCTCTCCTCACTGCTGCATCAACTAGCTCCCGAAGCTTCCCTGTCAGAGACCCTACGTTCCAGCTACCTAAGCGAATCCTCCTAGGCTCGGCTAGCTTCCTTACCCTTCGCACCCGTCGAGTCAAATGCGAAGACCCTTGCTCATTTTCCACTACACCCGGGCGCCGATGTAGCGCGCCACTAAGGATGCGACGACCCGATCCTCGCTCACTTGCCACCGTATCCGGATCAAGATACGGCGCGCCACTTGGGGGGTGACGGCCCGGCCCTTGCCCACTTTCCACCACACCCGGGTTCCGATGTGGCGCGTCGCTGAGAGGGTTACGCCCCAACGAAAATCTTTTGGGTTTCATCTCCATAAGAGTGGCTGAGTTTTTACGTTGGCTCGCCAAGCCTATCACAACCCTCCTCCTTTACCCGGGCTTAGGACCGGCTATGTTGAGACAACATAGGCGGGGATCATTATCACGAATAACGAAATATTTCAAATACAGTATTACAAGTGAAATTACTAGTGTGTATCTTCTCAGTGCTATGATATTTGAGTTCTGCATAGGCAGCAATTGTCTAACATATAATTAAGCACAGCAGAACACATGAAACAAAACATCAAGCTCACACATTGCCAGATAAATTTCATGAGTAATTTTGAGTTTATCGTTTGCCATGTTGATTGCACTTTTTGCATGATACGTCAGTGACTTCACTATACTGTAATCAGATAGGGGGCAAAATTTTGTTTTACACATGAGCAGGAATAAGAAAACAGAAGTACGAAAACTCACCTTGATGGTTTCTCCATAAAATCGAAACCTATGATGTCATCAATCCCAAGAGCTTTGAGTTGTAGTACAACATTTGCGAGGTTACATCGTTTAATCTCAGGAATAGTCGATTCCGCCAGTTTATCGAACTCACATTCTTGGAACAACCGAAAGCACTTCCCTGGCCCCTCACGTCCAGCACGGCCACTGAGGGTAGAATAAAAAGGTAAGAGAAAGCACACAAAAATTATATTTGCTTGAAAATTTCTACCTCCTTTGAAGAGCCTGTGCTTTAGAGACAGGAATGATGATTAGGGACTCCATTCCAGTTACAGGATTGTAGGCGCGTGCTTTGACCATACCAGGATCAATAACATATTTAATACCAGGTATTGTTACAGAAGTCTCTGCAATATTCGTTGCTAGAACTACCTGACAGACAAACTGGACATTAGCAAAATGCTCCAAGCCTTGCATAATGCATACTACACAGTCATGTTTAGTGAAAGGAAATTATGGAAAATGGTAATAAGAAAATGCATTGCTCAATGAACCTTTCAAAAGGTCGAATTTGGAGATGAAGATGCAACATCTGTTGCATGGTGCAGGAATACAGGAAAACATAGGGCGAGAAATCAAGGCTACCTAAAAAAGTAATAGGCTGTTGGCTACACACCACCACCAAGTGTGACAAAACCAGCTCAAGCAAAAATGAGGCTCGGCTCACAGAACCTATAAACAAGTCACTAAGCATCATGGTACAGTAAAAGGTAGGCCAGAGGCCTCGCAAAAAAAGGTAGGACCAGAGAAATGAGATGGAAAGCAGGAAAAAAGGTAGGGAGGGTCCAAAAAAAATAGCGGCAGAAAGGGGGGAATGGGGGTAGTAAGTGCCTGTCAAAAGCCAACAGCACAAAAAACACGGACAATAAAAAAGCCTACTCCCAATGTGGCTTGTGCAACCAGGAGTTGTAGGCTGTAGGCACTCCGCCAACGTTGCGTCTCCACCTTCATGCCCATAGTGATTGCGCATAGATCATGGTTTTCTTGTGCCAAACGAACCAAATTAGCAGAGCAACCATGGAATCCAGGTCCTTGCACCACTGCTTCGGAGCCTGCTTGTGTTTGGCCAGCCACCAATCTGCTAAAGTGTCCACAGCCAAGGCCGGCTCAATGGGCATAATTTGTTTCCATGTCTAGCAGACAACTAATTAACTGCCCCCTCAACCCTCTTTTTTTGCAACTGCAGACTAATATAATGTGTGTGTTTTATTAGCAATAACATAAGTAGTTGTGTACAGAAGTGTAACTCTCAACCAAACGTAAGTAACAGAGCACTACAACAGATATAAAGAGCAGCAACTAAAGTATTTGTCATATAAATATGTTGGAAGTGGAAGAAAGGAAAAGTAAGCATTGAAAGAGCATAAAGGTTCACCTTCCGGGCTCCAGAAGGTGCTGGCTTAAATGCATTCATTTGCTGTTCTGATGGAAGAGACGAGTAGATAGGTGTAATCCATATCTTGCTACTATCTGCTGGAAGTTGACGAGCACGCTCTTGAATAAGCCTCTCTAGGGATTCAATCTCCTCTTGACCAGTTAAAAATGCAAGAATGTCTCCAGGTCCTTCCTCCAAATGGATCTAAGAAAGCAAACATCCAAACATGAAGTTCATAATCAAAGAGGGCTGGCTACATTAAGTCACAGTTGAAACAATAGGCTCTGCTAATTAGAAGATACTACTAAATTTAGGCCCAGACAAGATACATTCTCTTATCCTGGTTTCTGAAGGAAGCCTTTTTCTTTCAAAAACGCTTTTTAAGTTTATACATAGACTCCAATTTTCTTTCCTCCTCCCCAATCCATCCACATCTTCCATGCAAATAGGGTGATGCTCACCTGAAAGATCGTAACTAGTGTAGCATCTAGATAATCCGACTCAGGCTGATAAGTATACAGTGTGTCGACGGGGTATTGCCGTCCTTGAATATGTACAGCTTTAGCGCCACCAAAATAATCAGAAAAACACTTCGCATCCAGACTGGCAGACATAATAATCAGCTTTAGAGGTGCAATCTTTATTCCCTGGCATGCCTTCAGGGTAGAAGATTGAGAGTGATCTGGTCTGTCAGAAATCTTTCCATTTTTATTCGCATGAAGAGATCGGGAATGCTGCACTTTTTTCAACAAACCCAGCAATACATCAGTATGGACAGTTCTTTCGTGGGCCTCGTCAACAACTATAACACTATACTTAGACAAGAGTGGATCCAAAAGGGCTTCCCTGAAAATGAAAAGCAATTCTTCTATTACAAAAGTGAAAGCAATTCTTCTATCACAAAAGTAAATTCACAGATCAGACAAAAAAAGAGATAGAAAGAGATGAACCCACACATTTAGCCATCTATAACATGGCAAGATACAGCTGAAACAATGAATTGGTCAACAGTTTTTCAATAGAAACATCTCAAAAACAAAGAACACAACAATAAAAGTTACAGTGGGGGGAAATAATGCAATATACAACTCCGAAGCAAATAAAATGATATATGGACTTTCTTTTGTGAGCGAAATAGACTATGTTGCCAGTCTCAGGTCCATGCACATGTAGGGATGACTACTGTCACAAATGACTGAAATAGAGAGAAAGCTTGAATATAATACTGGTAGATCTAGAACATCACCCATCTCAAGAAAGATAAAATAGAAGTGTGTGTTCTACCTATTTTTTTCCCTTCATTCCTCCGATTTTTTAACTCATAAATGATTTATCCATATATCATTCGAACAGCATTACAAGGACATAGCCATCATGCTGGTAAGTGCTACTACATACATAATAAGAGAATTGCATGATGTAACCCTTCAAAAATTGAAACTGTTACAGTATATGTGGATTGCACTAGCCCTTTCCATCAGTTCGGGCTTTTGGTTGCATTGGCTAGTGCATGAGGCTTAACATGGTATCGGAGCTAAGGTCTTGAGTTCAAGTCCTGGTTTGCGCAATTTATCTAAAAATTGCAGTTGCCCCCCTTTGTGTCCACGTATAGGCCTCTTGAGTCATACGTGAGTTTCGCACGCCGTCGCTCTCTTCCGGTTGCACGTGTTGACTTGTCTTCCCCGTCACACGTGAGAGGGGGGGTGTAACAGTATATGTGGATTGCACTAGCCCTTTCCATCAGTTCGGACTTTTGGTTGCATTGGCTAGTGCATGAAGCTTAACAGAAACAATTCTCTATAGGAGCATACAGCATTAAATCAACAGTTACGCAAAACACTACAGAAAAGAATCAAACAGCAGGCAACAAAGTGGGTAGAATATCAGATAGACACAGGGAGCTAGCATAAAACAGAATAATACTCCCTCCATCCCAAAATTCTTGTCTTAGATTTGTCCACATACGGATGTATCTATTCACATTTTAGTGTTAGATACATCTGCATCTAGATAAATCTAAGACAAGAATTTTGAGACGGAGGGAGTAGATCATAAATAATCAAACAATAGACAATATGGTTGAGAAAATTACCTTAGAAGCAAACCATCGGTCATGTACTTAATCCTTGTTGCATTAGATGTGGAATCATCAAATCTTATAGAGTATCCAACCTTTCTGCCCAACTGATCATTGCATTCCTCGGCGACACGCTTTGCTACTGTCACAGCTGCAACTCTTCGAGGCTGAGTGATGCCAATCACTTTTCCATCCTGACAAAACCCACCATCATACAAAAACTGTGGCAACTCTGCGTAACAAAACAAAAGAAAGAGTATGATTTTGTAACAAAATACTTGACAGCCATATGGTTATTCTTCAATAAATGATAAAGAATGCTCCTCAAAAGAAACCACATAAGCAAATGTAGTCCGTGCTGGTCAAGCAATTCATAATAATAATTTCCGTAAGATAAAAACGCTACGACACAAAGAAAAAAAAGAGGTTTTCAAGCATAGGGACCTCATTTCGTGTTTATGAAATATTCCTTCAGTCACACTCTTACTCTTATATCATGTCGTATGAGTTAAATTTGAACTAAAACCACACCACTTATTTCTGAACGGAGGCAGTACCAGACTAACAAGTAACAACATCAATTCCATAAATGGACAAACAATAATCCCATTCATCACAGAGCTGCAGTCTTTCAGAAATTGCTTGACCCAAGAACAATGAGCAACGGGAGGGGAAAAGAGTGCAGTGAAACACTTACGAGTCGTTTTGCCACTACCGGTCTCGCCGACAACAATCAGCGTGTCATTCTTCCTCACCTCATCGACAAGTCTTTTCTCCACTGCAACCACAATCACCAAGTCATGCAACAAATTTATTGATAACTATATGATTTTTCTTCAATAACTGCTGAACAATGCTCATCAACAACAACAAATAGTATCTCTTGACTAAAGACAAAAAATAAAACTAGGGCGCAAGGGAATCAAACATTTGGCATGCAAACTAACCTGACGCGATGGGAAGCGACTTCCTCTGCTGACGAATCAGCTGCTTCCTCCTGTTCAACCCAACAAAAGCATATGCTCAGTACCCCGAGCAAATAAATCAAACAAACAAAACAAAATCGCGGCGAGGGTAGTGGCACCTTGCGTTATGCTGCTGCTTCTGCGGAGAAGCACCGGAGGAGAAGGACGGCATCTCGGGTGCTGGTGCAGACGCCCGGGCCCTGAAGCTCGCCACGGCTGGCATGCAGTGCTAGCTCGCCGGAATTTTTTTTCTGCGCCGGCGATAGGGAGGAACGGTAGGGCCTCGGCAGTGGCAGATCTAGGATTTTGAAACAAGGTGGTCCACCCTAAAAAAAGTTACAATAAATATGACATGCCAAAAACACAACAGAAATTGACCGATATGATCTTACAAACATATGGAAAATTCTCAAATAAGTCTTGATTTTGCATTAAGAAGAGCCTAAATGCCTTGAAAAGTTCAAAGAAGACTATGTGCATGTGTTCATTCTTCCACATTTGATACACATACGTAATCATGTGGTCCTAATTGACACTCTGTTCTTCAATATGACAATGACATTTATTGATCGAAAAAGTGAGAACAATGTGCCAATCGTTTGACCCAAACTGAAACAATTCAGTAGTAATAACATTTCTGAAAACTACAGCTCAAGATGCCACATGGATACAGAAAATGGATCCAAACTGAAACAATTCAGTAGTAAGTAGTAACGTTCCTGGATAGAATTCAGTAGTGATACGTTACAGTTTACAGAGGAGCACAGCAAGCCTAAATTCGTAACGTGAAGTAATGGCAGGTGGCAGCACGACGAGCACCGAGTAATGAGTAAACAGAAATTGGGGAGCAGGCGGAAATCTCGTCGTACCTCAAATCGGGCTGGGCGGCTGGCTGCGTGCCTCCTGCGGGTGCGCAACGGGCGCCGGGCGTCGACTGCCGAGTGCGGTCTGGGCGGGGCGGCCGCGGGCTGCCGGCTGGGCGTGGCGGCGCAGGGCAGGGGCGGGGCGGGTAGAGTCGACGGCGAGCCACGGAACCAGGCGGCGTGTTAGGGCGGGTAGAATCGACTGCTCGGGCTTTGGAGCTGGAGTAGGGGGAGGGGGGGGGGGGGGGGGGGGGGGCACGGTCCGTCGAGCGCCGCCAAGGAGGCACACCGCCAACCCACGGGGGCGAGAAGGAACCGCCGGTCGAGCGGGCAGAGAAGGCAGGCGGTGGGGTGAGGGGACGGAGATGGCTTGCGGCGGCGCGAGGGGAAGCGGGACGAGACGGCGACGGGAGGCGGCGGGACAAGAGCGCACGAATGGGCCAATGAAACTGAAGCCCAAGTAGCTAGCTGGCCCGTCTGATGCAAACCTTTTCTTGCGCCCCTCCCATTCCATAAAAAAATCTCACCCCTCCCATTCCATAAAAAAAAGAACGTCCCTTCCCCTCTTGCACGTCTCCTCTCTGTTGGGTCTCTGAGTGGCGGTGGCGTGCCTCGAGATGGGCATGCATTAGACCCGTGAAGATGGCGAGAGGTGGCGGCCAAGAACAGAGGCGGAGCTGGCTACAAGGAATAGCGGGGTTGGTTTTGGATAACGGGAAGCACAGGTTGTCGTGTTTCCTCCTTCGCATGACTCTCTCTCCCCTAACCAAAAAGCTCTTTATTGACGAATCAATCTATGGTTGGATGGTTAGAGAGACTGTGGTATCTCCAGAGTTTGTAAATTTTAAGATGACATACCGGCTCAGTTTTTTGGAGGTGCTCATAGGGGTAGGGTGTGCATATGTACGTTCATAGAGGTGAGTGTATGCGCGTATGTATGAGCGCTTGTGTCTGTACTGATGTTTAAAAAAAGCTCTTTACTATGGACATAGATTTTTTAACAAGACATAATAGTTTTTCTTTTTGCGGAGAAGACATGATAGTTCTTTGAGAGAAATATTTAAGAAATGACTGTTTACTAGTACCTTATAGCTTTGAAGGTCAATTTAGAATGAGTTCTCGATTGAGAGAAAGGCCTCGAGTCTTACTAGTTACTAACTCCGTCCTAGTTTATTGGTCTTTTTTCTTATTTTGTGCTAAATTTTGATCTTAGATTTAACTAAAAAAAGTTAATGCATGTAACAAAAAATAATACCACTGAAAGGTGAAACTATGTTCAAATATGAATCCAAGAATATAATTTTTGATGACATACATTATTATTTTCTTTGTTAGATCTACGGTCAAAATTTGGCACAAAATAGGACTAATAAACCAGGATGAAGGTAGTAAGACCACTAGATGACCCGTTATGCCATTGACGCAAATTCCAACTATGGGTAGGAAGTTAAGTAAGTTATATCTTTACCTAATAATAAAGCACTGATTGCTTCTGTCTGCTCATCGTCGCAGCATTTTTACAAAAAAGTTCTTGTACTTTTTGATAATTGAATCAGCAGTCCCTTTTTTTGAGGGAAATGCCATCATGGCGGTTTATATTTCATGTGAGAATAAAGATACATCGTTTGTTAAAACATCCACTAAGAAACCCAGGGGCTCCGATTTCCAAACAGTTGTTCGAGACACCTCCGAGTTCTTAGCTAGCAGATCCGCCGCCATATTGGCTTCCCGAGGGCAATGGCTAAAAACTATAGAGATAAAATTACTAGATAAGAAAGTGCATTCTTCATATATTGCCGCTGCTGGTCCTAATGAATTCCCGCCACTCAGCATGATCTCGATTACCTCCAGACAGTCCGCTTCGACATAGATCAGCAGTCCCTTTTCAAGTGAGAAAACATTTCGTTTTCGAATTTTGTGAGAGAAACCCTGTAGTTTCGGGTATTCAACCCGTGGTCCTTTTTAAAGAGAGAAAAAACTCTAGCCCTTCCTTCAATGCGTGCCCTCCCTCGCCTCCTGATCCCCGCCAGGAGGCGCCCGACCCCGTGCGGCGCTCGATCCAGTGTCGCGCTGGCCTCCAACCGGCGTCGTCTATTGCAGCACCCTACGTCGTCGTTCCGCCTCAACTCCTCCTCTCCTCCGCGCGCCCGAGCTCCTCGCGGTGCATCGCCTGGGAGGGCTTGCGCTCACCACTAGACCAGAGCCACCGCTAGTCAGTTGGCGTTGCACTCACCAGCGACTTTGTCGTCCCCTCTGCACCGCCCTCCACCTCAACTCCTGTCAGGACCAGAATCCCAATCAACAGGTTTTGAGCAAGAACTAGGCTGAATTCAGACGAAAATTGAGAGAATCGAGCTAGGGTTTCTCTTGCATGAAGGGAAAGGTAGTTTAGCACGCCACCGACGGCTAGGGTTTACACCTAATAATTTTTTACATGCCCCAAATGAGAGAGAGAGAGAGCTGGCTTATATAGCCATTACAGTTGTTGGAAAGTGAAAAGGAAGCAAAAGCAGAGCACATGGTCTTGTCGGACGATGAATAGCCCTTCTGGCGCCACCTGAGCCGTTGGATGATCAATCAAGGGAGGATAGCAGCGAATCTTCACTGAACCGTTATATTCTACTAATGACCACATGATGCGAGATGGACGGTTGTAGAATCATATGGCACGCACGAGCAGGGGATGTTCAGACTTGGGATTGACAATGCCCCCCAATTGAGCTGGAGCTTGTCCTCAAGCTCTAAATGCAGGAAAAACTTTCTGAATGAAAGCTAAATCTTCCAATGTTGCTTCTTCTTGAGGTAGATTTACCCATTTCACCAACCATCTGACAACAGGAATACTGATATTACCTTGCTTCCTAGGGATGAGCTTTCTTTCCAGAATTGCTTCAGGCTCCATCCTGATCATGCCATCATTTCCTACCAAAGGAAGTGTTGAGGAGGGCACCACCTTTGGGCCAATATGCTTCTTGAGCTGGCTAACATGGAAGGTGTCATGCAACTGGCAGTCCTCAGGCAGAAGCAATTTGTAGGCATGATTCCCAATTTTATCCATAATTCTGAATGGTCCATAAAACTTGGAGTGGAGTTTGATGTGCCTGTGTAAGCTGAGAGATGTATGTCTGTGAGGTTGTATTTTCAGATAAACCATGTCTCCAATCACAAATTCTCTTTCCTTCCTTTTTCTGTCAGTAAAGAATTTCATTCTAGCTTGTGCTTTTAAGAGGTTTTGCTTTATCACTTCCACTGCTAATTCCATGTTTTGCAACAAATCTTCATTATCATCACAAATAGTATCTGGCAGAGCTGATTCAGCTATCATAGGAGGAGGAAATCCATAAAGATCTTGGAAAGGAGTCATTTCCGGTGATGTATGGAATGAAGTGTTATACCACCACTCAGCTAGAGCTAGCCATCCATGCCATTGTCTTGGTTGTTTAAAGCACATGCATCTCAAATAATTTTCCAAGCACTGATTTACACTTTCAGTTTGACCATCTGACTGTGTGTGGTAACTGGTGCTCATGTGCAATTTGATTTTCAGTGTTTTGAACAACTTTTGCCAGAGATTGTTGGTGAAAATTCTATCTCTGTCAGTTACAATTACTAGTGGCATTCCATGCAATCTGAACACATTGTCAGAGAAGGCTCTTGCTATAGACTGCACTGTTATGGGGTGTTTCATGGCAATGAAATGAGCATATATAGTGAATCTGTCAACTACCACCAAAATCAGGTTCTTGTTTTCTGATGTAGGCAATCCTTCCACAAAATCCATGCTGATATGAGCCCATGCAAAATCTGGCACATGAAGTGGCTCTAACAGACCAGGGTAAGGTGTATGTTCAGCTTTGTTCAGTTGGCATACTGGACAATTTTTCACAAATGTGATCACATCTTGTTTCATGCCCTGCCAATGGAATACTAACTTCACTCTGTGATAAGTGGCTCTTTCTCCAGAGTGGCCCCCAGCTCAGAATTGTGAAATGTTGAAAGGATTTCTTGTCTCAGATTGGTGCTTTTTCCCACTACAATCTTGTTGTGAAATCTCAATATGCCATTTTTAAGGAATAAGCATTGTTACTGGTCTTATCCGGAGAGCATTCAACAATAAGTTCCTTGACTTTTTCATCTTGATGATAGCTGATGATCACTTCTTTGACCCAAGTAGGGGAAGCAGCAGTCGTAGTAAGTGCAGATACTGCATGTTTTACTCTGGACAATGCATCAGCAGCCCTATTTTCCTTGCCCTTTTTATACTCAATTGTAAAGTTGTAGCCCAGTAATTTTAACAACAACTTGTGTTGAACGCCCTCAGTAATTTTCTACTCTTGAATGTACTTCAAACTTTCTTGATATGTTCTGATAATCAAGGAAGTGGCAGAGAGGTAATGTCTCCACTTTTTCACAGCTTCAATGATAGCTAGGGCATCTTTGTCATAGGTGCTCATTGCAGTAGCCTTAGGGCCAATACTCTTGCTGAAATAAGCAAGTGGTCTGCCCTCTTGCATTAACACAACTCCCAAGCCATAGCCACAAGCATCAGCTTCCAAAATGAATGGTTTAGTGAAATCAGGCAGGGCCAACACAGGGGTATGAGTGAGTTTTTGCTTTAATGTTTCAAATGCTTGTTGTTGGTCCTGTGTCCAAGCAAAAGCATCTTTCTTTAAACAGTCAAAGAGGGTGAAAGGATCGATATGGTTGACTAGAGGGGGGGTGAATAGGCAACTAACAATTTTTAGCTTTTCTTTAGCAATTTAAACTTTGCATCAAAGTAGGTTGTCTAGAAATGCAACTAGATGAGCAACATATATGATGCAACACGAATAGGAACACAAGCAAGCAAGATATATGGAACAAATAAGCTACACAAGTAAAGGCACGAGATAACCAAGAGTGGAGACGGTGGAGACGAGGATGTGTTGCCGAAGTTCCTTCCCATTGAGAGGAAGTACGTCTCCGTTGGAGCGGTGTGGAGGCACAATGCTCCCCAAGAAGCCACTAGGGCCACCCCTCACGCCCTCACACAATGCGAGATGTCATGATTCCACTATTGGTGCCCTTGGAGGCGGCGACCGAACCTTTACAAACGAGGTTGGGGCAATCTCCACAACTCAATTGGAGGCTCCCAACGACACCATGAAGCTTCACCACAATGGACTATGGCTTCGCGGTGACCTCAACCGTCTAGGATGCTCAAACACCCAAGAGTAACAAGATCCGCAAGGGATTAGTAGGGGGAATCAAATATCTCTTGGTGGAAGTGTAGATCGGGGCCTTCTCAACCACTCCTGAGCAAATCAACAAGTTTGGTTGGCTAGGGAGTGAGATCGAGCGAAAATGGAGCTTGGAGCAATAATGGAGCTTTAATGGTGGAAGAGGTGAGTCAACGGGGAAGAAGGAGACCCTTTATATAGTGTGTGGAAAAGATCCAACCGTTACCCACCAACCAGCCCGCGGCCAGCGGTACTATCGCGACTGGCCAGCGGTACTACCGCAAGGCCGCGCGGTACTACTGCTTGCAACCAAGCGGTACTACCGCACGGTAGTGCGGTACAACCGTATCGTCCCACAGTACTGTCGCGACCCCAGCACAGAAACAGACGCAAGCTGGGGGCGGTACTTCCGCACGCGCGGTACTACCGCGCCCCCCATGCGGTACTACCGCAAGGCAAAAGTCCCAACCAGGGGGAAGGGGAACTTCCGTGCCTACTTCCCAAATAAACGGAAGTAGCAAAAACCCGACACAGTAGTACTGCCGAGGGGCGGTACTACTGCCTGACCGCATAGCGTGGTACTACCGCACGGCGGAAGCGGTACTACCGCGGCAGGCGCAGATGTAAAAAATTACATCCGCTCCTACTATCGCAAGGGGGCGGCACTAGCCTGGTGGGCAGCGGTAGTGCGGCTCCAGGGGAGCGGTACTATCGTGAGCACCAGCGGTACTACCGCGCCACCGCGCGGTACTACCGTGGATGCCTACGGTACTACCGTTGACCCAGGAGCAGTACTACCGCAACCACAACAGCAGCCAGTCAAAGAAGGCAGGAAAAACGGAGGAAGCTCCAAGGAAGAAGGAGGGGATAAAAGGAGACGTGTACGTGATGATTCCACCCAAACCTTTCCAACGCGGACCCCCTCTTAATAGTACGGCTTTCCTACGACTCAAATCCACCAAAAAGAAACGTAGAAAAGACGCCGTCTTCGTCAGTCTTCGAGGGGCACCCAATCGTCGTGTGCCTAGCAAAGAAGTGTCTGGAAAACTCATGGCACACGATTAGTCCGCAAATGCGTTGTCATCAATCACCAAAACACTTAGGGATAAATATGTCCTTACAATCTCCCCCTTTTTGGTGGATTGATGACAAAACAGGATTTGCACAAGGAAAAATACTATTAAGTAAAAGCAAACCCCTCCTCTCTATAATATAGATGAGCTCCCCCTAAATGTGTGCCACCTAGATGAGCACGAATATTAGGAACAGAGCTCCACCTATATTATAGAGACAAGGCAAATTTATCACTAGACAAGATAGTACAAACATAAGATAACTAAGATAGATAGAGTGCATATGTCTTACACCATATGGAGGATAGGTCTCAAAGGCACAAACCGAACAAAAGCAAACGAGGCAAACGAGGTCCAAACGACAAAGCAAACAAACACACCAAGCACGACACAACGCAAATCCCTACACTCTCTCCCCCTTTGGCATCGAGACGCCAAAAAGGCAGAGAGGACACCTACACACACGGGGTGGCTCAGGCAGAGAAGTCGTCCCACTGCTCCTCGTGCTCCTCGTCAGACTCAGTGGCGGGGATAGTCTCCTCGATGTCATCCTCTGAACTGGTCCACTTGTAGCCCTGCTTTGACATCCAGGCAGCCTCAGGTGTGATGACGTCCTCAGACCCGCCAGACACATCCTCTCCAAAGAGCCTCATCACCTTCTTGTCACGGCGGCGACTCTCCTTGTCAGTCACGTGAGCCCTGTATTATCCATTCGCCTGCATGCAGAAGAGAGTCTTCATCTTGTCCTTCAGCTTCTTGGCCCATGACGGCTCAGAGGAAGAAGTGGTGGACCTAGCAGCATGGTCCTCAGCAGCAGTCTCAGCAGCAGCAGCCTCCCCCTCACCAACAGCCCTCCTAGCAGAAGATGCCTCAGCACGGGTAGTGGTGTTGGCCCAGTTGGGCTTGACGCGGAGGCTGATGGACTCATGGCGAATCCAGTCTGGAGCAAGGAACTCATCACCTGGATACGTCTTCTCCCAAGTGGTGGAGAGCAGCAGAAACAGGTACGGTCCATAGATAGGTACCTTGCGAGTGAACACCGCAAACCGAAGCTCACACCACATGATGTGTGAGACATCAAGTGGCTGAGTCTGAGAAGTACGTGCCTCTACACACAAGAGCAACATGTCCACTAGATCTGCATGAACCTTGTCCTTGTCGCCAATGCGTGGGAACAGAGTGTTGCGGAAGATGCGATGCATGATATCCAGAAAGGAGTTCAACACCCAAGATGACTTGCCATTGGGGAGTACCTTCTCAACAAGGAAGGGCTGAAGCTGGTTCTTGTTGGCAGACTCAGAGTTGGCATGGGGGCGAACGCCAACGGGGGTGTGAAGCCCGTCATCAGGAATGTGGAGCAGATCCATGAACTCTTTCCATGTAGCAGACAGCTGACGGCCATTGGTCATCCAAGTCATCCTCCGCTCCTCCCCAGGATGAAAGTACACTGAGGCAAAGAACTGACAGATAAGCTCAGGGTCATAGTCAAGGTGAAAGGAGATCACCGGCTCAATAGCAAACTGCTCCACCAAGTCCAGAGCCTCTCCAAAATAGTCACGAAACTTGTCTTTCCGCATGTGATGCATGTCTATCCACTTGATATCCACGAAGGTATTCTGCTTGTTCTTGATCACATCCAGATAGATGAGAGCCTGTTGCTTGGTCCAGAACAACTCGGTGCCTCTGAGGATAGCCCGAGGATTCACATAGGGATTGATCTTCCAGCGCTCGACATACTCAGTGGTTGAAATCTCGTACATGCCCTTAGCCGGTTCCTTTTGCTTGCTGGCAGTGGTCTTGACATTGCGCTTGGGGGCATTGGAGCCCTCTGGGGCTTCATCTTGGGGGTTGCGCAGACGCTTGGAGCCAGTGTCACGACTGGGATTGGAATGGCGAGAGCCACCACCTGAGACACAGAACGCAAAAACACCCACAACAGCCAAGAGAGATTAATGCAAAGACCACAACAAAGCAAGTGAAACAAGTAGAAAGCACACATGATAAATGCCTAGAGAGAGATTTGATCCCTACGGTAGTACTTCCAAGAGCTGCGGAGCTAAGAGAGTAGTACGACTCTTAGACGCGGTAGTACCGTGCAAGTTCACGGTAGTACCGGGTGTAGGAGCGGTAGTACGACCTTAGCGCCGCGGCCGGCGCGGTAGTACCGCGTCTGCGGAGCGGTAGTACCGCACGGTATGGTAGTACCGCACCTAACGGGTGGTAGTACCGCAAGAGCGGTAGTACCGACATCGGGCACGGTAGTACCGCACCGCGTCAGATCTGAACTGGTTCAAATCTGAGAAAGCCCGCGAAACCACGGCGGTACTACAGTTGGACAAAGCTACCACAAGACAGCATATCAAGTATGTTTCCTACGCATCACGACTCTCCTACATCCTACTCTTGCATAGATTTGGCCTAAAATCTCAAGAACGACAAGTTTCTCCCCAAAAGCCTAGAAGCAAGAGAACAGCCAAGAAAAAGAGGGATTTGGGGAAAAACCTTGGTCCATGGCAAGAGGAAGTGGTGGGGAACGATCCCACCGGTCGGAATCCGAGGAGAGTGGCCGGAGACGGAGATCCAGCGAGGGCCTCCGGCGCCGTTCTTGAGAGGGAGAGACGTGGAGAGAGAGACAATGAATGGGTATGGGGAGTTGGAACTCCCCTGCCCGAGTCATAACCCCCACGCACCCTTGACGGCGCGGTAGTACCGTGCCCAGACACGGTAGTACCGCACGGTGCGGTACTTCCAAAGTACCGCACCAGAGCGGTAGTACCGTGCTGTGGTGCGGTAGTACCGTGCCTCCCAAAGCGGTAGTACCGCGCCCAGATGCGGTAGTACCGTGGGCTCAAGAAGATGCATGTTTCGAGCGCGAAAAACTGGATCTTTGCACAAACCACTCCGAGCCAAGATGCGGTAGTACGACCTTAGCGCCGCGGCCGGTGCGGTAGTACCAACCATGAGACACCACCTCTTTGCACAAACCACTCCGAGCCAACACGACACCACAAGACCACGCAACACACAAAAACAGAAAGGCACACGACAAACGAACCAACCACGAGACACCACCTCTCCAAAATAGAGGGCGGTGGCCGTAGCGACCTATGTTTGAGTCAATTGGTATGGCACCGCGAAGAATTATCCTTGGGTCCATGACCAAAACTCGTCTTTGAAGCACAAGTACCATCAAACATGGCTAATGTGAAAGACTTGATTGATTTATGCATAATGGGGGGAGGGAGAGTTCATTGAGAGAACATCACTCCCCCTATGTCCATGCCTACATCTAAATAGGACAACACGTTGAGTATGGTGGGGTGTGCAAGGGTTCAAGCAACATTGCTCGAATCAATGATATTTAGCTCATGCCTTAACTCGCGAAATCTTGCTTCATCCAAGGGCTTCGTGAAGATATCTGCAAGGTTATCATGAGTGTTGACGTAGTTGAGCTCGATCTCTCCTCGCCTAATGTGATCCCGGATGAAGTGATACCGGATCTCAATATGCTTCGTCTTGAAGTGTTGCACCGGGTTGAGAGAGATCTTGATGGCACTTTCATTGTCACACCAAAGAGGCACTTTGTCACAAGTGACACCATAATCCTTTAAAGTTTGCCTCATACATAAGAATTGTGCACAACAACTACCGGCCGCCACATACTCCGCTTCGGTGGACGAGAGAGACACACAACTTTGCTTTTTGGAAGACCAACTTACCAAAGAGCAACCAAGGAATTGGCACCCTCCGGAAGTGGACTTCCTATCCACTTTGCCTCCCGCCCAATCAGAATCCGAGTACCCTACAAGCTTGAAGTTTGATCCTCTTGGGTACCATAAGCCAAAGTTTGGGGTATGAGCCAAATATCGAAAGATTCGTTTGACCGCCACATAGTGACTTTCCTTAGGTGCGGCTTGAAACCGTGCACAAATTCCCACACTCAACATGATGTCTGGTCTAGATGCACAAAGGTAAAGCAAGGATCCAATCATGGAACGATATACCTTTTGATCCACCACTTTACCATTGGGATCTAAGTCAAGTTGGCACTTGGTGGGCATTGGAGTGGAAGCCGGCTTGACGTCACTTAGCTTGAATCTCTTGAGCATGTCTTGAGTGTATTTGGATTGATTGATGAAGGTTCCTTCTCTTCTTTGCTTCACTTCGAACCCTAGAAAGAACTTCAACTCTCCCATGGAGGACATCTTGAACTTTGAGGTCATGAGAGTGGCAAATTCCTCATTGAAAGCTTTGTTAGGAGAACCAAAGATAATATCATCAACATATAATTGGCACATAAACAACTCCCCTTTGACCTTCTTAGTAAAAAGAGTGGGGTCGATTAGCCCAACTTCAAAACCACGGTCTTGTAACAACTCGGTAAGGTGGTCATACCACGCACGTGGGGCTTGTTTAAGGCCATAGAGTGCCTTATCGAGTTGATACACATGATCGGGAAAGTAGGGATCCTCGAACCCGGGGGGTTGCTTGACGTAAACCAATTCATTAATGGGACCATTAAGAAAAGCACTCTTCACATCCATTTGTTGTAACTTAAAGTTATGATGAGAAGCATATGCAATCAACATGCGAATGGATTCAAGACGAGCAACGGGAGCAAAGGTTTCACCGTAGTCGATACCCTCGACTTGGGAGTAGCCTTGTGCTACCAAACGAGCCTTGTTGCGAATGATAATCCCATGGGCAACTTGCTTGTTCTTGAATATCCACTTGGTTCCAATGACATCGTGGTTCCCCGTTGGCCTTGGCACCAATCTCCACACTTTGTTGCGCTCGAAGTTGTTGAGTTCTTCGTGCATGGCATTGAGCCAATCCAGATATTCTAGCGCCTCATAGACCTTGTGGGGTTCCACACAAGAGACAAACGCGTGATGCTCACAATAATTTGCTAATTGTCTACGAGTGCTTACCCCCTTTCTTAAGCTTCCAAGCACATTCGTCATGAGATGATCCTTGGTGGAGAGCTTGGAAGCAACCTTGGCGGCACGACGCTCTAATTCCTCCTCAGTGGTGAGTTGAGGAGCGGTTACTTGATCATCTTGAGCGCCGTCATGAACTTGTTCTTGATCTTGAACTTGCTCGGGGGAGAGAACTTGACCTTGGGCATCACTTGGTGTGTCCACACCGTCTTGAGTATGATCTTGCCCTTGGTCTTGTTCATGAGGTTGAGGGCCTTCACTTTGTTCTTCGGAAGCGTGTGGGCCTTGGGTTGGTGATGGCTCCACTTGAGTGGAGCATTGTCCTTCTCCTTCGGCCACAAGGGGTTCCTCAATGGGTAGGATGAAACCAACACCCATTCTTCTTATGGCTTGAGGAGGAATTTCATCACCTACATCACAAGTGCCACTTTGCTCCACTTGGGAGCCGTTATTCTCATCAAACTCCATGTTACACGTCTCCTCAATAAGTCCCGTGGATTTATTGAGGACACGGTAAGCATGAGAGTTTGTAGCATAACCAACAAATATGCCCTCATAAGCTCTAGCCTCAAATTTAGACAACCGAACACCTTTCTTGAGAATGAAACACTTACACCCGAATACCCAGAAGTACTTGAGGTTGGGCTTGTTACCGGTGAGTATTTCATATGGAGTCTTGTTCAAGCCCTTGCGGAGGTAGAGCCGATTTGATGCATGACACGCGGTGTTGATGGCTTCGGCCCAAAAGTTGTACGGAGACTTGAACTCCGCCATCATGGTCCTTGCCGCATCCATCAACGTCCGGTTCTTCCTCTCCGCAACACCGTTTTGTTGAGGGGTGTAGGGTGCGGAATATTGATGCTTGATTCCCTCGTCACTAAGAAACTCATCCAAGGTGTAGTTCTTGAACTCGGTGCCGTTGTCACTTCTTATTGTCAAGATCTTTGCATTGTGTTGACGTTGTGCTTCATTTGCAAAGTCAATGACGGTTTGTTGGGTCTCGCTCTTCCTCTTGAAGAAATACACCCACGTGTACCTTGAGTAGTCATCCACAATCACCAAGCAATACTTCCTACCTCCAAGACTATCGAAGGATGGAGGCCCAAAGAGATCCATGTGAAGGAGCTCCAAAGGCCTCTTTGAATAAATGATAGTCGTGGGAGGGTGAGCCTTCTCATGTAGCTTTCCTTTGATACAGGCACTGCAAGCACGATCTTTAGCAAAACTAACATTCTTAGTCCACGGACATGGTCCTCCTTGAGGAGACTTTGCAAAGATCTCATATTGACATGGGCTAAACGGCGATGCCAAAGCCATCCCACATCAACTTTAGCCATTAGGCATGTCGCGGTCTTAGTGGGTCGCTCCGAAAATTTAATCACATATAGACCATTCTCGACATGCCCAACAAAGGCTACTTTAAGAGTCTTGCTCCACAAGAGGGCCACGGTATCGATATCAAAGAAAGTGGCAAAGCCCATGATAGCAAGTTGACGAACGGAAAGTAAATTGTATGCAAGGGACTCAACAAGCATGACCTTCTCGATCGTGAGATCATGAGAGATGACCACCTTGCCAAGTCCCAATACCTTAGAAGATGAGGCGTCACCCCACTCGACATTGGTGGGCATAGATGGAACCTTGTGCACGTCCACCACCAAGTCCTTGCTTCCGGTCATATGATTTGTAGCTCTGCTATCGAGCAACCATGATCCCCCACCGGAAGCAAACACCTACAAGAGATCAATGCTTGGTTTTAGGTACCCATTTTGTAATGGGTCCTTTGATGTTAGTAACAAGGGTTTTTGGAACCCAAATAGACCATTCAATGTATTCATGAAGAGAACCAACAAATTTGGCATAAACATGCCCATCACTAGCACGGCATAACAGATAAGAAGGGTTAAAATCGCCGGCTTTGTTGAGAGGGATGGCATTGCCCTTCTTGACATTATTCTTCTTCTTCTCCTCAGGGGCACTCTCTCCCTCCCTCACAAAGGTTTGCATGAGGGGAGGAGGTCGTTTGGTCTTGTCATTCTTCTTCTTGTTCTTGGAGTCGGGCACGTACCCAACCCCTTCCTTGGCCACACCTCCCTTTTGGTTGATCAAGAGATCGTTGAGGTTCTTCTTGCCTTGAATGCAAGTCGCAAGACCTCTCTCAAGTTGCTCCTTCAACTTCGCATTTTCCTCAACAAGATGTATATGCTCACAACACGGGTTAGTAGCATTTGCATTATCAATTAAAACCATATGAGGAAAAGTTGCTTTCTCCTTGGTTAGCTTCACTTGGAGTTGATCATGAGACTCCTTGAGACTAGCGTGAATACCCTTCAAGGCCTTGTGGCCTTGTCAAGTATATCAAACTCCTCTTTGAGTCTAGCAAGATCAACCCCGAGTTTGGCCTTCTCCGAATTTAGCACACGAGAAACAATGAGGGCATGATCATAATCTTTCTTTAACTTAGCATGATCAACGTTGTGTGACTCCTCAAGAGCCAAACGAAGACCACGCTCTTCCTCAAGAGCATTGGAAAGATCCGAAATCTCATCGGCATAGTCACGACTATGCCCTTCCATCTTAGAGATGGTGTCTTCGTGAGCCTCGATCATGTCATTGGCCTCACCCAGTTATTCTAAGAGAGCAACAAAGTGCTTCTTGGATTTTCCCTTGAGTTTGCCCATAAAGGCCTCAAACTCGTTAGCCTCCACATTAGCTCCCTCAAGTTCATTAATGCTATCCGTTGGGGAAGGATGATTAATGATGGTAGTTTTGATGTTGGAGGTTACCTTGTTGGTGGCTTTAGCCATGAGGCACTTGGCGGTGATGCTCTCGTTGGTTGAGTCAAAGAGAGACACCCGTGACGTTGTTGCAATGGCAACGGAGGCCATGGCAACCGACTCAACATCTTCATCATCATCATCATCATCCTCATTGTACTCTTCTTGCACAACCAAAGCCTTGGGAGGAGTCTTCTTGGTGAAGTTGTTCTTGTTGGGGAACGACTTGGCCTTGTCCTTTCGGATGAGTTTGCCACCATTGTCTTCCCTCTTCTCATACGGGCATTCCGCAACGAAATGACTCACATTGTCGCAATTGTAGCAAGTCCTTACACGTTGCTTGCCCCTTGTGCCACTCGAGTTGTTTTTGCTAAAATTGGGCCTCGAGTTTTTCTTGCTCCAAAATTGCCTTGAAGCAAGTGCCATGTGTTCATGATATGCATACTTCGTATCTTCGGGGTTGCTCTCCTCTTCTTCCTCTTCTTCTTCTTCCACGGTGAGCTTGGCCTTCAATGCAAGGTTAGTCTTCTTTGCCCGTTGAGAATGGAGCACCGCATTGTCGGCGGTCTTGTCCAAAATGTTCATGGCCACAAACTCATCCAACACTTCGCTTGAGGTCAAAGTGTGGAAGTCCGGTCTTTGACGAATGACGGAAGACATGGCCTTGTGGTAGGGCATCATTGCCTTGAGGAATTTGTGCTTGATCCAATTGTCATCCGTGTCGTTGCTCCTGTGATCTCGTAGTGAGACTGCGAGTTTGGTTACTCTCCGATAAAGCTCACGAGGTTCTTCACTTCCTTCATTGCAAAATCATCAGCCTCATCTTGTACCACTTCATAGTTGGAGCGTTGAATGCTTGCGCTTCCCCGGTAGAGAGACACGACACAATGCCATGCATCTTTGGCCAAGGCGAAGGGACGAAGATGAGGTAGGTCTTCGGGTGTAATTGCATCTTGAATGATGAAGAGAGTATTCTCATTGAATTGATTGTCCGCGGCTTCTTGAGGAGTGAAGTTGCTTGGATCATGTGGATAGAAACCTTCTTCAATGATTCTCCAAAGGTTAGTGTTCACATGATTTAAATGACGTTTAAAGCGGTAAACCCAAGAATCAAAATCCTCATTTTTCACAATCTTAGGGGGAGGACCGGCATGATTCAAATGAGTGGAAGGAACCGGTCCACCATAAACAAGTGGTGGTTCCACATGCGAAAAGATGCCGGTGCCATTCTTGCCACTAGAAGAAGGAGCCTTTTCACTACTAGCTTCCCCCTTGCCGGGGATAGCATCTGACACCTTGATGGCGGGATCACCCACCTTCAACGGTGCGGTGGATAGTTTAAGCCCCTCAAGAAATTTAGTAAACATGCTTTCAACTTCGGTCGTCATGGAGGTTTTCAATGTCTCCAAGGCCACATTGAACTCCTCACGAGAGACCGAAGTTCCCCCATTGCCCGTAGACGAGTTAGGATTCACACCTGAGTGTTCCTCCGCACCGTCTACGGTATCAACCATACTCTTTGGACGGTAAAGTCCTTAATAAAGAGACGAGGCTTTGATGCCAATTGAAAGGATCGATATGGTTGACTAGAGGGGGGGTGAATAGGCAACTAACAATTTTTAGCTTTTCTTTAGCAATTTAAACTTTGCATCAAAGTAGGTTGTCTAGATATGCAACTAGATGAGCAACCTATATGATGCAACACGAATAGGAACACAAGCAAGCAAGATATATGAAACAAATAAGCTACACAAGTAAAGGCACGAGATAACCAAGAGTGGAGACGGTGGAGACGAGGATGTGTTGCCGAAGTTCCTTCCCATTGAGAGGAAGTACGTCTCCGTTGGAGCGGTGTGGAGGCACAATGCTCCCCAAGAAGCCACTAGGGCCACCGTAATCTCCTCACGCCCTCACACAATGCGAGATGTCGTGATTCCACTATTGGTGCCCTTGGAGGCGGCGACCGAACCTTTACAAACGAGGTTGAGGCAATCTCCACAACTCAATTGGAGGCTCCCAACGACACCACGAAGCTTCACCACAATGGACTATGGCTTCGCGGTGACCTCAACCGTCTAGGATGCTCAAACACCCAAGAGTAACAAGATCCGCAAGGGATTAGTAGGGGGAATCAAATATCTCTTGGTGGAAGTGTAGATCGGGGCGTTCTCAACCACTCCCGAGCAAATCAACAAGTTTGGTTGGCTAGAGAGTGAGATCGGGCGAAAATGGAGCTTGGAGCAATAATGGAGCTTTAATGGTGGAAGAGGTGAGTCAACGGGGAAGAAGGAGACCCTTTATATAGTGTGTGGAAAAGATCCAACCGTTACCCACCAACCAGCCCGCAGCCAGCGGTACTACCGCGCCTGGCCAGCGGTACTACCGCAAGGCCGCGCGGTACTACTGCTTGCAACCAAGCGGTACAACCGCACGGTAGTGAGGTACAACCGTACCGTCCCACGGTACTGCCGCGACCCCAGCACAGAAACAGACGCAAGCTGGGGGCGGTACTTCCGCACGCGCGGTACTACCGCGCCCCCCATGCGGTACTACCGCAAGGCAAAAGTCCCAGCCAGGGGGAAGGGGAACTTCCGTGCCTACTTCCGCAAATAAACGGAAGTAGCAAAAACCCGACACAGTAGTACTGCCGAGGGGCGGTACTACTGCCTGACCGCATAGCATGGTACTACCGCACGGCGGAAGTGGTACTACCGCGGCAGGTGCGGATGTAAAAAATTACATCCGCTCCTACTACCGCAAGAGGGCGGCACTAGCCTGGTGGGCAACGGTAGTGCGGCTCCAGGGGAGCGGTACTACCGTGAGCACCAGCGGTACTACCGCACCACCGCGTGGTACTACCGTGGTTGCCTACGGTACTACCGTTGATCCAGGAGTAGTACTACCGCAACCACAACAGCAGCCAGTCAAAGGAGGCAGGAAAAACGGAGGAAGCTCCAAGGAAGAAGGAGGGGATAAAAGGAGACGTGTACGTGATGATTCCACCCAAACCTTTCCAATGCGGACCCCCTCTTAATAGTACGGCTTTCCTACGACTCAAATCGACCAAAAAGAAACGTAGAAAAGACGCCGTCTTTGTCAGTCTTCGAGGGGCACCCAATCGTCTTGTGCCTAGCAAAGAAGTGTCTGGAAAACTCATGGCACACGATTAGTCCGCAAATGCGTTGTCATCAATCACCAAAACACTTAGGGATAAATATGTCCTTACAATCTCCCCTTTTTGGTGGATTGATGACAAAACAGGATTTGCACAAGGAAAAATACTATTAAGTAAAAGCAAACCCCTCCTCTCTATAATATAGATGAGCTCCCCCTAAATGTGTGCCACCTAGATGAGCACGAATATTAGGAACAGAGCTCCACCTATATTATAGAGACAAGGCAAATTTATCACTAGACAAGATAGTACAAACATAAGATAACTAAGATAGATAGAGTGCATATGTCTTACACCATATGGAGGATAGGTCTCAAAGGCACAAACCGAACAAAAGCAAACAAGGCAAACGAGGTCCAAACGACAAAGCAAACAAACACACCAAGCACGACACAACGCAAATCCCTACACTCTCTCCCCCTTTGGCATCGAGACGCCAAAAAGGCAGAGAGGACACCTACACACACGGGGTGGCTCAGGCAGAGAAGTCGTCCCACTGCTCCTCGTGCTCCTCGTCAGACTCAGCGGTGGGGATAGTCTCCTCGATGTCATCCTCTGAACTGGTCCACTTGTAGCCCTGCTTTGACATCCAAGCAGCCTCAGGTGTGATGACGTCCTTAGACCCGCCAGACACATCCTCTCCAAAGAGCCTCATCACCTTCTTGTCACGGCGGCGACTCTCCTTGTCAGTCACGTGAGCCCCGTACTGTCCCTTCACCTGCATGCAGAAGAGAGTCTTCATCTTGTCCTTCAGCTTCTTGGCCCATGACGGCTCAGAGGAAGAAGTGGTGGACCTAGCAGCACGGTCTTCAGCAGCAGTCTCAGCAGCAGCAGCCTCCCCCTCACCAGCAGCCCTCCTAGCAGAAGATGCCTCAGCACGGGTAGTGGTGTTGGCCCAGTTGGGCTTGACGCGGAGGCTGATGGACTCATGGCGAATCCAGTCTGGAGCAAGGAACTCATCACCTGGATACGTCTTCTCCCAAGTGGTGGAGAGCAGCAGAAACAGGTACGGTCCATAGATAGGTACCTTGCGAGTGAACACCACAAACCGAAGCTCACACCACATGATGTGTGAGACATCAAGTGGCTGAGTCTAAGAAGTACGTGCCTCTACACACAAGAGCAACATGTCCACTAGATATGCATGAACCTTGTCCTTGTCGCCAATGCGTGGGAACAGAGTGTTGCGAAAGATGCGATGCATGATATCCAGAAAGGAGTTCAACACCCAAGATGACTTGCCATTGGGGAGTACCTTCTCAACAAGGAAGGGTTGAAGCTGGTTCTTGTTGGCAGACTCAGAGTTGGCATGGGGGCGAACGCCAACGGGGGTGTGAAGCCCGTCATCAGGAATGTGGAGCAGATCCATGAACTCTTTCCATGTAGCAGGCAACTGGCGGCCATTGGTCATCCAGGTCATCCTCCACTCCTCCCCGGGATGAAAGTACACTAAGGCAAAGAACTGACAGATAAGCTCAGGGTCATGGTCAAGGTGAAAGGAGATCACCGGCTCAATAGAAAACTGCTCCACCAAGTCCAGAGCCTCTCCAAAATAGTCACGAAACTTGTCTTTCCGCAGGTGATGCATGTCTATCCACTTGATATCCACGAAGGTATTCTGCTTGTTCTTGATCACATCCAGATAGATGAGAGCCTGTTGCTTGGTCCAGAACAACTCGGTGCCTCTGAGGATAGCCCGAGGATTCACATAGGGATTGATCTTCCGGCGCTCGACATACTCAGTGGTTGAAATCTCGTCCATGCCCTTAGCCGGTTCCTTTTGCTTGCTGGCAGTGGTCTTGACATTGCGCTTGGGGGCATTAGAGCCCTCTGGGCTTCATCTTGGGGGTTGCGCAGATGCTTGGAGCCAGTGTCACGACTGGGATTGGAACGGCGAGAGCCACCACCTGAGACACAGAACGCAAAAAACACCCACAACAGCCAAGAGAGATTAATGCAAAGACCAAAACAAAGCAAGTGAAACAAGTAGAAATCACACATGATAAATGCCTAGAGAGAGATTTGATCCCTACAGTAGTACTGCCAAGAGTTGCGGAGCTAAGAGAGTAGTACGGCTCTTAGATGCGGTAGTACCATGCAAGTTCACGGTAGTACCGGGTGTAGGAGCGGTAGTACGACCTTAGCGCCGCGGCCGGTGCGGTAGTACCAACCATGAGACACCACCTCTTTGCACAAACCACTCCGAGCCAACACGACACCACAAGACCACGCAACACACAAAACCAGAAAGGCACACGACAAACGAACCAACCACGAGACACCACCTCTCCAAAATAGAGGGCGGTGGCCGTAGCCACCTATGTTTGAGTCAATTGGTATGGCACCACGAAGAATTATCCTTGGGTCCATGACCAAAACTCGTCTTTGAAGCACAAGTACCATCAAACATGGCTAATGTGAAAGACTTGATTGATTTATGCATAATGGGGGGAGGGAGAGTTCATTGAGAGAACATCACTCCCCCTATGTCCATGCCTACATCTAAATAGGACAACACGTTGAGTATGGTGGGGTGTGCAAGGGTTCAAGCAACATTGCTCGAATCAATGATATTTAGCTCATGCCTTAACTCGCGAAATCTTGCTTCATCCAAGGGCTTCGTGAAGATATCTGCAAGGTTATCATGAGTGTTGACGTAGTTGAGCTCGATCTCTCCTCGCCTAATATGATCCCGGATGAAGTGATACCGGATCTCAATATGCTTCGTCTTGAAGTGTTGCACTGGGTTGAGAGAGATCTTGATGGCACTTTCATTGTCACACCAAAGAGGCACTTTGTCACAAGTGACACCATAATCCTTTAAAGTTTGCCTCATACATAAGAGTTGTGCACAACAACTACTGGCCGCCACATACTCCGCTTCGGTGGACGAGAGAGACACACAACTTTGCTTTTTGGAAGACCAACTTACCAAAGAGCAACCAAGGAATTGGCACCCTCCAGAAGTGGACTTCCTATCCACTTTGTCTCCCGCCCAATCAGAATCCGAGTACCCTACAAGCTTGAAGTTTGATCCTCTTGGGTACCATAAGCCAAAGTTTGGGGTATGAGCCAAATATCGAAAGATTCGTTTGACCGCCACATAGTGACTTTCCTTAGGTGCGGCTTGAAACCGTGCACAAATTCCCACACTCAACATGATGTCTGGTCTAGATGCACAAAGGTAAAGCAAGGATCCAATCATGGAACGATATACCTTTTGATCCACCACTTTACCATTGGGATCTAAGTCAAGTTGGCACTTGGTGGGCATTGGAGTGGAAGCCGGCTTGACGTCACTTAGCTTGAATCTCTTGAGCATGTCTTGAGTGTATTTGGATTGATTGATGAAGTTTCCTTCTCTTCTTTGCTTCACTTCGAACCCTAGAAAGAACTTCAACTCTCCCATGGAGGACATCTTGAACTTTGAGGTCATGAGAGTGGCAAATTCCTCATTGAAAGCTTTGTTAGGAGAACCAAAGATAATATCATCAACATATAATTGGCACACAAACAACTCCCCTTTGACCTTCTTAGTAAAAAGAGTGGGGTCAATTAGCCCAACTTCAAAACCACGGTCTTGTAACAACTCGGTAAGGTGGTCATACCATGCATGTGGGGCTTGTTTAAGGCCATAGAGTGCCTTATCGAGTTGATACACATGATCGGGAAAGTAGGGATCCTCGAACCCGGGGGGTTGCTTGACGTAAACCAATTCATTAATGGGACCATTAAGAAAAGCACTCTTCACATCCATTTGTTGTAACTTAAAGTTATGATGAGAAGCATATGCAATCAACATGCGAATGGATTCAAGACGAGCAACGGGAGCAAAGGTTTCACCGTAGTCGATACCCTCGACTTGGGAGTAGCCTTGTGCTACCAAACGAGCCTTGTTGCGAATGATAATCCCATGGGCAACTTGCTTGTTCTTGAATATCCACTTGGTTCCAATGACATTGTGGTTCCCCGTTGGCCCTGGCACCAATCTCCACACTTTGTTGCGCTCGAAGTTGTTGAGTTCTTCGTGCATGGCATTGAGCCAATCCGGATATTCTAGCGCCTCATAGACCTTGTGGGGTTCCACACAAGAGACAAACGCGTGATGCTCACAATAATTTGCTAATTGTCTACGAGTGCTTACCCCCTTTCTTAAGCTTCCAAGCACATTCGTCATGAGATGATCCTTGGTGGAGAGCTTGGAAGCAACCTTGGTGGCACGACGCTCTAATTCCTCCTCGGTGGTGAGTTGAGGAGCGGTTACTTGATCATCTTGAGCGCCGTCATGAACTTGTTCTTGATCTTGAACTTGCTCGGGGGAGAGAACTTGACCTTGGGCATCACTTGGTGTGTCCACACCGTCTTGAGTATGATCTTGCCCTTGGTCTTGTTCATGAGGTTGAGGGCCTTCACTTTGTTCTTCGGAAGCGTGTCGGCCTTGGGTTGGTGATGGATCCACTTGAGTGGAGCATTGTCCTTCTCCTTCGGCCACAAGGGGTTCCTCAATGGGTAGGATGAAACCAACACCCATTCTTCTTATGGCTTGAGGAGGAATTTCATCACCTACATCACAAGTGCCACTTTGCTCCACTTGGGAGCCGTTATTCTCATCAAACTCCACGTTACACGTCTCCTCAATAAGTCCCGTGGATTTATTGAGGACACGGTAAGCATGAGAGTTTGTAGCATAACCAACAAATATGCCCTCATAAGCTCTAGCCTCAAATTTAGACAACCGAACACCTTTCTTGAGAATGAAACACTTACACCCGAATACCCAGAAGTACTTGAGGTTGGGCTTGTTACCGGTGAGTATTTCATATGGAGTCTTGTTCAAGCCCTTGCGGAGGTAGAGCCGATTTGATGCATGACACGCGGTGTTGATGGCTTCGGCCCAAAAGTTGTACGGAGACTTGAACTCCGCCATCATGGTCCTTGCCGCATCCATCAACGTCCGGTTCTTCCTCTCCGCAACACCGTTTTGTTGAGGGGTGTAGGGTGCGGAATATTGATGCTTGATTCCCTCGTCACTAAGAAACTCATCCAAGGTGTAGTTCTTGAACTCGGTGCCGTTGTCACTTCTTATTGTCAAGATCTTTGCATTGTGTTGACGTTGTGCTTCATTTGCAAAGTCAATGACGGTTTGTTGGGTCTCGCTCTTCCTCTTGAAGAAATACACCCACGTGTACCTTGAGTAGTCATCCACAATCACCAAGCAATACTTCCTACCTCCAAGACTATCGAAGGATGGAGGCCCAAAGAGATCCATGTGAAGGAGCTCCAAAGGCCTCTTTGAATAAATGATAGTCGTGGGAGGGTGAACCTTCTCATGTAGCTTTCCTTCGATACAGGCACTGCAAGCACGATCTTTAGCAAAACTAACATTCGTTAGTCCACGGACATGGTCCCCCTTGAGGAGACTTTGCAAAGATCTCATATTGACATGGGCTAAACGGCGATGCCAAAGCCACCCCACATCAACTTTAGCCATTAGGCATGTCGCGGTCTTAGTGGGTCGCTCTGAAAAGTTAATCACATATAGACCGTTCTCGACATGCCCAACAAAGGCTACTTTAAGAGTCTTGCTCCACAAGAGGGCCACGGTATCGATATCAAATAAAGTGGCAAAGCCCATGATAGCAAGTTGACGAACGGAAAGTAAATTGTATGCAAGGGACTCAACAAGCATGACCTTCTCGATCGTGAGATCATGAGAGATGACGACCTTGCCAAGTCCCAATACCTTAGAAGATGAGGCGTCACCCCACTCGACATTGGTGGGCATAGATGGAGCCTTGTGCACGTCCACCACCAAGTCCTTGCTTCCGGTCATATGATTTGTAGCTCCGCTATCGAGCAACCATGATCCCCCACCGGAAGCAAACACCTACAAGAGATCAATGCTTGGTTTTAGGTACCCATTTTGTAATGGGTCCTTTGATGTTAGTAACAAGGGTTTTTGGAACCCAAATAGACCATTCAATGTATTCATGAAGAGAACCAACAAATTTGGCAGAAACATGCCCATCACTAGCACAGCATAACACATAAGAAGGGTTAAAATCGCCGGCTTTGTTGAGAGGGATGGCATTGCCCTTCTTGACATTGTTCTTCTTCTTCTCCTCAGGGGCACTCTCTCCCTCCCTTGCAAAGGTTTGCATGAGGGGAGGAGGTCGTTTGGTCTTGTCATTCTTCTTCTTGTTCTTGGAGTCGGGCACGTACCCAACCCCTTCCTTGGCCACACCTCCCTTTTGGTTGATCAAGAGATCGTTGAGGTTCTTCTTGCCTTGAATGCAAGTCGCAAGACCTCTCTCAAGTTGCTCCTTCAACTTCGCATTTTCCTCAACAAGATGTATATGCTCACAAGACGGGTTAGTAGCATTTGCATTATCAATTAAAACCATATGAGGAAAAGTTGCTTTCTCCTTGGTTAGCTTCACTTGGAGTTGATCATGAGACTCCTTGAGACTAGCATGAATACCCTTCAAGGCCTTGTGGGCCTTGTCAAGTATATCAAACTCCTCTTTGAGTCTAGCAAGATCAACCCCGAGTTTGGCCTTCTCGGAATTTAGCACACGAGAAACAATGAGGGCATGATCATAATCTTTCTTTAACTTAGCATGATCAACGTTGTGTGACTCCTCAAGAGCCAAACGAAGACCACGCTCTTCCTCAAGAGCATTGGAAATATCCGAAATCTCATCGGCATAGTCACCACTATGCCCTTCCATCTTAGAGATGGTGTCTTCGTGAGCCTCGATCATGTCATTGGCCTCACCCAGTTGTTCCAAGAGAGCAACAAAGTGCTTCTTGGATTTTCCCTTGAGTTTGCCCATAAAGGCCTCAAACTCGTTAGCCTCCACATTAGCTCCCTCAAGTTCATTAATGCTATCCATTGGGGAAGGATGATTAATGATGGTAGTTTTGATGTTGGAGGTTACCTTGTTGGTGGCTTTAGCCATGAGGCACTTGGCGGTGATGCTCTCGTTGGGTGAGTCAAAGAGAGACACCCGTGACGTTGTTGCAATGGCAACGGAGGCCATGGCAACCGACTCATCATCATCATCCTCATTGTACTCTTCTTGCGCAACCAAAGCCTTGGGAGGAGTCTTCTTGGTGAAGTTGTTCTTGTTTGGGAACGACTTGGCCTTGTCCTTTCGGATGAGTTTGCCACCATTGTCTTCCCTCTTCTCATACGGGCATTCCGCAACGAAATGACTCACGTTGCCGCAATTGTAGCAAGTCCTTACACGTTGCTTGCCCCTTGTGCCACTCGAGTTGTTTTTGCTAAAATTGGGCCTCGAGTTTTTCTTGCTCCAAAATTGCCTTGAAGCAAGTGCCATGTGTTCATGATATGCATACTTCGTATCTTCGGGGTTGCTCTCCTCTTCTTCTTCTTCCACGGTGAGCTTGGCCTTCAATGCAAGGTTAGGCTTCTTTGCCCGTTGAGAACGGAGCACCGCATTGTCGGCGGTCTTGTCCAAAATGTTCATGGCCACAAACTCATCCAACACTTCGCTTGAGGTCAAAGTGTGGAAGTCCGGTCTTTGACGAATGACGGAAGACATGGCCTTGTGGTAGGGCATCATTGCCTTGAGGAATTTGCGCTTGATCCAATTGTCATCCGTGTCCTTGCTCCCGTGATCTCGTAGTGAGACTGCGAGTTTGGTTACTCTCCGATAAAGCTCACGAGGTTCTTCACTTCCTTCATTGCAAACTCATCGGCCTCATCTTGTGCCACTTCATAGTTGGAGCGTTGAATGCTTGCGCTTCCCCGGTAGAGAGACATGACACAATGCCATGCATCTTTGGCCAAGGCGAAGGGACGAAGATGAGGTAGGTCTTCGGGTGGAATTGCATCTTGAATGATGAAGAGAGCATTCTCATTGAATTGATTGTCCGCGGCTTCTCGAGGAGTGAAGTTGCTTGGATCATGTGGATAGAAACCTTCTTCAATGATTCTCCAAAGGTTAGTGTTCACATGATTTAAATGACGTTTAAAGCGGTAAACCCAAGAATCAAAATCCTCATTTTTCACAATCTTAGGGGGAGGACCGGCATGATTCAAATGAGTGGAAGGAATCGGTCCACCATAAACAAGTGGTGGTTCCACATGGGCAAAGATGCCGGTGCCATTCTTGCCACTAGAAGAAGGAGCCTTTTCACTACTAGCTTCCCCCTTGCCGGGGATAGCATCTGACACCTTGATGGCGGGATCACCCACGTTCAACGGTGTGGTGGATAGTTTAAGCCCCTCAAGAAATTTAGTAAACATGCTTTCAACTTCGGTCATCATGGAGGTTTTCAATGTCTCCAAGGCCACATTGAACTCCTCATGAGAGACCGAAGTTCCCCCATTGCCCGTAGACGAGTTAGGATTCACACCAGAGTGTTCCTTCGCACCGTCTACGGTATCAACCATACTATTTGGACGGTAAAGTCCTTAATAAAGAGACGAGGCTCTGATACCAATTGAAAGGATCGATATGGTTGACTAGAGGGGGGGGTGAATAGGCAACTAACAATTTTTAGCTTTTCTTTAGCAATTTAAACTTTGCATCAAAGTAGGTTGTCTAGATATGCAACTAGATGAGCAACCTATATGATGCAACACGAATAGGAACACAAGCAAGCAAGATATATGAAACAAATAAGCTACACAAGTAAAGGCACGAGATAACCAAGAGTGGAGACGGTGGAGACGAGGATGTGTTGCCGAAGTTCCTTCCCTTTGAGAGGAAGTACGTCTCCGTTGGAGCGGTGTGGAGGCACAATGCTCCCCAAGAAGCCACTAGGGCCACCGTAATCTCCTCACGCCCTCACACAATGCGAGATGCCGTGATTCCACTATTGGTGCCCTTGGAGGCGGTGACCGAACCTTTACAAACGAGGTTGGGGCAATCTCCACAACTCAATTGGAGGCTCCCAACGACACCACGAAGCTTCACCACAATGGACTATGGCTTCGCGGTGACCTCAACCGTCTAGGATGCTCAAACACCCAAGAGTAACAAGATCCGCAAGGGATTAGTAGGGGGGGAATCAAATATCTCTTGGTGGAAGTGTAGATCGGGGCCTTCTCAACCACTCCCGAGCAAATCAACAAGTTTGGTTGGCTAGGGAGTGAGATCGGGCGAAAATGGAGCTTGGAGCAATAATGGAGCTTTAATGGTGGAAGAGGTGAGTCAATGGGGAAGGAGACCCTTTATATAGTGTGTTGAAAAGATCCAACCGTTACCCACCAACCAGCCCGCGGCCAGCGGTACTACCACGCCTGGCCAGCGGTACTACCGCAAGGCCGCGCGGTACTACTGCTTGCAACCAAGCGGTACTACCGCACGGTAGTGCGTTAGAACCGTACCGTCCCACGGTACTGCCGCGACCCCAGCACAGAAACAGACGCAAGCTGGGGGCGGTACTTCCGCACGCGCGGTACTACCGCGCCCCCCATGCGGTACTACCGCAAGGCAAAAGTCCCAGCCAGGGGGAAGGGGAACTTTCGTGCCTACTTCCACAAAAAAACGGAAGTAGCAAAAACCCGACACAGTAGTACTGCCGAGGGGCGGTACTACTGCCTGACCGCATAGCGCGGTACTACTGCACGACGGAAGCGGTACTACCGCGGCAGGTGCGGATGTAAAAAATTACATCCGCTCCTACTACCGCAAGGGGGCGGCACTAGCCTGGTGGGCAGCGGTAGTGCGGCTCCAGGGGAGCGGTACTACCGTGAGCACCAGTGGATGCCTATGGTACTACCGTTGATCCAGGAGCAGTACTACCGCAATCACAACAACAGCCAGTCTAAGGAGGCAGGAAAAACGGAGGAAGCTCCAAGGAAGAAGGAGGGGATAAAAGGAGACATGTACGTGATGATTCCACCCAAACCTTTCCAACGCGGACCCCCTCTTAATAGTACGGCTTTCCTATGACTCAAATCCACCAAAAAGAAACATAGAAAAGACGCCGTCTTCGTCAGTCTTCGAGGGGCACCCAATCGTCTTGTGCCTAGCAAAGAAGCGTCTGGAAAACTCATGGCACACGATTAGTCCGCAAATGCGTTGTCATCAATCACCTAAACACTTAGGGATAAATATGTCCTTACAGAGGGGCCTGCAAATTATTCCATACCCTTGTATGAATCTTCTGTAATATCCACTGAGTCCAAGAAAGCTTCTCAACTCTGTGACAGTAGTGGGAGCAGGCCATGCTTTAATAGCTTCAATCTTGGAAGGGTCAGTAGAAACTCCCTCAAAGTTAATGACATGACCCAAATATTCAATTTCCTTCTCGCCAAAATAACATTTTTCCAGCTTAGGATATAGTTTGTTTGCTTGCAAAATATCAAACACCTACTTGAGATGATCCAGATGCTCCTCCATGGAGAAACTGAAGACTAAAATGTCATCAAAGAAGACCACCACAAATTTATGGAGACCAAATAGAAAATTCATCAAGGCCTAGAATGTAGGAGGTCCATTAGTAAGTCCAAAAGTTATTACTAGGAATTCAAACAATCCCATGTGAGTGGCAAATGCAGTTTTAGGGATATCCTCCTCAACCATTCTGATCTGATGATAGCGATTTATAAGGTCAATATTTGAAAATATCTTTGCTCCTTTAAGCTGGTCCAATAGATCTTCAATTACAGGTATAGGATATTTGTTTTTAATGGTAATAGCATCCAGCTTTCTGTAGTCAGTACAGAGCCTCCATGACCCATCTTTCTTCTTGACCAGGAGTACAGGAGAGGAGAAAGGACTAGTGTTGGGCCTGATAATTCCATTTTTGAGCAACTCCAAAATGATTTTCTCCAGAATTTCTTTTTGGTGTTGAGGAATTCTGTAGGGGTCTTTGGTTCACCATGTTGGCTCCATCCACTAAAGGAATTCTGTGATCACAGGGCCTGCTTGGTGGAAGCTCAGTAGGTTCTTGAAATAACTTTTCATATTGGTCTAGAAGTGGTTGTAGTTCAGCAGGGATTTCTTGGGTAGCTGCTACAATTTCAGGGCCACAAGTAGTGAATAAGAAAAATCCACAAACAGCTTGCTCCACTAATTTTTCAGTGTTGTCAACAGCTTCTGTAAGTGCATCTAGTGCCACCCCTAGTTGGTTTTGGAGTATTGACGACAAACCTGGTTGAGGGACTAATGTGTTTGTGAGAATTGCAGGATAACACAGGTAGAAGTCCCTCATTGATTCGGTTTTCCTAGCAGAGATGACCCCTAAAAATGTATGAAGACATTGAAGTCAAAGGTGGTATGTGAAGACATTCACATTGAAGACTATGACAAGAGAAGACATCGCGTGAAGACTATGGAGCGCGAAGACTTAGTTGTTTTGTCGTTCTTTTTCTTCTTTGTTGAGTCATAGGAACCACCGTACTGTTAAGTGGGGTCCAAGTAAACCAGTCAGAATGACTGAAGTGATGCTTAACCAAAATCCTATGTCTTCGAGCGAAGACAATGAGAGCAAATCTTATCCAGAGCTGGATAAGTCAGCTTTGCTTGTAGCCCAAGTAAAGTTGCCGTGTGTGTTTGAAATCTGATCGTTGGAACACGTGTTAGTTCCTTAGTGACCTAGGGTCATTTCAGACAAATCAGGTCGGGTTGCCTAGTGGCTATAAATAGCCCACCCCCTACACCATAAATTGGTTGGCGCACGGCTTTTGTCGTTTGAGAGCAACCCACCTCGAAGCCTTTGAAAGAGAAATCCTTGCGAGGACAAAGCCCTAAACACCCAGAGCCAAAGAGTGTTAGGAATCACTTAAGTCTTCTTGTCTGTGTGATCTGAAGACTTATTACACTTGAGGACTGTGAATCCTCCAGCCGGTTAGGCGTCGCGTTCTGAGCATCCAAGAGTCATTGTGGATCGCCGATGAACGAAGTCTGTGAAGGTTTGGAAGTCTACCTTGAAGACTTATCAGAGTAATTGGGCGAGGACTGGGTGTCCTTAGCTCAAGGGGAATAAGGTGAAGACGCGGTCTTCTGAGTTGAATCTCAGCCTCCCTAACCAGACGTACAGTTGTCACAGCAACTGGAACTGGTCCAACAAATCATTGTCTTCAACGAGCCACTGGTTCTATCCTTCCCATCTCTTTATTTGCAGATTGGTCCTTGTGAAGTCATTGCTTGTTTACATTATCTATTTGTCTTCACTGTGTGACTGCTTGTTCTGATTGGCTTCATACTATTTTCCATCCTAATCTTTACTGCCTAGCTGCTATTAGTCTTTGTGCTTTCATTTCGTTGAATACTTGACTATGGCTTGCTTAGTGTAGTCTACCTTCCGCTGCATGGTAATAGGTTTATTTCTATCGTTTGTCTTCGAAACTTCCATGTTTTGAAGACTTTCATAAAAATCGCCTATTCACCCCCCTCTAGTCGATCACTAGCACTTTCAATTGGTATCAGAGCAAGGTACTCCCTTGTTCTGTGTGATTCAGTTTAACCACCTGGAGTTTTAGCTATGTCGACTGCAGGGATAATCAAAGTCTCCGCTGCGTGCCCAGTCTTTGATGGAACGGAATATCCCTACTGGAAGAATAAGATGCGCATGCATCTGGAAGCCATTGATGTAGACCTCTGGTATGTCATCAAGAATGGCATCCCCAAGGCTGGTGAAGGTGTCACCGCTGCTGATGTCAAGAAGTTCGTTCAACTGGATTCCACTGCCAAGAACATCATCTGTGGTGATCTGACCAAAGGATAGTATGGCCGTGTGAGTGCTCTGGAAACATCCAAGCTAGTCTGGGACTGGCTCTCCAAGGTCAACGAAGGCGTCTCAACACAAAGAGATCAAAGAATCAGTGTCCTTCGCAACCTCTTCAACCGCTTCAAGAGAAACGACAATGAGAATGTTCAGCTCACGTTTGATCGACTCACTGACATCACAAATGAGCTTCAAGCCCTCGGCGTTACTGAGATCACCAAGCATGAAGTCGTCAAGACACTCCTGAGATCACTTGGCAGCTCGTTTGACACCCTAGCCCTGATGATTCAAGAACGCCCTGACTTCAAGACACTCGATCCGTCTGACATACTTGAAAGGCTCAACACACATGAGTTTCAGCTTTCTGAGAAAAGAGACATCTACGGTCCCAACTATGGGCGAACTCGTGCTTTGAAGGCAAAAGCTGTTTCCTCATCTGAAGAAGAATCTGATTGCAGTTCTGATGATCCTGAAGACATTGAAAAGGAGCTTGCTATGCTTGTGAAGAAGTTCCAGAAATTCACCAAGAAGAAAGGCTTCAGAAAGTCCTCACGATCCAGCTCAAGGAATGATGAAGCTTCTGCTCATGACTATAAGAAGAGAACATGCCACAAGTGCAAGAAACCTGGTCACTACATCTCTGAGTGTCTGAAGTGGGACAATGAGAACAAGAAGAAGAAGAAGAAGAAGAAGAAGAAGAAGAAGAGCAAGGAATATGATTCTGACGACAAGAAGAAGAAGAAATACTCAAATTCTTCTTCCAAGTCTTCATCAAAGTCTTCATCACACAAGAAGAGCTCATTTGGCAAGGCTCGTGCGTTTGTTGGCAAGGAAATGGATTCAGAGGAGGAGTCTGCTTCTGAGGAGGCGGAGGTGGAGTCTGAGGAGGAGTCTGATTCTGGCATTGCAAGTCTGGCTACAGCCTACGTTGCCAAGTCCATCTTCAACATTGAAGACAATGACTTCATCACCGACGCCGATGCTAATGACAAGGACAACTCCGCTCCCACCTACTGCTTCATGGCACGCGGTGCCAAGGTAAACTCACGCACTACTCACTGTCAAACGTCCAGTGAAGATGACTCTGATTGTGGTTCCAAACCCAGCTACAAAACACTTGCTAAAATTGCAACTGAACAACAGAAAGCTATGGAACATATTCAAAAACTGTTAGACAAGCGATGACCTATTAGACGCTGAAATGACTCGATCTCAGTCCTTAATTGAAGACATAAAAAATCTTCATGTTAAGTATGAGGAACTTGAAAGTCGTCATGAAACGCTCTCAACAACTCATGAAAAGCTTTCCTATGATTGTCTTCAAAGGAAGCAAGATCTTGAGAAATTGAGAGCGGCTCATGAAGATCTTCAAAAGGAAAACGAGTCACTTCGCGCCAAACAGATCAGTTCCGCTCACGAAGGATTTGAACCACCATGTCTGAAATGCATTGAGCGTGACAACGCTAGTTCTGTTGCGGGATGTTCTACTGCTGCTACTGTTGCAATATCTTCAACTGTTGATGTGGTAACTAACCCCTCTGCTGAGGATGCCACTGCTATTGCTGATGAAAATGCTAGGTTGAAGACATTGCTTGAAACAGGGATGTACAAAAGTCTCAAAGGGCATCATACACTATGTGATGTCCTCAAAAGGCAGATCCCGAACCAAAACCCTAGGAAAGAGGGTGTTGGGTTCGAAAGGAAAATGAATGCTGATGGCTCTTACTGGAAACCTGAGCAGTACCCCAAAACCACATGGGTTGCTGCAAAGGAACCTTCAGTGGATCCATCCACCCTATCTGGCTTCACTTGTGCTAATCCCATTGTTATTGATGAATCCTTTGATGCAAACTATAAACTGTTTAAAAATCAGAATGGTGAAGTGTTTGCCAGGTATATTGGTACTAACTACAGGAATGGGCCACCTATGAAGAAAGTCTGGGTGCCGAAAAAGTGTCTGGAAAGTCTTCCTGTGTATGTCGTCATGACACCACAAGTGAAGAAGACAAACCCCAGACCACGTGCTTCATATGGTCCAAAGGCTTCATACAGACAGAGGACTCACCCGAGTCGCACAAACGCAAATGTTTTGTAGGGAAACCATACTCAGGCTGATGAATATGAGCGCGTCTCATCAAACCGCCATGTTCATAAGACCAAGAACTACTCTGCTTATTCTTATGAGTACTATTGTCCACCTGCAAGACTATTTGCTAGGGCTCCAAAGCCAAAGTTCTTAGATGCTGCACTTAGACTCATTGCTTCGAAGCCACCCTTGAAGATGTGGGTGGCTAAGAAAGCTTAACCTTTTTTTTGCAGGGAAGGGTCTCCAGCCGAAAATCAAATGCGTCTGAAGCTATTGCTGGGGACCTTAAACATCTTATAGGGCGCAAGATCAAATGCCCAAGTGGTCTTATTATGTATTTTCTTCCTAAGTCACTTGCTACTTGCCCTATCAGTCCTAACCTCGATCTAAGCTTTCATAATCCACTTGCTTGTCAAATGTTTATGCTTCACAATTCTCTTCGTGAAGCCTATCCCCCTAACTGCACTGTAGGGTATGACACCAGCTGCTTCAGAATGGATTATTGATAGTGGATGTACTAATCACATGACTGGCAAGCGAAGTCTTCTCATGGACTGCAACCTTACGTCCATCTGACAAGAGTCACATCACATTTGCTGATACTGGTAAAAGCAAGGTATTGGGTCTAGGTAGAGTTGCAATCTCAAGGGATCAGCACATGGATAAAGTGATGCTTGTTGAATCCCTTGGTTTCAACTTAATGTCTGTCTCAATGCTTTGCGATTTAAACATGATTGTGATGTTTGGAAAATATTGTTGCCTTATTCTAATGGAATCTGACAAGTCTCTAGTCTTTGAAGGGTATCGGAAAGATGATTTGTACATGGTAGATTTCTCAGCAGGACCGCAGCTTGACGTATGTCTTCTTGCAAAGGCTTTAGAATGTTGGCTCTGGCATCAGAGGCTAGGGCATGCTGGCATGAGGAATTTGCACATTCTTGCAAAGAAGAAGCATATCATAGGCATCGAGGGCGTCAAGTTCAAGAAGGATCACTTATGCGGTGCCTGCGAAGCTGGAAAGATGACGAGGGCCAAGCATCCCTCGAAGACAATCATGACAACGACTCAACCCTTCGAACTGCTACACATGGACCTCTTCGGTCCCACTCACTACTCAACTCTTACTACTACTTCTTGTCTCTATGGCTTCGTCATTGTTGATGATTATTCAAGATATACATGGGTGCACATAATCCTCTACAAGACTGAAGTGCAGGATGTCTTCATACGCTTCGCCAATTGAGCCATGAACAACTATGGCATCAAGATCAAGCACATCAGAAGTGACAATGGCACTGAATTCAAGAACACCGGCCTCGACACTTATCTTGATACTTTGGGCATCACTCATGAGTTCTCAGCTCCGTACACGCCGTAGCAGAATGGCATCGTGGAACGCAAGAACAGAACACTCATTGAGATGGCCCGGATGATGCTCGATGAATACAAGACTCCAAGAAAGTTCTGGCCTGAAGCCATTGATACTGCATGCCATATCATCAACCGTGTTTATCTTCACAAGCTTCTGAACAAAACATCTTATGAGCTCCTCACTGGTAAGAAGCCAAATGTCAGTTACTTCAGAGTATTTGGTGCCGGGTGCTGGATCAAGGATCCACATCACACTTCAAAATTTGCACCGAAAGCACATGAAGGTTTTATGCTTGGATACGGAAAGGATTCTCACTCCTACAGAGTCTTCAACCTCTTTCACTATAAAGTGGTTGAAACTGTGGACGTGCGGTTCGATGAGACTAACGGCTTGCAAAGAGAGCACGTGCCAAATGTGCTAGATGAAGTTCCATCTAGTGAATCTATCAAGCTTATGGGAACTGGAGAAATCATACCGTCTGAAGCACAGCCCGAAGAGGAACTCATCATCTCTGCACCTGATCAACCTGAAGACAATGCTCAGCCTGAAGACAATCCTTCTAACGATGACAATGATCAGCAAGAGCAAAATCTTCGTCCTGTTCATCCTCGTGTTGCAAATGAAGTACAGATTGAGAAAATAATTAATAGCATCAATACACCTGGTCCACTCACTCGTTCAAGGGCAACACAATAGCAAATTTCTGTGGGCACTTCGCATTCGCCTCAATATCTGAACCCAAGAAAGTTGATGAAGCCTTCATGGAACCGAAATGGATTCAAGCTATGCAAGAAGAGCTTCAACAATTTGAGCTGAATAATGTATGGGAACTGGTCAAGCGTCCTGATCCTCGTAAGCACAATATCATAGGCACTAAATGGATATATCGCAACAAGCAAGATGAGCATGGTCAAGTTGTCAGAAACAAGGCTCGTCTCGTTGCTCAAGGATACACTCAAGTTGAGGGAATTGACTTCGATGAAACATTTGCTCCTGTGGCTAGGCTTGAAGCTATACGCATACCGCTGGCCTATGCAAATCATCATAACATTCTTCTGTATCAAATGGATGTGAAGAGTGCCTTTCTCAATGGCAAGATTGAAGAAGAAGTGTATGTTGCACAACCGCCTGGCTTTGAAGATCCAAAACATCCTAACATGGTTTATAAGCTCAACAAGGCACTGTATGGCCTCAAACAAGCCCCTCGTGCTTGGTATGACACACTCAAGGACTTCCTGAAGAGCAAAGGCTTCAAACCTGGTTCCCTGGATCCCACGCTCTTCACGAAGACGTATGATGGTGAACTGTTTGTGTGCCAAATATATGTGGATGACATTATCTTCGACTGCACTAATCAGAAATATAGTGATGAGTTTGGATACATGATGCAAGAGCAATATCAGATGTCCATGATGGGTGAGTTGAAGTTCTTCCTTGGTCTTCAAATACGACAGCAACGCAACGACATCTTCATATCTCAAGAGAAATACCTCAAAGATTGCCTGAAGAAGTTTGGAATGCAAGATTGCAAAGGTTACACGACGCCAATGCCAGCTAAACACCATCTGGGTCCCGACGACAATGGTAAAGAGTTTGATCAAAAGGTATACCGCTCCATGATTGGTTCTTTGCTTTATTTATGTGCATCTAGGCTAGATATCATGCTTAGTGTTTGCATGTGTGCCCGATTCCAAGCGGCACCAAAGGAATCGCATCACTTAGAGGTGAAGCGAATTCTTCGATATTTGACTCACACCCCAACACTAGGATTATGGTATCCAAAGGGCTCAGAGTTTGATCTAGTTGGATTCTCGAATGCTGATTATGTTGGTGACAAGGTGGATCGCAAGTCTACATCAGGAACATGCCATTTTCTAGGACGATCACTTGTATGTTGGTCTTCAAAGAAGCAGAACTGTGTATCTATCTCCACTGCTGAATCTGAATACATTGCTACTGGGTCTTGCTGCGCTCAGCTTCTATGGATGAAGCAAACACTCAAAGACCATGGCATTCATCTGAAGCAAGTGCCACTCTACTACGACAACGAAAGCGCCATCAAGATTGCCAACAACCCAGTTCAGCACTCGAAGACAAAGCACATTGAAATTCGTCATCACTTTCTCAGAGATCATGTCATGAAGGAAGATATTGATATCATACATGTCAACACTGAAGAGCAACTGGCAGATATCTTCACAAAGCCCTTGGATGAGAAAAGGTTTGCAAGTTACGGTGTGAGCTAAATATCTTGGATCCTCAAATGTCCTATGATCAGGCACACATCCTAACACTTATGCATGTTGATGACTTAGATGTGCAACACACGAAGTAAAGTATATCTTCAATCAATGAAGACTTACATTCTGAGTGTGAATACATTCACGTGGAATTTGACTTCGGAGCGCCACGATAATTGTGCGCCGTGTCTGGGTCTAATACTTCCTATACGGTGGGTAACGCCACCACCAAATTCTTCCTTTAGAAGTGTTTTTCTCATGGCGTTACTTTTGCAAAGTCTTCACACTTGATTTGTCTTGAACATTGATTTGCTTTCTTGATTATCTTCACAATGTTGATTTGGTATATGCATATATTAAGTGTTCTGTCCTCTACAACATTCACTTATAGCTATGTCTTTTCATTTGAATCTTTTGATCTAAGTGAATGTGATCGGACCCTAACCTCTCTATGCTTCTACCTTAAATCTATCTATCCAAATCATATGCATTCTATTGAAATTGTCGAATGTATTCTCTGCGTCCTTGTCAGCAGAAGACACAGAGACAAACATTTAATCGATTTTAAATGCTTAATCCTTATTGCCTGAAACCCGGAGAAGCTGGAACGACCGCCCGACAATCCAGACGGGCGTGGGAACATGGAACTGCTTTCAATGTGTTGCATGTTTGCCACGTGTCCCTCAGATGTGAACCGCCAGGGGCACCTGCGTAATTGCGATGTGCCGTTCTTTTCCTTATAAATACATGTCCCCTCACGGTCAAAAATCCTTCTTCCACCTCTCCACCTCGTCAAAACCCTAGCGCCTCCGCTAGCTCTCGACGACGCCGGCGACGAAGCGCTTAGCTGCCGTGACTTCACCGACGCCGTCCTCACGCCGACCGCGGACATCATCTTCTCTGCCGCTGCCGTAGGTGTCCTCTGTCGCGAAGTTAGGGCACGGTGGATCGAACTGTTCGGTCTCCTACTCTTCCCATCTAGCAGTTCATTGTGTGGTAATTAAAATCTCACTTTTTACCGTCTTTTGATCTAATCGATTCATCCTTCTTCACCAAAAGTGGTTTCTGTGACTACAAACTTGGATCTATCTAGTTCTACATCTCATACTGTGCCTAGCATCTTCACTTATGCATCTAAACTAGTTAGATTCCTCACTTGCACCTATTCTTGGATTTGTACAAATCTGGAACCAACTTCAAACACATAAGTGAATGTCTTCGCGTTATGAGGTCAATGTCTTCAAACTGATTTATCTTCAAAATCTTCTGAGAATGCATATGACCTCTTCCCCTCCCCTCGCATCTTTACTGCTGTCACAGGTACATGTTCGTGGGAGAATCCCTTGGTTCTCATAGTCTGCATTCATTTGCAGAATTCTTACAGCATCATATCAACTCTCCCGAAGCCAGTTCTTGTCTGACCAAGAAGCCTTTGTCAGTGTTGAAGCCATACAGTTTGAACTTCATGGCTTCGCAAAAGTCAGTGAGGAAGGGCGGCAGACAGCGCCGCGGGGAAACATCAAAGGATTTGCCAGCTGATCTGCATGAACTATACAAAACTGATCCTGAAGAAACCTATAATGAACGCAAAACTCGAATCCAATGGTTTCGAAGATATTGGGCCAAGCAACGGTTTAAGTACAGATTCGTCACCAAAGAGTATGCTGAGAAGAATGCTATCAAGCGTCCCTGGGGAGATATTCTCTATAAAAATCTTCAACCCAAGACCAGAACTGAAGCCATTTCTCAGGGTTTCTTCCCTTGCATGGTCCGAGGACCTCAACCTACTGATGCTCATCCCACATCTCTGCTATGGTGTCGGGATGACAATCTGTTCAAGCGCAACTTTCAGTTTGCCAAGAACTCGACCAAGGAGAACAAGAAATCTTGGGGATTAGAATTCAATCCTGGCCCCTCCGTGCCTCGTGCCGATGGCACGCGCGAAGCTGAACCAAATCTGGTTGGGCCCTTCTATGACTTAGAAGGTCTCATCACTCATATCAGGGTTCAAGGGGCAGATGTGGATCGACCTGCAGATGACGCTGACTCTGATGAAGCGCCTGCACCTCCAAAGCCGAAGAAGCAGAAGAAACCCAAGGCTCCGAAGCCTTCCCCTCCACCAAAAGCTTCACGAGTGAAGCCCTTGGCCACTGCTCCACCTGCACCAAGTGTGCGGTCTGAAGATCTCTCTCACGTCTCCAAGACCGAGATGAAGAAGAAGAAGCCTATGCACTCCTCCAGTCCTGCTCTGACCCCTGCTGCCATTCTGAGAAATGAGGCCATTGATCTGTCAAGTGACGACGATCTTACCAATGACGCTCTTGAGCTGTTGATTAAGAGCAAGCAGCAGGCGGAAATATTCAATGATCTTCCCCTCTTCGATGTTGAGATTCTGAACAAGTTCATCGATGACTGGTTTGACAATCCAGAACTCAGTTTTGACGATCTACAACTTCCAATTGGCCTCAGCGTCTCCTTCAACAGCGCCATTGCTTCTGAGTTAGCTCTTGCTCAGAAAATTGTTGAGCTGAAGCACAAGATTCATTTTGAAAAGGCTCAGTTCAAGAAGCATATGGCCAGGCTCAGTGTGAAGGATGTGCAGAACTTCAAGATCATGCTACACGAGCTCAAGGAAGCATTTCTCAAGAAACGTGACGAAGCCCAAGGTTCTCGTGAGCGCATGAAGAATCTTGCTGTCAAATGTGTTCAAGGCTACAATGAAGCTGAAAAGCGCAAGGCCTTGGGGCGACCAGTCATCGACCCCAGAATGGCTGCCAAGAAGAAGAAGAAGCCAGCTGTGGCAGAACCAGAAGAATCAAGGCAGGAAGAACCTCACATTGTCTTCCCAGACAGTATGACAGGCTCGAAGCCTAAGGTCCCCACAGTGGCTTCAGAATTCAAGAAAACTAGAGCAGCTGAAGCTAAAGCCAGAAAAAGGAAAAATCTTGAAGCATCTGATGACGCACCCTCAAAAGAAGAAGCGCAAAACCAAGAAAGCTCGGGCTGCTCCCACAGAGCCCCTTGTTGTCGAGCCCATCTCTGTTGCTCGTCCTGAATCCGCACAATAAGAAAGACGTATGATAGTTCATGAGCCTGCTTCCACAGAGGCTCCTGAAACGGAAGATATTCCAGCTGTTGACCCCACCGCAGCTGAAGACATTGGTCACCACGGCAATGTAGCAGATGATGAAGTCCTTCCTCAGATTGAACAAAATGTGGTATCATCGCCTGTGCTCACGCACAGCGAGCTCATCAGCATTGGTCGTCCTCTGACGCCAATTGCTCAGGATGCATCGTGGGCTGATCACCCACAACAACAAGACACCCCAAGTACTCCCCAACCACAAGTCACCTCACCAGTGCAAGATGACGATGACTTTGAGGCCCAGCCAACTCCATCTCCACAGGCGTCGCCAGCATTACACAGGCTTCGCAAAGGACCAAGGTGTGATGGCCTGGCTTATTAGGGATGATAGACTACTCATATCAATAAGGAATTCCTTCTTTTCCGGGAGCCCATTCGGACAGAACTCCAAAGTTAAGCGTGCTCAGCTTGGAGTAGTGTCAGGATGGGTGACCGACCGGGAAGTTGCTCCCGGGTGTGCACGAGTGAGGACAAAGTGCGCAGAAAAGACTAGTATTGATCTGTGGGGCCAGTCTAGATCTCGCCAGGAGTAACGACCACCGGCGGGTGTGTCCGGGGCGTTACAAGTTGGTATTAGAGCCGACCCTCGCGGTTACACGGATGTTTGTGGACATGTGCGCGGTCATGTTGTTCATGACGTTTGTGACCCGTTGTGGCACACGACATGGTACATGTACCGGACTAGATGCACAGACGTATGTGCCAAGAGGGAACGTTCCTGTGGCCTGACGAGGACGTCGGTTCCTCTGAGTGGGGGTGTATGTGATGGCCTGGCTTATTAGGGATGATAGACTACTCATATCAATAAGGAATTCCTTCTTTTCCGGGAGCCCATTCGGACAGAACTCCAAAGTTAAGCGTGCTCAGCTTGGAGTAGTGTCAGGATGGGTGACCGACCGGGAAGTTGCTCCCGGGTGCGCACGAGTGAGGACAAAGTGCGCAGAAAAGACTAGTATTGATCTGTGGGGCCAGTCTAGATCCCGCCAGGAGTAACAACCACCGGTGGGTGTGTCCGGGGCGTTACACAAGGCCCCAAGTCACTCTTCTGAGCGTTCCAGAAGGAGAAGTGCACCACCGATCTGTTACACGTCAAGTGTTCCAGAAGGAGTAACAACCACCGGTGGGTGTGTCCGGGGCGTTACACAAGGCCCCAAGTCACTCTTCTGAGCGTTCCAGAAGGAGAAGTGCACCACCGATCTGTTACACGTCAAGTGTTCCCAGAAGCCACTCCAACTATGAACGTCTCTGAGTTTGAAGCCAAAACGGCTGAAGATATTTCGGCTACATCAACCGATGATAAAGAAGAACCAAGAGTTGAAGAAGAACGAGTTGCAACTTCCCCAGTCCACCAAGATGCTGTTCTCGAGGAAAATGTGTCCAACCCTCCAGCCACACAAGTGGAGATTGAAGCTAACGTCACCACCACCAACAACACTGCCGACGACACTGATGTCGTCATGTCCGAAGCCAATAATGAAGCACCTGAAGCCAATATGGCCCCTGAAGCCAATGCTGCACCAAACGTGATCATTCCTCCTAAAGCTATTGTGCCACTTGCAGCCCATGTCAACGAAAATGCCAATGCTCCTGTACCCCCTCCAAGACCTCATACTGTTGAGCTGGCATTTGATCATGGTCAACCTCTTATGGTCCGATGGCCCATTCTGGTTCCTCCACCTGCTGCGGGTCCACAATTTGACTATCATGTCGAGCACAAGCCTCAAGTCCAGAAGCCCAAGCCAGGACTTCCAAGATTCCCAAGCATTGCAACCTCACCTGGGGTCTTCAATGTCAATGGCTTCGTGGCACATAACACCTTCTTCAACAGCGCCAAGAACCCATACTCCAAACCTCGCATTTCATCGGATCAGTTCTGGAGCTATCAGCAGCGCAGCTACTATTCATGCGTCTTATATAATCAAGAGCGCACATTTCCACATATGCGTCTCGACACTGAAGCTATAGCTGGCCTGCCCTGTCTAGAAGAAGCGTTGGATTGCTTCAGAGACGCCGGACTCCTGCAATTTGTCACCGACAAGGAACACTGGAATGAAGAGCTTCTATTACAGTTTTATGCAACTCTTCACATCCGCGGCTCCAACAGGGATCCAAAGACTTGGGTCCTTGAGTGGATGACATGCAATGTCCATCATGAAGCCAAAGCTCTTGATATCATTGAGCTAAATGGCCCGTCCACTCCAGGCGATCTGTTTGAACCTGGTTGTAGGCTTCACCATGATGCTTTGGAGAGCATTTTTCAGAAGCCCGAGCCCAACATGAGCCAGATGCTCAGTATGATGAAGCCTTTGCCTCCAGATGCTGAATATCCTCAAGCGTTCTTTGTTGAAGACCTTGAGTATCTGCCATGCACCATCTATCACATCATACGGCGAACTCTCTGACCTATCAAAGGACATTCTCCAGCTGCAAAACTTGAAGGTACAATGAAGACATTGGTCTTCTATATTCTCAATGGCAAGAGCTTCAATGCACAAGATTTCTTCATTCGTCAACTGGCAGCATCAGGCTCAGACATCTTTGGACTGAAGTTCTATGCTCCATGGGTCATGCGCCTCATCAATCTTCACTCTGCAATCAACTATCAGCCCTCTGCACGAAACCATCTTGTCTTTTTGCCAGAGGTCGATCTGTCTGTTGATGCCATTTACCCTGACCCTGCAAAGGAGCCGCTATGTCTTCACAATGCAGACCATTATGTGCCCAATGCTATCACTCGTGTTTATCCCTTGGCAGGCAATGCTCGTGCCCCTCTTCAAGCTAACACAGAAAGCACTATTGCTCAAAGGCCTCGAAAGTGCTCTCGTGGTCTAAATGACCGAGAACTTCTTGTCGCACTTCATCAAAAGCAAGATAAGCATCATGACTGGCTGAAGCGTCAAATGCATAGTCTCTTGGTGGATGTCAATCGCATTCGTAATCTTGCCACCAAGAACGCATTTGTCTCCCATGAAGCCTGTCGGCGATCTTGGAAGAGTCTGACACTTCTGTGCTCTGAAGATGATTTAAGAGCGGATGGCTTCACTGAGAAATATAAGTTTGATTCAACGCCTCCAAGGAATGCAGTTCTGCGACGAACTCCATCTCTTGAAGACTCTGAATACTCCTCTTCAGCGGCTACTGTAAATGCCAGAGTCATCGAGGATGAAGATGATGTGACTTCTCCAACGTCTGCATCGCCACATACCGACACTGCATCGAGTTCTTCTGCATCGCCAAATGCCAACGACGACCCTGCTGCTTCACCTACTCCCTCTGGAAACAAGTAGAAGCTCTATGTCTTCAAACCTTTTTGGTCCTTACTGACAAAAGGGGGAGAAGCATATGAGTTGATAGTCTTCAAGCGGGTCCATATGGGTGGTTGCTTTACTTTTTGCTACTTTTGCCAAGTGCTTACAACTCTCGCTTTTTGATACATTTGGTTCTTTGAGTTGTAACACTTAAACTCGATGGTCGTCTGCTACTTATTTGCTACTAGTAAACGTGCACGCGCAATGCGCGTCTTCGTCTCAAACAATATAGATTCAACAAAAATATAAGGCATGGCAGTTGATAATATTATTATCCCTAGTCTTTTCCACATAGTAGAATGATTGTCCGGTAGCATAGACAAAACATTCGTGGGTATAGAATTTTCAATATAACTATTACATAGAAGATGTAAAAGTAGGTTAAACCATGAACATTGTTTAAACATTACAATAAATCTGAATTTTAGCCTCTTACGAATTAATACCAACCTTGAAACTATGCCAACCCAGAATAAGAAAACTTTGTTATTTCATAACTTGAAGCAGTGCAAGATCTGAATCATTTTCTTGCCTTTGGCAAAACTTAGACACAAAAGAAACTCAGTTCTATAATAACCATTTTCACATCCGCAAGACATACCGATTCCAACCATGCACATGTAAGCCAAAGGGGAGATATCAAATACAAGGTCTCAAAGAGGATTTGCAAACATGCAATAATGAATATTAGTATCCCATTTTTACTTGGTATACATAAATTTATTCACACAATTTGCATATAAATGCAAACTATCTAATCACTGGGAATGAGGGTGGGCCGAGTATACGTTCCTCAATCTGAATAGGAAACAATCAGAATCATGAGCGATCTCCAAGCTCGCATCGTTGCTCCTCCACACTCTAGAACTTACCCCTACTTGTGCTCCAAAATGTTCTTCAACTTGCCGTTGCGAGTTCTCAATGAAATTATTCCTACAATGGACTGAAACGCACAACCTGAAGCAAACACATGTGTGATATGGCTAGTTGCCAACTGAATTCATTCTGCACACTTTTATTCGCAGTGATCATAAAAAATAACATCTCTTCAAGCTGACATGGTCCAAACCGAAAAGGAGAAAGTATTGACGGGGACTGACTTTAAAAGGCAAACAGAGCACCTTACCAAAATAAACACTATCAAGTGACACCTTACTAAATACAAAACAACATCTCAAAAGAACCAAACACCTTGTAAAGCAAAGAGTTTTTTTTACGGTGAAAAGCAAACAAACATCACTCTGCAATGAGAACTACAACTACATCCATTTCAATTAAAACCTTTGTAGTGTACCATCTTATCTCGCTACAAAAAAGGTGTACCAATTAAAGGCACATAATCCAAACAAGAAACTGAAAACATTCTGCACTTTTACATATTTATCCACGATTCTTTTAACATCAAGAATGTAACTAAATGCAGAATATGCAGAGTAATAGTCTTCAAGATCTACATGAAGAAATATTGTGCTATATACACAATCTATTTTGTATTTTCATAATACTGTCAAGAGATGGACTGTACAGAAGTAGCAACACTTCCCTAATGAAATCATAAATTAGTAGGATCACTTACTAATCATAATTGATGAAAAGCAATACAAAGAAATATACATCTATTGGGGGGCCTACAATAGCCAAATGCACGTCTAAAGTGCTGCATTACAGAAATCTGCAAAATAAAAACCATGTTGTTTACCTGAGTAGAGTTAATCTTCTATATCCTCATAATTGTAAAGACAGTTGGAACAACATGGAGAAACGACTTCATTATATATTCTTAATAGTAAATTAAGCACCAGATATAACAATGTAAACATTAATCCATGTTGTTTATCTGATTCAAGCAAATCTTTCTATCAACCCTATATCTAGAGATTATAGTACTGCGGGAACAGCATGTACAAAAGCTATGATACATTTAGTACAGAAGATATGTAACCTGGTCGATTGTTGCCTTGTTGGGGACATGAGTAGAATATATAACCGACTAATTATGCGCTGAATGATTGTATTCTGATATGCTTAAGGGCTAACATGCATATCTCTGACATACTTTCTTCTCTAGTCCGTCATCAAGTTCAACTTCCTGCAAAAAGGAGTTGGGTTCGAAAAAGCAGCTAGATATTTAATTTGGACGAAGAGAAGATATCAACAAGGCTACAAAAATGAATAAATCAATTTGACAGATCAGAAGGAGCAGAAGGAGGGATCTAACATCGTTGCCAAAAGCATTGTTGAATCCATCAGCAACATCTTGCGCTCCCCCATTGCTATCACCATCTCCTTGAGAGAAACAAGACCATAACCTGAAGGGAAAGTCCATCCCTTGAATGACGACCCCACCCTACAAAGAAAACTTTCCATAATTATGAATCACACCAGAAGCACATTAGTTCCTCTATTGAACAGTAATATCATAAGGACATTCCGATCTGGGTCACTTGTTGTACATTATGGTCAGACTACAATTATGACAAGATGATGAATAACGTGTAACAAAATTCTCTCTTTAATAAACATGATGAAAATAGGTTGTGTGTGTGTGTGTATGCTGCTGTATGGTCTGTTACGGAGGACGATGACAGCTTCGGCGGGGCCGGTGGTGACAACATGTAAAAAGGGAAAAATATATCAAATTTAGATACAAGATGCACTTTGCATTGCAATAACAAAGATTTTTTTCTGCCATCCCCATCTGCATGTGATTTAAAATGTCAGGGTTATATATCAACATATGTACATATTGCCCGTCTTCAGTAGCAGAAGACAAGAGGGGTACCACATCAGCAATGGCGATGTCAATTTCTTTGACGAAGTTCTCCTGTCTCTTCTCGTACTCGGCAGTGGTCTGAAACAAACAGAGCACCAACAAAAAAGGGTTAGACAAATTAAAACGCAATTTCATTTTTTTCTTCTTCTGAAAATCATAGGAGGATAAGATAAGAATAAGTTGAAAGCATTCATGATTCATCCATGTCGATCCCACGGACCTTGGCGATCATGCTGACGCCCACCTCCATGGCAAGCTTGGCGATGAAGAGGTCGTCGGTGAGGAGGGGCTCCCTGGACCCTCTAAAGCCCAGCAGCCAACGGAGCAGCGGCGAGAGCTCCATCTCCGTGAAGCGCTGCATGATGTCGCCCGTGATGCGGTCGCCCTCCACGGTCGTGGCGAGGTCCGCCGGTAGGCTGGAGATCTTCCTCTCGCCTGTGCCAGCACGAACATCGCCTCCCCCGGTAAACGCCCCACTCGCCGCCGCCGTCCCCTGTTTCATCATCCCCGCCGTCGCTGCTGATGTTACCACCGCCGCCGTTGTTGCCGTTGTTGCCGTTGTTGCCGGGGAGGGCGAGGGGGGGTGGGGAGGCGGCGGCGAGGAATGGCAAGGTGGAGGCGGAGCGGTAGGGAGCGGAGGAGGGAGAGGCGGGAGGAGGAGGAAGGGGCGAGAGGTCGTGCGGGAGGAGGAGGATAGGAGCAACCGACGCAAGAGCGTGGGGTTTTTGTTTTTCTTCGAGCCCGGGGACGGATGACGGGGGTCGATCGTGGGATTAGTGGGCCGAGCTAACCGTGGTTTGATGTTAAACATTGGGATGATTTGGATCGTTAGATCCTTTGATTGAATGGATGAGATGAATTGGTTCTCCGCCCTCTCGTGCTTTTATAGGGGTAGTAGATTCTATGATGCGATGATAAATTCCGCATGTGCGATGATGGTCATTTTGCAGACGTCCATTTTTCATTATGCATGTCATTATCTTCGCTATATCAAATCATGCATGATGAATTGTCATCATAAGTTGAAGAGGATCTCCACAAGTACAACCTGCCATGTGCATTTGCATTCCAAAAGCAAATTACTTATATGCACATCTTCAGGGGGAGCCTTTGCCACTTATGAAGACAATACCCTATCCTTTACAATCTCACATATTTTATTCCTCGTTGAAAACTTCAACCAGTTTGTCATCAATCATCAAAAAGGGGGAGATTGTAAGTGCATCTAGTGCCACCCCTAGTTGGTTTTGGAGTATTGACGACAAACCTGGTTGAGGGACTAATGTGTTTGTAAGAATTGCAGGATAACACAGTTAGAAGTCCCTCATTGCTTCGGTTTTCCTACCAGAGATGACCCCTAAAAATGTATGAAGACATTGAAGTCAAAGGTGGTATGTGAAGACATTCACATTGAAGACTATGACAAGAGAAGACATCGCGTGAAGACTATGGAGCGCGAAGACTTAGTTGTTTCGTCATTCTTTTTCTTCTTTGTTGAGTCATAGGAACCACCGTACTGTTAAGTGGGGGTCCAAGTAAATCAGTCAGAATGATTGAAGTGATGCTTAACCAAATCCTATGTCTTCGAGCAAAGACAATGAGAGCAAATCTTATCCAGAGCTAGATAAGTCAGCTTTGCTTGTAGCCCAAGTAAAGTTGCCGTGTGAGTTTGAAATCTGACTGTTGGAATACGTGTCAGTTCCTTAGTGACCCAGGGTCATTTCAGACAAATCAGGTCGGGTTGCCTAGTGGCTATAAATAGCCCACCCCCTACATCATAAATTGGTTGGCTGCTCAGAGTTAGCGCACAGCTTTTGTTGTTTGAGAGCAACCCACCTCAAAGCCTTTGAGAGAGAAATCCTTGCGAGGACAAAGCCCTAAACACCCAGAGCCAAAGAGTGTTAGGCATCACTTAAGTCTTCTTGTCTGTGTGATCTGAAGACTTATTACACTTGAGGACTGTGAATCCTCCAGCCGGTTAGGCGTCGCGTTCTGAGCATCCAAGAGTCATTGTGGATCGTCGGTGAACGAAGTCTGTGAAGGTTTGGAAGTCTACCTTGAAGACTTATCTGAGTAATTGGGCGAGGACTGGGTGTCCTTAGCTTAAGGGGAATAAGGTGAAGATGCGGTCTTCTGAGTTGAATCTCAGCCTCCCTAACCAGACGCACAGTTGTCACAGCAACTGGAAGTGGTCCAACAAATCATTGTCTTCAACGAGCCACTGGTTCTATCCTTCCCATCTCTTTATTTGCAGATTGGTCCTTGTGAATTCATTGCTTGTTTGCATTTTCTATTTGTCTTCACTGTGTGACTACTTGTTCTGATTGGCTTCATACTATCTTCCATCCTGATCTTTACTGCCTAGCTTCTATTAGTCTTTGTGCTTTCATTTCATTGAATACTTGACTATGGCTTGCTTAGTGTAGTCTACCTTCCGCTGCATGGTAATAGGTTTATTCCTATCGTTTGTCTTCGAAACTTCCATGTTTTGAAGACTTTCATAAAAATTGCCTATTCACCCCCTCTAGTCGATCACTAGCACTTTCAGCTTCAGTAACACGAGTGAGAGGTACAGTTTCATCCACAAAAGTAATAAACTGCCCACGAGTAGTAGATATCTTCATTTCCATTTTAACAAAATCCATCTGGATGGGGCTATATTTCCTCAACCAATCCACCCCTAAGATTATGTCATAGCTTTTTAACTTCAACACTCTAAAATTGCCAGTAAAGGCATGGCCTTGTATTTCATATTGACAATTCTTTGCTTGAATTCACTCCAGAGTATGCCTCCACTTGCAGCAAGCACTTTAGTTTTTGGTGTAGGACTTGGGGTAACAACCAACTTGCTAGCCATTTCAGGAGAGATGAAAGTAGTAGTACTACCACTATCTACATGTTGTAGCCATAGTACTACCCAGTTTTACTGTCAATATGAAAGTATTTTTAGTTGCTCCAATTCCCATTGCAGCATGCATTAATACTTTCAACACGGTTTCATCAGTTAACTATTCAGTAGTGTCCAGTTCATTATCATCGTAATCTGCCACAAAAATAGTTTCAGAAATTTCATCCTCTTGAGCTTGTAGAGCTTGGATTTGTGCTCTTTGGCTCATCTTGCACACCTGCCTATGACCAGGCACCCATGGTTCCCTACATTTATAACACACTTGATTTTGCTTAGCTTGTTGAATGACCACATTTCTATTAGGTGTTGTATTAGGAACTCGTGGTTTGGACTATTCAAATATCATTTGCCTTCTAGGTTGAGGAACATACTGCTTATTTGGTAAGGTTCGAGTGGAGGGCTGAGATTTTTCCATTCTTCTAGCATACCACACAACAATTTGGAGATCCTTTGGTTCAAAACACTCCACCAGGCTCTTGATGTAAGGACTGAGATCTGACACAAAGCTGGAAACATATATAGTAGTCATCAGGTATAGCAGGATTTTCTCTCCTCGTGACATTGAGCAGTTGCTCAAATTGCTCCACATAGGCAGTCACTATTGTTGTTTGATGTGCAGCATGAAAGTTACTGACAATATCACATATTGATTCCACAGAAAACCTATCAGACAGGTAAGAGCAGAATTTATGCGATGGCACATTAGAAGGTGCATATCCAGTACATCTCCACCACTGAATTACAGGACCTTTAAGATAGGAGATGGCCAGTTCTGTTCTATGTTCAATGGGAGTTCTGATAGCAGCAAAAAACTGTTCCAAGTTCTGAATCCAAGACTCAGGATCCTATCCTTCAAATTAAAAAATGTTCAATTTAGATGGCTTAACAGTCAGAGAAGTTCTTCTTCTGTAATAATTATCAGCCCCTTCTTCCTCATGTATTTCACCCAACCGCACAACATTTCTCTGTACAGCTTGTGCACTTTCCATTTCTTTTCTCTGCCCATAGTTTGGATGCATGTAAGGTACTTTAGGAGTACCATCCATATTCAGTTCTTTGCATGTATGGTCTCTAAGAGTGGCAGTATCAACTGTCAAAGGAGCCCCCTTGTCAGGCATTGCAACCGAGGGAGGAGTAGGATCCTGTAACTACTTCGGTCTACCAGGAGCCACTATTAGGGATTGCAGCTGGTTCTCTTTCGGTTGCACACTCCCATGTCCTTCTTCCGCTTCCTCCACCTGCTCTGGCTCAGGGTCCAACAGTAAGCGTGTGAAATTTGCTTGTATCTTGTCAAAATTGTTTTGCATAGTGGCAAAATTTCTGTTGACAACTGCCTGGAATTGCTGGAACTCTTGATGATCTTCCTCTCTATCTTGACATAGGGTCTTGATGTCCAGCTCCAAGGACTCCAACTGTAGGTCAATAGTAGTCCCTGAATCCACAACCTCCGGCATGCTGTTGGGGTTGTCAATCTGCACCATAGAGGGTTGGGAGGGAGGGATTAAGATGCCACCGTCGCCTTAAACCGCCATCAACGCCCGCCGCCACATGAACATGGTCAGATCGCCGGAACTGGAATTTTACCACTTCAGAATTGTTCTTAAGCAACCAGACGGACTGCCTGACTATCGTCGAACAGTTGCCACTCCGGCCGCCGCCTGCTGTCACCGCCTGATACGTCTCCGTCGTATCTATAATTTTTTATTGTTCCATGCCAATATTCTACAACTTTCATATACTTTTGGCAACTTTTTATATTATTTTTGGGACTAACATATTGATCCAGTGCCCAGTGCCAGTTCCTGTATGTTGCATGTTTTATGTTTCGCAGAATATCCATATCAAACGGAATCCAAACGGGATAAAAACGGACGGAGCTTATTTTTGGAATATTTGTACAGAATGTTGATGCCGCTGTCGCCATCTATCAGAACTCGGGAGAAGCGAGCAGCTCGCCTTTCGGTGGCAAACGTGGCATCCAACACCAGAGCATAAGAGCCGGGATTGGGCATCACCTCCGGGTGGTCGGCTTGGCTCCAGCTGATGGGCTTCTTAGACCAATGCATGAATTCCGGGGTTCCTGATGCCACCGCATTTACTTCTTGTCATTGCTGCGGTCTGCCGCGCCTGTCATCGGCCACGCTGTTAAACACAACATAAGCCCCATGCTCTTCAGGATAATCATCTTGTATGGCGCCGACAGGCCGAGCCGCCGGCTGCTGTGGAGGAGGAGGCCGCGGGCCGGCTGGCGGAGGGGACTGGAGCCCGTCACCCTTAGCGATCCTGGTGAGCCAGTGGCACTTCCGAGTGGTGTGTTTGGACGGCTTTGCACCGCTGTGGAATTTGTAGGGTGCATCAAGAGTCTATTCGTACAAGAAGGTGGGCAACCAGTTGGGCTTGCCGTCCTTCTGGCGTTTGGGAGGAAGCCGCCCTTCTAGCTGTTGATCTTCGACTGCTGCCACCTGCCGGCTTGTGGGAGCCGGCTGCATGGCCTTACGCTTGCTGTCGTTCGGTTTATGTCGCTGACTGGCCTCACCAGCTGGGGTCCGAGGAGCTTGAGGGGCCACCTTGCTCGACACATTGACTTGAATCTCCGCCTTCATGGAGGAGTCGGTCATGGCGTAATTGTCTGCTATGATTAGCAGCTCGTCGAGGGTCACCGGCTCGTCGCAGAGAAGCTTGTGCTTGAGGAGGGTGCTGAAAGGATCGAGAAGAGGTGTCTAGAGGGCGGGTGATTAGACACTAAGTACCAAAAGTTACAGTTTTTAATTTCTTTAAGTTAAAGTGGAGTTTTCGCACAAGTTTAACAAACACAATACATATCAAGCAAGCATGCAAAGAGTATATGAGCAGCGGAAAGTAAAGCATGCAACTTGCAAGAATGTAAGGGGAAGGGTTTGGAGAATTCAAACGCAATTGGAGACACGGATGTTTTTGTCGTGGTTCCGATAGGTGGTGCTATCGTACATCCACGTTGATGGAGACTTCAACCCACGAAGGGTAACGGTTGCGCGAGTCCACGGAGGGCTCCACCCATGAAGGGTCCACGAAGAAGCAACCTTGTCTATCCCATCATGGCCATCGCCCACGAAGGACTTGCCTCACTAGCGGTAGATCTTCACGAAGTAGGCGATCTCCTTGCCCTTACAAACTCCTTGGTTCAACTCCACAATCTTGTCAGAGGCTCCCAAGTGACACCTAGCCAATCTAGGAGACACCACTCTCCAAGAAGTAACAAATGGTGTGTTGATGATGAACTCCTTGCTCTTGTGCTTCAAATGATAGTCTCCCCAACACTCAACTCTCTCTCACAGGATTTGGATTTGGTGGAAAGAAGATTTGAGTGGAAAGCAACTTGGGGCAGGTTAGAGATCAAGATTCATATGGTGGGAATGGAATATCTTGGTCTCAACATATGAGTAGGTAGTTCTCTCTTAGAAAATGCGTATTGGAAGTGTAGGTATGTTCTGATGGCTCTCTCCACGAATGAAGAGTGGGTGAAGGGGTATATATAGCCTCCACACAAAAACTAACCGTTACACACAATTTACCAATCTCGGTGAGACCGAATTGAGAAACTCGGTCGAACCGATTTAGCAAACCTAGTAACCGTTAGGATTTTCGGTGGGACTGAGATGCAACTTGGTAGGACCGATATGGTTAGGGGTAGGGCATAACGTAATCTCGGTGAGACCGATTACACAAACTCGGTGGGACCGATTTTGGTAATAGGCTAACCAGAGAGTTGGTCAGGCAAACTTGGTGAGACCGATTACACAAACTCGGTGGGACCGATTTTGGTAATAAGCTAACCAAAAAGTTTGCATTGTAATCTCGGTAGTACCGATTGCTCAATCTTGGTGGGACCGATTTTGGTAATGGACATACACAGAGAGATTACAATCCCATCTAGGTGAGACCGAGATCCCTATCGATGAAACCGATTTGCCTAGGGTTTGTGGCAGTGACTATGACATCTGAACTCGGTGGTGCCGGATAGAAAGAATCAGTGGGGCCGAGTTTTACTTTTGGTTTAGGTCATATGTGGACGTGAGAAGGTAGTTGAGGGTTTTGGAGCATATCACTAAGCACTATGAAGCAAGAACCTCATCAAGCAACACTGTTGGAAATATGCCCAAGAGGCAATAATAAATTAGTTATTATTATATTTCCTTGTTCATGGTAATCGTTTATTATCCATGCTAGAATTGTATTGATAGGAAACTCAGATACATGTGTGGATACATAGACAACACCATGTCCCTAGTAAGCCTATAGTTGACTAGCTCGTTGATCAATAGATGGTTAAGGTTTCCTGACCATGGACATTGGATGTCGTTGATAACGGGATCACATCATTAGGAGAATGATGTGATGGACAAGACCCAATCCTAAGCCTAGCACAAGATTGTGTAGTTCGTATGCTAAAGCTTTTCTAATGTCAAGTATCATTTCCTTAGACCATGAGATTGTGCAACTCCCGGATACCGTAGGAATGCTTTGGGTGTACCAAACGTCACAACGTAACTGGGTGGCTATAAAGGTGCACTACGGGTATCTCCGAAAGTGTCTATTGGGTTGGCACGAATCGAGACTGGGATTTGTCACTCCGTGTAACGGAGAGGTATCTCTGGGCTCACACGGTAGGACATCATCCTAATGTGCACAATGTGACCAAGGAGTTGATCACATGATGATGTGTTACGGAATGAGTAAAGAGACTTGCCGGTAACGAGATTGAACAAGGTATCGGGATACCGACGATCGAATCTCGGGCAAGTATCATACCAGTAGACAAAGGGAATTGTATACAGGATTGATTGAATCCTTGACATCGTGGTTCATCCGATGAGATCATCATGGAACATGTGGGAGCCAACATGGGTATCCAGATCCCTCTGTTGGTTATTGACCAGAGAGATGTCTCGGTCATGTCTGCATGATTCCCGAACCCGTAGGGTCTACACACTTAAGGTTCGATGATGCTAGGGTTATAGGGAAAGTATGTATGTGGTTACTGAATGTTGTTCAGAGTCCCAGATGAGATCCTGGACGTCACGAGGAGTTCCGGAATGGTCCGGAGGTAAAGATTGATATATAGGAAGTGTGGATTTGGCCACCGGAAGTGTTCCGGGCATAACCGGTAATGTACCGGGACCACCGGAAGGGTTCCGGTGTCACATCCCTAGTTCTAGTATGCTCTGAGCTAGCTAGTCATGTGTTGCATCATGTTTAAATTCAAATGAAATTTGAATTGAGGAATTTTTAAAGCCTCAGAAACCTTTTAAAAATGATCAACATTAAAATCTTCTCAAAGAAGCCCAAGAAAATGTTCCTGTTAAACCTTGAAAAATATTGGCAAGAATAAAATTCAAACCAATATTTTTGGAGGCTTTAAAATATTTATTTTGGGCCTTTGAATTAAATTAATAACATATTTGAGTTGGACTTATTTCTGTTATATAAGAGATAAAGTTCAAATAATTTTTGTAAGTTTGCATGTGGCCTTGGACAAGTTTCCTGAGCTCACATAAAAATTTACAGAAAGTTCTAAATGATTTGATGCTTCAAATCAAATCAGACAAATTATAGAAAATAGAAAACAGACAAGAAATGAAAGAGAGAGAGAGAGAGGAAACTCACCTGGGCTTACCTGGCGGCCCAGCAGAGGCCCAGCCCACTGGCCTCTGCCAGTCACCACCTACCTCCTGCCAGGAGGACAGCGCGTGCGTGGCCGCCCCGCGCGAGCACGCGCCCCGCCACCTCCTGCTTCCCGCCGCTGCCCCGACGCGCCTAGGCGTTGCCATGCACCACCGACCCCCCTCGTCCACTCCCCTCCCCTCTGGTCGCCCCTCTCCTCCTCTGCTCTCTTCCCCGCTGCTGCCCGAGCGCCACCATCGCCACCGACGCCGTTCGACGCGCCCACCGTAGTCTCCTCACCCCGCCGACATGACCGTGAGCTCCGCAGCAACCTCGCTTTCCTCCTTGCCGAGTCACGTGACCGGGATAGACCCGAAGCGATGCCCTCAACATCATCTTCAACCACGGCCGGCCGAGATCGCCGCCCCCATCTCGTCGCCTCCAGGCCTCCCCGAGCACGCTGATCATCCCATCGTCTTCTCTGTGAGTTCACGGACCGAACCCCCCCTCCTCCCCGCATCGATTTCTCCGTGTAGCCGCCGTTTTCATCGGAGCCGAGAGCACATCACCGCCGGCCAGGTCGCCGTCATGGCTACGCCCGTGCAAGCACACGTACGAGCTCACCACTGCATTCAATGCACCCCCAGGAGTCGAACGCACCCAGTTTTGGCTCTTTCCGTGCCCTGCCACGTCGATTCCGAGCTCACCCGAACTCCGGTCGCCGCCGCCGCAAGCTCTACTCCGGTGAGCTCCGGCGTCCCCGCCGCCTTCCACCTGCTCCCCTGGATGCGGGCGAGCCCTGGCTACGCCCCTGTGGTCTCCGCGCGTCCAGCCGCCGCTCGTAGCGCAGGTCCAGCGAGCTGCCGCCGCGGTATTGGTCGTCGCCGGCCGAACTCCGGTGACAGCCGATGTGGCGAGGTCATTAGCACTAATCCACACCAGCTAGACCACCTCTAGACACTGACTGCGGGCCCCACAGCGGGTCAAAGTACAAGTCAACGCGGGATTAACCTCTATATCACTCACCAGCGGGCCCCGCTGGTCATATTTAACCCTGGCTGGCCCGTTGACTCGTTGATGCAGTGCTGACATCATGCTGACGCTATAAATCATTTTCTGGATTTAAGTTTATTCAGGAAATTCCAGAAAATGCCCAAAACTTCTAAAAATCATAGAAAATTATCTATAACTCCAAATGAAATAATTTATATATGAAAAATTATCAGAAAAATTCAAGGAATCCATATGTACCATTTTCATGCATGTTTGAGCAAGTTAACCTCACTGTTTAGGATGAAACATGATTAGGGCAAATTTCATAATAGGTTTAGAGTTGGAATTTGATGTAGTTTCGAATTCCACTTCAATTAAAATGACTTTCTGTTGCATTAGCCCAAATCACAGCATATTGCCATGTCATGATCATGCATCATATTGTTGCATTGCATTGATTGTATTCTTCCTTGTTTGCCGGTAATTGCCCCCTCTCAGTAGACGATGTTTCCGACGATGTGATCGATGACACCGATGAAGAGCTATACTATCTTCAGAAGTGCCAGGCAAGCAAAACCCCCTTGTTCATTCCAATACAATCCCACTCTCTCCCTCCTGCTCTCTTTTACTGCATTAGGACAACACCGTTTCAACTGTTACATGCTGCGGTAGCTGAACCCCTTTCCTCTGAATGACCTGTCATTGCCACAGTAAATAGATGAAACCCACTAGCATGAGTAGGAATTGTTTGAGCCCTGATGTGCCTACTCATTCATGCTTGTTGTCATGCCTGCTACTGCTTAGAGTTGAGTCAGGTCTGATTCATCGGGAATGAATTGGAATGTGGCGAACATGTCCTACCGTTGAGAGCTAAGTGTGTGAACACGATTTGGTAAAGGTAGCGGTGAGAGGCCATGTAGGAGTACATGGTGGGTTGTCTCATTGCAGCCATTCTCAGGAACTGAGTTCTATGTTTCTGATCCATGAACAGTTACTACCACACATTGGGTTCCAGTAACTCCGCCCCTCTCGGCTTATTAATCAACTCGATCTCTGTCCAGGAGTTGCAACTAGTTTCTGGTGTTTGTAGGTAGTGTTAGTAGTCTACCAAGTGGCACCCGGTATAGGTGGGCTTGGGATAGACTAGGCACAGTGGCACGGTGTACCAAGTGGCACCCGGATGGTGGGCTTGGGAACCCTGCACACATCGTTTGGGGCCGTGAGCGACACCCCGGCCAGATCTCCTTGCGGATGGAACCCGAATAGGCGATAAACCTGGACGAGAGACTTGTGTGGTTAGTTAGGTCGTGGCCGACACCCTCGCCCGGCTTCCGCTTGAAGGTTGCCGAGGTACATGACGTGTACAGGGCAATAAGTGGCGAGAGCGTGTGTGTGAAGAAGTACACCCATGCAGGGTTATCATTATCTATTCGAATAGCCGGATTCCTCGGATATGGAAACTTGGACCCCTTGCATAGTTCATAGACAAGTGAAAGTGGATACTCTAAAATGCGCAAGATAAGCGTGAGTGCTATGGATGGCCTTCTCGTAGGGAGACGGGAGCGGATCCATAGTGGAGTATTGATATGGTGAATATGTGGACTCGTGTGCGCCACCTCAAAAGAGTTACTTGCAGTCGTAGTTAAGGTTAGCCACTGAGTCAAAAGCTGGCTTGCTGCAGTTAAAACCCCACCATCCCTTTTGTTGACAATGATGCATATGTAGCTAGTTCTGATGTAAGTCTTGCTGGGTACATTTGTACTCACGTTTGCTTAATTTATGTTTTGCAGAGAGACGTCAGTCTTGCTAGTAGTTCCGCTTGGACTTCGACGTTTAGCTTGTTACCTCAGCTACGATCTTGTACCCTTGGGAGGGTCTTGTAGATAGTCAGGCTCCTGAGCCTTCTTCATTTGTAGTTGTCTGTACTCAGACAAGTTAAGCTTCCGCATGTGCTTTGACTTGTATGCTCTGAATGTTGGGTCATGAGACCCATGTTTGTAATATCTCGCTCCTCGGAGCCTAATGAATAAATACTTGAGTCGTAGAGTTATGTTGTGATGCCATGTTGTATTTACACATATCGAGCATATTGTGTGTATGATTGAAATGCTTGGTATGTGTGGGATCCGACAACCTAGTTGTTTATCCTTGATAGCCTCTCTTATGGGGAAATGTAGTCTTGTGCTTCCATGAGCCATAGTAGTCCACTACAGCCCGGTTCACCGGAGTCCTGCTAGCCCAGCACTACTGCTCTGAAGCACTTGACCGGCCGACATGTGATTCACTTCGTTCCTGTGTCTGTCCCTTCGGGGAAATGTCACGCGGTGACATCCGGAGTCCTGCCTAGCCTGCTACAGCCCGGGTTCCCGGAGTCCTGTTAGCCCAGTGCTACAGCCCGGATTCAACGTTGCTGACCGACATACTCGATGTTGATTCATGTATGCCTGTCCCCGTAAGTTAGTGCCACTTTGGGTTCACGACTAGTCATGTCGGCCCGGGTTCTCTGTCATATGGATGCTAGCGACACTATCATATACGTGAGCCAAAAGGCACAAACGGTCCTGGGCCATGGTAAGGCGACACCTGTGGGAATACCGTGTGTGAGGCCGCAAAGTGATATGAGGTGTTACAGGCTAGATCAGTGTGACTTAGAATCGGGGTCCTGACATCCGGGGGTCCACCGGGAGGTGCCACCAGCCCCGGAGGCTTGCGTGGGCCAAGAATGGGAAGGGACCAGCCCCTAGGTGGGCTGGGGCGCCTCCCACCAAGTCCCAAGGCGCCCTCAAGAGGAGAGGGGGCAAACCCTAGGGGCAGATGGGCCCTAAGGCCCACCCTAGGTGCGCCCCCTCTCTCTCCCCCTTGGCTGCCACCCAGATGGGATCTGGGAGCTGCCGCCACCCCTAGGGAGGGAACCCTAGGTGGGGGCGCAGCCCCTCCCCTCCCCCTATATATAGTGGAGGTTTTGGGGCTGCCCAACACACGAGTCTCTCTCTCCCAAGGCGCAGCCTTACCTCTCTCCCTCCTCGTCTCTCGTAGTGCTTGGCGAAGCCCTGCTAGAGTACCGCGCTACTCCACCACCACCACGCCGTCGTGTTGCTGCTGGACGGAGTCTTCCCCAACCTCTCCCTCTCTCCTTGCTGGATCAAGGCATGGGAGACGTCACCGAGCTGCACGTGTGTTGAACGCGGAGGCGCCGTTGTTCGGCGCTTAGATCAGAATCGACCATGATCTGAATCGCCACGAGTACGACTACCTCATCCGCGTTCTTGCAACGCTTCCGCTTAGCTATCTACAAGGGTATGTAGATGCACTCACCTTCCACTCGTTGCTAGATTACTCCATAGAGTGATCTTGGTGATGCGTAGAAAATTTTAAAATTCTGCTACGATCCCCAGCAGTGGCATCATGAGCTAGGTCTATTCGTAGTTTCTATGCACGAGTAGAACACAAGTTGTTGTGGGCGTCAATTTTGTCAATTTACTTGCCGTTACTAGTCTTATCTTGATTCGGCGGCATCGTGGGATGAAGCGGCCCGGACCGACCTTACACGTACTCTTACGTGAGACAGGTTTCACCGACTGACATGCACTAGTTGCATCAGGTGGCTAGCAGGTGTCTGTCTCTCCCACTTTAGTCGGACTGGATTCGATGAAAAGGGTCCTTATGAAGGGTAAATAGAAATTGGCATATCACGTTGTGGTTTTGGCGTAGGTAAGAAATGTTCTTGCTAAGAAACCTATAGCAGCCATGTAAAATTTGCAACAACAATTAGAGGACGTCTAACTTGTTTTTGAAGCATATGCCATGTGATGTGATATGGCCAAAAGGATGTGATGAATGATATATGTGATGTATGAGATTGATCATGTTCTTGTAATAGGAATCACGATTTGCATGTCGATGAGTATGACAACCGGCAGGAGCCATAGGAGTTGTCTTAATTTATTTATGACCTACGTGTCAACATAAATGTCATGTAATTACTTTACTTTATTGCTAACCGTTAGCCGTAGTAGTAGAAGTAATAGTTGGCAAGACAACTTCACGAAGACACGATGATGGAGATCATGGTGTCATGCCGGTGACGATGATGATCATGGCGCCCCAAAGATGGAGATCAAAAGGAGCAAAAATGATATTGGCCATATCATGTCACTATTTGATTGCATGTGATGTTTATCATGTTTTACATCTTATTTGCTTAGAACGACGATAGCTTAAATAAGATGATCCCTCGCAATAATTTCAAGAAAGTGTTCCCCCTAACTGTGCACCGTTGCGAAGGTTCGTTGTTTCGAAGCACCACGTGATGATCGGGTGTGATAGATTCTAACGTTCGAATACAACGGGTGTAAGCCAGATTTACACATGCAATACACTTAGGTTGACTTGACGAGCCTAGCATGTACAGACATGGCCTCGGAACACGGAAGACCGAAAGGTCGAACATGAGTCGTATAGAAGATACGATCAACATGAGGATGTTCACCGATGATGACTAGTCCGTCTCACGTGATGATCGGACACGGCCTAGTTGACTCGGATCATGTATCACTTAGATGACTAGAGGGATGTCTATCTGAGTGGGAGTTCATTAAATAATTTGATTAGATGAACTTAAGTATCATGAACAATAGTCTAAGTTGTCTTTGCAAAAAGGTTGTAGATCAATAGCTCGCGATGTAGCTCCCTGTTTCAATATGTTCCTAGAGAAAGATTAAGTTGAAAGATATTGTAAGCAATGATGTGGACTAGGTCCGTTGCCTGAGGAGTGTCCTCACCGCTACACAGAAGGCTTATGTCTTTGATGCACCGCTCGGTGTGCCAACCCCTCCAGCGTCGTCTGTGGATATTATGAACATCTGACAGATACGTCCTGATGACTACTTGATAGTTAAGTACACCATACTTTACGGCTTAGAATCGGGATTCCAATGACGTTTTGAACGCCATAGAACATATGAGATGTTCCAAGAGCTGAAATTGGGATTTCAGGCTCATGCCCGTGTTGAGAGGTATGAGACCTATCATGGGTTTGTCACGACAGTTGTCCTAGGGTGAGGACTTAGTCGTGAGGCCAACGCATCTACGTGGTAGCTTGAGAGGGGTTGAGCGGAATCGAGAAACGCAACACAAGACAGGGATTTAGACAGCTTCGGGCCCTGGGAAACATCATCCGGTAACAACCCTACATGCTGTTTGAGGCTAGGTCTCATTATCATCACGAGGGAGTCGCTGTAAACCGGCTCTCCTCTTTGTGTCTAGCCCTAATATTCTTTCTTCTTGCTTGTAGCTTGTCCCTCTTTGGGGAGCCCTACCCCTCCTTATATATGTTGAAGGGGCGGGTTACATGTAGAGTCCATCTCGGACTAAGACTTAAACTATTTTGACTTCCCTTCCTGGGCTTCTTAACGTCTGCCGGTTTAACATTGTCTGTCGGTTTAACATTGTCTATCGGGTTATGATTGACTTAACACCTGCCGGTACTAACATCTGTCTTAACTCTGCCGGTTTACCATCTTTCTTAGCCATCTGTCTCGACTCTCTATCTTAACTCTCCACCGGTTTACCATCCGCCGGTTTACCAAGTCCCAGCCGGTTTACAACTCCAGCCGGTTCATACAGCGGGGTATATCCCCGACATTAGCCCCTAGTTTAATTTGGATTTATCCATGTTAAACTGATCTTGATTATCCTTAAGTCCTTGTCACTTCCTTCTTCTATAAAATCCGAGTTAATAGACCAGCTTCATAATCAATTTGCTAACATCGGTTTGTCATAGAGGAATATTGTGAAGAATAACTCCTTTGACTTCAGCTCCCAATGCTTAACAAAAATATTGGCCTTTGAAATACTCATTTGATCTTCAGCCGATTTAAGAATGTAGAACTTGCCGGTTTGAGAATGTAGAACTGTGCCGGTTTAAGACTTGAACTTGCCGGTTTATCATTACCGGTTTACAAATATTGATGGCACCATGTCATAATTGTAGTTAACATCAAACTTGAAAATATACCTCTTATATGCCTATCACTTGTAGCCCCCAAGTCTTAAGAAGGTAGTATAGCAACAGCTTAAGACTTGCTTCAAATACGAATGTCATAAGCTTGAAGAAATCCAGGTTGTTCATCTCAATCACCAGTCAGAACTGAGCATTCCACATATGTAGCCCCCAAGTGCCGGGTTGTCATGCTTGCAGCAACCTGGGACTTGAAATTGCCTTATGCTCATAAAAACTTCAACCAGTGTAGCCCCCAAGGGTCGGGTTATTATGCAATAATGAGCAGGGACTTTGTAAATATGATCATGTAAACTTGAGTAGCAATGTGTAGCCCCCAAGGGCCGACTCAATAAGATAATATTGAGCTGGGACTTGATATATTCTTTAATGAAAATAACATCATATGATGTAACCCCCCTCATGGGGCTTGAACTCACGTCCACAAGGTTAAGAGTCTTGTGCTTTACCAACTGAGCAGTGGATCCTTTAATAATAGATGAAAATTTGTGTACCTTGAATTGTTGACATGAGCAATTGGTAGCCCCCAAGGGCCGGCTCAATACGATGTGAGTCGGGTCTTCAATAAATGAGAAAACAATGACTTTGCATTAGCCCCCAAGTGTCATGGTGCATGCTTGCAGCGACATGAGACTTGTGTATTTGATGTAACCCCAACTTGAATAATGTAGTCCCCAAGTGCCGGGTCGTAAGCCTGCAGCGACTCGGGACTATTCCTTCCATTGTAGAATAAATCATATCCATTGATAATATGATAGCCATTGCGCTAAAGCGACTTTGAAAACCTTAATCATAATACTGGTTATTGATAACCATAATTAAAATCTAGCCGTGTTGGCTATTAAAGATTTTGAATAATATAACCTGGTTTGAAAACCAATTCCTGCCATATAAACCGGTATATCCATGCACATATGATACATGCTCTGATGATGTAATGATGATATATGATGATGTATATGTATGATCAAGAGGGTTGAAGCTATGCTTCGGATACAACCAGAGCCCCCTCCTAGGAACTGCCTTTTCCAACAGAGATTACGCCGATCAAGAGGTGTAGCTATGGTTCGAATACGACCAAGCTCCCAAGTGATTTCCCTATTGCCCTTATGCTTATCAAGAGGTGTAACTATGATTCGAACCCATAGCCCCCAAGTGATTTCCCTGGTGGCCTTATGCCTATCAAGAGGTGTAGCGATGGTTCGGATACGACCAAGCCCCCAAGTGATTTCCCTGGTGCCCTTATGCTTATCAAGAGGGTATAAGCTATGGTTCGGATACGACTAGAGCCCCCAAGTGATTTCCCTGGTGGCTTTAAGCCTATCAAGAGGTGTGACTATGGTTCGAACATAGTCCCCAAGTGATATTGTGAGCTGTGCTCAACGGATACCCATGTTTGAGCTGTGCTATGCAGTAGACTCTCTTTGGCCCCTTATGATAATATTGGCTTGACAGCCGGATTACCGAAGTAACCAGAGCTGTGCTCTTATGATAATATTGGCTTGATAGCCGGATCAAGAGGGTAGTACCTATGTTCTCTTTGGTGAATACACCTATGTTTGAACAAGAAGCCCCCAAATGATATTGTGAGCTGTGCTCAAGGGGTACCTATGTTTGAGCTGTGTTGTGCAACAGACTCTCTTTGGTCCCTTTAATTTTTCCTGAAAACTCGAACTTGCGAGAGATTTATTCTTTGTTGAACCGGAATTTGTTAAACCGGATACTGAGAATTTCAAAGCTTTGTGGTAGACAGCTTTGCCTTGAGCCGGATTTTAAACCGGAGTCTTTCTTTTTAAGCTGGAAATTTTTCTGACGGCCTTTAAATTTGCACCAATATGGCGGTTTAGGGTCCTGCATTAGATAACTTTGCAAACCGGAGTAATTGCTCTTTTTTAAAGAAAACAATATATAATAAAAATATACGGGATGGATTTCACCTGATATGTCAGGTCAGTTAATATCCACCACGTGGTTGATGATCACCACGGTGAAGCTGACATCAATCACGGACGGGTCGACCATGGGAGCAGACAGATGAGCCGGCCGCGACAGTATAAACCAGTGCGGACAGGCGAATTAACCACGGGTGCGGTCCCGACAAGCTGATGTAAACTGGGTTGTAAAGGCGGCGTCTTGCCCGCGTCCATTCACCAGGTAATGTAGCACGGACGAATACCGGGCAGGACGTTGCCAGTGCGTACTCCGTACCCATGGTATAAACCACGTTTATAATGAATAAATGTCCTGTATATAGACTCTTTGTACGTGGTAGTGGTTGTTGCAGAAGTACTTTGAATGCACTTGTAATAGTGTGACCCTTACGAGACCCTCTTTGTGATGACCATGTAAGTGATGTCTTTGGAGGTATTAACCGTCCGAACAGCTGACGATGTCAATCCCTCAGGTGGTTTATTAAAACTGGCGCTGCTGCCATGATTGACTTAAAAACTTCAGCTTAACCCATCTGACGCTCTGCTCCGCAAAATTCTGAAGCCAAGGTACAGTGGCCTCCACACATTGGCACAGAAACACTTGTGCTGGATACATGCCCCGTTTTATTCCACCAGCTCAAAACTCCCCTGTTTCTCACTTGTGTTGATTCTTCTTGTTTGCACCAGCGACAGACCCACATCAGCAGGGGCATGCCAGCCAGTCGGACGGTTTGAGGCGGATGCGAAGGCAGCGAAGCCATGGCGAGGCAGCAACTCAGGCAGGGCAGAACCGGTGCCGGCCGCGGACAGAGGTGACCCGGCGGGGCGGCAGCTGAAGGGGACGGACTAGCAGCTGTAATCTGGCGCGGCGGTGACTTGTGGTGGCCGGGCCGGCTCAACTTCACGGCGGCTCAAAACGGCGGTTTAGTACGCCGGCAAAAGTGACTCCTGACATGGCTGAAGCGGCACGGGGCCATAGCGAGGTGCAGCGGATCAGCCACGGCGGTTCAACGACGACAGGTCAAGACCACGACGGGTTATGGCAGCTGCTCGGCGATGGGCCACGGCGATTTGACAAGGCAGTGATTTAGACGCGGCCAGCGCTTTGACTTGGCACAAGGCTGGCAGCTCAAATGTCATATCTTCCTTTTATCGGAAGAATCCCTCATGTTGGTCTGAAAAGATATCATGAATTTGGGCACCCCACACGGCTCTTCTCTGTCAGTCAATGTTGTTCTAAGAATACCGGTTCAGAAAAAATCTTCTTGGCAAGTGCCAACAAGGCATCATGAGCATCCGGGAGCAAAAAGATAAGCTCTGTCATCCTCCATACAAAGATCCAGAACATGTGTTTCATCCAGACAGCATAATGTTTGCTCATCAGTCTTCCCTATATTAGTTTTATCAGTCATCTGTCTTTAAAGTTCAGTGCACTTGTCAAATATAAGTCATGTATTCCAGTCCACTAATCCGTCCGGAAGGAGTGAGATATCCAGAGGCGAGCGTGAGCTGTGGCGCACCAGACTTCGCCCGGTCTTTGAGCATGTCTTTGACCACCCGTAACGCCACACTGGCTGCATCATCCGGTGGTTTCAACGTGCGGAAGGGGTGGCTCAGCGCAATGGCGATACCGATTGGATCTTTAGCAGAGGAGCGGTAAAGCGGCGGCCGACGAGGGCAGCGAACCAGTGGGCAGCCGATGCAGGCGGCTCAGTTGGGCTCTGCCCAGTGGGTTGGCACAATGCGGAGGGGCACGGCGAGAGCTGCTCAAGGCTGTTCGCAGGAGCCAATCGGAGGCAGGCGCAGGCCGGCGCCGGTCAGAGCAAGGCGGTGTTGGGTTTCGTAGTAATTTCAAAAAATTTCCTACGCACACGCAAGATCATGGTGATGCATAGCAACGAGAGGGGGAGAGTGTGATCTACGTACCTTTGTAGATCGACAACGGAAGAGTTAACTTGGTTGATGTAGTCGTACGTCTCCACGGCCCGACCGATCAAGTACCGAAACTACGGCACCTCCGAGTTCTAGCACACGTTCAGCTCGATGACGATCTCCGGACTCCGATCCAGCAAAGTGTCGGGGAAGAGTTTCGTCAGCACGACGGCGTGGTGACGATCTTGATGTTCTACCGTCGCAGAGCTTCGCCTAAGCACCGCTACAATATTATCGAGGACTATGGTGGAAGGGGACACCGCACACGGCTAAGAATATGATCACGTGGATCAACTTGTGTCTCTAGGGGTGCCCCTTGCCTCCGTATATAAAGGCTCAAAGGGGGGGCTGGCCGGCCAAGAGGAGGCGCGCCAGGAGGAGTCCTACTCCCTCCGGGAGTAGGACTCCCCCCCTTTCCTAGTTGGAATAGGATTCGCGGAGGGGGGAAAAGAGGAGAGAGAGAGGAGGAAGGGGGGCCGGCCCCCTCTCCTTGTCCTATTCGGACCAAGGGGGGGAGGGGCGCGCGGCCCATCTATGGCCACCTCTCCTCTCTTCCACTAAGGCCCACTAAGGCCCATATACCTCCCGGGGGGTTCCGGTAACCTCCCGATTTCACCCGGAACACTTCCGATATCCAAACATAGGCTTCCAATATATCAATCTTTATGTCTCGACCATTTCGAGACTCCTCGTCATGTCCGTGATCACATCCGAGACTCCGAACAAACTTCGGTACATCAAAATGTATAAACTCATAATATAACTGTCATCGTAACCTTAAGCGTGCGGACCCTACGGGTTCGAGAACAATGTAGACATGACCGAGACACGTCTCCGGTCAATAACCAATAGCGGAACCTGGATGCTCATATTGGCTCCTACATATTCTACGAAGATCTTTTATCGGTCAGACCGCATAACAACATACATTGTTCCCTTTGTCACCGGTATGTTACTTTGCCGAGATTCGATCGTCGGTATCCCATACCTAGTTCAATCTCGTTACCGGCAAGTCTCTTTACTCGTTCCATAATACATCATCCCGCAACTAACTCATTAGTTGCAATGCTTGCAAGGCTTCAGTGATGTGCATTACCGAGAGGGCCCAAAGATACCTCTCCGACAATCGGAGTGACAAATCCTAATCTCGAAATACGCCAACCCAACATGTACCTTTGGAGACACCTGTAGAGCACCTTTATAATCACCCAGTTACGTTGTGACGTTTGGTAGCACACAAAGTGTTCCTCCGGCAAACGGGAGTTGCATAATCTCATAGTCATAGGAACATGTATAAGTCATGAAGAAAGCAATAGCAACATACTAAACGATCGGGTGCTAAGCTAATGGAATGGGTCATGTCAATCAGATCATTCAACTAATGATGTGATCCCGTTAATCAAATGACAACTCTTTGTCCATGGTTAGGAAACATAACCATCTTTGATTAACGAGCTAGTCAAGTAGAGGCATACTAGTGACACTCTGTTTGTCTATGTATTCACACATGTATTACGTTTCCGGTTAATACAATTCTAGCATGAATAATAAACTTTTATCATGATATAAGGAAATAAATACTAACTTTATTATTGCCTCTAGGGCATATTTCCTTCAGTCTCCCACTTGCACTAGAGTCAATAATCTAGATTATACTGTAATGATTCTAACACCCGTGGAGCCTTGGTGCTGATCATGTTTTGCTCGTGGAAGAGGCTTAGTCAACGGGTCTACTACATTCAGATCCGTATGTATCTTGCAAATCTCTATGTCTCCCACCTGGACTAGATCCCAGATGGAATTGAAGCGTCTTTTGATGTTCTTGGTTCTTTTGTGAAATCTGGATTCCTTCGCCAAGGCAATTGCACCAGTATTGTCACAAAAGATTTTCATTGGACCCGATGCACCAGGTATGACACCTAGATCGGATATGAACTCCTTCATCCAGACTCCTTCGTTTGCTGCTTCCAAAGCAGCTATGTACTCCGCTTCACATGTAGATCCCACCACGACGCTTTGTTTAGAATTGCACCAACTGACAGCTCCACCGTTTAATGTAAACACGTATCCGGTTTGCGATTTAGAATCGTCTGGATCAGTGTCAAAGCTTGCATCAACGTAACTGTTTACGATGAGCTCTTTGTCACCTCCATATACGAGAAACATATCCTTAGTCCTTTTAAGGTACTTCAGGATATTCTTGACCACTGTCCAGTGATCCACTCCTGGATTACTTTGGTACCTCCCTGCTAGACTTATAGCAAGGCACACATCAGGTCTGGTACACAGCATTGCATACGTGATAGAGCCTATGGCTGAAGCATAGGGAACATCTTTCATTTTCTCTCTATATTCTGCAGTGGTCGGGCATTGAGTCTGACTCAACTTCACACCTTGTAACACAGGCAAGAACCCTTTCTTTGCTTGATCCATTTTGAACTTTTTCAAAACTTTGTCAAGGTATGTGCTTTGTGAAAGTCCAATTAAGCGTCTTGATCTATCTCTATAGATCTTAATGCATAATATGTAAGCAGCTTCACCGAGGTCTTTCATTGAAAAACTCTTATTCAAGTATCCATTTATGCTATCCAGAAATTCTATATCATTTCCAATCAGTAATATGTCATCCACATATAATATCAGAAATGCTACAGAGCTCCCACTCACTTTCTTGTAAATACAGGCTTCTCCGAAAGTCTGTATAAAACCAAATGCTTTGATCACACTATCAAAGCGTTTATTCCAACTCCGAGAGTCTTGCACCAGTCCATAAATGGATCGCTGGAGCTTGCACACTTTGTTAGCTCCCTTTGGATCGACAAAACCTCCTGGTTGCATCATATACAACTCTTCTTCCAGAAATCCATTCAGGAATGCAGTTTTGACATCCATCTGCCAAATTTCATAATCATAAAATGCGGCAATTGCTAACATGATTCGGACAGACTTAAGCATCGCTACGGGTGAGAAGGTCTCATCGTAGTCAATCCCTTGAACTTGCCTAAACCCTTTTACGACAAGTCGAGCTTTGTAGACAGTAATATTACCGTCGGCGTCAGTCTTCTTCTTGAAGATCCATTTATTCTCAATTGCTTGCCGATCATTGGGCAAGTCAACCAAAGTCCACACTTTGTTCTCATACATGGATCCCATCTCAGATTTCATGGCTTCAAGCCATTTTGCGGAATCTGGGCTCACCATCGCTTCTTCATAGTTCGTAGGTTCATCATGATCTAGTAGCATGACTTTCAGAACAGGATTACCGTACCACTCTGGCGCGGATCTCACTCTGGTTGATCTACGAGTTTCTGTAGTATCTTGTTCTGAAGTTTCATGATCATTATCATTAGCTTCCTCACTAATTGGTGTAGGTGTCACAGAAACAGTTTTCTGTGATGCACTACTTTCCAATAAGGGAGCAGGTACAGTTACCTCGTCAAGTTCTACTTTCCTTCCACTCACTTCTTTCGAGAGAAACTCCTTCTCTAGAAAGTTTCCGAACTTAGCAACAAAAGTCTTGCCTTCGGATCTGTGATAGAAGGTGTATCCAATAGTCTCCTTTGGATATCCTATGAAGACACATTTCTCCGATTTGGGTTCGAGCTTATCAGGTTGAAGCTTTTTCACATAAGCATCGCAGCCCCAAACTTTCAGAAACGACAACTTTGGTTTCTTGCCAAACCATAGTTCATAAGGCGTCGTCTCAACGGATTTTGATGGTGCCCTATTTAACGTGAATGCGGCCGTCTCCAAAGCATAACCCCAAAACGATAGCGGTAAATCAGTAAGAGACATCATAGATCACACCATATCTAGTAAAGTACGATTACGATGTTCGGACACACCATTACGCTGTGGTGTTCCGGGTGGCGTGAGTTGGGAAACTATTCCGCATTGTTTCAAATGTACACCAAACTCATAACTCAAATATTCTCCTCCACGATCAGATCGTAGAAACTTTATTTTCTTGTTACGATGATTTTCAACTTCACTCTGAAATTCTTTGAACTTTTCAAACGTTTCAAACTTATGTTTCATTAAGTAGATATACCCATATCTGCTTAAGTCATCTGTGAAGGTGAGAAAATAACGATATCCGCCACGAGCCTCAATATTCATCGGACCACATACATCTGTATGTATGATTTCCAACAAATCTGTTGCTCTCTCCATAGTACCGGAGAATGGCGTTTTAGTCATCTTGCCCATGAGGCACGGTTCGCAAGTACCAAGTGATTCATAATCAAGTGGTTCCAGAAGTCCATCAGTATGGAGTTTCTTCATGCGCTTTACACCGATATGACCTAAACGGCAGTGCCACAAATAAGTTGCACTATCATTATCAACTCTGCATCTTTTGGCTTCAACATTATGAATATGTGTGTTACTACTATCGAGATTCAATAAGAATAGACCACTCTTCAAGGGTGCATGACCATAAAAGATATTACTCATAAAAATAGAACAACCATTATTCTCTGATTTAAATGAATAACCGTCTCGCATCAAACAAGATCCAGATATAATGTTCACGCTTACCGCTGGCACCAAATAACAATTATTTAGGTCCAATATTAATCCCGAAGGTAGATGTAGAGGTAGCGCGCCGACCGCGATCACATCGACTTTGGAACCGTTTCCCACGCGCATCGTCACCTCGTCCTTAGCTAATCTTCGCTTAATCCGTAGTCCCTGTTTCGAGTTGCAAATATTAGCAACAGAACCAATATCAAATACCCAGGTGCTACTGCGAGCATTAGTAAGGTACACATCAATAACATGTATGTCACATATACCTTTGTTCACCTTGCCATCCTTCTTATCCGCCAAATACTTGGGGCAGTTCCGCTTCCAGTGACCAGTCTGCTTGCAGTAGAAGCACTCGGTTTTAGGCTTAGGTCCAGACTTGGGTTTCTTCTCTCGAGCAGCAACTTGCTTGCTGTTCTTCTTGAAGTTCCCCTTCTTCTTCCCTTTGTCCTTTTTCTTGAAACTAGTGGTCTTGTTGACCATCAACACTTGATGCTCCTTCTTGATTTCTACCTCCGCAGCTTTCAGCATTGCGAAGAGCTCAGGAATAGTCTTATTCATCCCTTGCATATTTTAGTTCATCACGAAGCTCTTGTAGCTTGGTGGAAGTGATTGGAGAATTCTGTCAATGACACTATCATCCAGAAGATTAACTCCCAGTTGAATCAAGTGATTACAATACCCAGACATCTTGAGTATATGCTCACTGACAGAACTGTTCTCCTCCATCTCGCAGCTATAGAACTTATTGGAGACTTCATATCTCTCAATCTGGGCATTTGCTTGAAATATTAACTTCAACTCCTAGAACATCTCATATGCCCCATGACGTTCAAAACGTCGTTGAAGTCCCGATTCTAAGCCGTAAAGCATGGCACATTGAACTATTGAGTAGTCATCAGCTTTGCTCTGCCAGACGTTCATAACATCTGGTGTTGCTCCAGCAGCAGGCCTGGCACCCAGCGGTGCTTCCAGGACATAATTCTTCTGTGCGGCAATGAGGATAATCCTCAAGTTACGGACCCAGTTAGTGTAATTGCTACCATCATCTTTCAACTTTGCTTTCTCAAGGAACGCATTAAAATTCAACGGAACAACAGCACGGGCCATCTATCTACAATCAAACATACATAAGCAAGATACTAAGTTCATGATAAATTTAGGTTCAATTAATCATATTACTTAAAGAACTCCCACTTAGATAGATATCCCTCTAATCCTCTAAGTGATTACGTGATCCAAATCAACTAAACCATGTCCGATCATCACGTGAGATGGAGTAGTTTCATTGGTGAACATCACTATGTTGATCATATCTACTATATGATTCACGCTCGACCTTTCGATCTCCGTGTTCCGAGGCCATATCTGTATATGCTTGGCTCGTCAAGTATAACCTGAGTATTCTGCGTGTGCAACTGTTTTGCACCCGTTGTATTTGAACGTAGAGCCTATCACACCCGATCATCACGTGGTGTCTCAGCACGAAGAACTTTCGCAACGGTGCATACTCAGGGAGAACACTTCTTGATAATTAGTGAGAGATCATCTTATAATGCTACCGTCAATCAAAGCAAGATAAGATGCATAAAAGATAAACATCACATGCAATCAATATAAGTGATATGATATGGCCATCATCATCTTGTGCTTGTGATCTCCATCCTCGAAGCACCATCGTGATCACCATCGTCACTGGCGCGACACCTTGATCTCCATCGTAGCATCGTTGTCGTCTCGCCAATCTCATGCTTCCACGACTATCGCTACCGCTTAGTGATAAAGTAAAGCATTACAGCGCGATTGCATTGCATACAATAAAGCGACAACCATATGGCTCCTGCCAGTTGCCGATAACTCGGTTACAAAACATGATCATCTCATACAATAAAATTTAGCATCATGTCTTGACCATATCACATCACAACATGCCCTGCAAAAACAAGTTAGACGTCCTCTACTTTGTTGTTGCAAGTTTTACGTGGCTGCTACGGGCTTAAGCAAGAACCAATCTTACCTACGCATCAAAACCACAATGATAGTTTGTCAAGTTGGTGCTGTTTTAACCTTCGCAAGGACCGGGCGTAGCCACACTCGGTTCAACTAAAGTTGGAGAAACTGTCACCCGCTAGCCACCTTTGTGCAAAGCACGTCGGGAGAACCGGTCTCGCATAAGCGTACGCGTAATGTCGGTCCGGGCCGCTTCGTCCAACAATACCGCCGAACCAAAGTATGACATGCTGGTAAGCAGTATGACTTATATCGCCCACAACTCACTTGTGTTCTACTCGTGCATATAACATCAACACATAAAACCTAGGCTCGGATGCCACTGTTGGGTTTCGTAGTAATTTCAAAAAAATTCCTACGTACACGCAAGATCATGGTGATGCATAGCAACGAGAGGGGGAGAGTGTGATCTACGTACCCTTGTAGATCGACAACAGAAGAGTTAACTAGGTTGATGTAGTCGTACGTCTCCACGGCCCGTCCGATCAAGTACCGAAACTACGGTACCTCCGAGTTCTAGCACACGTTCAGCTCGATGACGATCCCCGGACTCCAATCTAGCAAATTGTCGGGGAAGAGTTCCGTCAGCACGACGGCGTGGTGACGATCTTGATGTTCTACCGTCACAGGGCTTCGCCTAAGCACCGCTACAATATTATCGAGGACTATGGTGGAAGGGGGCACCGCACACGGCTAAGAATATGATCACATGGATCAACTTGTGTCTCTAGGGGTGCCCCTTGCCTCCGTATATAAAGGCTCAAAGGGGGGGCTGGCCGGCCAAGAGGAGGCGCGCCAGGAGGGGGGAAAAGAGGAGAGAGTGAGAGGAGGAAGGGGGCCGGCCCCCTCTCCTTGTCCTATTCGGACCAAGGGGGGGAGGGGCGCGCGGCCCATCTATGGCCACCTCTCCTCTCTTCCACTAAGGCCCACTAAGGCCCATATACCTCCCGGGGGGTTCCGGTAACCTCCCGATTTCACCCGGAACACTTCCGATATCCAAACATAGGCTTCCAATATATCAATCTTTATTTCTCGACCATTTCGAGACTCCTCGTCATGTCCGTGATCACATCCGGGACTCCGAACAAACTTCGGTACATCAAAATGTATAAACTCATAATATAACTGTCATCGTAACCTTAAGCGTGCGGACCCTACGGGTTCGAGAACAATGTAGACATGACCGAGACACGTCTCCGGTCAATAACCAATAGCGGAACCTGGATGCTCATATTGGCTCCTACATATTCTATGAAGATCTTTTATCGGTCAGACCGCATAACAACATATGTTGTTCCCTTTGTCACCGGTATGTTACTTGGCCGAGATTCGATCGTCGGTATCCCATACCTAGTTCAATCTCGTTACCGGCAAGTCTCTTTACTCGTTCCGTAATACATCATCCCGCAACTAACTCATTAGTTGCAATGCTTGCAAGGCTTCAGTGATGTGCATTACCGAGAGGGCCCAGAGATACCTCTCCGACAATCGGAGTGACAAATCCTAATCTCGAAATACGCCAACCCAACATGTACCTTTGGAGACACCTGTAGAGCACCTTTATAATCACCCAGTTACGTTGTGACATTTGGTAGCACACAAAGTGTTCCTCCGGCAAACGGGAGTTGCATAATCTCATAGTCATAGGAACATGTATAAGTCATGAAGAAAGCAATAGCAACATACTAAACGATCGGGTGCTAAGCTAATGGAATGGGTCATGTCAATCAGATCATTCAACTAATGATGTGATCCCGTTAATCAAATGACAACTCTTTGTCCATGGTTAGGAAACATAACCATCTTTGATTAACGAGCTAGTCAAGTAGAGGCATACTAGTGACACTCTGTTTGTCTATGTATTCACACATGTATTACGTTTCCGGTTAATACAATTCTAGCATGAATAATAAACTTTTATCATGATATAAGTAAATAAATAATAACTTTATTATTGCCTCTAGGGCATATTTCCTTCAGGCGGGTCACGACCTACGGTGGCCTTGACACGCGGGCGCCGAGCTAGAGCCAGAAATGGGCGGCTCAAGGCGAGGCCCGAGAGAAGTAACAGCAATCATAGCGGTTCAGCAGCAGGATGCCAACAAAGCGAATTACTGGGGCGGCACGGTGAGCCGGGGGTATACGTCCGCGATGACAGCTCAAGGCCGCGGATGTGAAGGCGTGGCCGGTTTGGGGTTGCGGCAAATGGAAGCAGCAGTTTAGAGGTGGTGACACTCAGCAAAGCGGCGGCTTATAGGCTGTGACTATAGTCGGGGTGAGACACAACCGGTTTGTCAGCAACGGCTCACCCACGGCGACTTACAGGCGCGGCAGCGGGTCAAGGCCACAGTGGCATATCGGCTCCAGGCGCGAGGCAGCTTGATGGAGGAAGATAAGGCAGCCTAAAGCGACTCGGCGCAAAGCCCCCCGGTGACTCCAAGCGAGGCCAAGGCGGAAGTGAATTGACGGCTGGGTCATCATTGCTGGATGCGCCGGTTCAACGTACATCGGTTCGGCGGCGAAGCCGCGAGAGCGACATGACGGCGTGGAAGACTCGAAAGATGAGCGGCTTGAAACGACGCGGCTGAGCCTCGGCGGGCGTGATTGAGGCGTGGCGGGTAAAGTCGCAGAAACCTGCTCCAGCAGGGTCGCGGGCATGTCAAATGGCAGCTGATGCGGGTTTAGACAACCAGGGAGTCAAGGCCGCACCCGCGGTCGTGAACCGGCAAGGCGGAGGGCAACCCGGAGTAGCGAGACGCGCGGGGCGGCTTTAAGCTTCACGCGGACCAATACCGTGGTGGTTCAAGGAGAGGCACCGGCGGGTCACGCCCTCGGTGGTCTTCAAGGAAAGGGCACCGGTAGAGCAGAACCAGTCACTGGGCGGCCTGTAGAGGTGAGACGGAGGCGTCGTCTTGAAGGCAATTGCGGCAACTTGCGGTGATTCAATGACTCAGGCGCAACCGGAGGAAAGTGTTGAAGCGCCGGAGACTCAAAGACGGTGACTTACGAGCGGATTCCACCACAGGTTCAGCGGGGGCAAGACACGCCAGCTACTTGCCCGTGAGCTCTTCGCGGAGGCGACCGCGGGTAAGGCTGTGAAGCAACAGACGCAACTTGATGCGGTCAATCCGGGCAGGGGTCGTTATCCGCTATAACCGCACGCACGATTGGCAACGTGCCCTCTTCAACCTCCGGGCTCCGGTCACGCTTTGATGGTATTCTTTTTATGTGATGACATTGAAAATTGTACGAGCAACAACTATAAAAACAGAACACTGCCTCGGAACTTATTCTGATATACTTCGGTGTTCAGGGTAGTATTCGGACTATTGCAGCAGAAAATCTTGCCAGTCTCAGATTGGCGATTTGCGGCGTTTTTCTCCAAGTCGGTCTGGCTAGCGGATACGCATGGCGCCTGCGGCAGCCACATGCAACCCTAGCTCTGGTTTTGACCCAATAGAGTTAATCTCGACTCTAATCATAAAACAACAAACACGTCGGTTTTGTCCAAAATTGACCCATACCGGATCATCTTGCATGATTCTCCTGCGTTAGTTCTTCTTCATCCAGCTAATCACGAACTTCTTGATCCTTGAAAGAAATCCCTCCAAGAATCTCAACACCACTGTGCACCGTGCCCCACGGTGGGCGCCAACTGTCGTGGGTTTGTCACGACAGTTGTCCTAGGGTGAGGACTTAGTCGTGAGGCCAACGCATCTACGTGGTAGCTTGAGAGGGTTTGAGCGGAATTGAGAAACACAACACAAGACTGGGATTTAGACAGCTTCGCGCCCCGGGAAACATCATCCGGTAACAACCCTACATGCTGTTTGAGGCTAGGTCTCATTATCATCATGAGGGAGTTGTCGTAAACCGGCTCTCCTCTTTGTGTCTAGCCCTAAGATTCTTTCTTCTTGCTTGTAGCTTGTCCCTCTTTGGGGAGCCCTACCCCTCCTTATATATGTTGAAGGGGCAGGTTACATGTAGAGTCCATCTCGGACTAAGACTTAAACTATTTTGACTTCCCTTCCTGGGCTTCTTAACGTCTGCCGGTTTAACATTGTCTGCCGGTTTAACATTGTCTGCCGGTTTAACATTGTCTACCGGTTTAACATTGTCTGCCGGGTTATGATTGACTTAACACCTGCCGGTACTACCATCTGTCTTAACTCTGCCGGTTTAACACCTGCCGGTTTACCATCTTTCTTAGCCATCTGTCTTGACTCTCTATCTTAACTCTCCGCCGGTTTACCAAGTCCCAGCCGGTTTACAACTCCAGCCGGGTCATACCACGGGGTATATCCCCGACAAGACCTCTGACAAGTTCTTTGCCTACAAGATGGAGGAGAATAGCTCAGCTAGTGAGAATGTGCTCAGAATTTCTGGGTGCTACAATCACTTAAATCAAGTGGGAGTTAAACTTCCAGATAAGATAGTGATTAATAGAGTTCTCTAGTCACTATCACTAAGCTACTAGATCTTCGTGATGAACTATGACATGCAAGGGATGGAGATGATCCCGGAGCTGTTCGCAGTGCTTAAGACCACAAAAGGTAGAAATCAAGAAGGAGCATCAAGTGTTGATGGTTTAACAAGACCACTGGTTTCAAGAAGGGCAAGGGCTAGAAGGGAAACTTCATGAATGGAAAACCAGTTGCCGCTCCAGTAAAGGAACCCAAGGTTGAACCCAAACCCGAGACTAAGTGCTTCTATTGTAAGGGGAACGGTCACTGGTAGCGGAATTACCCCAAATGCATGGTAGATAAGAAGACTGGCAACTTCAACAAAGTATATACGTGTTATTAATGTGTACCTTGCTAGTACTCCTGGTAGCACCTGGGTATTGGATATCGGTTCAGTTGCTATTATTGGTGACTTGAAGCAAAAGCTACGGACTAAACGGAGACTGGCTAAGGGCGAGGTGGCGATGTGTGCGGGAAGTGTTTCCAAAGTTGATGAGATCACCATTGCACGCTCCATCTGCCTTCGGGATTAGTATTGAACCTAGATAAATGTTATCAGGTGTCTACGTTGAGCATGAATATGATTAGATCATGTTCATTGCAATACGATTATTCATTTAAGTTAGAGAATAATGGTTATTTTGTTTAAATGAATAATACCTTTCATGGTCATGCACCCTATGTGAATGGTTCATTGAATCTCGGTCGTGGTAATACACATGTTCACGCCAAAAGATATAGAGTTAATAATGATAGTACCACTTTCTTGTGGCACTGCCTCTTAGGTCATATTGGCGTAAGATGCATGAAGAAATTCCATGTCGATGGATGTTTGGAGTCACTTGATTTTGAATCGCTTGACACATGCGAGCCATGCCTCATGGGCAGGATGACTAAGACCCCGTTTTCAGGTACAATGAAACGGGCAAGTGACTTGTTGGAAATCGTACATGCTGATGTGTGTGATCCAATAAGAATTGAGGCGTGCGGTGGACATCGCTATTTTCTCATCTTCACTGACGATTTGAGTAGATATGGGTATATTTACTTAATGAAGCACAAGTCTGAAATGTTTGAAAAGTTCAAGCAATTTCAGAGTGAAGTTAAGAACCATCATAACAAGAAGATAAAATTCCTACGATCTGATCGATGGAGAATTTCTGAGTTATGAGTTTGGCAATCACTTAACACATTGTGAAATTGTTTCACAGTTGACACCACCTGGAACACCACAGCGCAATGGCGTGTCCGGACGTCGTAATCGAACCTTATGAAATATGGTGCGATCTATGATGTCTCTTACCAATCTACCGCTATCATTGTGAGGTTATGCGTTAGAGACAGCTGCATTCACTTTAGATAGGGCACCATCTAAGTCCTTTGAGACGACGTTGTATGAACATTGGTTTGGCAAGAAACCAAAGTTGTCGTTTCTTAATATTTGGTCCTGCGATGCTTAAGGCTTCAACCGAAAAAGCTCGAACCCAAAGCGGACAAATACATCTTCGTAGGATACCCAAGGGTAATAGTTGGGTATACCTTCTATCTCAGATCCAAGGGCAAAGTGTTTGTCGCTAAGAATGGGTCCTTTCTCGAGAAGGAGTTTCTCTCGAAAGAATTGAGTGGGAGGAAGATAGAACTTGATGAGGTTGTTGAACCTCTACTTCAACCGGAAAGTGGTGCAACACAGAAGGATGTTTCTGTGGCGCCTACGTTGGTTGAAGAGGAAGTTAATGATAGTGATCATGAAGCTTCGGATCAAGTTGCTATCGAACCTCGTAGGTCGACAAGGATATGTATTACTCCTGAGTGGTACGGTGATCCTGTCTTAGATATCATGTTGGACAACAATGAACCTACGAGTTATGGAGAAGCGATGGTGGGCCCATATTCCGACAAATGGTTAGAAGCCATGAAATCCAAGATAGGATCCATGTATCAGAACAAAGCATGGACTTTGGTGGACTTCCCGTTGATCGGGAAGCCATTGAGATAAATGGATCTTTAAGAAGAAGACGGACGTGGACGGTAATGTTACCGTCTATGAAGCTCGACTTGTGGCAAAGAGTTTTTTCACAAGTTCAAGGAGTTGACTACGATGAGATTTTCTCACCCGTAGCGATGTTTAAGTCCGTCGAAATCATGTTAGCATTAGCTGTATTTTTCGATTATGTAATCTGACAGATGGATGTCAAAACAAGTTTTCTTACCATTTTTCATAAGAAAAAGTTGTATGTGATACAATAAAAGGTTTTGTCGATCCTAAGGATGCTAAAAGGTATGCTGGCTCCAGCAATCCTTCTATGGACTAGAGCAAGCATCTCGGAGTCGGAATATATGCTTTGATGGAGTGATCAAAGCTTTTAGGTTTATATAATGTTTGCTAGAAACTTGTATTTACAAGAAAGCGAGTGGGAGCACTACAACATTCTGATAAGTATATGTGGATGACATATTGTTGATCCGAAATTCTGGAAAGCATAAACGGTTGTTTGAAGAGTGATTTTCAAAGGAAGACCTGGATAAAGCTGCTTACATATTGGGCATCAAGATCGATCAAGACGCCTGATGATACTTTCAAAGAACGCACACCTTGACATGATTTTGAAGGAGTTCAAAATAGATCAGTCAAAGAAGGGATTCTTACCTGAGTTGTAAGGTGTTAAGTTGAGTAAGACTCAAAGCTTGACCACGGCAGAAGAAAGAGGAAGGACGAAGGTCGTCCCCAATGCTTTTGTCATAGGCTCTATACGGTATGCCATGCTGAGTACCGCACCTGATTTGTGCCTTGCCACATTTCTGGCAAGAGGGTACAAAGGTGATCCAGGAGTGGATCACTGAACAATGGTCAAAATTATCCTTAGAGGAATAAGGAAATATTTCTCGGTTATCGAGGTGATAAAGAGTTACGTCGATGCAAGCTTTAACACCTATCCGGATGACTATGAGTAGAAAAACCGGATATGTATAATGGAGCAACCATTTGGAATAGCTCCAAGTGGAACGTGGTAGCAGCACCTATGATATGACATAAAGTTTTGCGAAGTACATGCGGATCTGATTGTTGCAGACCCGTTGACTATAACCTCTCTCACAAGCATAACATGATCAAACCCAGAACTCATTGAGTGTTAATCACATAATGATGTGAACTGGATTATTGACTCTAGTAAACTCTTTGGGTGTTAGTCACATGGGGATGTGACCTTGAGTGTTAATCACATAGCGATGTGAACTGGATTATTAACTCTAATGCAAGTGGGAGACTGTTGGAAATATGCCCTAGAGGCAATAATAAATTAGTTATTATTATACTTCCTTATTCATGATAATCATTTATTATCCATGCTAGAATTGTATTGATAGGAAACTCAGATACATGTGTGGATACACAGACAACACCATGTCCCTAGTAAGCCTCTAGTTGACTAGCTCGTTGATCAATAGATGGTTACGGTTTCCTGACCATGGACATTGGATGCCGTTGATAACGGGATCACATCATTAGGAGAATGATGTGATGGACAAGACCCAATCCTAAGCCTAGCACAAGATTGTGTAGTTCGTATGCTAAAGCTTTTCTAATGTCAAGTAACATTTCCTTAGACCATGAGATTGTGCAACTCCCGGATACCGTTGGAATGCTTTGGGTGTACCAAACGTCACACCGTAACTGGGTGGCTATAAAGGTGCACTGCGGGTATCTCCAAAAGTGTCTATTGGGTTGGCATGAATCGAGACTGGGATTTGTCACTCCGTGTAACGGAGAGGTATCTCTGGGCCGACTCGGTAGGACATCATCATAATATGCACAATGTGACCAAGGAGTTGATCACAGGATGATGTGTTACAGAACGAGTAAAGAGACTTGCCGGTCACGAGATTGAACAAGGTATCGGAATACCGACGATCGAATCTCGAGCAAGTATCATACCAGTAGACAAAGGGAATTGTATACGGGATTGATTGAATCCTTGATATCGTGGTTCATCCGATGAGATCATCATGGAACATGTGGGAGCCAACATGGGTATCCAGATCCCGCTGTTGACCAGAGAGATGTCTCGGTCATGTCTGCATGATTCCCGAACCCATAGGGTCTACACACTTAAGGTTCGATGACGCTAGGCTTATAGGGAAAGTATGTATGTGGTTACTGAATGTTGTTCAGAGTCCCGGATGAGATCCCGGACGTCACGAGGAGTTCCGAAATGGTCCGGAGGTAAAGATTGATATATAGTAAGTGTGGATTTGGCCACCGGAAGTGTTCCGGGCATCACCGGTAATGTACCGGGACCACCGGAAGGGTTCCGGGGGTCCACCGAGAGGTGCCACCAGCCCCGGAGGCTTGCGTGGGCCAAGAATGGGAAGGGACCAGCCCCTAGGTGGGCTGGGGCACCTCCCACCAAGGCCCAAGGCGCCCTCAAGAGGAGAGGGGGCAAACCCTAGGGGCAGATGGGCCCTAAGGCCCACCCTAGGTGCGCCCCCCTCTCTCTCCCCCTTGGCCGCCACCCAGATGGGATCTGGGGGCTGCCGCCACCCCTAGGGAGGGAACCCTAGGTGGGGGTGCAGCCCCTCCCCTCCCCCTATATATAGTGGAGGTTTTGGGGCTGCCCAACACACGAGTCTCTCTCTCCCAAGGCGCAGCCCTACCTCTCTCCCTCCCCGTCTCTCGTAGTGCTTGGCGAAGCCCTGCTAGAGTACTGCGCTCCTCCACCACCACCACGCCGTCGTGTTGCTGCTGGACTGAGTCTTCCCCAACCTCTCCCTCTCTCCTTGCTGGATCAAGGCATGGGAGACGTCACCGGGCTGCATGTGTGTTGAACGCGGAGGCGCCGTTGTTCGGCGCTTAGATCGGAATCTACCGCGATCTGAATCGCCATGAGTACGACTACCTCGTCCGTGTTCTTGCAACGCTTCCGCTTAGTGTATCTACAAGGGTATGTAGATGCACTCCCCTTCCCCTTGTTGCTAGATTACTCCATAGATTGATCTTGGTGATGCGTAGAAAATTTTAAAATTCTGCTACGATCCCCAACAAACACCTCATCCCCTCTTGATAGTATTGGCTTTTCCTATAGATTCAATGTGATATTGGATCAGTAAAATAGAAAATGTAGAGTCTTGATCTTGAAGCTTGAGCTAATCCTTTGTCCTTAGCATCTTGAAGGGGTTCCACATCCTTTAGTCCATGCCACTTAATTTGTTGAACTTGTTTGAAACATACTAGGTAAAAGTATTAGTCCAACAAGAGATATGTTGTCATTAATTATCAAAATCACCCAGGGAGCACTTGTGCTTTCAATCTCCCCCTTTTTGGTAATTGATGGCAACATACATCAAAGATTTAGATCAAGATATAGAGAATAGCAAGTAAAGCTTTGGAAAGACATGTAACAAGCATAGGCTCCCCTACATGTATGCAATCATGTGAATATGGAATATAGAAGCATGTGAGAGCATAACCATGACAGAGTAGCAATGTGTTACATGTATCTTGGCTATATGCATCAGGGCAAAAGATATGAATATGGGAAATGTACCTTCATGCCCATGAGTCCTTCTTGCAAACAGTATGTACATCAGCAAGAATTTCTCATACACATGACTATGATGCATATACTTACCTTGTGGTCTTGAGTTGGCTAGGATGGGATGAGCCTGCGTAAACAAGGTTAGATAACACAGATGCACCCACTAGCTAGAGCAAACAAAAGAAACCACAAGAGTACCAAGACTGGGATGACATGTAGAGTGAGTACAGAGTACCATGATAGATATTGACATGTCCCTAGAGAGAAAGATATTCAATGAATTTAATAAATTTCTTTCCCTTGGATGTCTTGCTCCCCCTGAATCTAGCATGGGATACTGGGAGAAGATAGGGAACAGAAAAACAGAGCTCAAAGAAACAAATGAATAGAGCTAATGCAAATAAGCACATATGAACATGTCTTTCCCCCAAGAAGACATGTGGCATATCTCCTCTTGAATATCAAGCATCTGGGACCGCATCTGGGATCCTTGAAGATTACTCTTTCCTGGAGTATTCCCTCCCCCTAGAGATCTGATTAAGCTTTGATGTGATCTCTCTCTCCCCCTTTGACATCAATTTCCAAGAAGGGTCTTCTGGAATTTGTTGTGAATGGGTTCGGTCCTTGAATCACAGTACAAAGCATTAAGGTAAATGTGATGCTTGTAGAGGACAAGATTCATTGAGTGGAGCTGGATCAAGAATAAAGCAGGAATAAATGGCAAAATGTTTTCCCTGTAGTGAAATCGGTGTTACCGAGTTGTATGCTTCGGTTGCTCCAAAAATCTTCGGCTAGACCGGAAACATGAAACTGGTGGAACCGAGTTCATCACAGAGAAAAACACTTGTCACCTCAGCTCACTGGACAAATAAGATCTCACAAAGATTTGCAATGAATTGGATGGAGAAAAAGCAGAACAAAAAGCAAAGAAAAGAAACTAAAAGATCTAGATGAAGTTTTTTTGAAAGGGGAAACAAATATGCATGAGACAAATGCAAGAACATAGAAAAGAACACAAGAGAACTTCATCTAGAGTTGGGCGGTGACAAAGTCACCTATGTTAGAGTATATTGACTTAGGAGTCAAGTGAGATCACTTGATCATAGGTCGTACTCATCGTTTAAGCTCAAAATGGGGTTACCATTTTTAGTTTAAGTATCTTGATGTATTCACATCTTGTCGAGTTGCTTTGACTCATGACTTGGAGTAAAGCTACTCTAAGATGGAATAACATACCTCGGGTGGCGGTGTTGATCTTGATCATGTAGTTGAACTTGTGTGGGTTGCTCAAGGTTGATGTAGCCCATCAAGAGTTGGGAGCACCCTTTGGATTTTGAGTTCATCTACCTACATGGGTTAGTTTTCGCAAGGAAGAGCACTTGTATATCCAACATGACAATCATGAAACTCAACATAGAATTTGTCAAAAGGATATGTTTGAAAGGTTTCGTGCTTCCTTGTCATCAACCACCATTGTGTGGAGACTTGGTGATGTAGAGATTGCTCAAGATGTGAATGAGTTGCAATCTCATAGAATTAGATTCATCCAAGTACCTACAAGGGTTAGATAACATTCAAGATGAAAACTTTCAAGACATAAGATAATCATCATAGGAGAAATATCAAGTGATTAGTCGTAAGCTCAAGTCTTGCATGTATCCAATGGAGTTCCTACTCCAAGTTTGAAGCATCAATGATGTTCAATTCACCTCTTAACTTGCAAAACACTTTCTCATCAAGTGGTTTAGTGAATATATCCGCTAATTGCTTATTGGTGCGAACATGCTTAAGGTTTATGTCACCCTTAACAATGTGATCTCGAATGAAATGATGACGAACTTCAATATGCTTAGTTCGAGAGTGTTGCACGGGATTGTGAGCAATCTTGATAGCACTTTCATTGTCACAAAGTAATGGAACATGTTTCACATATATCCCATAATCTTTAAGAGTTTGGGTCATCCAAAGTAATTGAGCACAACATGAACCAGTGGCAATGTATTCCGCTTCGGCGGTGGATAAGGATACCGAGTTTTGTTTCTTGGAAGACCAAGGCACAAGAGATCTACCAAGGAATTGACAAGTACCCGAAGTGGACTTTCTATCAACCTTGTCACCGGCATAGTCCGATTCGGAGTAGCCAACAAGATCAAAGGAAGCCCTCTTTGGATACCAAATGCCAAAATTTGGTGTATGTATTAAGTATCTCACTATCCTCTTCACGGCCTTAAGATGACATTCCTTAGGAGCAGCTTGATATCGTGCACACATGCACACACTTAGCATGATATCGGGACGTGAAGCACATAGATATAACAATGAACCAATCATAGAGCGGTAAACTTTTTGATCAACCGGTCACCATCTTTGGTCAAATCAAGATCTCCACTAGTAGGCATGGGTGTAGTCATACCTTTGCATTCTTGCATATTGAACTTCTTGAATAAGTCATTGGTGTACTTCGTTTGAGAGACAAAGGTGCCTTCCTTAGTTTGCTTGATTTGCAAACCAAGAAAGAATTTGAGTTCGCTCATCATAGACATCTCAAACTTCTCCGACATTAGCTTCCCAAACTTTTCACTAAAATGAGGGTTAGTTGATCCAAATATAATATCATCGACATAAATTTGGCATACAAATAGTTCTCCATTAACCCTTTTAGTAAAAAGAGTAGAATCTATTTTTCCAATTTCAAAGCCTTTTTCAATAAGGAACTTGGTCAAGCATTTATACCATGCTCTAGGAGCTTGTTTAAGACCATAAAGGGCTTTGTGAAGTTTGTAGGCATGATTAGGTTTCTTAGGATTGACAAAGCCGGGAGGTTGCTTAACATAAACTTCCTCCTCAATTTCACCATTTAGAAAAGCACTTTTAATGTCCATTTGGTACAAAGTGATATCATGGTGATTAGCATAAGCAAGTAAGATGCGAATGGACTCAAGTCTAGCAACGGGAGCATATGTCTCACCATAGTCCATACCTTCGACTTGTGTGTAGCCTTGGGCGACGAGACGTGCTTTGTTGCGAACCACTTGTCCATCTTCATCTTGCTTGTTGCGAAACACCCATTTGGTACCGATGATGTTGTGGTTGTTGTCGGGCTTCTCGACCAATGTCCACACTTGATTTCTCTCAAAGTTGTGTAGCTCTTCATGCATAGCGTTTATCCAGTCCGGATCCTCCAATGCTTCTTCAACCTTCATAGGTTCAATGGTAGAGATGAATGAGTAATGTTCACAAAAGTTAGCCAAACGAGTTTTAGAGCGAGTGATTCTCCCGGTTTGGATATCATTGTAGATTTGCTCCACGGGATGATCTTTAGCAATTCTTGCTCGAACTCGTGAAAGCTTTTTCTTGGGTCTTGGTTGAACTTCTTCTTCATCTTGTTCTTCTTCTTGGCCTTCTTCATTGTTAGCGTTGTCGTTCTCTTGTCGTGGTGGACAAGTAGGTTGTTGACGTTCATCTTGGTGCACTTCCTCGTTTTCTTCATCTTAGTGTGTCCCACTCGTGGATGCTTCCGTATCAACTCTTGGTTCACCTTGTCGTGAGGTAGAAGCTTCCACTTGGACGGACGAGGTACTCTCCTTTATCTCCGTTGGACGAATCTTGCAAATAGACAAGTCTTGGATTGCTTCCGAGGGATCTTTGTCTCCTACATCAATTGGCAATTGCTCTACTTGTGAGCCGTTAGATTCATCAAACTTCACATCTACCATTTCTTCAACCTTTTGGGTGAAATTGTTGTAGACACGGTATGTGTGAGAGTTTGAGCCATAACCAAGTAGGAAACCTTCATGAGACTTAGGAGCAAATTTAGAACGACGATGCTTATCAAGAATGTAGCATTTTGAGCCGAATACTCGAAAGTATCCAACTTGGGGTTTGTTACCGGTGAGGAGCTCGTATGCCGTCTTGGCGAGTAGCTTGTGAAGATACAAGCGATTTGTTGCATGACAAGCTGTCTCAACCGCTTCCGCCCAAAAGTGTTTTTGCGTCTTGTACTCATCAAGGATCGTTCTTGCCATCTCGATAAGAGTCCGGTTCTTCCTCTCAACGACTCCATTTTGTTGAGGTGTGTACGTAGCCAAGAACTCATGTGCAATCCCTTCTTCGTCAAGAAAGGTGTCTACACTTGCGTTCTTGAACTCTGTTCCGTTGTCGCTCCGAACCTTCTTGTTCTTCACGTCAAATTGATTTTGGGCCTTCCTAGCAAAGTTTTTGAAGATCTTTTGGACCTGCGATTTGTCATCAAGAAATAACACCCACGTAAATCTTGAAAAATCATCAACTATGAGTAGACCAAATGAGTTACCACCTAGACTCTTGTAGGCATTTGGACCAAAGAGATCCATGTGAAGTAGCTTGAGTGGTCTTCTTGTGGTCGTGATGTTCTTAGCGCGATGACTTCCTCCAACTTGTTTCCCTGCTTGACAAGCACTACAAAGTCTATCCTTGTCAAATATGACATCGTTAATGCCAAGGATATGATTTCCTTTAATGAGTTTGTCAAGGTTTCGCATGCCCACATGGCCTAGCCTTCTATGCCACAACCAGCCTTTAGAAGATTTAGCAATTAAGCAAGTTCTAGGTTGAGCCTTTTTAGTGAAATCAACAATGTAAAGATCTCCTCTACGTATACCGGTAAAGACCATTTTATGATTATCTCTACGAAACACTTGGCAGTCTACTTTAGTAAATAGGACATTGAAACTGAAATCAGCAAGTCTAGATACTGAAAGTAAGTTGTAGCCAAGAGATTCAACGAGCATGACATTTTCTATGGAGCTATCATGTGAGATGGCCACCTTACCAAGGCCAACCACCTTACCCTTTGAATTATCACCAAAAGTGACATACTTTCGAGGGTCGTCGTTTCCAGCAAGCTCACAGAACATGTCTTTATCTCCAGTCATATGATCAGTACATCCACTATCAAGGACCCATTTCTTTCCTCCAGCCATGTAGCCGCGAAGATTTGCCATAAGACCAAAGTGTCTCATCGCATCATCATAGTCACTATCATCATCCTCATCATAGTATCCATGTTCAACATCATTTTGTGATTGTTCAATTCCTAGAGAGGTAATTCATTAGACAAATGATCATCACAATGGTCACCTTTATGAATTCTAATAGCTTCGGATATGATATCGCTAATGATCCCAACATTTCCTACGGCACGCATGAGATTGGTAAGCTCAAATAGACAATCACCAAAGCTAGGATCACTAGAATTCATCTTACTCAAAGCAATAGACTTATGGAGAATTTCGTCTAAATTTTTCAAGGAATAATCTGGAAATCGTTCCTCAAGAAATTTCCATATAGTATAGGCACAATCAAGAGTAGGCAAACTAGCAATCAAATTTTTGGGCAATCCTCTTATGATAAGATTGATGGTTCTAAGATTGCGAATCATGTCAAGATCCTCTTCGGGTGTGGGATGCAAGGGACCAATATGAGGTGCACAAGGGCTAGCAATGTACTTGTTCAAGTGATATTCATTGAAAATCTCAAGCATTTCATTTTTCCACTGATGAACATATTCTCCATCAAGAATAGGCACTCTATGTCTAAGACTCTCCAAAGTAGACACATCCATCTTCCTCCAAAGGTGTTTAAACCAAGGCAATGGAGACCAAGGCTCTGATACCAATTAAAAGGATCGAGAAGAGGTGTCTAGAGGGGGGTGAGTAGACACTAAGTACCAAAAGTTGAAGTTTTTAATTTATTTAAGTTGAAGTGGAGTTTTGGCACAAGTTTAACAAACACAATACATATCAAGCAAGCATGCAAAGAGTATATGAGCAGCGGAAAGTAAAGCATGCAACTTGCAAGAATGTAAAGGGGAGGGTTTGGAGAATTCAAACGCAATTGGAGACACGGATGTTTTTGTCGTGGTTCCGATAGGTGGTGCTATCATACATCCACGTTGATGGAGACTTCAACCCACGAAGGGTAACGGTTGCGCGAGTCCACGGAGGGCTCCACCCACGAAGGGTCCACGAAGAAGCAACCTTGTCTATCCCATCATGGCCATCGCCCACGAAGGACTTGCCTCACTAGCGGTAGATCTTCACGAAGTAGGCGATCTCCTTGCCCTTACAAACTCCTTGGTTCAACTCCACAATCTTGTCAGAGGCTCCCAAGTGACACCTAGCCAATCTAGGAGACACCACTCTCCAAGAAGTAACAAATGGTGTGTTGATGATGAACTCCTTGCTCTTGTGCTTCAAATGATAGTCTCCCCAACACTCAACTCTCTCTCCCAGGATTTGGATTTGGTGGAAAGAAGATTTGAGTGGAAAGCAACTTGGGGAAGGCTAGAGATCAAGATTCATATGGTGGGAATGGAATATCTTGGCCTCAACACATGAGTAGGTAGTTCTCTCTCAGAAAATGTGTATTGGAAGTGTAGGTATGTTCTGATGGCTCTCTCCACGAATGAAGAGTGGGTGAAGGGGTATATATAGCCTCCACACAAAGACTAACCGTTACACACAATTTACCAATCTCTGTGAGACCGAATTGAGAAACTCGGTCGGACCGATTTAGCAAACCTAGTGACCGTTAGGATTTTCGGTGGGACTGAGATGCAACTCGGTAGGACCGATATGGTTAGGGTTAGGGCATAACGTAATCTCGGTGAGACCGATTACACAAACTCGGTGGGACCGATTTTGGTAATAGGCTAACCAGAGAGTTGGTCAGCCAAACTTGGTGAGACCGATTACACAAACTCGGTGGGACCGATTTTGGTAATAAGCTAACCAGAAAGTTTGCATTGTAATCTCGGTAGTACCAATTGCTCAATCTTGGAGGGACCGATTTTGGTAATGGACATACACAGAGAGATTACAATCCCATCTCGGTGAGACCGAGATCCCTATCGGTGAAACCGATTTGCCTAGGGTTTGTGGCAGTGGCTATGACATCTGAACTCGGTGGTGCCGGATAGAAAGAATCGGTGGGGCCGAGTTTGACTTTTGGTTTAGGTCATATGTGGATGTGGGAAGTAGTTGAGGGTTTTGGAGCATATCACTAAGCACTATGAAGCAAGAACCTCATCAAGCAACACCTCATCCCCTCTTGATAGTATTGACTTTTCCTATAGACTCAATGTGATCTTGGATCACTAAAATAGAAAATGTAGAGTCTTGATCTTGAAGCTTGAGCTAATCCTTTGTCCTTAGCATCTTGAAGGGGTTCCACATCCTTTAGTCCATACCACTTAATTTGTTGAACTTGTCTGAAACATACTAGGTAAAAGTATTAGTCCAACAAGAGATATGTTGTCATTAATTATCAAAATCACCCAGGGAGCACTTGTGCTCTCAGGTGCCCTCTCGGCACCCAGCCGTAAAATACTCGATGGCCTGCACCTCGTGCATGCCCTCACAAGAGTTGCGCAACTCGACCCAGAGCGTGAGATAGTCGCGAGTCGACTCGTTGGGGCCCTGGACACACAAGGAAAGCTGGCGAGGCTTGGGCGGTCGCTTGTACGTGCTGGTGAAGTTGCAGATGAATGCTTCAGTAAAATCAACCCAGCTATTGACGCTGCGGGGCTTTAGGCTGTTCAGCCATGTCCGGGCCGTGCCCTGGAGCATGAGCAGAACGTACTTCACGGCAACGTGCTTGTTGCCGTTGGAGATGCTGACGGCTGTGGAGTAGTCAACCAGCCAGTCCTCCGGCTTTACGGAGCTAGTGTACTTGGCCATATCTCTCGGAAGAGTGAACCCTTTGGGGAAGGGCTCATCTCGGATGCGGGGTTCAAAATAAGGCGGACCCAGCTCATCTTCTTCTTCTAGCGCCAGGGATCAATTGAGGCGGTCGATCCGATGGCGGGCATCGTTTTCTCTGATTCCTTCTCTGCGGCCAAGGCGGTCGCCCAGTGATGGGTGATCAACAGGCGGTGGGGAAATGCGCCTCTCCCTGCGGGGAGGAGGAGGCGGACAGTCATCTCGCCGCCGCACTGCCCTTGGGCGGCCGTCTTGGTCGCGCTCGATGGTGACGTGAGTCCGGCTGCGGCTGGCAGCCGACTCCTTGTCCCTTCTATCGCGAACGTCACCAGTCGGCGTCCGGGATGTCGCGCCTTGATCTCAGCGAGAAGGCAGGTCATCGTTTTGCCGGCCGGGCGCTTCGGTGCGGCACCCGGCATCTTGTTGCTCAGCAGCCGCGTCGAGGAGCTGCTGGACTCGCTCCGTCATGTGGCGACACTCGTCGCCCTCGAGCTTTTCTAGCTCGTCTGCTGCCGCCTGGGCAGCTCGTATGTTCTCTGCAGGCATGGCGTATATGGGGCGATCCGTCCCGAACATGCTGGTGATGGTCGCGCCACGCTGCCGGACCAAACCAATGCGGCTAGGCCCACCAGGAGCCGGCGTGCCGCCGATAGTACGGTCCATCTCCCGCTGGTAGGCCTCTGAAAGGCGTCTCATGCTGGCCAGCCGGTTGGCGCTCTTGACGAGCTGGACGCGGCGTGCTTCCAGTGTCTCAGCGTCGGCGTCTTCCGGGATAGGCGCAGCCAGATCTTGCATCGCTGCCTGCAACGGATCTTGGCCACCTCCGCCAGAGTGCTCGCCATGGTCGATGACGAGCACCTCCGTGACGGTGCTGCCGCCGCTGTCCGCGCGAGGAAGCGGCTCGTCGTAGACCACCACGTTGGAGGGGAACACGTCAAGCGATGTTGTGTCGGAGTCGACCAACATCGGGTCGGTGGAGCCAACCGACTCCAAGTTAGCAACAGGCTCGCTGGCGACGTGGAGCTGATCGAGGAGGCTCACAAGGCGGCTCTCGGGGCCATTGGTGCCCGCATTAGATGCGGGCTCATCGGAGAGGCGAATCTCACCAACAAGATCGGCGAGGCAGCTCGCCGCGCAGGCAACTTCCGCGCCGTGCAGCGCGTCGGGGCAGACGCCGTCTGGCGTGCCGGGCTGGCTGCGCTTGCCAGGAAGGAACAGGGTTCCCGTCCAGAACAGGTGTTCGGGAGACGGTGCACCTCGCCCCACGGTGGGCGCCAAATGTCGGGGGTTGGGTGCGACATATGCCAATGGATGGCTTATCATGGTGGGAGCGAGTAGAACATCACCGGTGCCTGGAAGCGGGATAAGGCGTAGACATGAACGCCGGCGTACTTTACCCAGGTTCAGGGCTCTCCTAGGAGATAACACCCCTAGTCCTGCTCTGCGGGGTCCCCGCATGATCACTAAAGCACTAGTGGGTACAATGGTGCTCCTTGAGCTGTATGCTAGAGATAGAAGAAGGCAAGGCTTGCTCTCCTCTTCCCCTAGGCGTGAGTCTAATTCTAACAGGTTCCAACCCTTTGCATGGGTGCCCTGGGGGGTTTATATAGGCCTACCTCCCAGGGGTACAATGGTAATCTGGCCGGGTGTGGGACCCGGCTGTCGGTCTCTCTGGTCGCCGGCTTCTCCGCCGACTGCTGGGGCCCACCGCCTGGTGGGCCCTGCCGGCTGGTCTGGTACGGAGCCGACAGGCCGCCTCCGCCGCTCACGGGTCTTGCCGGCCGCGGATTACTGTTGCCATGATGCTAATGGTGCTTGCTTGGTCAGGGGGACGTGGCTACAGTCCCGCCGCCTGGTGGGGATCACTGTACCCACCCCGCGTCTTATCTGGTTAATGGTGCGTGGGGCCCCGAGGAAGGAACGAGCCGACTGCCAGGAGCCGGCTTCCCTCGGGTCCGACTGGTGAGGCGCCCGCCGTCTCCCGGGCTCTCGCTGACCGGCAGGGCCCATCATCCTCGGGCCGTACCGACAAGCAGTTATGGGAACAGAGCTTCGCCTGTCAGGGATGATGTCAGGGGGGAGTAGCAACAGTGCTGCGCTGGGCAGAGATCTCCGCCTATACGAAGCACTGTGGCCACGCCCGTCCTTGGATACGGGGGGATGGGTAACACTGCAGCCACTCCCCGTCCTGTCTTCTTAATGGGGGCGCAGACTTTGAGGGCACCTCGGGCCGGCTGCCAGGAGCCGGCCTCTTTGGAGGCCGTTTGCTAGGAGTCGGCCTGTCTTGGAGCCACCTTCTTGAGTTCGGCCGCCTTCCGGGAGTCGGCCGCTTGGCCAGCTGAACGCCAGAAGGCGGCGCTCTATCTTGACTTCTGGAGGGGCACATCCGGCCCCGATGTCTTGTAAGGTTCTGGGGCTCGGGTTAGGCTACCCGTGGCCCATTACTCCGACACTAGGTCAGTGGTTTCCTCAAAACAAAAAAGGCATAAGATAGGATGTGCCCTCTCGCCATTACTATACATGGTGCTATGTTTTAGTAGTACCAGAGAAAATAAATGCTAAGATGAAGGAGAAAGAAACCATGAAAAGCACGGATGATCAGAGCATCTGGGACGCCATTTGGAAGGCGGGAGTCCCTTCAAATATGAATATTTTCGGCATGGCGAGTGGCCACCAATACCTTAGCAACAAAAATGACAAATGCAAATGCACACTAGCCACAACAAACATTTGTGATGTATGTGGCAATGCGGAGGAAAATGAGAACCACGCTGTGGTTGCCTGCACAAAAAGCAAAGCCCTTCACCATGCAATGAGAGAGCACTGGAGACTACCAAAGGAGAAGGATTTCTGGTACACGGGCGGGGACTGGCTTCAAGGTATCCTGAATGCGAGTAGTGATGATGTGAGGGATAAAATACTCCTATTGCTATGGCGGGCTTGGTATCTCCGGGACGACATGGTGCATGGAAGGGGCAAGGAGACCATTTCGGCTTCTGTAGTGTTCTTGCTCCGGTATGAACAAGAGGTGTCCAAAGCGAAGGACAAGCCAGACTTAGCTATGCACACATGCATGTGGCCTAAACCTCTTCAGAAATCAGCAAGGAAAACAACCAGAATTAAGAATCAACAAATGGAGTCCAGCAGGAATGGAAAATCTTAACACCGATGCAGCTTTTGAGCCAAACTCTGGATTAGGCTCTGGGGGAGCCATTGCTAGGAATAACCTGGGTCAGGTCTACCTTTCGATGGGGTGTAGTTTGAACCAATGTGCATCAGTAGAGGAAGCGGAGGGACTGGCGATGCTGCAGGGTTTGCGAGAAATGGCCAAATATTACAATGGGCCAATACAGGTGGAGGTGGACTGTTTGTTTCTGTCCAATGCTCTGAAATCGGATGCTACAAACAAATCAAGCTCGTTTCCCATTGTTGCAGATATTAAAACAACGTTGGCGAGGACGCGGCTTCTACACAGGTGTCGCAGGAGGCGACGACAGTGGAGGCGCCTTCTATGGGAACGTTTTCGGAACCGGGGCCGATGGTGGGCTCTCCGGTGCTACCTTCCACACCTCACACTAGACGGGGGATGGACTTCTCTATCCCAAAGATGGTGGCCTTTGGGGGTGTCCCAAACCCGGCGTCGGGAGGGAGGCGTTCCAGCCGGCGTATTCAGGAGCAGCCGGATGCGGATGAGTTTCATCTTGGTCGCGCCATGCGGATGGCCAAGATCCGCGACACGGAGGCTTCTACAGGTTTGTCTTTAAATACCGATATTTCCGTCTTACATTTTTCTGAAGATGATATCTTGCATAGAGCGGATAAATTGGGAATTTCTCTAGGTGCCAACAACCGCGAAGTAGTTACTTCTATCAATGAGCTTCTTGACTTAGAAACTGATAGAGCTATGGCTATGCTTACAAATTTAGCGGCGGTCAAACCAATGCAAGAAAGTGAGATAAATGAGTTGGGTATGTGTGAGTTGGAGGGTTTATGCGAAGATCTAGTTCCTACAAACCTTCTACATGAGGAGACAATGGAAGAGGAGGGGCATGCGGCCTCTCTGTCTTCACCTGTAGGTCTTGCCAAGGACACTAGTCATGCGGACTGTTTGATCCTCCCTCAGGCACCAACGCGTAAACGGCAAAAAAAGGTGTATGACCTTTCAGCGGCGCGTCGAAGTGCTAGGATTAAGTTTAAGAAGAAATTTCACGAACGATTCATGAGAGGCATTTTTTGAAATAGCAGAGGTCTAAGGGACTTGGCTAAGCGTAGGTTTTTGGCGGATGCATCTCGTGTTGGAAATATGCCCTAGAGGCAATAATAAATAGTTATTATTATATTTCCTTGTTCATGATAAATCGTTTATTATCCATGCTAGAATTGTATTGATAGGAAACTCAGATACATGTGTGGATACATAGACAACACCATGTCCCTAGTAAGCCTCTAGTTGACTAGCTCGTTGATCAATAGATGGTTACGGTTTCCTGACCATGGACATTGGATGTCGTTGATAACGGGATCACATCATTAGGAGAATGATGTGATGGACAAGACCCAATCCTAAGCTTAGCTCAAAGATCGTGTAGTTCGTATGCTAAAGCTTTTCTAATGTCAAGTATCATTTCCTTAGACCATGAGATTGTGCAACTCCCGGATACCGTAGGAGTGCTTTGGGTGTGCCAAACGTCACAACGTAACTGGGTGGCTATAAAGGTACACTACAGGTATCTCCAAAAGTGTCTGTTGGGTTGGCACGAATCGAGACTGGGATTTGTCACTCCGTGTAAACGGAGAGGTATCTCTGGGCCCACTCGGTAGGACATCATCATAATGTGCACAATGTGATCAAGGAGTTGATCACGGGATGATGTGTTACGGAACGAGTAAAGAGACTTGTCGGTAACGAGATTGAACAAGGTATCGGGATACTGATGATCGAATCTCGGACAAGTAACATACCGATAGACAAAGGGAATTGTATGCGGGATTGATTAAGTCCTTGACATCGTGGTTCATCCGATGAGATCATCGTGGAACATGTGGGAGCCAACATGGGTATCCAGATCCCGTTGTTGGTTATTGACCGGAGAGTCATCTCGGTCATGTCTGCATGTCTCCCGAACCCGTAGGGTCTACACACTTAAGGTTCGGTGACGCTAGGGTTATAGAGATATTAGTATGCGGTAACCCGAAAGTTTTTCAGAGTCCCGGATGAGATCCCGGACGTCACGAGGAGTTCCGGAATGGTCCGGAGGTAAAGAATTATATATAGGAAGTGCTATTTCGGCCATCGGGACAAGTTTCGGGGTCATCGGTATTGTACCGGGACCACCGGAAGGGTCCCGGGGGTCCACCGGGTGGGTCCACCTGCCCCGGGGGGCCACATGGGCTGTAGGTGGTGCGCCTTGGCCTATATGGGCCAAGGGCACCAGCCCCAAGAGGCCCATGCGCCAAGAATCAAGGGAGAGGAAGAGTCCTAAAGGGGGAAGGCACCTCCGAGGTGCCTTGGGGAGGAGGGACTCCTCCCTGGCCGCACCCTTCCTTGGAGGAAGGGCCAAGGCTGCGCCTCCCCCCTCTCCCTTGGCCCTATATATAGTGGGGGGAAGGGAGGGCAACCATACCTAAGCCCTGGCGCCTCCCTCTCCCTCCTATGACACATCTCCCTCCTCCCGCAGCGCTTGGCGAAGCCCTGTTGGAATCCCGCTACTTCCACCACCACGCCGTCGTGCTGCTGGATCTCCATCAACCTCTCCTTCCCCCTTGCTGGATCAAGAAGTAGGAGACGTCGCTGCTCCGTACGTGTGTTGAACGCGGAGGTGCCGTCCGTTCGGCGCTAGGATCATCGGTGATTTGGATCACGACGAGTACGACTCCATCAATCCCGTTCTCTTGAACGCTTCCGCGCGCGATCTACAAGGGTATGTAGATCCACTCCTCCCTCGTTGCTAGATGACTCCATAGATTGATCTTGGTGACACGTAGGAAAATTTTGAATTATTGCTATGTTCCCCAACAGTGGCATCATGAGCTAGGTCTATTGCGTAGATTCTATGCACGAGTAAAACACAAAGTAGTTGTGGGCGTTGATTTTGTTCAATATGCTTACCGTTACTAGTCCAATCTTGATTCGGCGGCATTGTGGGATGAAGCGGCCCGGACCGACTTTACACGTACTCTTACGTGAGACTGGTTCCACCGACTGACATGCACTAGTTGCATAAGGTGGCTAGCGGGTGTCTGTCTCTCCCACTTTAGTCGGATCGGATTCGATGAAAAGGGTCCTTATGAAGGGTAAATAGCAATTGGCATATCACGTTGTGGTTTTTGCGTAGGTAAGAAACGTTCTTGCTAGAAACCCATAGCAGCCACGTAAAACATGCAAACAACAATTAGAGGACGTCTAACTTGTTTTTGCAGGGTATGCTATGTGATGTGATATGGCCAAAAGGATGTGATGAATGATATATGTGATGTATGAGATTGATCATGTTCTTGTAATAGGAATCACGACTTGCATGTCGATGAGTATGACAACCGGCAGGAGCCATAGGAGTTGTCTTAATTTATTTATGACCTGCGTGTCAACATAAACGTCATGTAATTACTTTACTTTATTGCTAACCGTTAGCTGTAGTAGTAGAAGTAATAGTTGGCGAGACAACTTCAAGAAGACACGATGATGGAGATCATGATGATAGAGATCATGGTGTCATGCCGGTGACAAGATGATCATGGAGCCCCAAGATGGAGATCAAAGGAGCTATGTGATATTGGCCATATCATGTCACTATTATTTGATTGCATGTGATGTTTATCATGTTTTTACATCTTATTTGCTTAGAACGACGGTAGTAAATAAGATGATCCCTCATTAAAATTTCAAGAAAGTGTTCCCCCTAACTGTGCACCGTTGCGACAGTTCGTTGTTTCGAAGCACCACGTGATGATCGGGTGTGATAGATTCTAACGTTCACATACAACGGGTGTAAGACAGATTTACACACGCGAAACAGTTAGGTTGACTTGACGAGCCTAGCATGTGTACAGACATGGCCTCGGAACACAGAAGACCGAAAGGTCGAGCATGAGTCATATAGAAGATACGATCAACATGAAGATGTTCACCGACGTTGACTGGTCCGTCTCACGTGATGATCGGACACGGCCTAGTTGACTCGGATCATGTAATCACTTAGATGACTTGAGGGATGTCTATCTGAGTGGGAGTTCATAAGATGAACTTAATTATCCTGAACATAGTCAAAAGGTCTTCGCAAATTATGTCGTGGCTCACGTTTCTGTTCTACTGTTTAGATATGTTCCTAGAGAAAATTTAGTTGAAAGTTGATAGTAGCAATTATGCGGACTAGGTCTGTAAACTAAGGATTGTCCTCATTGCTTCATAGAAGGCTTATGTCCTTAATGCACCGCTCAGTGTGCTGAACCTCGAACGTCGTCTGTGGATGTTGCGAACATCTGACATACACGTTTTGATGACTACATGATAATTCAGTGCGTAATGCTAAATGGTTTAGAATTGAGGCACCAAAGACGTTTTTGAAACATCGCAGAACATATGAGATGTTCCAAGGACTGAAATTGGGATTCCAGGCTCGTGCCCACGTCAAGAGGTATAAGACCTCCGACGATTTTCTTAGCCTGCAAACTAAGGGAGAAAAGCTCAATTGTTGAGCTTGTGCTCAGATTGTCTGAGTACAACAATCGCTTGAATCGAGTGGGAGTTGATCTTCCAGATGAGATAGTGATGTTTCTCTGAAGTCATTACCACCAAGCTGCTTGAGCTTCGTGATGAACTATAATATATCAGGGACATATATGATGATCCTTGAGATATTCGCGATGTTTGACACCACAAAAGTAGAGATCAAGAAGGAGCATCAATTGTTGATGGTTGGTGAAACCACTAGTTTCAAGAAGGGCAAGGGCAAAAAGGGATGCTTCATGAAACGGCAAATCAGATGCTGCTCTAGTGAAGAAACCCAAGGTTGAACCCAAACCCGAGACTAAGTGCTTCTGTAATAAGGGGAACAGCCACTGGAGCAGAATTACCCTAGATACTTGGTAGATGAGAAGGCTGGCAAGGTCGATAGAAGTATATTGGATATACATTGTGTTGATGTGTACTTTACTAGTACTCCTAGTAGCACCAGGGTATTAGATATCGGTTCAGTTGCTAAGTGTTAGTAACTCGAAATAAAAGCTACGGAATAAACGGAGACTAGCTAAAGGTGAGCTGACGATATGTGTTGGAAGTGTTTCCAATGTTGATATGATCAAGCATCGCACGCTCCCTCTACCATCGAGATTGGTGTTTGCGTTGAGCATAGACATGATTGGATTATGTCTATCGCAATACGGTTATTCATTTAAAGAGAATAATGGTTACTCTGTTTATTTGAATAATACCTTCAAATGGTCTTACACCTGAAATGAATGGTTTATTGAATCTCGATCGTAGTGATACACATGTTCATGCCAAAAGATAGTAATGATAATACCACCTACTTGTGGCACTGCCACTTAAGTCATATCGGTATAAAACGCATGAAGAAGCTCCATGTTGATGGATCTTTGGACTCACTCATTTTGGAAAGGATTGAGACATGCGAACCATGTTTGTTGGTAGATATGCATGAAGAAACTCTATACAGATGGATCATTTGGACTCACTTGATTTTGAATCACTTGAGACATGCAAATCATACCACATGGGCAAGATGACTGAAAGCCTCGTTTTCAGTAAAATGGAACTAGAAAGCAACTTGTTGGAAGTAATACATTTTGATGTGTGCAATCCAATGAGTGCTGAGGCATGTAGTGGATATCGTTATGTTCTTACTTCACAGATGATTTGAGTAGATGTTGAGTATATTTACTTGATGAATCACGAGTCTGAATTATTGAAAGGTTCAAGTGATTTCAGGGTGAAGTTGAAAGATCGTCGTGACAAGAGGATAAAAGATCTATGATATGATCATAGAGATGAATATCTGAATTACGAGTTTGGCACAGAATTAAGACATTGTGGAAATTGTTTCACAACTAATACAGCCTGGAACACTGTAGTGTGATGTCCGAACATCATAACTGCACCCTATTGGATATGATGCATACCATGATGTCTCTTATCGAATTACCACGATAGTTTATGGGTTAGGCATTAGAGACAACCACATTCACTTTAAATAGGGCACCATGTAATTCCGATGAGATGACACCGTATGAACTATGGTTTAGAGAAACCTAAGCTGTCATTTCTTAAAGGTTTGGGGCTGCGACGCTTATGCGAAAAAGTTTCAGGCTGATAAGCTCGAACCCAAAGCGGATAAATGCATCTTCATAGGATACCCAAAACAGTTGGGTATACCTCCTGTCTCAGATCCGAAAACAATAAGGGATTGTTTCTAGAATCGGGTCCTTTCTCGAGGAAAAGTTTCTCTCGAAAGAATTGAGTGGGAGGATGGTGGAGACTTGATGAGGTTATTGAACCGTCTCTTCAACTAGTGTGTGGCAGGGCATAGGAAGTTGTTCCTGTGGCACCTACACCAATTGAAGTGGAAGCTTATGATAGTGATCATGAGACTTCAGATCAAGTCACTACCAAACCTCGTGGGATGACAAGGATGCGTACTACTTCAGACTGGTACGTAATCCTGTCTTGGAAGTCATGTTGCTAGACAACAATGAACCTACGAGCCATGGAGAAGCGATGGTGGGCCCGGATTCCGATAAATGGCTCGAGGCCATAAAATCCGAGAGAGGATCCATGTATGAAAACAAAGTGTAGACTTTGGTAGAACGGCTCGATGGTCGTAATGCTATTGAGTACATATGGATTTTAAAAGGAAGACGGACAATGATGGTAAATGTCACCATTAAGAAAGCTCGACTTGTCGTTAAGATGTTTTCTGACAAGTTCAAGGAGTTGACTACGATGAGACTTTCTCACTCGTAGCGATGCTAAGAGTCTGTTGGAATTATATTAGCGATTACTGCATTATTTATGAAATCTTGTAGATAGGATGTCAAAACATTGTTTCCTCGATGATTTTCTTGAGGAAAGGTTGTATGTGATACAACCGGAAGGTTTTTTGTCAATCCTGAAAGATGCTAATAAGTATACAAAGCTCCAACAATCCTTCTGAGGACTGGAGTAAGCATCTCGGAGTTGGAATGTATGCTTTGATGAGATGATCAAAGATTTTGGGTGTATACAAAGTTTATGAGAAACTTGTATTTCCAAAGAAGTGAGTGGGAGCACTATAGAATTTCTGATAAATATATGTTGTTGACATATTGTTGATCAGAAATGACGTAGAATTTCTGGAAAGCATATAGGGTTATTTGGAAAGTGTTTTTCAATGGAAAGCCTGGATCAAGCTACTTGAACATTGAGCATCAAGATCTATAAAGATAGATCAAAATGCTTAATGGTACTTTCAAATGAGCACATACCTTGACATGATCTTGAAGGTGTTCAAGATGGACCAGTCAAAGAAGGAGTTCTTGCTTGAGTTGTAAGGTATGAAGTTAAGACTTAAAGCTCGACCACGGTAGAATAGAGAGAAAGGACGAAGGTCGTCCCCTATGCTTTTGTCATAGGCTCTATACGGTATGCCATGCTGAGTACCGCACCTGATGTGTGCCTTGCCACATATCTGGCAAGAGGGTACAAAGGTAATCTAGGAGTAGATCACCAGATAGCGGTCTAAATTATCCTTAGAGGAATAAGGATATGTTTCTCGGTTATGGAGGTGATAAAGAGTTCGACGTAAAGAGTTATGTCGATGCAAGCTTAACACCTATCCGGATAGCTCTGAGTAGAGATACCGGATACATATAATGGAGCAAAAAAATTAGAATAGCTCCAAGTAGAACAGTTATTTGAAATGGCTCCAAATGTAGCGTAGTAGTTGCATCTACAAGATGACATAGAGATTTGCGAAGTACATACGGATCTGAAAGATTCAGACCCGTTGACTATAACATCTCTCACAAGCATAACATGTTCAAACCCAGAACTCATCGAGTGTTAATCACATGGTAATGTGAACTAGATTATTGACTCTAGTAAACTCTTTGGGTGTTAGTCACATGGGGATGTGACCTTGAGTGTTAATCACATAGCGATGTGAACTGGATTATTGACTCTAGTGCAAGTGGGAGACTGTTGGAAATATGCCCTAGAGGCAATAATAAATAGTTATTATTATATTTCCTTGTTCATGATAAATCGTTTATTATCCATGCTAGAATTGTATTGATAGGAAACTCGGATACATGTGTGGATACATAGACAACACCATGTCCCTAGTAAGCCTCTAGTTGACTAGCTCGTTGATCAATAGATGGTTACGGTTTCCTGACCATGGACATTGGATGTCGTTGATAACGGGATCACATCATTAGGAGAATGATGTGATGGACAAGACCCAATCCTAAGCTTAGCTCAAAGATCGTGTAGTTCGTATGCTAAAGCTTTTCTAATGTCAAGTATCATTTCCTTAGACCATGAGATTGTGCAACTCCCGGATACCGTAGGAGTGCTTTGGGTGTGCCAAACGTCACAACGTAACTGGGTGGCTATAAAGGTACACTACAGGTATCTCCGAAAGTGTCTGTTGGGTTGGCACGAATCGAGACTGGGATTTGTCACTCCGTGTAAACGGAGAGGTATCTCTGGGCCCACTCGGTAGGACATCATCATAATGTGCACAATGTGATCAAGGAGTTGATCACGGGATGATGTGTTACGGAACGAGTAAAGAGACTTGCCGGTAACGAGATTGAACAAGGTATCGGGATACTGATGATCGAATCTCGGGCAAGTAACATACCGATAGACAAAGGGAATTGTATGCGGGATTGATTAAGTCCTTGACATCGTGGTTCATCCGATGAGATCATCGTGGAACATGTGGGAGCCAACATGGGTATCCATATCCCGCTGTTGGTTATTGACCGGAGAGTCATCTCGGTCATGTCTGAATGTCTCCCGAACCCGTAGGGTCTACACACTTAAGGTTCGGTGACGCTAGGGTTATAGAGATATTAGTATGCGGTAACCTGAAAGTTGTTCGGAGTCCCAGATGAGATCCCGGACGTCACGAGGAGTTCCGGAATGGTCCGGAGGTAAAGAATTATATATAGGAAGTGCAGTTTCGGCCATCGGGACAAGTTTCGGGGTCATCGGTATTGTACCGGGACCACCGGAAGGGTCCCGGGGGTCCACCGGGTGGGGCCACCTGCCCCGGGGGGCCACATGGGCTGTAGGGGGTGCGCCTTGGCCTATATGGGCCAAGGGCACCAGCCCCAAGAGGCCCATGCGCCAAGAATCAAGGGAGAGGAAGAGTCCTAAGGGGGGAAGGCACCTCCGAGGTGCCTTGGGGAGGAGGGACTCCTCCCTGGCCGCACCCTTCCTTGGAGGAAGGGCCAAGGCTGCGCCTCCCCCCTCTCCCTTGGCCCTATATATAGTGGGGGGAAGGGAGGGCAACCATACCTAAGCCCTGGCGCCTCCCTCTCCCTCCCATGACACATCTCCCTCCTCCCGCAGCGCTTGGCGAAGCCCTGTTGGAATCCCGCTACTTCCACCACCACGCCGTCGTGCTGCTGGATCTCCATCAACCTCTCCTTCCCCCTTGCTGGATCAAGAAGTAGGAGACGTCGCTGCTCCGTACGTGTGTTGAACGCGGAGGTGTCGTCCGTTCAGCGCTAGGATCATCGGTGATTTGGATCACGACGAGTACGACTCCATCAACCCCGTTCTCTTGAACGCTTCCGCGCGCGATCTACAAGGGTATGTAGATCCACTCCTCCCTCGTTTCTAGATGACTCCATAGATTGATCTTGGTGACACATAGGAAAATTTTGAATTATTGCTACGTTCCCCAACATCTCGGGATTACAAACTTGATTTTATTGCGTTGCTAGAGACTGGTAGGGCGAATTTTGCTTCGCAGTTTCTTGGAACGATCTCAGGTGGTCTTGATTTTGATTGGCACTGTTTGCCACCTCGGGGAAGATCTGGCGGGATCCTCCTAGGTGTCAACTGCGAGTCTCTGGAGGTGCTTGATCTATTCTGGGGGAATTTGCAGTTAAGTTCCATGTGCGGTCGAAAGCTGACGGGTTCAGGTGGGCTTTAGTGGCGGTGTATGGGGCGGCACAGCCTGAGCTAAAGTCGGACTTCCTCGCAGATTTAGTTAGGATTTGTGGGGATGATACCTTACCTATTCTCGTTGGTGGTGACTTTAACATTATTAGAAGGCGAGAAGAGAAAAATAATGACAATTTTGATGGCAGATGGTCATTCATGTTTAATGCGATTATTGAAAGCCTGGACCTGCGAGAGATTGATCTCACAGGCAGGCAATTTACTTGGGAAAATAATCTTCCAAATCCGACGTATGAAAAACTTGATAGAGTTCTTACAAGTATAGAATGGGAACAAAAATTCCCTCATGTGACGGTGCAAGTGTTACAAAGGGGAATATCTGATCATACACCCCTTCTTGTAGACTCTGGTGAGGCAGCTCACCATGGCAACAAGAATGTTTTCTCTTTCGAAACTGCGTGGTTTGAGAGAGAAGATTTCCTTGAGTTGATAGCAAGGGAATGGGCGGCGGAACAAAGGGGAGAGTCCAACATTGATCGGTGGTAGAATAAGATTAGACATCTTAGACAGTTCTTGCGAGGATGGGCTAAGAACAATAGCAGTGTCTATAGAAAGGAGAAGGAAAGATTGTTAAAGATCATCAATGACCTAGACATAAAAGCTGAAAGCACTGCGCTGGTTATGGATGAGCGAGTGTCTAAAAGAGAAGCTGAGGTTATGCTGGCAAAGCTTCTTAGAGAGGAGGAATTGAAATGGGCACGTAGAGCGAAAGTGCGCCAGGTGGTTCAAGGAGGTAATAACACTCAATTTTTCCATATGATTGCCAATGGGAAACATAGGAAGAAGAGAATCATTCAACTTGAACAAGATGAGGGTACGATTGTTGGTCATGAAAATCTTAAAATGTATATTACCAACTTTGGGGCCCCAGCTGAGAATTATGTCGCCCTCGATGAGAGCATGGTGGACAACATTCCTCAACTGAGAGATGAAGAAAACGAAGCGCTAACTGCACCTTTCTCTGAGAAGGAGGTGTTTGACGCAATATCCCAAATGAAAAATAATAAGGCACCTGGTCCGGATGGATTCCCAGCTGAGTTCTACAAGAAATGTTGGGGTATTATTAAAGGCGACTTGATGCCCATGTTCAATGATCTGTTTAATGGCCACCTTCAACTTTTTAAGCTTAACTTTGGGACTATCACGTTGTTACCAAAGAAGGCGGAAGTGATTCGCATTAAGCAATTCAGGCCGATATGTTTGCTCAATGTAAGCTTCAAAATTTTCACAAAGGTTGGCACAAACCGTCTGACGCAGATTGCTCATTCGGTGGTACAACCAACACAGACTGCCTTCATGCCAGGTCGACACATCCTCGAGGGAGTGGTCGTTCTTCATGAGACATTACACGAAATTCACTCGAAGAAGCTCGATGGAGTGGTCTTCAAAGTGGATTTTGAAAAGGCATACGATAAAGTGAAGTGGTCATTCTTACAGCAGGCCTTACGTATGAAAGGATTCGATGAGGCTTGGAGGAAGCAGGTCGAATCATTTGTACAAGGGAGTAGTGTCGGCATCAAAGTAAATGACGATATTGGTCAGTACTTCCAGACGTTAAAAGGACTGAGACAGGGAGACCCGATGTCTCCGATTCTCTTTAATGTCGTGGTTGACATGTTGGCCGTTCTTGTTAATAGAGCAAAACAGGACGGCCAAGTAGGTGGTCTTATCCCACATCTGGTTGAGGGTGGGCTGTCCATTCTTCAATATGCCGATGATACCATCATTTTCATGGAACATGACCTTGTTAAGGCCAGAAACATGAAGTTATTGCTTTGCCTGTTCGAACAACTATCAGGGTCGAAAATGAATTTTAATAAAAGTGAGCTGTTTTGCTTTGGACGCGCCAGAGAAGAACAAGCAACTTACAAGCAGTTATTTGGATGTAAAATAGGCACACTACCCTTCACGTACCTAGGGATTCCGATTCATCACCGTAAGCTCACTAATAAAGAATGGAAATGTATCGAGGATCGGTTTGAAAAGAGGCTGGGTTGCTGGAAGGGCAAACTCTTGTCTTATGGAGGAAGATTGGTGCTTATTAATTCTGTACTTACAAGTATGCCCATGTTTCTCCTTTCTTTCTTTGAAGTCCCGGTTGGGGTACGGAAAAGATTGGACTTTTATCGATCTAGATTTTTCTGGCAAATTGACAAGAACAAAAATAAGTATCGTTTGGCAAAGTGGGATGTAAGTTGTAGACCAAAGGACCAGGGAGGCTTGGGAATTGAAAACTTGGAGGTGAAAAATAGGTGCTTACTCAGCAAATGGCTATACCGGTTATCCATAGAAAGAGATGGAGTTTGGGCTCAACTATTGCGTAACAAATATCTCTATGCCAAAACATTAGCCCAGGTTACGGCAAAAGCGACTGACTCACCATTCTGGAAAGGGATTATGAGGACGAAAGTGGCTTTCTTCAACAGGATTAAATTTATCGTCAGGAATGGACGGGATACTCGATTTTGGGAGGATACTTGGTTAGGAGATTTGCCACTGGCCTTACAGTATCCATCCCTATACAACATTGCGCAACGGAGAGAGGTTTCCGTTGCTACAGTGTTGGGTACTATTCCGCTCAACATACAGTTTAGACGGTCTGTTATTGGTGACCGTTGGACTAGGTGGATACATCTTGTGCGTAGGTTAATGGAGGTTAACCTTTCGGATGTACCAGACACTATGCAATGGAAGCTTTCCAGCTCAGGTGTCTTCTCGGTTAAATCCATGTACAAGGATTTGATTAATATCGGGACTATCCCGAGGACGGTTCATATTTGGAAAGTTAAGGTGCCCTTGAAGATAAAAGTTTTTATGTGGTTTGTGCATAAGGGTGTCATTCTTACTAAAGATAACTTAGTTAAGCGTAAGTGGGAAGGAAGTAAAAGATGTTGCTTTTGTGATCAGGATGAAACAATAGAACATCTATTTATCAATTGTCCACTTGCTAAACTGCTTTGGAGAACTATTCATGCTACATTTAACATAACTCCATCTCTCACGATATCACATTTGTTTGATAACTGGTTGGCTGGAGTGGAGCCAAAGTCCGCCGCACATATCCGAGTGGGAGCATGTGCATTACCTTGGTCTTTATAGAATTGTCGCAATGACGTTGCCTTTAACAGACAAACTATTACCAACTTTTGCAGGTCATCTTCAGAGTGTCTACTTGGATCCGTACGTGGTCATTACTCAGTCGTGCGGACCACAGGGAGCATATGGATATTGGGTGCAGCCGATGGGAGATGGTTGCACGGGATACTTACAACCGGTTTGGATGGCGGTCCAATAATAGGATATACGTTTAGTCTCCTAGTCTTTCTGGCGTCGGTTGTGATTTTTATTTTTGGCCGCTTGTGGCTTTTCTTTGCTTAGCATGACCTTTGTTTATTTTGAGACCTCTGTTTCGAACCTTTGAGATATTTTTTTAATAAATGGCTGTGTGCATTAAGAGATGCAGAGGCCGGGGGTATTCTTCCTTTTCGAAAAAAAAAGGCTTCAGTGAGTACAAGATAGGTTGAGTCAGGAGGGATCAGAACAAAATAGCCCACAGCTTAGCGAGCCGAGCAAAGAGCTCTAGGGATTTCGTTCAAGTGGGTTCAGTGCCTGATGATGTGTTAGATAGCCTGGCTGATGATTGTAATGGTTTGGTCTAACCCTTTTGGGTAATGCTAAAAGAAAAAAGAAACCATGAAAAGAGTACTGTATTTATCTTCGCATAATTAAAACTCATTATATATTTAGGGATATCTAGTCTAGTTATTATAGATAAGATTGGCATAAGATAAGATAGCCTTATCAACAATTGTACGCGCCCTTAATTTCTCGGTCGCTCTCACACGCAGGTACCGTACGGCGCGCGTTGTCCAGCTCCGGCGCGACGGTCCGTCGAACACGGAACGTCGGTTTTAACGCGGTCGATCGAGGAGCTGCACCTGCATGCATGCATGCACGCGGTTGGCGGGACAACGTGTGGTGTGGGGCCCACACGTCAGCGCCGGATACCCGTCGCGCGGAACGATTCTCTTCCGCAACAGAATCCCCCGATACTGGATGGCAGGTCGTTATAACTTTTTTTCTTTTGAGAACGGCAGGTTGTTATTACTGGGGGAACGGGATCCCATATATATGCGCTCTCCCGCCGCGTGTGGTGGCTGGCTAGCTTCATTCCCTCGGGAATATACGGCGGCACTTGACTAGTATCTATCCATCCATCTCCTCTGACATACCTCGAGAGATCCCGTTCGCCGGAGCGGAGAGATCCGATCGGATCGGATCGGGTCGCGTCGCCATGGCCATGAACACGAGCAAGGCGGCGACGTCGGACAAGGGGCTGCAGGACATCGACGACTGGCTGCCCATCACCTCCTCCCGGAACGCCAAGTGGTGGTACTCGGCCTTCCACAATGTCACCGCCATGGTCGGCGCCGGCGTCCTCAGCCTGCCCTACGCCATGTCCGAGCTCGGATGGTACGCGCCCGCTCAGTCTCTCTTCTGCCATCTCTCGCTCCTGCTTGCTTACCATCAGATTGGATTTCGCCGCCTCCTCGATCGTACGTTCACTCGTTTAGATTAGATTGGATTCCTTTTCTAGATTAGCCTACCCCAGCCCGTGCATGGGTCGGCCGGCGTTCATGATCCGATTTATTTTGCCATGTCAAGATCCAACAGACTAGGCGGTGACCTGAGGTTTATAGTGAGGTTTTCAGATTGGAAACCATTTTGGCATCGCAATTACCACCACACATTATTTTCGAATCTGGGATAATATATCGGGAATTGAGATAAATTATGTGTCCGCGAATGCTGTTCTTTTTTTTGTACTACGTGTGCATGCATTCATATACTGTTTTTATGATTCCTTTTCACAGGGGTCCTGGCGTGGCGGCGATGATCCTGTCGTGGGCGATCACCCTGTACACGCTGTGGCAGATGGTGGAGATGCACGAGTGCGTGCCCGGCAAGCGCTTCGACCGGTACCACGAGCTGGGCCAGCACGCCTTCGGCCAGAAGCTGGGCCTCTGGATCGTCGTCCCGCAGCAGCTCGTCGTCGAGGTCGGCGTCTGCATCGTCTACATGGTCACCGGCGGCAAGTCGCTCAAGAAGGTGCACGACCTGCTCCGCCCGGAGCACAGCCACCCCATCCGCACCAGCTACTTCATCTGCATCTTCGGCTCCGCCCACTTCCTTCTCTCCCAGCTCCCCAACTTCAACTCCATCACCGGCGTCTCCCTCGCCGCCGCCGTCATGTCGCTCAGCTACTCCACCATCGCCTGGGCGGCCTCGCTGCACCACGCCGGCAAGGCCGGGCCCGGCCACGTGGTCGACTACAGCATGACGGCGTCCACCACCCCCGGGAGGACCTTCAACTTCCTGAGCGCGCTCGGGGACGTGGCGTTCGCCTACGCCGGCCACAACGTGGTGCTGGAGATCCAGGCCACCATCCCCTCCACGCCCGAGAAGCCGTCCAAGAAGCCCATGTGGCGGGGCGTCGTCCTGGCCTACATCGTCGTCGCCATCTGCTACCTCCCCGTCGCCTTCCTTGGCTACTACGTCTTTGGCAACGCCGTCGATGACAACATCCTCATCACCCTCGAGAGGCCCCGCTGGCTCATCGCCGCCGCCAACATGTTCGTCGTCATCCACGTCATCGGCAGCTACCAGGTTACCTCCTCGTCATCTAACGTCGGCTCTCTTTTGCCACTAGAAAATATACTAACCGCGCTTTGTGCATGGCACGCGTGGAGTGGCAGATCTATGCGATGCCGGTCTTCGACATGCTCGAGACCTTCCTGGTGAAGAAGCTGAGGTTCAAGCCCGGGTGGCCTCTTCGTCTCATCGCACGCTCGCTCTACGTTGGTACGTCAAGCATCTATACCCACATATCTTTTTGTTACACAAACTTTAAAGGAATGTACTTACTGAAGATTTACTCTGGTGATATGATCTGTTCGTTCAGCATTCACCATGATCGTTGGCATCGCCATCCCCTTTTTCGGTGGGCTACTAGGGTTCTTTGGTGGTTTTGCATTTGCCCCAACAACCTACTTCGTAAGATTCAACCTAAACTTTTCTCTCTACTTCTTTTAATTAGTTTAGGGAACTATATACTACTTTTACTAGTTAGTTTCATCTATAGAAGTAAATCACATGATGAACCAGTTTGTTTCCTTAATTAATAACTGGATGGACTATAACTTCTTTGTATATATACAGCTTCCCTGCATTATGTGGCTGGCAATCAAGAAGCCAGTGAGGTTCAGCATGTCGTGGTGCATCAACTGGGTAAGTTTTCTCTAGTCTTTTCTTCTTTGCATAATCTGCCGATGAATTCTCTAGATGATATCATCACAATCATAGAAACTCATAACTTGCTCAAAATCATCGGTGTCAGATCTGCATAATCATCGGCATGCTTCTGTCCGTTTTGGCGCCCATCGGAGGCCTCCGTTCCATCATCATCAACTACAAGACGTACCAATTCTTCTCATGATCTGCTGGAAACGTGCATGCAGCAGTCCAGCTAGCTACTTAGATGCAGCGTATTATATGCATAGTGTGTGTTACCTTGTCATGTTTAAATTAGGCCAAAGAAATATTCGTGTGTTTGTGGATGTTGCTCGATCAGTTTGTGATAATTAAAGAGGATCAATGCCTAAATGGAGGTTCTCTCTTTAGATATTTGTGGGAATGTCAGTTTGGTAACCTACGGTCGGTCTTTTCAGCCGCCCGGGCTGCATGTTGATGCCCCAAGGTTTTTTGTCTAGATAAAGAAACAGAAACACAAAAATGTGTAAACTGAAGGTGTCGATGGTGTAATTTCAGTTATACAGAACGAAATAACGCAAAATACAGTAGAAGTGTAAGTGATTAACAAAGATGGAAGAATGGATGGATGAAAAGATGCCACAAATAAAATACATATATAAGGTTCAAAGATGAAAACCACACAGTTTTTAGATAAAAATACCTTGATGATGTTAAGCATTTCTAAAATCCTAAAACGATTACAATGTTGGTTCAAAACCGAGAACTCCACCTTGTTCAGCCATTCATGAGTTGCAACAATAAGGTGTCTTTTAGCGGGATTTTCTTATCCAATATATCCAAAAAATGGATCAGATTCTATCTAGAGATAATGGAACAAAAACAACGAAAAATGCTCATGGTGCAACATACAATAAAAAGACTAAAACAAGGATGCCACGACGGGGGTGGGGTGGCAATATAGGGTGGAGAGCACCGGCCGATGCACAGAGTGGGTGTGGGGAGGTCGACGGATTCAGGGTCAAAGGGGAAGGAGATGCAGCAAGGGAACCCTGTTAACAGTGCCGACAGCCAATCACAGAGGGACTCCGACGGTGACGGAGAGGACCAGTGCATGAACTGTGTGGCGGAGTGGAAGCAACAGAAAAGGCTCGATTTATAAATTCCTTGGATTTGAGTACATTGCTTGCAAGGGTTGTTCTTCACATAACTTTTCCCTAATTTATGTGCTTGAACCTAACACTGCCGAAAGTGTTGTTCTAATCACTCATGTAATTTTTTTGATTTTTTTGTGTGAAACTTTGACAAGCATTTTGATATCTTGCAAACTTTCATCATGATATGATGTTCGTGGAAGACGTGGCAAAAAAACTTGATGCTCCAAAATGCGAGTGAAATAACATTTTGGAGTATCGACTTTGTTTTTTCTTTGCCACATTTTCCATGAATTTCATCTGGTGATGAAATTTTGCAAGCTATTAAAACATTTTCAATGTTTCACATAAAAAAATCAGACTGTTTTGATTTTTGTCATTCTTTTTTATTTTTACAATTCACACGACCTCACATGAGCTCGGGATCACAACAGCCGGCTCGGGGTTGCACTTACGGTGTAGTAGGGGCGCACGCCGTCCAGCGCGCGGCACCAGCAGCTGTACAAGTCGACAACCGTGGCCAGGTCAAAGACGAAGGTGCCCTGCTCCTCGGTGCCGGCGATGGAGCGCACGACGCCGGCGACGGCGTCCTTCTCCCTGCGCTTGAACACGCGCAGCTTCCGGCCCTTCACCGGGGGCTGCCGGCACCGACTGCATTTCGCTGCCTCCGACCATGTAATAGACCCTAGCATTTTGCAGTGGAGACCCTAAAGCTTTTGTTTCATCACAAACAAGTTTGCATTGGAGAGCCTAGGGCTTTTGTTTCATCACAAACAAGTTTGCATTGGAGACCCTAAGGCTTTTGTTTCATCACAAACAAGTCCGGAGGATTTTGACTAGAAATTTTGGCAGCATAACACGTTGGTGGGGAAGCATCCAAATCAATAAGAATGATGATGTGCTATTCATTTCAAAATTCCTTCCAAGTCAGTTAGTACAGTGGATGAACCTTGACCCATTCCATCCTACCAAATCATTTACACATACTGCGGGCATCAACAGTGTATAGAGGCAACCCAGCCTCTAAGCTGGGTCCCACATATGAGCCTCTAACCTTAGCGTCTGAAGCTGCAGTGTGTTTACAAGACTGTTGCCTCTAACGTGGATCCCATCTTTCAATTAAAAACAATAGAGCAGTACATACAACACCAGCTGACCAGTGGGTCCGGACCTTTACTTTTGAGCTTGGAGGCAGCCTCTTACGCTAGCATCGATGCTAGTGTTTTTGGGTTAGAGGCAGCAACACACAGTATGTAGAGGCAGCTGCTACACGCTTGGAGGCGGGCTTAGAGGCAGAAATATCACACACTGTGGATGCTCTAACAAGCTAATCCAACACCATCACAAACTAAAAAAAAAGCTCTGACAACTTCCACTACTTATCGTTATCCCTTCTATGCTTGTGTTGTCACTAGTAGAAAAAGGGGCAAAGGTCCAGGCCAGGTCAGCCCATTAGTCCCGGTTCAGTCCAGAATCGGGACCAATAAGGGCATTGGACCCGGTTCGTGATCCCAGGGGGCTGGCCGGGCCACGTGGGCCATTGGTCCTGGTTCGTCTGGACCTTTTGGTCCCGGTTGGTGGGACGAACCGGGACCAATGAGCCTCGCTCCTGGCCCACCACCGTTGGTCCCGGTTGGTGGCTTGAACCGGGACCAAAGGCTCCCCTTTAGTCCCGGTTCATGCCACCAACCGGGACCAATGAGGTGCCTATATATACCCTCTCGCGTAAGAGCTGAGCACACTGCTCTGTTTTTTCTGGCCAAGGGGGAGAGGGCTTGGTGGTGCTCTAGCTCACCTCCTATGCACACAAGGTGTTCGATGAAATACCCGAGCCACACTACTTAAGCTTTCTCCTCTCCAAGCTCGACCTCCAAGCTCCATTTTCCTCAATATTTGTCTAGGTTTAGCGGTCTGTCACGCCCCGTCCCCGTCTTCACCGCCGTCGATCACCCGCGCCGAGCTCATCGCCGGCACCACCGTGGTGAGCCTCTTGTTCTTATCTTCTTTCTGAAAGGAAAAAATATTCTTACTTGTATGTTTACATAGATACTTGTATTATTTTCTTACTTTTATTATTTCATCTTATATAGTGCGATGGTTTTGGTATCCGCCCCCGTCGGCCCTCGTCTTGTCTATGATTCGGATGTGGTATATATATTATCTTTATAACTATTGGTTCATTTATTGTTTATGAAAATTATGCCGACCAACGTGGCATGGATTTTATTTATCTAGGATGTATGTGAACCGGAAATTCCAACCGACCCTATTGTCGAGAGGTTAAATTTAGTTGAAGAAGAAAACAATTTCTTGAAGGAAAAAATAAAAAAATTGAGGAGGAGAAGATGATATTGGAGTTGCATGTTGCAGATGTCATCGATGATCACAAGATCAAGATGGATGCAATGCGCTTGAAGATGAGAAAGATTAGAAAATATGACATTCATACCGAGGCTTGGTATCATTGTGTCGTTGGATCAATTGTTACCTTGGTTGCGATTATGATCGCATTTGTTTTCGCATTGAAATGTTTTACATAGTTTCAATGTATGGTTTAATTAATTAGATGCTCTGGAGAGTTATATGTTGTTAGATGAGAACTATGTATGTACTTTGGTTTTAATGTGATGATGAACTTCTATTAATTTGGACACTTAAATTATATATAATGCGCGCAGATGAACCGGCAATGGATGTACGGTGACAGACACACCTCCGAGTACATTAAGGGCGTGCATGAGTTTCTCGATGCGGCTGAGGCAAACAAGCAGAATGGTTTTATGTGTTGTCCATGCACTGAATGTGGGAATACGATGTCTTACTCTAACCGGAAAATCCTTCACTCCCACTTGCTTTACAAGGGTTTCATGCCACACTATAATGTTTGGACGAGGCACGGAGATATAGGGGTTATGATAGAAGACGGCGAAGAAGAAGAGTACGATGACAACTATGTGCCCCCTGAATACGATGATGTTGCAACGGGGGGAGCTGATGAAGATCAAGAGGAACCAGACGATGTGCCCAATGATGCTGCAACGGGTGAAGCTGCTGAAGATCAAGAGGAACCAGACGATGTCCCCGATGATGATGATCTCCGTTGGGTCATTGTCGATGCAAGGACGCAATGCGAACGTCAAAAGGAGAAGCTGAAGTTCGATCGCATGTTAGAGGATCACAAAAAAGGGTTGTACCCCAATTGCGAAGATGGCAACACAAAGCTCGGTACCGTACTGGAATTGCTGCAGTGGAAGGCAGAGAATGCTGTGCCTGACAAAGGATTTGAGAAGCTACTGAAAATATTGAAGAAGAAGCTTCCAAAGGATAACGAATTGCCCGACAGTACATACGCAGCAAAGAAGGTCGTATGCCCTCTAGGATTGGAGGTGGAGAAGATACATGCATGCCCTAATGACTGCATCCTCTACCGCGGTGCATACAAGGATTTGAACACATGCCCGGTATGCGGTGCATTGCGGTATAAGATCAGACGAGATGGCCCTGGTGATGTTGATGGCGAGCCCCCCAGGAAGAGAGTTCCTACGAAGGTGATGTGGTATGCTCCTATAATACCACGGTTGAAACGTCTGTTCAGAAACGGAGAGCATGCCAAGTTGATGCGATGGCACAGTGAGGACCGTAAGAAAGACGGGAAGTTGAGAGCACCTGCTGACGGGCCGCAGTGGAGAAAAATCGAGAGAAAGTACTGGGATGAGTTTGCAAAGGACCCAAGTAACGTATGGTTTGCTTTAAGCGCGGATGGCATTAATCCTTTCGGGGAGCAGAGCAGCAATCACAACACCTGGCCCGTGACTCTATGTATGTATAACCTTCCTCCTTGGATGTGCATGAAGCGGAAGTTCATTATGATGTCAGTTCTCATCCAAGGCCCTAAGCAACCCGGCAACGACATTGATGTGTACCTAAGGCCATTAGTTGAAGAACTTTTACAGCTGTGGAATGGAAACGGTGTACGTACGTGGGATGAGCACAGACAGGAGGAATTTAACCTAAAGGCGTTGCTGTTCGTGACCATCAACGATTGGCCCGCTCTCAGTAACCTTTCAGGACAGACAAACAAAGGATACCACGCATGCATGCACTGTTTAGATGACACTGAAAGTATATACCTGGACAAATGCAGAAACAATGTGTACCTGGGCCATTATCGATTTCTTCCGACCAACCATCAATGTCGAAATAAAGGCAAGCATTTCAAAGGCGAGGCAGATCACCGGAAGAAGCCTGCCATGCGTACCGGTGATCATGTACTTGCTATGTCAATGATTTACACGTAATCTTTGGAAAGGGTCCCGGTGCACTAGCTGTTCCGAATGACGCTGAGGGACACGCACCCATGTGGAAGAAGAAATCTATATTTTGGGACCTACCCTACTGGAAAGACCTAGAGGTCCACTCTTCAGTCGACGTGATGCACATGACGAAGAACCTTTGCGTGAACCTGCTAGGCTTCTTGGGCGTGTATGGAAAGACAAAAGATACACCTGAGACACGGGAGGACCTGCAACGTTTGCACGAAAAAGACGGCATGCCTCCGAAGCAGTATGAAGGTCCTGCCAGCTACGCTCTTACGAAAGAAGAGAAAGAAATCTTCTTTGAATGCCTGCTCAGTATGAAGGTCCCGACTGGCTTCTCGTCGAATATAAAGGGAATAATAAATATGCCAGAGAAAAAGTTCCAGAACCTAAAGTCTCATGACCGCCACGTGATTATGACGCAACTGCTTCCGGTTGCATTGAGGGGGCTTCTACCGGAAAACGTCCGATTAGCCATTGTGAAGCTATGTGCATTCCTCAATGCAATCTCTCAGAAGGTGATCGATCCAGAAATCGTACCAAGGCTAAGGAGTGATGTGGCGCAATGTCTTGTCAGTTTCGAGCTGGTGTTCCCACCATCCTTCTTCAATATCATGACGCACGTCCTAGTTCATCTAGTCGACGAGATTGTCATTCTGGGGCGGTATTTCTACACAATATGTTCCCCTTTGAGAGGTTCATGGGAGTGCTAAAGAAATATGTCCGTAACCACGCTAGGCCAGAAGGAAGCATCTCCATGGGCCATCAAACAGAGGATGTCATCGGGTTTTGTGTTGACTTCATTTCTGACCTTAAGAAGATAGATCTCCCTAAATCGCGGTATGAGGGGAGACTGACTAGAAAAGGCACTCTTGGAAGTGACTCAATAATATGCAGGGACGGATATTCTTGGTCTCAAGCACACTACACAGTTCTACAAAACTCTACCTTGGTGACCCCGTATGTCGATGAACACAAGAACAGTCTGCGCTCCAAACACCCGGAGCAGTGCGACGACTGGATTACATGTGAACACATCAGGACTTTCAGCAGTTGGTTGGAAGCACGTCTCAGAGGTGACAACATTATTTGTGATGAGTTGTACTTGTTGTCCAGGGGACCATCTTTGACTGTATTGATTTACAAAGGATACGAGATAAATGGGAATACATTTTACACGATTGACCAAGACCAAAAGAGCACCAACCAAAACAGCTGTGTCCGCTTTGATGCAACAACCGAGAGGGGAAATGACACATATTATGGTTACATAGTGGACATATGGGAACTTGACTACGGACATGATTTTAAGGTCCCTTTGTTTAAGTGCAAATGGGTCAATCTGTCAGGAGGCGGGGTACAGGTAGACCCACAGTACGGAATGACAACAGTGGATCTGAAAAATCTTGGGTACACTAACGAACCGTTCGTTCTAGCCAATGATGTGGCACATGTTATCTATGTGAAGGACATGTCTACCAGACCGAGAAAAAGAAAATATAAGGAAGCGAATACATCATACGATGAGCCAAAGCGCCACATAGTTCTTTCAGGAAAAAGGGACATCCTGGGAGTGGAGGGCAAGACAGACATGTCTGAAGATTATGAAAAGTTTCATGAAATTCCTCCCTTCAAAGTCAAGGCTGACCCAAGCATCCTGATAAACGATGAAGATTATCCATGGTTACGGCGCAATAAGCAAATGACACAAGCGAAGAAAAAGTGAAGACTTTCTCCCCCAACTATTATGATGATACCATGCCAACTTTGTAACAGACGAGTATGATACCATTGTCCATTTTGTACATGCACATGCTATGCCAACTTTTTCAGAGTTCATTTGAAAACTATGAATTTAGGTCGAATTTTCTCTATAGGTGCATCTATGTTCATTTTTTTTAGTAAAGTTAATCACAAACTTGTGATTCACACAAATTTCAAAGAATTCAAATTTTAACTATTCAAATTTGAAAACTAATGGCACTAACAAAAAGTTTATAATTTTTCTAAAACTAATGACACTAACAGAAAGTTTATAATTTTGCTGACCTAAAAGCAAAAAGAATTAAAAAATAAAGCAAAAAAGAAAAGAAAATAAATAATACAGAAAACAAAACAAAAAAACTGGAAAAAAATAAAAATAGCAACAATAAGTATTTTGTTGTAAGTAAAAACAAAATAAAATAAATAAAGCAACAAAGAAAATAAAAAAACAAAAAAAAGTGTTTTCAAATTTGAAAACTAATGGCACTAATAGAAATTTTATAATTTTTCTAAAACTAAAAGCAAAAAGAATTAAAAAATAAAGCAAAAAACAAAAAAAAATAATGCAGAAAACAAAACGAAAAAACTGGAAAAAAAAAAGGCTCGCCCCTGGCCCATGATCATTAGTCCCGGTTTGTGCCACAAACTGGGACTAAAGGGTTGGTCCTCGTTGTTCTCAGAGTTTAGTCCCACCTCGCCAATCGAAGGGCGCTCACACCGGTTTATAAGCCCGTCCCTCTCTGCCTTGTTGAGCTCCTCTCAAAGTGAAAGTAGATGCCTCTATACAGGGAATTTGACCTAAATTCATAATGAATTTCTCTGAAATTCATAGAAATTGATTATGAATTTAGGTCGAATTTTCTCTATAGGTGCATCTATGTTCATTTTTTTAGTAAAGTTAATCACAAACTTGTGATTCACACAAATTTCAAAGAATTCAAATTTTAACTATTCAAATTTGAAAACTAATGGCACTAACAGAAAGTTTATAATTTTTCTAAAACTAATGGCACTAACAGAAAGTTTATAATTTTGCTGACCTAAAAGCAAAAAGAATTAAAAAATAAAGCAAAATACAAAAGAAAATAAATAATGCAGAAAACAAAACAAAAAAACTGAAAAAAAACAAAAATAGCAACAATAAGTATTTTGTTGTAAGTAGAAACAAAATAAAATAAATAAAGCAACAAAAAAAACAAAAAACTAAAAAAGTGATTTCAAATTTGAAAACTAATGGCACTAACAAAAAGTTTATAATTTTTCTAAAATTAAAGCAAAAAGAATTAAAAAATAAAGCAAAAGACAAAAGAAAATAAATAATGTAGAAAACAAAACAAAAAACTAAAAAATAGCAACAATAAGTATTTTGTTGTAAGTAGAAACAAAATAAAATAAATAAAGCAACAAAGGAAAAAACTGCCACCTATTGGGCCACCACGGCCTGAATACGACTAGAAACCCAACCTGGGCCAGGATTCAGGCCCGCAAAAGGCCCAATAGGCCCACAAGCAGAGATGTGTCAGATTAGGCCCATAGGCCTGCAGTTTAGAGGAGTTCCAGAGGGAAGAGGCAGCGGAGCTTATAAACAGGTGTTGGCCGCTCTCAACTAGCGAGGTGGGACTAAACTCCCACCACCGCGCCAACGCAAGGCCATTGGTTCCGGTTGGTGGCACTAACCGGGACTAAAGGGGGGCATTGGTCCCGGTTCGTGGCACAAACCGGGACCAATGCCCCCTTTAGTCCCGGTTGGTGCCACCAACCGGGACCAAAGGCCTCTTAACCGGGACCAAAGGGCGGGAAGCGGCGGCCTTTGGTCCCGGTTGGTGGCACCAACCGGGACTAAAGGGGGCATTGGTCCCGGTTTGTGCCATGAACCGGGACCAATACTCCGTCTAAATATACAACACTTGTGAAAAAAAATTAGTTCTTCGATCCCGCCCCGACGATGCCGCCAGACTACCCCTCTGTGCCTCGCCGTCGCCGTCATCGCCCCTGCCTCCGACGCCGTCGCCACCCCGCGCCGCCCTGACGCCGTCGCCGCGCGCCACCCCGCGCCGTTGTGGTCACCTCCCCGCGCCACCCCAATAATATTATTTTCCCATGTACGTATGTCGTTGTTGTCGATATACCCCAAACCCTTGAAGCGTTGTCGAGGCCACCCCAAACCCTAGAGAAGCAGCATCGAGGCCACTAATTAATATTAGTTCTACATTTTCCACTAATATATCCATCTGTCATGTTTGAATAATAATTGACATGTTGTAAATATTTGTAGAAACTATGGACACCGCCCGAGACGAAGTACAAGAAGAGTTGTTGGGGGACATAATCGCACGGGGAAGTGATGTCGTCTGCTCGTTGTTTCTCAATGACACCGATGGTCTGGAAGTAGTTGGCTATGATTATGATGGCTTCGGTGACCCAATGCCGGTGCAAGAAGGAGACCGTGAGGACGGCTCCGGTGACCCAATGCTGGTGCAAGAAGGAGACCGTGATGACGGCTCCGGTGACCGAACCGAGTCCGGCCAGGTATATATATTAGTTAAGCCTGTGCTGACTAACTAATTGATGCATTCATTGTTTTGGTATGTACACATATTAATTAAGTGTTTGTTCTTTTTTCTAGCCCTCCGGATCGAGCACAACTTCGGTAAAGAGACGAGGCCCGAAGAAAAAGTTGAGCTCGGATGAAAGGTTTGAGATCATAGCAATCGCGCCCGACAGCCAACCGATTGAACCCATCCGGACAAAGAACGCATTTGTTGCTTAGTGCGGGGTTCGGGTTAGGGACAAGATCCCGATCAGCATCCAGCAATGGTTAAAGCCGGCTACAGAAGACCCTGAGGTGTCTTATGTCAATGATATGCAGAAAAATGATCTTTGGACTGAATTGAAGTCAAATTTCACCCTACCGCCAGAGGATGATCCAGAGAAGCCAGTTAAAGAGCAATTAATCAAGTCTTTTGCTCTTAAGAGGATGGCAGACCTATTCAGGAGGTGGAAGAAAGAGCTAAATAAGTTTGTCGATAAAAAAGAGACACCTGAATTCAAGGGCAGATATGAGAAGATCAGAGATCACTGGCCCGAATTTGTGGCCCACAATACATCAGAAAAGAGTAAGAAGATGTCAGCGACAAACAAGCAAAATGCTGTGAAGAAGAAGCATCACCATCGCACGGGGTCAGGTGGCTACCTCGTAGCCCGGCCTAAGTGGGCCAAGGCTGAGAATGATCTGGTTGATAAAGGGATCGAACCAGAGACAATTAGCTGGCCAGACTGTTGCCGGACTTGGTTCTTCGGGGCTGGCGGAAACTTGGACCCTGTATCAGGGAAGTGCATTTGGACGGACGAGCAAATTGAAATACCAGTCAAGAGGCTTAAGCACTATATCGAAGCAGCGCAGCAAGGGATGTTCGTTCCAGACAGAGAGAACGACGAGCTCACAATGGCCCTCAGGAATCCTGAGCACCCTGGACGGACACGAGGCACGCCAGTCTCCATTCTGTGGAAGGCTGGGTTTCCAGTCGCAGGCGGTTACAAATGCCACGAGAGGAGGAAGAAAGTGGAGCAGACCCAACTGCAGGCGCTGCACGCTAGGGTACAAGCGATAGAGGAACGAGAAGCAAATCGCAGCAAACGAACTGCCGAAACTTCCCCCGAAGCTACCCCGCCATCTCAGTGGAGAAGCAGCGTGGCTTCCACTGAGCTACTTCAGCCGGAGCATGTCTTGACGGCTCCTTCCAGCTATCCCGTGGATGCTATCACGGAGTCTCAAAATTGCCACCTTATGACGCAATGGATTAATATGAAGGTCAAGGCGGCTGTTGGCTCTGTTTTTCCTACTGAACCCGGCGCAACTTTTCACTGCCGGCCGATTCCAGAAGGATATGCTAGGGCGATGGTGGATGAAATAATGGAGGGATTTGAGAACCTCCAGCTTAACCACCCTACCGGTGAAGGGGAGACTCGGCTGGGTTCTGCTCTGAAAACTCCATGCCTATGGCGGAAGGAGCTCATCAACCTTCCGAACTGGACGCCTCCGCCTCCTCCTCCTCCTCCGGTGAGTCAGGGCACTCCGCCTCCTCCACCGCCTCCTCCTCCGGCGAGTGACGATCAGGGCACTCGGTCGGCTCCTTCTCCGGCGCGTGGCGGCACTCCGCCTCCTTCTCCGCCTGCGCCGGCGCGCCCGAGCAGCCAGCCTCCTCCTTCTCCACCTCGTCAGCAAGGGCGGAAGAGACCCGCCGCCGCTCCGGCTGCTCCGGCGCGTCGTAGTCCTTCTCCTCCGCCTCGTAAGCAAGTAAAGAAGACAGCCGCTCCGTCTGCTCTGCCGGCGTCTAGCAATACAGCCAGAGGCGGGAGGACATACATATTCGGTCCTTCTCTGAAGACTCCAGAGAAGTTACCATACGAGAGGACCCTGGAGGAGAATGCCGAGATCGCGCGAGAAGTGAGGAACTTCTTTGAAGGGGTGAAAGCAAAGAAAAATCCACCTCCGGAGGAGAAGGTAGATCTGGTGAAAGCGAAACGCACTCTGGCTGCCCTGACAAAACCACCCAAGTCTCCGCCGAAAGGCAACTATGAGCGCATTATTGGAAAGGCATTTGCCGAAGCGGAGCGGTCGGGAAGTACTGTCAGTGATCAAAGGATGAAAGAACGACGAGGTGGGAAACAAATTGCCCAGCTCGGCGAACAAGCGAAGCAATTGTGCCCCCCGCTCAAGGTGCCTAGCGACATCGTCGCTAATGATCCAAGGATGGTGCCCGGTTATAGCAATCTTGGAGATTACCTGCCCGACGATGTACATTATGATTTCTTGGAGGTGCAGATACAAAGATATGAGTACGGGAAGCCTCTCGTCAAAGATGAAAGATCTCTATAAACGATGATGCGAGGATTGCATGATTGGTACTTGAAAATCTGCAGAGAGTCTGGGGGGAGGAATACTTTGTATGTGAGAGTTAAAAAGGAGCATGACCTCGTTGGAATTGAACTGTTGCATATTCCATTTGAGGAGTTCTTTCAGTTTTTCAATAAATTGGCCCTCGATAAAGCAACGGTCACCTGCTACTGTCTGTAAGTAGTACTATTTCTGTCATTAAGTCTCTCTATATAGCTCAGCTCTTTCATTGCATGTATTTATAATTATCCTCACTATATTATGCAGATTGAAGATCATTGAATTGAAGAAAAGACAAATCGGTGATATTGGGTTCATTAACACAAATCTCATAGATGCAACTGAGGTTAAATTTCATGCCGCAGATACCGAGGCCAACTTGCTACGATCGTTGGTAATAAATGAAAACAAAGATATAATACTCTTTCCTTACAACTTCAAGTGAGTGTTACTGTCTTATGCATATTCGGTTTCCCTTATATATTAGTCAAGGTTATAGTAATGTAATTGATGAGTTATGCATGCGTGCGCAGGTTCCACTATATTCTTCTAGAGATTAAGCTTGAGCACGGAGTAGTAACTGTCCTGGACTCCAAAAGAAAAGATCCCCAGGAGTATGCGGACATGACTCAAATGCTCAAGAAGTAAGTTAAACCGATCATTATCCACCATATTAGTAACTTTGTTCATTTCTGATATCAAGTAATTGTTTTCTTTATCTGGCAGGGTTTGGAGAAAATTCACCAAAAAAGCTCCGGGACTGCCGAAGAAGCTGGAATTTAGACACCCGAAAGTAAGTACTATAGTAGCATGTTTCACGCATCTCCTAGTGATTCAAGCGCTAGTTTCATCAATACCATTTGGCATTCTTGCTTATCAGTTTGATTGACCTCTATTTCTTGTAAAGTGGTTGTGGCAGGAACAAGGGAATGATTTCTGTGGATACTACGTTTGCGAGTCCATCCGCCACACGACCTGTGAGTGGGGCTACTCTGACGAACAATATGAAGTACGTAAATAACAATATTCACAATTTTATTTTATTACCATCATTTGTGTTGAGTTTCATTCATTCATATATATACGTATTGACCCCCTTCTTCAAATTAGATGTTTCAGAAGCGGGATGAACTCCTAGCACCAGCTCGCAGCATGCGAGCAATTCAAGAGGAATTGGCGGCATTCTTTCTTGACCATGTGATCGCTGAAGACGGAGAATACTATGTGGACCGTGCGTCCGTATGTTAAGAGATTATATTTGTAAGAGATAATTATTGTATATATGTAGCCGGTAGTGTCGGATAGATATACGAGAACTTGTTGTTCGACCAATCTCTCGGAGAAGGAGAGGTGGTTGATATCACTTCTCTCTGTATGCATATATGTTCATGACGATCTTCTGTTTCCTTCGTTTGCTTACTAGCTAGCTAGCGTGTCTAGTCCTCTCTATACGTATGTATAGTATGTAGCGTCGACCAAGCACGGACATAAGAGAGGACACTTCTCTCTATTAATTATAGCTAGCTAACACAATATATGAAACACCTAAATTAACCCCCCAAAACCCCCAACCCCCCCCCCCCTAAAAAAACAAAAACCCCAGCCACAGAAATGTAGACGCGTGGATGCCTATTGGTCCCGGTTGGTGCCACCAACCGGGACCAAAGGCCCTCCTGCCTGGGCTCCGCGCACAGGCCACGTGGAGGCCCATCTGTCCTGGTTCTGGACTGAACCGGGCCTAAAGGGATAGGGCATTAGTAACGACCCTTTAGTCCCGGTTCAAGAACTAGGACAAAAGGCCCTTACGAACCGAGACAATAGGCCCGTTTTCTACTAGTGTGTCATTCTTCTTCTCTTTGAATGAATGGTCACATCACAGGTATCGACAGAAACATCAACATGCGAGGGTATTCACCAACAGGTGCCGTCGACGGTGGCCTAACATGTTGCATCTATCCTGAGACCTTCCCAGGTTCCCCTACACTACCGTTTTGAAGCCCTTGGGTTGGTGGACCAGTTGCATAAATTGTGTGGGGCCTATGCTTCCGAGATCCTAGGTTGTTCACTGCAAGCAACCTCTCTGCCAACATATAACAACAGAGTTAATAAACCTCTCTGTGTGAACGAAGAGAGTCACAAGTTAAGAAGTCGTAATAATAAAATCTTCAACATATATGTAGCAATGGTGGTAAGAGTAGGTGACAACTATGTGATATAATAGTAAAAATGCCACCCGTAATAAGACCAAGATCCATCATGTTTACTCTGATGATATGATCCGTTCGTTCAGCACTCACCATGCTCGTCGGTATCGCCATCCCCTTCTTCGGTGGGCTACTAGGGTTCTTTGGTGGTTTTGCATTTGCCCCAACAACCTACACTTCGTAAGATTCAACCTAAGCTTTTCTCTGTACTTCTTTTAATCTAGGGAACTATATACTAGTTTTACTAGTTAGCTTCATCTATAGTAGTAAATCACATGATGAACCAGTTTGTTTTCTTAATTAACTGGAGGACTATAACTTATTTGTATGCAGCTTCCCTCCATTATGTGGCTGGCAATCAAGAAGCCGGCGAGGTTTAGCATGTCGTGGTGCATCAACTGGGTAAGTTCATATCCAGTCTTTACTTCTTTGCATAATCTGCCGCTGAATTCTCAATCATAGAAACTCATAGCTTCCTCAAAATCATCGGTGGCAGATCTGCATAATATAGTACAAGATGGTAAGTGATTAACGAAGATGGAAGAATGAAATGGATGAAAAGATGCCACAAATAAAACTATACATATAAGGTTCAAAGATGAAAACCACACAGTTTTTAGATAAAAATACCTCGATGACGCAAACCATTTCTACAATTTTAAAACGATTACAATGTTGGTTTGAAACCAAGAACTCCACCTTGTTCAACCATTCATGAGTTTGCAATAATCTATAAGGTGTGGTTGGTTTTAGTCCAGCTCTCTTTTAGTGGGATTTTCTTATCCAATCTATCCAAAAAATGGATCAGATTCTATAAAGAGATAATGGAACAAAAACAACGAAGAAGCTTCGGGTGCAACATACAAAATAAAAAGGCTAAAACAAAGTCTCGCTAATCGCTGCTGCATTTCAGCAGTTTGGTGGCAGTGCAAGAGGATGGCACGACAGCCATGGGGTCGTAATATACGGCGGAGAGCACCAGCAGATACACATAGTGGTTGTGGGGAGGTCGGCGGATTCGGATCGAAGGGGAGGGAGATGCAGCAAGGGAACCCTGGTGACAATGTCAACGGCCAACCACAGAGGGACTCCGACAATGACGAGGAGGGCCGGTCCATGAACTGCATGGCGGAGTGGAAGCAACGGAAAAGGTTCAATTTATAAATTTCTTAAATTTGAGTCCATTGCTTGCAAGGCTTGTTCTTCAGATAACATTTCTCCAATTTGTGTAATTGAATCCAATGCATACCGTTGCGTGGACAAACCAAACAAAGTCCACCTTTTCTCTTTCTGTTTCCGTTATGAGCGTATTCTGATTTTGTTACCGTCCGTGTTACCAATTTCTGAACCAAACGTGTCCCAGATCAATACCCGCTCAATTGTGCTGATACTTGGCATAAATGTTCGGTTTGATGCTTGGCATAAATGTTCGGTTTGATGCTTGCAGTCGTAAAATACATAGGACCTGTTACATAACTCGGCACGCGTGTGCAATACAATAAGATGAGATTACTATGGCTATATCTGGATGGAGTACAATTTTTCTTTTTTGTGTGTGTGGGAGTACAAATTTTCTTTCTATGTGTGGGAATACAACAAGTACAGCTTGTCGAGAAGAAAGACCCGCGCGTTATTCATGCAAAAAATACCTGAAAAAAACAAAGGAGAAAGGAACATGCATGTGCAATATACAAACACCAATCGACGGCAAGGATTTCGGGCGTGCCCATGCATGCATGTGCATGTGCATGTACCTCCCTAGCTGGACGTCGGGAGCTAGGTGGAGTAGGCCAAATGCGTCTTTATGTCCGAGATCAAGAATCCGTTGAAGTTGGAGCCCGACGAGGCGGCGTAGGCGCCTATGCCGTCGAACACGAGCCAGTCCCCCATCTGCATCTCCGGCAGCTGGTACCCGCTCACCACCTTGTCGCGGGAGTCGCACGTCGGCCCGAACACCGTCGACGCGTACTTCTTCTCGCCGCCGGGCGGAAGCTGGGCGGCGAGCGGCCTGGGGCGCGGCACGTAGTCGCCCAGGATGGTGCAGCTGAGGGCGCCGTAGATGCCGTCGTCGATCCAGTACTGGCGCACCTCGCCGCGCGTGCGCCTGCCGATGACCCGCGCCGCGAGCGTGAATGCCGTCTCGGCGAAGTACTGCCCCGGCTCGCCGATCACCTCCACGCCGCACCCGCGCGGGAAGTGCTGCGCGAGCGCGTCGCCGATGGCCTCCGCCGCCCCCTCGAACGTGGCGTCCGGCATGAATCCGCCGCCGATGTCGAGCACGCGCATGGGCGGCATGCCGAGCTGCGCGGCCGCGTCGAACGCCGCGCGAGCGGCCTCGATCGCGCCGCGGTACACGTCGACGCGGGACGTGCACGCCCCGACGTGGAACGCCACGCCGGCGACGCGGAGCCCCGTGCTCTGCGCGGCCCGCAGGAGCGGGACCACCTCGTCGGCGCGCGCGCCGTACTTGGTGCCGAGGTCGATCTTGGCGTCCGGGTTGTCGGGGCCCTTGATGCGGAGGAGGAGGTCGCAGCCCGGGTGGCAGCGCTTCACCTTGGCCACCTCGTCCTCGGTGTCGTAGGTGGCGAGGTTGACGCCCACCTCGGCCGCGTACCTGAGGTGCGCCTCGGGCTTGCACGGGTTCGCGTACACGATGCTCCCGGGCCCGACGACGCCGAGCGCGAGGACGGCCTCGATCTCGGCGCGGCTGGCGCAGTCGAATCCCGCGCCGAGAGTCGCCATCGCGCCCAGCATCGCCGGCTCGGGGTTGCACTTGACGGCGTAGTAGGGCCGCACGCCGTCCAGCGCGCGGCACCAGCCGCTGTACAGGTCGACGACCTTGGCGAGGTCAAAGACGAAGAAGGCGCCCTGCTCCTCGGTGCCAGCGATGGAGCGCACGACGCCGGCAACGGCGTCCTTCTCGCTGCCCTTGAACGCGCGCACCTTCCGGCCCTTCACACCGGGGGCCGCCAGCACCGCCTGCATTGCGCTGCCTCCGGCCATGTCTGTCCGGCCGCGATCTAGTGGTGGACACGAAGAGCCGAATCCTATTCCTAGCTAGCTCCCCGGCGAGGTGTGTGCGCGGCTTGGGTGGCTGGGATGAACTGAACTAGCTAGCTAGGCTCTTATATATAGTGCGTGCGTGCATGGTATGGCTGTGGAAATGCGACGCCGCGGCTGGCGTACGTGCGTCTGCGCGTGCTGCATAACGAGTTTTTTTTTCCAACCCGGCATAACCCCTTTTCATTACTTGCATAACGAAAATACAACAGTTCAGACGACAACAAGAAAAATGTAGAAAGAGAAAAGCGAGTTCAAAGCATCATTGGGAAACCCACGGTAATGATGTAGTATGCCACAGTAATGGTACGTGACCTAGACATGTTTCGGTTTTCTTCATGAACAGTGCCTATTCTTTTAACTTGCACAAACTAGAGAATGTCCCAAGGTCAACTACTCCATGGGATATACACATGAACTCGATCAGAGATAGGAGTAACTGGCATTGAACTCTTTCTTGGCAATTTGAACGGCTAATAGTGGTGTTTGCCTCGCATATCAGACGGAAGATCTGGTTATAAATCGAGTTATGTGATGGTAAACTGTAGGCCTCGACGCTGGCCTATTTTGTCGCATGTTTGCCGTTTCAGAAGTCGATCGGGTGTTTGTTTTCTTCTAGCAGATCTATCATCACCTCCAACGGTAAGAAAATGTATGCCACCAAGGAGAGCGGTTGATCGGTGGTGCCCCTACCGTGGTCGAAGACACGACCGAGTACAAGATTGTGGCATGCACTACAAACATTACTGGCCCCCGCTGCCATAGATGATGGCCGTCTTTGCCTTCTTACTTCATATCAGGAGCCGCCGGCCATGACCTGACAACCCATGGTGCTTAGAAGGTACACCGAGACGAGAAGCTCGTGATTTTCATGCTCGGTCTACCTGATCAGCTCGTTGCCAGCTAGGCTCATGAAAACATTGAATTATGGGCGGACTAATAATAATATAATGTGTTGAGTTTCTCTTTAACCAAGCCCTACTTGCCAGACAGGCCTGGAGGCTCTTAATCAATCCTAACAGTCTATGTGCGCAGGTACTGGAAGCCAAATACTATCCGAGGGGTGTCTTGAGGACACGATCTTCCCCGGGAATGCATCCCCCACTTAGCAGGCCATCCAGTATGGGCTTGAGCTCTTGATAAAGGGCCTAGTCTGGCGCGTGGATGACGGATAAAGCATCAGGATCTGGTGGGACCGTTGGCTGCCCATGCAGCCGACTGGGCGCCCGATCACACAGCAAGGAACATGCAGGATTCGACGAGTGCCAGAGCTCCTGGATGCGTCTGGTGCTTGGCGGCTGGACCTCCTACAACGCCACTTCCTACCGGCGGACGTGCATACCATGACCAACATCCGCACGTCGACCCGCATCACCGACAACATGATCGCCTGGAGCCCGGAGAAGAATGGTATCTTTACCGTTCGCTCCACCTACCGCCTTGCCATGGACGAGCGCGAACGTTCATCTGCGACAGCCACGAGCAGGGCACCAGATGGTCATCGCACCATCTAAAAGATCATATGGGGGTGCTCTGCTCCCCCTAAGGTACGTGTGTTTGCTTGGAGAGTTGTGTCCTACTCGCTTGCTACTTGGGCCAACAAATTTTCTCGCCATCTGGCGCTTACTAACATATGCCCCCTATGTGGTATGGAACGTGAGAACGGGTTCCATGTGTTCTACAGGTGCCCATTGGCTCATGAACCGTGGCATGCCATGGCCTTGGATTGGCCAATCCCGGAGGTGGACACTATATGCAATAATGGTTCGGAGTGGCTACTCTCCCTCCTTGAGCCGCTGTCAGAAACGGCGCGTATGGTTGTCCTTATGACCATGTGGAGAGTTTGGTATGTGCGGAATGAGATCACACATGACAAGGCGCCTCCCCTAACAGAAGCATCTCGCCGTTTCCTCCATGGGTACATCACCTCTCTGCTTTATATCCATCAACACCCTCATGGCGACTTGGAGAAAGGGAAAATGGTGGTGCATGATAGCCTCCCGGTTATACACACAAGGGAAGTGCCCAAGCCGGAGTTGCATTGAACCCCTCCTCCACCGGGGTGGGCTAGGCTCAATACAGATGGCAGCCATGTCCCTCCAACCGGAGAGGCAGGGGATGGTATGATTCTTTGTGATGATAGAGGCAACATCATCTATACTGCTTGTAGACAGCTCCTTACATGCGATAATGACCTTGGGGCAGAGCTGGCTGCGTGCAGAGAGAGGGCCTGGAGCTTGCGCTTTACCGTACGAACCCGCCCATTATGGTTGAGCTCGACTGTGCCAAAGCGGTGTCTATGCTGCTAGCACGTACTGGAGATAGATCGCAGTACCGTATGCTCGTTGAGGAGATTCGAAAACTAGCACAAGATGCTCGTAGGGAGATTTCTTTTACTCTTATTAGTCATTCGCAGAATAAGGTTAGTCATGTGCTTGCCGCGTATGGACGTGCTACACCCCGCACTGCAGTTTGGCTGTGCTCGACTGCCTGGGGCTGGACTTTGTTGTAAATCTTTCGAAGGCTGATATGCCTCCTTAAGTAATGAAATCTCCCTTTACCCCGCAGAAAAAATAATGTGTTGAGTTTCATGTCACTGGCTGTAAGACCTGGAATTATGGTCTGCAACTAATCTAATGTGGCTGTGAGAAATTTAAAACAGAAAATGCCGCCCGATGATCCCGCGGCTCACTCGTATCGTTTCCGTCAAAACCGAAAATTAAAATAAATAAAATGCAGACCTGAAAAAGAGGCCGGCATGGCCAAGGTACGTGCTTTCCCCGAATCATTTTCATCCCCATCGATACCAAATCATTGAGGACATGTACATGGCTGCGAGCTTCAATCGAGAATTATGCGTTATGGAACGAAGTGGTGTCTTGATGGGTCGGTCCTTCGCTTGGACGCTTGGTGGAGTTATACCGACGCCCACTCCTCCCATGTTTCCGATTCTCTCCTTGGACACTCCTCTCCTTAAATAAATAGAAATGGAAAATGAGGTAGTACTACCTCTGTCGTCCTGGGTTATTGATCCTTATTGTAATCTGTGCCAAATTTTGATCATAAATTTAACTAACAAAATATTCATGCATGTCTTTAAAAATTATGTCATTCAAAACTATGTTTAAATACGAATTCAACGATATAACTTTTTTTAATATGCACTAACATTTTATCAGTTAAATCTTTGATCAAAATTTAGCACAAATTACAAAGGGAATAAACCAGGATGGAGGTAGTACTAGTAGTACACATCAACGGTGGGATGATTCTCCAAGAAATCAATTGAACTTAAAATTGTGGAGCCAACAAATCAACCGCATTGAGATGCGTGTCTAACTAATCAATTACCTTTGGAAATTTGTAGCCAAGAAATGAATGAGTAATTCAACTACAGGAGGAGGTAGGCTGCCATGTGAAGCTCTCTTTCAGGCCAAGCCAAGGATCATAGCCTCATGCTGTTGCTTTTGTAGATTTTTCTTCTTCAGTTTAGAGTATGATTTTGCCTTCAAGGCTTGAATAAGTTTGAGTGCAAATTAAAACTCAAAAATGATAAATTGAGCTGACCGATCATAGCCTCACGGTGTTGCTTTTGTAGATTTTTCTTCTTCAGTTTAGAGTATGATTTTGCCTTCAAGGCTTGAATAAGTTTGAGTGCAAACTAAAACTCAAAAATGATAAATTGAGCTGACCGATTAATGATTATTATGGTTTCATTCAAACTCACAATTGATAAAACATTTTTTATTGTAGAATTGTTTTTATTTATTATAGAATTGTTGTAAAACTGAACTTATTGACAAGTCCTTTTCGTAAATTATGTATTTATTGATAATTTCTAGGGCCGAAGACAGAATATGAGTTGTAAAATTAAACTTATTAATACGTTCTTTTAATAAATTATAATAGTATGCAGTGGCGGAGCTAGACAAAATCTATTCATGGATGGGCAAAGACAAAATATGAGTGTTGGGTGTGGAACGAGGAGGCTAAAAAAATCATATCTAAGCCTTTCCATAAGTCTTCATTAAGGATGTGTTTGGTTCATGGATATGTTAGGATGGTTGTGTGGGGTATCCCCAACCACCTAGCTAGGTATAGCCTCTTTTTTTATTTGGTTGGGTAGGATGATAAATGATTGGAGATAGCCATGAATGTGTTTGGTTTGATGGATGAGTAATGGATAAAAAATATGATGAGTTTTTCTTATCGAGGTGGTGAGATTAAATTGCAACTTTTGCAACGGTACAATTTTTTAACCGAACAAAGATTAAAACAATGGCATGATCTAGATTAAAACATTGCTTCGTCCTCAGACGGATTTGTATTTGCAATGTAGCGGTGCACATAATAATTAGAAAATTGTCACGGCATAACATTGAGAGTTTAAGGCACGCTGTGTTTGCAATCACCATCGACATTACGGGTGCTTGTCAGTTTGCACTCGTCGCCATTAGCCCCAAACTACCATTTTGACAAACACCCTGTGAGCACCATGTAGTAGACAACCAAGCCTAGTGCCGTGTCCCCCGACGACACAGCTCTAAATGACGCAGTCAGAAAGGTGCCCACCAGTAGTGGTCTGCGTCCTCCCGGTGGCAGCTCATTATGCCCTGACGATACTCACCTCTACCAAGTTTGTGACATGCGACATTTTTTGTGTGTGAATGGGGCGTGCCAGGCAGAAGTCACATACGAGGAGAAAGCATGTGAGGCTGGATTGTATGTCTAGAGGCAGGCACATCGTACGATTGGGGAGGGGACTGATCTGGGTTGGCGCCGGTGGACCAACACCTTGCACTGCCCAAACAAAAAAGGAAATTTATCTCTATTCCTAATGGAGCAGTTGGTAGTTTCCGCCGGTCAATTTTTGTCCCACCACTTTCATCCGGGTTTTTTTCGTCGGTTAACCTTCGCCCACCTCCCACCACCCGGTGCAAAACCAAAAAAAAAACATACGCCACCATCCGTCTCTCGATCCACCCGATGCGGCCGCCCTATCTCCCTCATCTAGCGATGCAACGCCGCCCCTATCTCCCCGCTCCGCCGCCGCCGCCCCCCGCCTTCCACTATCACCCGCTCAGCCACCTCCACCCTCCTCTACATCGCCGGACGAACGGGCACACCTGGCGCGCCGCCTCGAGGCCGCGCTCGAGCAGGTGAGGAGGGAGTCGGTGCGGCAGGGCGCGGCCCTGGACGAGCTGAGGCGGCGGGCGCGCGCGGACGAGCTCCTCGTCGCCAGGCGGAGGGCCACCGAGGGCGTCGAGCGCCGCAAGGAGCAGATGCAGGCGCAGATCGAGCGGGTGCTGCCGCGCACCGGCAAGTGCAGGTACCTGCCTGCCCGCCCGTTTCTTCCTCTCAACGCGAGACTGGAATGCTTTGGCTATTGTGGCTGCCTGCGTTTGGTCCAATAGCATCTGTCAATAGCAAGGTCTGTACTCTGTACTGATACATTATGTAGCAACACTCTGTTTGTGCACTATCCTGTTCATGATGTTTGCTTCATGATATAACAGCAATTTTACTTCATCTTACTCTGTATACTTATGTCCTCTCTTTAGTTATACTTCTCTCGGGCTGACAAATTTCAATGCAGGCAGGGGTCTGGAAGTGCATGCCGCAGTATATACGGTGGATTTGTGAAATGGTGTATGGGAAAAGTAAGTTTTCTCTTGGTTAAGGCAGAGAAATTGAATTGGTTAATATGCATGTTTTTCTATTGTAAAACGATTGAGTTTGACCCTATACTTGTAGAATGATGATGGAAGTGACAGTATGGCAGTACAGCTTGTTGACGAATCGCATTGGGATGATCTTGTTATAATCATAGCAGTGGTATGTCAATGTGATCTCTGTTGTATAACAGATATTGCTTATCGAGTCATGGTTCCATTAACACCAATCCTTAACTATACAGTGACACCGTTTTACCATTTTTATCCCAACATCTTTCTCTTATTATGTTGCTTTGTGGAATTAGGTCAGTTCAAAGCAGAAGGAAACCAGTAGCACCAGTGGGATGCGGAACACTATTGAAACAAGCCCCCTCTTGCAGTACAGGGCCCAGGTGATTGCATTTTCATCTTTAACTTGTTTTTGGCACATATAGTACAATTTTTTTTACGAATCATCAAGGAAACAAAATACCCTCCTCTTGTGTGGACCCTCAAGTTTTGTTGTTTCAATTTTTTAAAAGTCTTTTGGCCATTTATCTCTTTAGCTGCAGCTTACTGTTTCTTGCTCTCACTCTGCACTGCACTACTTTTTCTTGTATTCCAGACTGTAGTGCCAAGTCGCATATTGAAAATGGAGGAGGCCATCAAGAATTGTGATTCTGAATCCTTTGCTAGGTTAACTTGTGCAGATAGCAACCAGTTTCATGTTGTATGTTTGGACACGAGTCCTCCCATGTTCTACATGAATGATACGCCACACAGGTAGTTTTTTGGCAGTCCTGATTTTGAGGTTCTGTTAGTACTGAAATCCCAGAGTTGAGGATCGCTCTTTCAACCAACTGCAGGATAATTAGCCTTGTGGAGAAGTGGAACCACTCGGAAGGAACCCCACATGTATATTCTGTTCCTGTTTAACACTTGCTACCTTGTTTTAAATTCTTCTGACCTGCGTCAGTGCTGCATATAGGGTTCTAAAATAAGGTTGGTTAAGCTTTGTTATGATATGCCGGTACAATAAGTTTTCACTGCACTGGATATAACATATTTAACTAGCATCACACAATGAAGTAATTTAACTTAATTTAAAAGAGCAACAAAATTATTGCCCTCTTTCTGAAAAAGGTCCAGAAAATACGAGTTTAAGCTTCCAATCCTTTGGTTTTTAGGGAACATATAGTTCAGTTTGAAGAGTTCATGATGAAAACATATTCCCGCAGCCACTGCCTCCTCGATCTACGCTAGCCTGCAGCAGCAAGGTCAGCCCCCACACTCTGCATTTTTTTCTTCAGGTCTTGGCACAGGAAACTGAAAAGGAGATGCTCCTAAAGTCACCACATTTAGGAAAACGTAACAAGTCTTCTTTTGCCCCCCCCCCCCCCCCCCCACCCCACACACACACACACATGCAGCTTGTTGCCACACTGGCCAACTCCTAGCAAGGTATGTCCGAGGGTCGCTTGGGACTTGGGAGGTGCAGAGTGGTGAATTAGTGCATCGGGTCCCTCAGGAAGGTGTTGCGGTCAGTGGAGAGGTGGGAAGATTTGGTTGTTCCAAATGCACATATAATTTAATAAGCATATATACATCCCATGTATATGCAGCCTACAAAATATATGCATCGAAGTATTCATCTCTGCAGTTTTTAGGTTTTTCTTTTTTCTTGGTACCTTAGGCTCACATGGGTAGGAATAGGATATAAGCAAAGAGTAGCACGTTGGTTCAGGATTCATTTCTCCATCCAGTGATATTTATCATGTTGGTTCTGGAATTTGCTTTGATGCGTAAAGTCCAGGATTATTTTCTCCACCCTGTTTATTAATTCTGGGAGCATCTTACATATTTTATAAAATAAGGCATGTGCAATCATCAGTCTGTTTTTGTTTTCCCTAGGAAGGGCATTGTAACTATATCATGGTCAGAACATCGACCCTGTTAGTAATTTGGTTTAAAGAGTTTTGCTTCTGTACACCTCTTAAATGTTTGCACGAATCTTGAAGTTACTAAGAGTACCAGATAACAGGTCCTGGTTCTACAAAGAACTCCTTCGTATGTGTGACCGCAAACTCTTCTTTTTCCAGTATATAATGTTCATAACATAAACTCATGCTTGCTGAATTTGATAGGTGAAATGTGGAGTAAGAGGAGACACCAGACCAAGATGCAATGAATATTTTGCTTCGTGGTGATTGGGCAGATGACTATCAACACCAACTGCAGCATCGTCCATCTTGCGAGCATACTACCAAGCTGCGCAGGTATGGAAATGCCATGTTGTGTTTTTTGTGAATAACACCTTTTTATCTTCATCTTGATAAGTCACTGCATTTTGTGTTTTTTGCACGGTGGTTCAGTATGAGAGATAGAATAGTTAGTGTAGGAAACTTATGTACGAGGGGCTCAGATTCAGTTAGTTTTTATGTGAGAGTGCATATGGTGTTGTTGCTACGAGTCTGCTGGTCAGTAACTTCCAGTTGGCTTCATCTACAGGGTTAAGGAGGATTTCACCAAGAAATAAAAACGGAGAAGAGGCCATAAGTGCTACTACCAATAGCCTCAAACAAGAAAATGGATACTTTCCGTGATATCTGTGCAATATTTCAAAAGTTTTAGCAAGTGTCTAATCATATAACGTGAATAACAAATTACTATTAGTATGAGCAGTGTGCATGGTTCATAAAAGAGTAAACAATGTGAGTTACTATTCTATACAGTGGATATCTTCTTTTTCCAGGCCTAAGCTTAAAGAACAAGTGAGGTATTGTGACCAACACCCTGAGGAGATTGACACACTTGTAGAAGTGAAGGCTCAGTTTTCAGAGGCGAAGAAATGCCACAAAACTTCAAGAAGGTGCGTGTCTATTGTACTTTCAGTCTGATAGTGACTGATTCCTATGGGGTTATTTCCGAAACTTTGTCCTGTTTGCTTAGTTCCTTACAAGTTGTAATCTAACCTTGAACTGCTTATCAATAGCTGAGCTTCAGTTAAAACTACTACAAAAACGTAAGAAAACTCTTAATATTGTTGCTCGATTTTGCAACTTCCATCTCAGCTAAGCTCGTCAGACCCACTTAGAGTATGTGAACTTCTCCTGTTTCTGCATCGGTGATTGGCATCACCGACAACAGTTTTCTACTACAGATCTTGATCTAGCTGAAGCAGGGAGCAATGCCTAGCTGTAGATGTTGGCCCTTCTTTATGAAGATAAGTTTAGCCTTTAGGCAAAGCAAAAGTTAAAAAATTAGTGCAATTTCTCGATTGTTTTATTCTGCGTTCTTATTCCGGTACAATTTCAGAAAATTAGTACCCATTATCTTTTAAAGGGGAGATTCATAACCAACCCAAATTAGTGCCCCTTCAAAGTCACTTGGCTTTTTCTTCACGTGGATGGCGGAGGCGGCGGCAATCACTCGAGGCGGCTGGGGCACCTCGGGCTGGGGGCTTTGCGCTGAGTCCAGGGCAGCTCCCTGGCCGTGCGGTGGCAACCGACAACCCCATGGCTGGTGGTGCTGGCGATGGTGTGCATGGTGGCGGCCGCGGATCTGGATCCCATCCAGATCCGTCATTGATTCTTCACGTGGATGGTCGGTAGCGCGATGAGGGCCCCGGTGAAGGGATGGAGGGTCTCCGGCGGAGTTCCGGCGGCAACATACGTCTTTATGGCAAAGCTTTGCACGGTTCTAGCCAGCCGGGAGATCGGGACGACACGGCTTCCGGTGAAAACCGCGTCTGACTGCGGTCTTGGCGGACGATGGCGGTGTCTCTGATGTCGTTTCCTTCTCAAGGCCTTGTCGTTGCAGGTCACGTGAACTCGATCGGGATGTTCTGGGGGAAACCCTAGATCTGGGTCTACCGGATCGGACAATGACGGCGCCTTCGGTGTCGTTCTCCCTCCTGGGAGCATTGCTTTGGATCAAGTGTTGGCTAGAGGGGACAAGAGGGGGAACGGTGTTACATCTACTGCAAGGCGCCACGGAGTTCCGACGACGGGCGCGTGTGGATGGATATGTGCAGGATGGTGGCGTTGTCTAACGCCATGGTGGCATTGACGATAGGCCTGGCAAGGTGGATGCGTCAGTACCTGCTCTGGAGATGGATCGACATCGACAGAAGACGGCGGCGGCTGCAAGCTGAGATCGTTAATACGGATGTTAATTATGTCGAGATTGCTTGCAGGTCAGCGGCGTCAGGTCTGGAGATGCGGATGCCCCTACATAGCGTGGCGCCAGTGGCACGTCGGGGATCCTTCATCACCCAAGGTAAACCTACGCTTGACTTCCTTCCTTATTCCCCTCATGTTTCGATGTTTGTTAGCTACCATTAGATTGGATCTTGGTTCTCTATGTGAATGGTTGTACATAGTAAATTTTGGTGATCTATTTTGGACTAATGAGGTTTCTAGGGTCAATTAGTATGGCACAAACTGTGTTGGTCTTGAACGTATGTATGCTTTCTCAAATTGTATTGATTTCCCTTCCAGGAACAAACGCAATCGGCACTACTACATTACTGCAGTCTGCACATGCTGTGTTGAGGGGATTGGAGGAGTTGGTAGCACGCCATAAAATTTTGCTTACCTTCTCTAAAATCATGCTTGTTTCATTCATTGCTTCACATCACCAAGTTATTGGTGCGATTGAGGTATGCATCTTTTTTTAGATAATAGAAGGCATGTATCTGAACTTCTAAAGAAACACGCTATGTGAGTTAACTATGTACTATATTTGACGAATCGTCGTGTAAGCTTTGTAGTTCAGAAAAATATCTTGTTTCTTACTCCCTCTGTCCCAAAATTCTTGTCTTACATTTGTCTAGATACTGATGTATCTAATACTAAAATATGACTTGATACATTCGTATTTAGACAAATCTAAGACAAGAATTTTGGGACGGAGGGAGTACATCATGTGGTCAGCAGAATGGAGAAGCAAAAGAGAACATCTATCATTTAGTTCAGTAATATCATATTTTAGGCGTTGTCATTTTATGCGTGTTCAGAAAGTTCCCATATTAAATTTATCATTTCATAAATATACTATGACTCTGAAGTTTGTTTATTTTATATTATTCTTGCCCTAATTCCATCACATCATTAACAAGCTCATTGCTTCTAAGAAGTGCACCCATGTAACAAGCTTCTATAACTTGTATTTTTTTGGTACAGTCCAAGCTTGTTTGCACTACTGGATGCCGCTCCATTTAACTCCATGTGCTGTTTGGTAAAAACCGATTCACGTTTTACATCCAAAAGTTGTATTCTTTGACACTACAAAATGCACGCCAATAATTCTTCATGCATTTTGTTTTATAGGTCACACTACCATATTATATATTGGAAATATTCAATAACATAGGATTTCTTTTTTACTTTATACTTACACAGATGTGCAAGAGAAAAGGTTTGCGTATGGTTCAATGCAACTAGAACAGGCTGGTGGGGGAGGGGGGTGGGGGTCGATTTATGTTCGAGAAGAAACTTTGGGTTCTCCTTTTATGATTGTACTTTTTATTTCGGAATAGGATATTCGAAAGTAGAAATATCTTATGAAAGATCTTGATGGGTAGACAACAAATATACAGGATAAGCATGTGTGGTAATGTTGGATCAATGAACGACAATTTTGGTTTCAGTTTGATTTACGCCTATGTATCATCATACCCTTACTTTTTAAAAACATAAGTTCAAAATTATATTTATATGATTTTGGGTGGGTGGGTGGAGGGGGGGGGGGGGGGGGGGGGTTAATATTTGCCGGTCTATGCCTACCAGAAGAGCGTCATGTTACTAACAGAAGAGTGCCATGTTACTTTGTATCCTGTCATTTCAAGTCCTTGGAAATTCTAAATCATGTTCTAATGTTGGAAATGTTGTTTTTTCTTTTGCAGATTTTATAGGGGTAGAGAGTTTGTGCGAAAGTGCAGGGGTGCCGGTGGTACAGGTTGAATTGAACCCATGGAAGATTTCAACTCATAATCTTTGCTGTCAATCGTACACAAAAGTTCCTAATTTTTTTAACCTGTCTTGGAAGTAAATTGCCATTTCTTTTTTAGATTGACTCATGGTAATACTAGCATGTACACACATGGATGCACGTCTGAACATTTTGTTGTGATTTTGTAGATAAGAAATTACAAAGATATAAACGAACCAACCTTCTTTGTAATTATGTATTTTACTCCTTATAATTGCCAGCAAGGACTAGCTATTTTATCATATTTTCATCTAAAAGAGAACCCTGGCGTGTCACAACATCTACGACGCAGTGTGGAGCAATGCAATGTCACAATGGCATTGGAGGCAATGGACTATTTTAACTCAGTGTTATAAATATGAAAGGAAACAAAGGAAGACGACAACACATATTAGGACCATGGTATGTGTATAATATATTTCTAGAAATGCATAACCAATATGTTGATATGTCTAGACACTTGTCACTATTGTCAAATGTATGTGATAGTGAGAGAATATTAACGTAAGGTGTTTAATGTACTATCATCCATGGATAGAAAGGATATGAACCATGACAAAGAAGAGCAATCACTATGTGATAGCAATATCGGAGATGAGGTCATAGGGTTCGCTGAAAATAGGACGCTGGAAGGGAGAATGAAGATGGTGTCATGTCTTCTTGCGGCTTTGACTGAGGAGTAAATAGAATGAAGATGGTGTCAATGTCTTGATGCGGTTTTGAGCGAGGAGTAAATAGAAAGAAACAGAGAGAAGAGAATGATTGTCTTATGTATTCCCACAATTTTTCTCACAATTCTGATATGTATCTAGAATTACATTATCTATGTATGTAGAAAAGCCGAGGGTTTGCATCTTGGTGAACAAGATAAAAGATGACCACAACTTATGCCTTTGTGCTTATCTATATTTCTCTTGTGCCCGTAGCAGCGCACGGGCATTCTACTAGTTGTAGATAAGGGACCAACACCCAGTTTTAGCCACATCATTTCCTATTCAAAAAGATGTAATGCTCCGAACAAAGCTCAGATTCTCTCCTGGCCTCTATTAAAGGGCCAGAAGCCCAATGCCATCGTATTCCTAAGGTAGTCTTCCGTTTCCTTTATATTCGACATGTCATTTTTTTAAAATCAATTTAATCACTATCTTATTCACAGATCACAAGTTTCTTGTGGCCGCACATATATAAGTGGCACTTCCAGCGAAAAACCCATGAGCTAGCTATTGCCTTGACCTGGACCTTCATAAAGACATGCACCTAAATTTCACAAGAGAAAAGAAAGTGGTGCTAGTCAGGAGCCACATGCTTCGCACTCATGGCCATGGCAAATAATTAATAGCCTTTGTTTAGTGAAACATTTTCTTCAAAAAATAAATAAATAGAAGTGATAATAAAATGATGCATATGCTTCCACCGAACCAAGTTATATAAGATGGTAGAGCATTATAGACAGAACAACAGTAGTTCTTACAGAAGTGAAAGAGAACAACAAAGAGGTACTTCAAAGTTTGCCATGGTTCTGATGTGGTCTTCCACCGGGACTCAAATTGCAACTCATGAGATTGGGAGATATTGGGAACCGCTTGTATGTGTATTGGTCATCACGACCTTCTCCATTGCCCTTGTTGCCTACTTGATGTGAACGTCCCACTATTGCTGTTCTAAGCTAGGGTAAGTGGCCTTGGCTTGGGGAACAAACTTGTGGGACTCCGGGTACAATATGGTCGTACTGAACTGGGCCACGTAGTCTGTAGATTGAGTTCGGCTCCATGCCTCCATATCAATCCTCAACTTTTTTGGAATGCGATGGATAGATACTGGGGTATATTCTGAAGGATTCCGCCGCATGCTGTGCGCAGATATATATACGGGATGACGTACTTTTTTTTTCGAAAAGGGAGGGCTCCCCGACCTCGTATCAGAATGATGCATACGATCATCTTATTAATCCAAATAAATAGGATCCAACAATGTCTCACAGTCTTCAAAAGCAAAATGTAAATAAAAAAAGGCTCACACAGAACCAAAAGGCTAGAAACACAAACTAGCCAAAAGAAGGATGCCACAACCGGCTGGCTAAAAAGAGATAGGTAAACTAATTGTCTATCCTATTACATGACCGCCATCCAAACCGGTTGAAGATATCCCGAGCTACCGTCTCTCGGCGGATAGATCCAGTAACCAAACGCTCCCTGGCCTCTGTCGGAGTGAGTAACGACCAGAAAGGATCAGCGTCGTAGCTTTGAAAATAACCTGCAAAAAATGAATGTGTGTTGTCATGTTAAAAACCAAATCATTCCTGCAATTCCAGAGCGCCCACACCAAGGCGCAGACTCCTACACGAATATGTCGCGCTAACTCGGGCTCTACCCCGTTAAGCCACATTCTAAATAACGTGTTGACTGAACTTGGTGGAGAAATATTGATAGCAATATGGACTGTCCTCCATAAAACTTTAGCTAGTGGGCAATCAAGAAAAATGTGTTTAATCGTTTCATCCCAATCACAGAAACTACACCTAGTAGGTTCTGTCCAATTACGCTTTGTCAATTTGTCTTTGGTTAAAATAACTTGTTTGTGGAGAAACCACATAAACACTTTAATTTTCAAAGGAACTTTGACAGCCCACACATGTTTGGAACTAGGAATCGAGCTTGAATTGATCACATCAACATACATTGATTTAACTGTAAATTCTCCCGACCTAGTAAGCTTCCAGCGTAATTTATCGGGTTATTGGGAAAGTTGAACGTCCATCAGTCTCCTTACTAGATGTAACCATTCTTCCCAACGATTGCCCACTAACGCCCTTCTGAACTGAATATTAAGGGGGATTGATTGAAATACCGTTGCAACAAAAACCTCACGTCGTTGAACAATACCTCTCCGAATAGGGGCTTATGTTGGATTGGCACGATATAATATAAATCCAAATAGGATTAAAAAAGAGGTAAATTGTGTCTAAATAATTAGACAACTAGGAATACTAATAATCTTCTCCTATCCTACTTTTTGATTCATTTAGTTCTTCAATTAACTCAAAGTTCTTTCTTTTTCTTTAAAGATTTCTGCCTTCCTTAAAATATCATAAACAGTTCTTGTTGGTTGAGCACCCTTTTCAAGGAAATAGAGAATAGCTGGAACATTTAAACAAGTTTGATTCTTTATCGGATCATAAAAACCTACTTTTTGAAGATCTCTTCCTTCTCTTCGAGATCGAACATCAATTGCAACGATTCGATAGACAACTTATTGGGATAGATGTAGATAAACAACGCCCCCCTAGAAACGTATAGGAGGTTTTCTCCTCATACGGCTCGAGAAAATAATTCGAATTTCTGTCGATAATAATAGAAATTAGACTATGACGTGCATTAATTTCCTTACAGAAAAAACAAATTTCATTTATACTCATGACTCAAGTGGGCTAATTTTGCCTGACAAACTTCGAAGGCAAAATCCTTCCAAAAATTTTGAGTCATCTTTAAACTCTTTTCTTTGTCTCATTTCGAACGAATTGACTTTTATTCCTTATTCTAATCCAACTCTGTTGTTGAGACAATTGAAAATTGTGTTTACTTGTTTTGGAATCCTTTATCTTTGATTTGTGAAATCCTTGGGTTTAGACATTACTTCGGGAATTCCTATTTTTTTATTTCAAAAGAGTAGCAACATACCCTTTTTTCTTATTTCCTTCGATAAAGCATTTATCTCTTCTATAGAAATCTAATAAGAGGGATTGATTCTGATATACTTCTATTGGACTTTCTTCTTATTTTAACCTTTCGATTTATTTCCATATTAAGGATAGACTGACAAAGTTGGCCTAATTTATTAGTTTTCACTAACCCTAGATTCTTTCCCTTGATAAAAAAAAATTCCGTCCTCTCGAGTTCCATCATGTACTATGTTACTTAAACCCAGCGCAAATTTGGTTCGGAACGAATAGAACAGGCTATGTCGAGCCAAGAGCATTTTCATTACTATGGAAAATGATGGATAGCAAAATCCACAATCGATCATGTCCTTCAAGTCGCACGTTGCCTTCTACCACATCGTTTTAAACGAAGTTTTACCATAACAAACATTCCTCTTTTCATTGCAAAGTGGTATAGATAATTGATCCAATATGGATGGAATCATGAATAGTCATTGGTTTAGTTTTTTTATACTAATTAAAACTTTCTATCTATGGAGCAATATGGATAAAAGAAAGTAAGTATTTATCCGGGAAGCCTCCGCCAAGATCCAATTTATTTAAACCCATATTAAAATTCTATCATATGAATGAAACATAGTTTGAAAAAGACGACTAAACAAGTTTGCTTAAAACTTATTTATTCTTAAATTTCCACCCTCAACGGATGGCTCGAGATGATCAATCTTGAAGTGAGAAAAGAAGGATTGACTCTTCCTCAATAAATAAACTATCAACCTCCAAAAAAGTTTAATTGATTTAATTACTAGAATTAGAATTCTAGTAGTAATATATTTTTTCAGTACCAAAAACAATTAACTATAATAACTAAATAAACTATTCCAATGAAAAGATTGAAATTTTTTGGTAGTTATAGAATTCTCGTACTTCTTCAACTCGAATACCAAAAGGAAGAAAAAAATATGACTAAGTGATTTTATAGTAGAGGCATATCCTGAATGTGCTTGATAGATCCCATTTTTTCATGAAAATAAAGATAGTCAAACTTAAGACTTTATTATGTTTTCTGAGAAAGAATAAGACATCATTATTCTCTTTAATAAACTTTTGTCTCGTACGGAATACTATATGATTTCACCGTTTGTTTCATCAGAAACAATCTGGGACGGAAGGATTCGAACCTCCGAGTAACGGGACCAAAACCCGCTGCCTTACCACTTGGCCACGCCCCATTTCGGGTTTTATGCGACACTAATAAACACTAGTATGTTTATTTGTTATTCGTCAATACCATTTCAATTACATAAAAAGGAGGGATATTCTCTTGCTAGTATTCTACACATGCGGATAGGGGTACCTCTCCGAGCCAAGTATCCTCCCAGAATCTCGTACTGGCTCCGTCACCAACAATAAACTTTGTCCTATTAAACAAGGAAAGCTTTACTTTCATAAGCCCTTTCCAAAAGGGTGAATCAGTCGGTCTTACTGTGACCCGAGACAAAGTTTTGGTTTGAAGATACTTACTACGAAGGATTTGTGCCCAAGTGGCGTCAGTTCCGCTAGATAACTTGCACAACCACTTGCTGAAAAGACATCTGTTCTTGACTTCAAGATTCTCAATCCCAAGACCCCCTTGGTCTTTCGGTCTACAGATGATATCCCATTTGGCTAAACGGTATTTTCTTTTTAGCTCATCACCCTGCCAAAAGAATCGGGATCAATAAAAGTCCAGCCTTTTCCTAACACCAACTGGGACTTCGAAGAAAGACAAAAGAAACATAGGCATACTCGTGAGAACCGAATTTATCAGAATTAAGCGGCCTCCTTATGACATGAGCTTGCCCTTCCAGCAGCTCAGTTTCTTTTCAAATCGGTCCTCGATGCACTTCCATTCTCTGTTTGTCAGCTTACAATGGTGGATTGGTATTCCTAAGTATGTGAAAGGCAAAGCCCCCAAATCACACCCAAACAATTTCTTGTAGGCCTCTTGTTCATCATTGGCTCTACCAAAGCAGAACAATTCGCTTTTGTGAAAGTTAATCTTTAACCCAGTCAATTGTTCAAATAAGCATAACACTAGCTTCATATTTCTCGCTTTTGCCAAGTCGTGCTCCATAAAGATGATTGTATCATCGGCATACTGGAGGATGGACACCCCTCCATCAACGAGATGAGGTACAAGGCCCCCCACTTGACCAGCCTCCTTAGCCCTTCCTATCAAAATTGCCAACATATCAACTACAATGTTGAACAAAATAGGGGACATCGGATCCCCTTGTCTTAGGCCCTTTTGTGTCTGGAAATAATGACCAATCTCGTCATTCACTTTAATTCCAACACTCCCTTTTTGCGTATATGATTCAACTTGGCGTCGCCAGACTTCATCAAAACCTTTCATACGCAACGCCTGTTGTAGGAATGGCCACTTTACTTTATCGTACGCTTTTTTGAAATCCACCTTAAAAATAACTCCATCCAATTTTTAAGAATGTTGTAGGATGACGTACCTGGAATAGCAAACTGGCTTCTTATGCTGAATTCTTGTTTTTTAGCTGTACATTTTTTAAACCCCGAAGCAGTGGACTCTACTGTGGAGGAGAATCATTGATCGATTCATCTCGCCTGTGGCCGTAAGCCCGTATATAGCTAACTAAAACCCTCGCTGTGCGTTGATATGAATACTGCTCTTTGTGCTCCATTCACGGATAAGGAAATATGTGATGCGTTGTTCCAGATTGGGCCACTAAAAGCCCCGGGTCCAGACGGATTTCCGGCTCGATTTTTTCAGCGGAATTGGGCTTTAAGGAAAGAGGATGTAATGATGGCTGTCAGGTTGTTCTTTGAGACTAGACACATGCCGGATGAGGTAAACTCAGCTACTATTGTGCTTATTCCTAAGGTTGCGAATCCAAAGAAGCTGAATGAGTTCAGACCAATCAGTCTATGTAACTTAGTTTACAAGGTCATCTCTAAGTATCTGGTAAATCGTTTGAGACCTCTCCTTGATGTTATTGTTGCTCCTGAGCAGAGCGCCATCGTCCCTGGTAGACTTATTACAGATAATGCTTTCATAGCTTTTGAGTGTGTGCATACCATCAAACAGGAAAGGAATCAGGAGAATAGTTTCTGTGCTTACAAGTTGGACCTATCAACGGCATATGACAGGGTAGACTGGAATTTCCTAGAGCGAATGATGCAACATTTGGGTTTTCATCACCGGTAGATACAGCGGATTATGGCGTGTGTAACCTCGGTGAGATATAGTGTTAAACTAAGTGGAGCCCTCTCGGATTTGTTCGCACCGTCGCGTGGACTTCGGCAGGGTGACCCTCTATCCCCGTTTTTGTTTTTGTTCGTAGCTGATGGACTTGATGCTATTTTGAAACAGAAGGTCAGACAAGCAAAGATTTCTCCTATTCATGTGTGTCCAAGGGCGCCAGGTATCTCACACCTCCTATTCTCGGATGACACTTTAATGTTCTTCCGTGCTACTCAGGAAGAAGCTACCTAGGTGGGAGATGCACTGGCTATTTATGAGCGCACTATAGGACAATTCATTAACCCGGTGAAATGTTCTATTTTATTTGGCCCATGTTGTGGTGACAACGACAAGCAGGAGGTTGTGCATACCTTGCAGGTTGAGATGGTGGGATTTGATGATAAGTATCTGGGTCTCCCCACACCATCTGGTAGAATGTCGAAGGGCAAGTTTCAAAATCTACAAGAGCAACTTACTAAGAGTATCTTACAATGGGGAGAAGCGGCGTCACAAGGGAGCAAAGAAATTCTCATTAAGGCGGTTGCGCAGTCCCTACCTACATATATCATGGGGGTTTTCCATTTGCCCCGGAGTGTTTCTGATGATCTTACTCGCATGGTACATAACTTTTGGTGGGGGGGGGGGCCAAGGAGGGGAAGAGGAAGACACATTGGCGTGCGTGGGATACATTGATTAAACCAAAAGTGCAAGGTGGCATGGGGTTTCGTGACTTCAGGCTCTTCAATTAGTCACTTCTGGCTAGACAAGCTTGGCGTCTTATTGCTTACCCTGACAGTTTATCTGCACATGTGCTCAAAGCATGATATTACCCGGCGGGACGTCTGAAAGATACGGCCTTTTCGGATAACTCATCCCAAACATGGCAGTCTATTGTCCACGGTCTTGAGCTTCTCAAGAAAGGTCTAGTTTGGCGCATTGGTGATGGTGCTTCTGTACGTATTTGGTGTGACTAGTGGATACCACATCCACTTGCAAGGTTGCCAATATTACCCCAGGGGCGCTGCCGCCTTCGTCGTGTTAGCGAGCTCCTGGACGACCGAGGAAATTGGAACGTGCAACTACTTAATCAACATTTCATGTCGATAGATGTCATAGAAATTATGAAGATCAAGGTGGTGCCACAGTTGGGCGCCTGAGCATACTGTATCGTTCATAGTCCGGAGTGCTTATCGTCTATCCTATGACGAGATTCACCGTCAGACTACAGTCCATCGAGTAGGGCACCGGACGGGCGACATGTCGTCTAGGCACTTATATGAAGATGCCCTGCTTCACCTAAGGTGCATATATATCTTTGTATGGCGTTTGGTCAAAAATTCATTGGCTACTTGGGTGAATAAAAAATCACGAAAACTTGAGGTGTCTAACCTTTGTCTGCTGTGTACGATGGAACTGGAGGACATGTTCCACACATTCTGTAGATGCCCATTGACTGCTGCTTTTTGGAACGCCCTGCAGGATAAATGGCTATTGCTGGACTTAGCTTCAGTGATGAATACAGGCCGTGAGTGGCTTTTTGATCTTCTGTACAAGCTAAATGAAGATGATCACATGCATGTGTTGATGGTGCTGTGGAGTAGTTGGTATGTACGTAATGAAATAGTACACCATAAGCTACCACCTTCAATTGAAGCTTCGTGCATATTTCTGATTAGCTATATTGAATCTCTTCGATGCATCAATAATTTTCCAACCACTGACACCATCAAAGGGAAGATGGTGCTACCGCCGATTGGGTATAGTTCTACAATGATAAATACATCAACACAGCATGCAGCCACGGTCCAGTGGTCTGCCCCGCCGGCCGGTCGCGTGAAGTTGAATGTTGACGGGTCGTTCGTTGATACCGACGGTGGATTAGCAGGAGTCGGTATGATCCTATGTGATAATGCCGGCAACATTATCTTCTCTGCTTGTCGTTTCATCTTGCATTGTTCCGGACCGCTCCAGGCTGAGTTGTTGGCGTGCGAGGAGTGATTAAGCCTTGCTCTACAATGGTCTACTCGCCCGGTAGACATCGAGATGGACTACATAACGTTGTTAGTCACACCCTTGCTGCTTTCGAACGATGGGCCGAACTGCAGTTTGGTTGCACTCTGGACCTGCAGACGTTTCTCTGCTATGTAGGAACGAATATTCCAACAGTTGAGCAATGAAATCCTTTTAACCTTGAAAAAAAAACCTCGCTCTGCGGCCCAGATCAGATCCTCCGCTGAACATATTCGAAAAAAAAATCCTCCGCTGAACGAACTAACCGACCCTTGTGCACGCTGTATGTCTCCATGCCTTTGACCCTCACGCGGTGCAGCTGTACGTAGGTGCGAGAAAGACCGACCGAACAATTAACAGCAAATCGCACTGATCGGTCGAGGAGCCGGGTCCAATGATCTTACATAATCGAAGTCCCGTGGGAGTGAACAAGAAGCCAATTTGTGTCATCCCTATGACATATCTTAGAATTTATATATTTATTTATCCTGAATTCTTATTAGTGCGCACACACTATTTGGGGATTGTGAATAGCCGCTTCATGTAGGCATGCATGTGTGTAATTTTTGTCTGCTAGCGCATATCTCTTTTGAAATTTAATGCATTCACACCGGTCATATCAGTTGAAAAAAACAGAGCACAGATGCATTTATCTCGAGTTTTCAAAAATTTTAAAAACCATATCTTCCAAACAGCACATCGAAATTCAAATCCGTCTTCACTGTTGGATTCTTCGCGACGAAATCTTTGAAACTAGATCCCGCATGATTATATTTTGACAAATTTTTTGATGCCAACTTGATGCTATATGGTGCAACTTCAGAACTACATTGTGCTACATGATGTAACTTTTTGCAAAACCAGTTTTTGGAGCTGCATGATCTAACTTCATATGAGGTTGCAAACTAGCAACCATGACAACTTGATGTGCAACTTCTCTACTGTCCCGGCCAACTATCTAGTAGTTAATATGCAACCCTTGTCCCTACTTGTGGATGTGTAGTTTTTTTAATAGTTGACACACTCTGCCCCACCTCTCCTACCAGCGATATGTGCAACTTAGTCTGTTGTTTGAGCCAACTACATATTACTCGATGTGCAACTCCCCCCCCCCTACTTGTGGATATGTAGTTTCGGTTGGTGCAACAAACGGAGTTGCACAAAGTCTGCTAGGCAATTGACCGATGCAACATATGAAGTTTTACATCTCACAGGCAGCAATAGTTGGATTGTGAAAATTCCATATTCATGAGGGTAGTGAAAAGTCACATATTCATGAGGGTAGTGAAATCTGCATATAAACAGGGCACTAAAGTTTGACATCACACTAGATGGGTGGTTTGGACCGAGTGCTGCTAGGGAAATCATACATCCACGGGGTATGAGGGAAAGTTGCATATCATTGATAGACAATTGGCCATCGCAGTATCCGAATCTGCACATCCACTGCTATACAGTTGGCTGATGCAGGAAACAATTAAAGCACAACCACGGGGAGGAGAAAAGTTGCACATCAACTACTGGGTAGTTGGCCTGCGCAGCACACGAATTTCCACATCTCACTAGAAGGAGTTAGTTTGGGGGTGGAGGTACCATGAGTGAAAACTACACATCTACGCGTAGGTGAAAAGTTGCACATCCATGGCCAGGTAGTTGCACGTCGACAGCTAGGCAGTTGCACAAAACTGAGACTAAATTGCACAAAAGAATTGTCGAAACATACCATGCGGGATCTAGTTTGAAGAGCACGTCGCGGAAGTTTCGACAGTGAAAATGGGTCTTAATTTCGATACGAGGTTTGAAAGTTATTTGATTTCAGAATTTTGAAAACCTGAATTAAGTGCGTTCACACATGTTCATGTTGGTGATTTGCATTTACTTTTTAGTTTTTCTGTTTATATATTCTCACTCTTTCTAATATGGATTTACACTACTCACAGTGGGGAGTAATTTCGACTAGTAATATACATATGCTACTAGTCTATATTGCTAAATCTACAGTGGATTGTAACATATGTATGGTGTCATGCAACACTTTGTTTATTAGCTTGTAGACTCATCTTATCTTGGTATGTGTGATGTTACTCATAGTATGAGTAACTAGCTATGTTACTCAACTCATTTCTCTCCTCATTAAATCACTGCCACATAAGCAAATTTGTTGAGTTGGACCTTATGTTACTGCTGAAATTACTCCCACTATGGGTACTCTTAGGGGTCAAACTATTTCTATTTATAGATTATTAGATGGACAAAATAGTTTTGATGTTTCCTTTTTCGTCTGGCTGCTCCGAAGAGCTAGGGAGCAGCCGACCGCTCCCTAGAACATTCCTTTATTTATTTATTTATTCATTTTGTGAAAAATCTAGATTCTAAGATTTTTCACAACAAATAAATAAATATATAGGTTCGAAACATTCCTTGTGTTCAGCGGGAATGGACTGATACTTCTCCTCTCCTCTCGGGTCGCTCCGCACACTACCAGGAGGAAACCCTAGCCGCCGCCGGTGGGGTCTCCCGCCTTCTTCTTCTCCACCTCGCCACCGCTAGAGAGCGTGGCTAGGAGAAGCCTGGTTGGCGCCGGCACCAGCGGGCTCGGAGCAGGACAAGGCGGCTAGGTTAGGGTTCGCGCTAGACGACGGGCGCGATGGCGCGTCGGAGCCGTGTGCGACGACGGCATGGCGGGCGGCGTCCTGGAGGTGCGTGATACATCTCCATCGTATCACTACTAGGAAAAGGCCTACTAGTGGCATACCTGGTTTGCCTACTAATGGCGCACTATAGGTGCGCCACTAGTATCACACCATTAGTATTTTTTCACTAATGGCGCACCTGTGGTGCGCCATTAGTATTTGGTATACTAATGGCGCATCATGCAGTGCGCCATTAGTATAGCCCACGGTGCGCCATTAGTATGCCTCCCAGGGGGCCATATTTATCCATGTGCTTTGACATACTAATGGTGCACTGGTGGATGATGCGCCATTAGAGTCCTTTTTGCAGTGCGCCATTAGTGTGCTGAGTGGTGCGCCACTAGTATGAATATTAAGAATTTTTTTCTTTTCTGATATTTGCACAGGTTACAAAACATATTACTGCATATAATATAGAGAGCACAACATATAAACAGCAGATTTATCAAATACAATAGAAGATTATCTCCGAATACAATTCATCATATTAGTCTCCGAATTTAAAATACCAAACAAAGTTAGAACATTACAAGTCTCAAAACCGCGAGTAGCGAGTTTGTCTTCACATTACAAGTTGATATCGATCATCTAAACTACCATCACATAGAAGAGAGCTGCGGTCATCACGATGAGCATCATCGCGATGAAAATGGTCTTCATCCGGTTCCTCCAACGCTCCCTCCTCTCTCCCGCTAGATAGCTCACGTATCTAACTTCCGCCTTCGTCCTAGTGGTGTACCCTTTGTAACTGTTACCGCTGAAATGGTGAACCTGTCTTCGACACTCCTCCTAGTCGTCGTAGACTCCAGGAACCTTACCCTTGTACACGACATACGACGGCATCTCTATGCACTAGCCAAACAAAACGTTAGTAACAATTCACAGACAATACATAAGCAATATATAAGTATGCAACAAAAGGATCGGAAGAGAAAAGCAACACATTAATAGCACGATTCATGGTCCTACTAATAAATAGCATCGATTACATATAAGTTGAACGACTGTCCAAACCAAAGAGACATACAAGTTCATTAAAGTTTGATTACAACATGAGCCAATCGATGTTTCAGAACTACACATAGCATCACTACTTTCGACTCGACTCAGGGACCGGAGCGTGGATGAAGCCGCCGTCTCTCGTGATGGTCATGAAATCGCGGGCGTTGTCAGCCTACATTTGTAGCGTTGTGTCTATCTCACTGTTGGACAGTTGATATCTGAGGTAGAACTGCCCCGAGGTATGAAGGACATCTTGATGGATGACTTCCGCAAACTCCGACTAGATGCGAAAGAATCCTTGTCTGATGTCCGCGTCCTGGATTGCCGACAATCTTGCGGCCCAATCTTTGAGATTATTTGGTAGCAGAAGGTGATTATGGTCCCGTACGATCGCCCACATGTGATGGAGGGCGTGGTAGGCATCCTTATGACCGCCAGGCGGCTGCTTGACGCAGGGGAACGTCGTAGTGTGGGCGAACACGTGCTTGCCGTACCTACGAACTGGCCTGGTGAAGGTGCCTCCAGATCTGGCATAGCCGGGGAGAACATCATCAAGAACTTTCTTGATATTTGTGTAGTCTTTCTTCGACTGACGGTCCGAGTTGAAATACGTGGCCATGGAATATTTCGGGCTTAAGAGGATGAATGTGCAATGTGTGTCACTGCACAAAACACGGAATGTTAAAAAAAAGAACGACCGAAATCTAAGAAATCATATGTTACGGGGCGGTGAGGGGATGACTTACTTAGGAAAGTAAGGCACGAGGAAGTTATCCTTATTTGGGTTTTCCAGAATGACGCCTTCGAGGTAAGAACTCGCGACTTGTCGGTCCCCAGCGCTGCCCAAGATCTTGGCACGCATGTAGAAGGGGTCGACTATCACGATGTCCGGGGTCTTGTCTCTAATGACCCGCATCTCCATACTCAGCGAAAATAGCCGAACGAAGGTGTAGTGCAGCGGATGAAGGTTAAACATAGTGAAGATGTCATCAAACTGCAGGACGATTGTATCCCCGATGGCGTTATCCACAAAGCCCTTGCCCTCTGGCACTTTGGCCATGAAAACCGGGTATGCCACATCATTCTCGGAGAGACGCCGCTTCTCCAAAGAAAGAACACTGTCATGCAGACTCCGCATAGCATCGGTTGCAGCATTGAGCAGATTAGTCGGTAGCATCGGCCTACCCGCCACATGCACCCTCCTCGAGATATCCTTAGGTGAAGGTGGACCGTCCTGAGCACGGATCGTACTCGGTGCCGGCTGGCTGGCACCCTTGTTACTCTTTCTTTTCCGTCCCTTCTTCTTCTGCTGTAATGGGATCGAGTTCTGCTCACAGACCACCTTCTTGAGTGTGTTGGGGCTGATAATATTTGGCACCTCGGCTATATGAGGCTCGGTGAAGGCGGCAGCTGGAGGCGTCTCCTGAGAACTGAACGTCAGACGACGCCTGTTGCAATTTGGTTTCTCCGTGGTGCCAGCATGATCGCGGTCGTCTTTTCACTACACCACGGTAGAGCTTATGTGACACACTTCTGTTAGCAAAGGTCCACTAGTCTCCACGAAAAAACTGTCGGGGTAGCTATGAAGTTTTGTCCTTGAACCATGTGTCGGCGTAGATACATCATTGTTGACACACTATGTGTCAGCAGCTACGAAGCAACGACTTAGCTGTCGGCAACTGGCTAACAACATGTTGTGTGTCGGCACATGTGTGGGTCCTAACAATTTATGTGTTGGCGTAGGTACATGCTTAGTGACATCCAATATGTCGTCGTATGTAGGGTGTATGGACACGGAATAAGTGTCGGCGTAGGTACATGCTTAGTGACTTCCAATATGTCGCCGTATGGAGGGTGTATGAACACGGAATAAGTGTCGGCGTATGTGCACACGTGTCAAGCGACTGAACCTTGGAATTTTTTTCTTTTCAAAATCCCGAAACTTGGAAAGTTGGCGTGCCATTTAGGCGCGAGACGGGAATTTCTTTTGGCTGGCCCGTGCAAAATACCCCTCAAATCGACCAAGTCCATAACCGACCTGTGCCAGCCGCCGCCCTTCCCATCCCTATCCCCTCGTCCGCGCTCTCAACCTACGCCCTGCCGCCGTCGCCGCCGTATTCGCTCTCCACCCACGGTAGTGCTGTTGTCGCCGCCGTCCTCGCGCTCTGTCCGAGATCCAGCCGCCGTCCTCGCGCTCCGCCCGAGATCCAGCAGCCGTTATCGCGCTCCGCCCGAGATCCAGCCGCCGTCCTCGCGCTCCGCCGGAGATCTAGCCGCCGTCCTCGCGCTCTGCCTGAGATCCAGCCGCCGTCCTCATGCTCAGGGATCAACCCCCTCCCTTGATCCCCATCCTCCCGCCCCCAACTTCGTCCGCCATCTTCCTCGCGCTTCTCCCCTGTCGACCCCGCCCCGGGCCCCAGCCCTGCCACGAGCTCTCCACCCGTGCTCCCCGTTCCTGCTGCCGCCGATAGAGATCCATCCACGAGCTCTCCATACCGCTGCGCCCCTCCTGAAGCCAGCCGTCTGTTGCTGCAGATCTCCGCACAGACTCGTCTTTTCCAATAGGTAAGCATCGGCTCCTCCTGAGATATCCTTTTCTGTACTGCTGCACAATGCGTGCTTGTGCATTGCTGAACTTCAAACCATATGTCATTGCTGAACTCTGAAAATTAGGGTAACACTTCCATATCTTCTGCTAAGATCTGTTTATTCTACAGTTCTTATTCCTATTTACATGAAGCACTTTTGATTGTCAATACGTATTTCTAAGTTATATAGTGCAAACGATTGAGTTGGCTTCAACTTTGTTGTAGAACTGAATGTTGTTTGTTCTGTAACATCTTGTAGTTTCTGATGCTTCATGGTTTTATATTTCTTTTTGTATTTTCTGATGCCGGTATATGGGCTGAATAATATATGTGTAAAATCATATCAATTGAAACTTCAATTGGTCTTGCTTGCAGCGATACTAATATGATTTTCTTTTTGTATTTTCTTCAATTTGTCTTCCAGCTCATCTGAATGATTTTCACACAGCTAATGCATGCTGGTATAATGTTTTTTTCTTCCCTAAAATAGGAAGCGGTGGGTGACGGAATGTCAAGGCGTCTGGTCAGATGACCTGGGTCCGTGGCGAGTTGGTGGATCTCGACTACAGGAACATCATAGAGGCAATGATATTAGGTTGGTCTATTGCTAACACAACATGTTTAGAATTGCAAACTTTTGCTCTTCTGTTTATTTTTTCTGACTAAAAGTAGCAGTTTTGCTTCTGTATTAAGATTTGAACAAGAATCTATAAAGGCCTCTAAGGGAGCAGAGGAAAGAAAAGAAAACGCCTGATAGTGTAGAGTGCACTTCGGCAGTAAGGTCAACACGAGACTACTCATGAAACGCCTCCATCAGGAGGCAAAAATATACAGATACGAAGATTGCATGCCGGGAAGCTTTCTTCTATTTAGGACTTAAGATACTCGATCATTTTCTCTAAGTTCAGAAGTAAGTTACTTTTTGTTCTGAATGATTTACAAACATAATACATGTTAGTCCAAGAAAAGACCTTTTTTAAATTGTAATCCTCATGTAATACCACTCGATTTTGTTTTTGCACAACTAGGCTGATAACATGCTCATGAAAGCTGATAATATGCTCATAAAAAGACCACTCGAAGTTGTAGAAGGTCCACACCCTAATGCAGCATAAAGTTGGACTGGACTTAGTATTCTCGCTTGGTTCTGGTTATAGGTTTTCTAATGGTTTTTCCTCCCTTTGCAGTTGTTCCAATGGGATGTAGATAGTAGGATCGAGACTACAATGTCACATGGTGGAAGCAGGTCAGTTGCGAAGAACAGGTTCTATTATGCTCACTTTATGCATATCCAGTTTAGAAGAATTTATCTTACATCCTATGACTGTGCCTGCAAGTTTGAAATTTTAATTAATCTAACAAATGACAGGAGAAAGTGATGTGTGCTAGCCGTGAACTTATTGGGTTGCTTGTTCCTTGTAGAAGAATCCGTTCTGATGAGCGGTGTAAATATTAGGTAATGTCGTGAAACGTAAGGTAATCTCTCAAGCATATAAGTTAGGTATTTCACTCCTAAGTGTAATCACATATGACTCTGTACCATTCGATTGCATATCTTAATATTCCCAAAATATTCTAATTACCTTTACATTCTGGGAGGGTGGTACTAAGCTATTAAATGATACACAACGGGAATAGAGTGGGCATTTACTTTATTTGGTTGTAAATATGAGCTTGGGTTTTTCAGGTAGCATCTTATACAAAGCAAATTATATTTGGTGCAAAATTTACTGTATTTGAATTGTAACAATGGTGATCTATTATTTAGATGGGTGTACTTCAGTGCTCCTATTTCTAACATGTCTTACAAGTTATTGCTGCAATATGCGGAATTTAGAGCTGGTACTGGTAATTTGTGATTTGACCGATGCAAACTAAAAATCTCACTGCAATACAAGTATTCTTTTTAATTGTCCGATGGCAAAATAGGTAAATAGCTTGTGAGCAGACATTCTGAACCAACTATGTCGCGAATGACTATGAGGCCTTCCTGCTTTTCCATACCTGTAATACTCTTCTATTTTCATTTCAGTTTTGTACTATCTTGGCCCTGGGGTTGTGGCTGTTGCACATGCTCTAGGAAACAATCTCCCAGTTTTCTGCTCGAATTGACAGAAAGTTGGAAATGCGGAGATTGTATACATATGTGTCGCCCAATTTTGATTAGCTCTTTATTTTGCTGGAATTTCGATTAGCTCTTTTTTTCTGGAATTTTAATGAGCTCTTTTGAAGTCCATGACCCTCTCTAGGAAGTCAGAAATTTCATTCATTCCTTAGACATGAGATATTGCACACTTGCATGCATAGTTTAAGGAACAAACATCATATCTGGCTGTATATGCCAAGGCGTTGGACCTAGAATTGTGTTGTTTTAGGCTAATTTGGTAGTAGATCTTCTATTCTCTAAACTTAAGGACCAGCCCAAAGAAGAATTGTCATGATTCTCCAACCATTTAATGTGTGATGTTGAGCACGTAGTGCTATCTGAAACAATAAGAAAATCTCCAGGTGCTTTTAACACATTACACATGTAGAATGTGGACTGCTAGGAGATATGCATTTAACAGTCATGTAGATTGAATGGCATCTTCATGTAACATAGCTGAGTATTAGTTTTATCTTGAAAGTATATGCTAACTTCTGCAGGTTCAAATCACTCGGAAGAATATGAGAAGTGGGTATAGGAGGAGCTTGAACATTAGAGTGGCAGGGGTGGAGCAAATGATTACAGGGCCTATCAGCAGCTGGGCATGGGCGTGGTGGCGGATGGAGTGGGAGACTTGGACATGAGCATGCACCGGAGCTGCAGGTGCTCGGTTGATTGGCGATCCGATGCTAGGGAGAAGAAGATCAGGAAGGAAGTTGTGTGTAGAATGATGTTTTCTCTGGAGAAAGGAAAAAAGGAAGATGCAAGATAGTAAAAGAGAGGGCGTGCAGGCTCAGGACCAGCCAACTTAATTGTAATCATGAATTTTATGTGTGTTCTGGACTGGTGCTCAAGTGTTCTGGAGTAGAAATCTTGTGCTCATGGATATTACTCAATTGTTTGTACCATTTAGTGTTTGAACTATTTTAGAGCAGCGAATAGGGGTCCTTTTATGTGATTTGTGTTTTCTGGATGGTTGCCAAGATGGCCAAACTTTGCTTTTGTGAAGATTGACTTGTGTTTGAACCTGTGAACAATATGTGTATGTGTATTTTTGTTACCATTTTATCAATGATCGTGCAATGTGTTCATCTTGATATTGTTTGTGGATAACAGTTGAGCATTGTATATAACATTTGAATTAGAGCAGTATCCAATTGTTGTTTTGGCTGTGCACCATCTTACCAACAGTTTATATGTCGGCAAAAACATTCCAACACAGAAAGTGTAGGCAAAAGTAAACCCCTAACTAGACAAACCATGTGTCGGCAATACTAAATGCCTTTAGACAGACTAAGTGTCGGCATAGGTTGGGTGTACATTGACTTACCATGTGTCAGCATAGGTAGGGTGTATGTTGACTCACCATGTGTCGGCATAGGTAGGGTGTACATTGACAGATTATCTGTCGGTGTAGGTAGGGTGTATGCTGACAAAAAAAGTGTCGGCGAGTGAACTTCTGTCGGTAATACCTTTCCCAACAGCAAGTCCTCCGACTGTTTTATCTTCTGTCAGCATATGTGTTAGCTACAGTTTATCTGTCGGCAAAGGTACCCTATGCCAACAGGTAGTTCTGTCGCCAAAACTTGACCATGGTGTAGTGTTTTCAGGGTTGGGTTCTTGAGAAGGAGGCCCGAAGAATTCGTCACCGTACCCATGTTCGGCAAAGTACTTATCGACGTTGGTAAATGTACCATCGTTGTTATCGTTGTCGTCCGGATCCTGTGCCATATGCATGTTCGGATCCTGTGCCATAGGGATGTCCGGCATGTCCGGTAGCGTTGCGGCGGTCTTGCCATGGCTTGGCGCCGGCACGACTGGCGGTGTTGTCTGTGGGGTGGTGTCCCTCGCCCCCAAACGAATTTGGCTCTTCGGCCAAAGCAGGGGCCAGCTTACGCGGCGCTGAGGGTCATCACATCATCTTTGTCGGCCCTAGTGGGTCGAATCGGAGGTAACAACTCGTCGCAGCCTGGCAGCACCCGAATCAGTTCAACCCTATACACGGTGGGTGGCATCGGATTACCGTGGAACACGGGGTTGCCCGGTTGAAGATTCTGCCCTTGGCGACATCGATCAACTCGCCACCCACGAAGTGCAGGAGAGTGCATGGAACGTCGGCGACGCCCTGCGAAAACATGTAGGGCGTCAGGGATGCCCAGTCAAAGGCAAGGAGATGAAGTCATCGGCCGAGAGGCTTAATTAGTTACCGTGATGGCGTCGAGCTCGGCTAATGTCGAGGCACCGCCAACGGAGGGCGTGCAACTGACGGAGGGGCCGCTTGCTGCCGAGGTGCCGGCCGGCGTACACCCGGGTGCATTAAGCTCCAATGCCCGTGCCGGCGTCGGAGACACCAATACCGCCTCCGCCGGAGACACCAATGGCGCCACCTGCGCGTTGTGCGAGTTGCTGGCCGTGAAGCTGGGAACCGGGGGCGGCCCCTGTTGGCCGCCCGCAATCCACGTCGTCAGCCCCTGAATGAAGGTAGGCACAATGGCGGTGAGCGTCGATCCCAGTTGTTGTTGCACTTGCTCTTGGACAATCTCCGAAATCCGCGCCACTTGTGCCTTGAGTTCTTGAACCTCGCGCGACTGGCTTTCCGAGCTGGTCTTTCTCTCCTTTCGCCCACCAGCATTATAGTATGACAACCATTTTGTGGACAAGCCTTTGCCGGCCAAATGACCAGCTGACGACGGCTTACTGAGCTTATCCTTGTTTTTCATTACGTTCAACGCCCTATTTAGAGTGATGTCCCAAGGGGTGCTCTGAGATGACCCTGCGCTACTGCTTTCAGTCTCCTGCGGAAGGATTGTGGACCATTTAGAAATTTGGCTTCATTAATTAGAATGCAACCATATGGAGCTAATTACTGTCGGGTTTCGTAGTAATTTCAAAAATTTTCCTACGCACACGCAAGATCATGTGATGCATAGCAACGAGAGGGGAGAGTGTTGTCTACGTACCCACGCAGACCGACTGCGGAAGCGTTGACACGACGTAGAGGAAGTAGTCGTACGTCTTCACGATCCAACCGATCAAGCACCGAAACTACGACACCTCCGAGTTCGAGCACACGTTCAGCTCGATGACGATCCCCGGACTCCGATCCAGCAAAGTGTCGGGGAAGAGTTCCGTCAGCACGACGGCGTGGTGACGAACTTGATGCACTACCGCAGCAGGGCTTCGCCTAAACTCCGCTACAGTATTATCGAGGATTATGGTGGCTGGGGCACCGCACACGGCTAAGGAATAGATCACGTGGATCAACTTGTGTCTTTCTGGGGTGCCCTTGCCTCCGTATATAAAGGACTAGAGGGGGGGAGGCTGGCCGGCCAAGGGTGGTGCGCCAGGAGAGTCCTACTCCCTCTGGGAGTAGGATCCCCCCCCCAATCCTAGTTGGAATAGGACTCCTTGAGGGGGGAAAGAGAGAGAGGGGGGCCGGCCACCTCTCCTAGTCCTAATAGGACTAGGGAGGGGGGGGGGGGAGGCGCGCGCCCACCTTGGGCTGCTCCTTTCTCCTTTCCACTAAAGCCCACTAAGGCCCATATAGCTCCCGGGGGTTCCGGTAACCTCCCGGTACTCCGGTAAAATCCCGATTTCACCCGGAACACTTCCGATATCCAAACATAGGCTTCCAATATATCAATCTTTATGTCTCGACCATTTCGAGACTCCTCGTCATGTCCATGATCACATCCGGGACTTCGAACAACCTTCGGTACATCAAAATGCAAAAACTCATAATATAACTGTCGTCGTAACCTTAAGCGTGCGGACCCTACGGGTTCGAGAATAATGTAGACATGACCGAGACATGTCTCCGGTCAATAACCAATAGCGGGACCTGGATGCCCATATTGGATCCTACATATTCTACGAAGATCTTTATCGGTCAGACCGCACAACAACATACGTTGTTCCCTTTGTCATCGGTATGTTACTTGACCGAGATTCGATCGTTGGTATTCCAATACCTAGTTCAATCTCGTTACCGGCAAGTCTCTTTACTCGTTCTGTAATACATCATCCCGCAACTAACTCATTTAGTTATAATGCTTGCAAGGCTTAAGTGATGTGCATTACCGAGAGGGCCCAAAGATACCTCTCCGACAATCGGAGTGACAAAACCTAATCTCGAAATACGCCAACCCAACATGTACCTTTGGAGACACCTGTAGTACTCCTTTATAATCACCCAGTTACGTTGTGACGTTTGGTAGTACCCAAAGTGTTCCTCCGATAAACGGGAGTTGCATAATCTCATAGTTATAGGAACATGTATAAGTCATGAAGAAAGCAATAGCAACATACTAAACAATCGGGTGCTAAGCTAATGGAATGGGTCATGTCAATCAGATCATTCTCTTAATGATGTGATCCCGTTAATCAAATAACAACTCATTGTTCATGGTTAGGAAACATAACCATCTTTGATTAACGAGCTAGTCAAGTAGAGGCATACTAGTGACACTTTGTTTGTCTATGTATTCACACATGTATTATGTTTCCGGTTAATACAATTCTAGCATGAATAATAAACATTTATCATGATTATAAGGAAATAAATAATAACTTTATTATTGCCTCTAGGGCATATTTCCTTCAGTCTCCCACTTGCACTAGAGTCAATAATCTAGATTACACCGTAATGATTCTAACACCCATGGAGCCTTGGTGCTGATCATGTTTTGCTCGTGGAAGAGGCTTAGTCAATGGGTCTGCAACATTCAGATCCGTATGTATCTTGCAAATCTCTATGTCTCCGACCTGGACTAGATCCCGGATGGAATTGAAGCGTCTCTTGATGTGCTTGGTTCTCTTGTGAAATCTGGATTCCTTTGCCAAGGCAATTGCACCAGTATTGTCACAAAATATTTTCATTGGACCCGATGCACTAGGTATGACACCTAGATCGGATATGAACTCCTTCATCCAGACTCCTTCATTTGCTGCTTCCGAAGCAGCTATGTACTCCGCTTCACATGTAGATCCCACTACAACGCTTTGTTTAGAACTGCACCAACTGACAGCTCCACCGTTTAATGTAAACACGTATCCTGTTTGCGATTTAGAATCGTCCGGATCAGTGTCAAAGCTTGCATCAACGTAACCTTTTACGACGAGCTCTTTGTCACCTCCATATACGAGAAGCATATCCTTAGTCCTTTTCAGGTATTTCAGGATGTTCTTGACCGCTGTCCAGTGATCCACTCCTGGATTATTTTGGTACCTCCCTGCTAGACTTATAGCAAGGCACACATCAGGTCTGGTACACAGCATTGCATACATGATAGATCCTATCGCTGATGCATAGGGAACATCTTTCATATTCTCTCTATCTTCTGCAGTGGTCGGGCATTGAGTCTTACTCAATTTCACACCTTGTAACACAGGCAAGAATCCTTTCTTTGCTTGACCCATTTTGAACTTCTTCAAAATTTTGTCAAGGTATGTTGTTTGTGAAAGTCCAATTAAGCATCTTGATCTATCTCTATAGATCTTAATGCCTAATATGTAAGCAGCTTCACCGAGGTCTTTCATTGAAAAACTCTTATTCAAGTATCCCTTTATGCTATCTAGAAATTCTATATCATTTCCAATTAACAATATGTCATCCACATATAATATCAGAAATGCTACAGAGCTCCCACTCACTTTCTTGTAAATACAGGCTTCTCCAAATGTCTGTATAAAACCAAATGCTTTGATCACACTATCAAAACGTTTATTCCAACTCCGAGAGGCTTGCACCAGTCCATAAATGGATCGCTGGAGCTTGCACACTTTGTTAGCTCCCTTTGGATCGACAAAACCTTCTGGTTGCATCATATACAACTCTTCTTCCAGAAATCCATTCAGGAATGCAGTTTTGACATCCATCTGCCAAATTTCATAATCATAAAATGCGGCAATTGCTAACATGATTCGGACAGACTTAAGCATCGCTACGGGTGAGAAGGTCTCATCGTAGTCAATCCCTTGAACTTGCCGAAAACCTTTCGCGACAAGTCGAGCTTTGTAGACAGTGATATTACCGTCAGTGTCAGTCTTCTTCTTGAAGATACATTTATTCTCAATTGCTTGCCGATCATCGGGCAAGTCAACCAAAGTCCACACTTTGTTCTCATACATGGATCCCATCTCAGATTTCATGGCTTCAAGCCACTTTGCGGAATCTGGGCTTACCATCGCTTCTTCATAGTTCGTAGGTTCATCATGATCTAGTAGCATGACTTCCAGAACGGGATTACCGTACCACTCTGGTGCGGATCTTGCTCTGGTTGATCTACGAGGTTCAGTAGTATCTTGTTCTGAAGTTTCATGATCATTATCATTAGCTTCCTCACTAACTGGTGTAGGTGTCATAGAAACAGTTTTCTGTGATGTACTATTTTCCAATAAGGGAGCAGGTACAGTTACCTCGTCAAGTTCTACTTTCCTCCCACTCACTTCTTTCGAGAGAAACTCCTTCTCCAGAAAGTTTCCGAATTTAGCAACAAAAGTCTTGCCTTCGGATCTGTGATAGAAGGTGTATCCAATAGTTTCCTTTGGATATCCTATGAAGACACATTTCTTCGATTTGGGTTCGAGCTTATTAGGTTGAAGCTTTTTCACATAAGCATCGCAACCCCAAACTTTCAGAAACGACAACTTTGGTTTCTTGCCAAACCACAGTTCATAAGGCGTCGTCTCAACGGATTTTGATGGTGCCCTATTTAACGTGAATGCGGCCGTCTCTAGAGCGTATCCCCAAAACGATAGCGGTAAATCAGTAAGAGACATCATAGATCGCACCATATCCAGTAAAGTACGATTACTACGTTCAGACACACCATTACGCTGAGGTGTTCCGGGTGGCGTGAGTTGCGAAACTATTCCACAATTTTTCAAATGTACACCAAACTCGTAACTCAAATATTCTCCTCCACGATCAGATCGTAGAAACTTTATTTTCTTGTTACGATGATTTTCAACTTCACTCTGAAATTCTTTGAACTTTTCAAATGTTTCAGACTTGTGTTTCATTAAGTAAATATACCCATATCTGCTTAAATCATCTGTGAAGGTGAGAAAATAATGATATCCGCCACGAGCCTCAATATTCATCGGACCACATACATCTGTATGTATGATTTCCAACAAATCTGTTGCTCTCTCCATAGTACCGGAGAACGGCGTTTTGGTCATCTTGCCCATGAGGCACGGTTCGCAAGTACCAAGTGATTCATAATCAAGTGGTTCCAAAAGTCCATCAGAATGGAGTTTCTTCATGCGCTTTACACCGATATGACCTAAACGGCCGTGCCACAAATAAGTTGCACTCTCATTATCAACTCTGCATCTTTTGGCTTCAACATTATGAATATGTGTGTTACTACTGTCGAGATTCAACAAGAATAGACCACTCTTCAAGGGTGCATGCCCATAAAAGATATTACTCATATAAATAGAACAACCATTATTCTCTGATTTAAATGAATAACCGTCTCGCATCAAACAAGATCCAGATATAATGTTCATGCTTAATGCTGGCACCAAATAACAATTATTTAGGTCTAATACTAATCCCGAAGGTAGATGTAGAGGTAGCGTGCCGACTGCGATCACATCGACTTTGGAACCGTTTCCCACGCGCATCGTCACCTCGTCCTTAACCAATCTTCGCTTGATCCGTAGTCCCTGTTTCAAGTTGCAAATATTGGCAACAGAACCAGTATCAAATACCCAGGTGCTACTGCGAGCATTAGTAAGGTACACATCAATAACATGTATATCACATATACCTATGTTCACCTTGCCATCCTTCTTATCCGCCAAATACTTGGGGCAGTTCCGCTTCCAGTGACTAGTCTGCTTACAGTAGAAGCACTCAGTTTCAGGCTTAGGTCCAGGCTTGGGTTTCTTCTCTTGAGTAGCAACTTGCTTGTCGTTCTTTTTGAAGTTCCCCTCCTTCTTCCCTTTGCCCTTTTTCTTGAAACTAGTGGTCTTGTTGACCATCAACACTTGATGCTCCTTATTGATTTCTACCTCCGGAGCTTTCAGCATCGCGAAGAGCTCGGGAATAGTCTTGTTCATCCCTTTCATATTATAGTTCATCACGAAGCTCTTGTAACTTGGTGGCAGTGATTGAAGAATTCTGTCAATGACGCAATCATCTGGAAGATTAACTCCCAATTGAATCAAGTGATTATTATACCCAGACATTTTGAGTATATGCTCACTGACAAAACTGTTCTCCTCCATCTTGCAGCTATAGAACTTATTGGAGACTTCATATCTCTCAATCCGGGCATTTGCTTGAAATATTAACTTCAACTCCTGAAACATCTCATATGCTCCATGACGTTCAAAATGTCATTGAAGTCCCGATTCTAAGCCGTAAAGCATGGCACACTGAATTATCGAGTAGTCATCAGCTTTGCTCTGCCAGACGTTCATAACATCCGGCGTTGCTCCTGCAGCAGGCCTGGCACCCAGCGGTGCTTCCAGGACGTAATTCTTCTGTGCAGCAATGAGGATAATCCTCAAGTTACGGACCCAGTCCGTGTAATTGCTACCATCATCTTTCAACTTTGCTTTCTCAAGGAACGCATTAAAATTCAACGGAACAACAGCATGAGCCATCTATCTACAATCAAACATAAACAAGCAAGATGCTAATCAGGTACTAAGTTTCATGATAAATTTAAGTTCAGTTAATCAAATTAATTAAAGAACTCCCACTTAGATAGACATCCCTCTAACCCTCTAAGTGATTACGTGATCCAAATCAACTAAACCATAACCGATCATCACGTGAGATGGAGTAGTTTTCAATGGTGAACATCGTTATGTTGATCATATCTACTATATGATTCACGCTCGACCTTTCGGTCTCCGTGTTCCGAGGCCATATCTGTATATGCTTGGCTCGTCAAGTATAACCTGAGTATTCCGCGTGTGCAACTGTTTTGCACCCGTTGTATTTGAACGTAGAACCTATCACACCCGATCATCATGTGGTGTCTCAGCACGAAGAACTTTCGCAACGGTGCATACTCAGGGAGAACACTTCTTGATAATTTAGTGAGAGATCATCTTATAATGCTACCGTCAATCAAAGCAAGATAAGATGCATAAAAGGATAAACATCACATGCAATCAATATAAGTGATATGATATGGCCATCATCATCTCGTGCTTGTGATCTCCATCTCCGAAGCACCGTCGTGATCACCATCGTCACCGGCGTGACACCTTGATCTCCATCGTAGCATCGTTGTCGTCTCGCCAAGCTTGTGCTTCCACGACTATCACTACCGCTCAGTAATAAAGTAAAGCATTACATCGCGATTTCATTGCATACAATAAAACGACAACCATAAGGCTCCTGCCAGTTGCCGATAACTCGGTTACAAAACATGATCATCTCATACAATAAAATTCAGCATCATGTCTTGACCATATCACATCACAACATGCCCTGCAAAAACAAGTTAGACGTCTTCTACTTTGTTGTTGCAAGTTTTACGTGGCTGCTATGGGCTTAAGCAAGAACCAATCTCACCTACGCATCAAAGCCACAACGATAGTTTGTCAAATAGACTCCATTTTAACCTTCGCAAGGACCGGGCGTAGCCATACTTGGTTCAACTAAAGTTGGAGAGACAGTCGCCCGCAAGCCACCTATGTGCAAAGCACGTTGGGGGAACCGTTCTCGCGTAAGCGTACGCGTAATGTTGGTCCGGGTCGTCTCGTCCAACAATGCCGCCGAACCAAAGTATGACATGCTGGTAGGCAGTATGACTTATATCGCCCACAACTCACTTGTGTTCTACTCGTGCATATAACATCAACATAAATAACCTAGGCTCGGATGCCACTGTTGGGTTTCGTAGTAATTTCAAAAAATTTCCTACGCACACGCAAGATCATGTGATGCATAGCAACGAGAGGGGAGAGTGTTGTCTACGTACCCACGCAGACCGACTGCGGAAGCATTGACACGACGTAGAGGAAGTAGTCGTACGTCTTCACGATCCAACCGATCAAGCACCGAAACTACGGCACCTCCGAGTTCGAGCACACGTTCAGCTCGATGACGATCCCCGGACTCCGATCCAGCAAAGTGTCGGGGAAGAGTTCCGTCAGCACGACGGCGTGGTGACGAACTTGATGCACTACCGCAGCAGGGCTTCACCTAAACTCCGCTACAGTATTATCGAGGATTATGGTGGCTGGGGCACCGCACACGGCTAAGGAATAGATCACGTGGATCAACTTGTGTCTTTCTGGGGTGCCCCTGCCTCCGTATATAAAGGACTAGAGGGGGGGAGGCTGGCCGGCCAAGGGTGGAGCGCCAGGAGAGTCCTACTCCCTCTGGGAGTAGGATTCCCCCCCAATCCTAGTTGGAATAGGACTCCTTGAGGGGGGAAAGAGAGAGAGGGGGGTCGGCCACCTCTCCTAGTCCTAATAGGACTAGGGAGGGGGGGGGAGGCGCGCGCCCACCTTGGGCTGCTCCTTTCTCCTTTCCACTAAAGCCCACTAAGGCCCATATAGCTCCCCGGGGGTTCCGATAACCTCTCAGTACTCCGGTAAAATCCCGATTTCACCCGGAACACTTCCGATATCCAAACATAGGCTTCCAATATATCAATCTTTATGTCTCGACCATTTCGAGACTCCTCGTCATGTCCATGATCACATCCGGGACTCCAAACAACCTTCGGTACATCAAAATGCAAAAACTCATAATATAACTGTCATCGTAACCTTAAGCGTGCGGACCCTACGGGTTCGAGAATAATGTAGACATGACCGAGACACGTCTCCGGTCAATAACCAATAGCGGGACCTGGATGCCCATATTGGCTCCTACATATTCTACGAAGATCTTTATCAGTCAGACCGCACAACAACATACGTTGTTCCCTTTGTCATCGGTATGTTACTTGCCCGAGATTCGATCATCGGTATTCCAATACCTAGTTCAATCTCGTTACCGGCAAGTCTCTTTACTCGGTCTGTAATACATCATCCCGCAACTAACTCATTTAGTTGTAATGCTTGCAAGGCTTAAGTGATGTGCATTACCGAGAGGGCCCAGAGATACCTCTCCGACAATCGGAGTGACAAAACCTAATTTCGAAATACGCCAACCCAACATGTACCTTTGGAGACACCTGTAGTACTCCTTTATAATCACCCAGTTACGTTGTAACGTTTGGTAGTACCCAAAGTGTTCCTCCGGTAAACGGGAGTTGCATAATATCATAGTTATAGGAACATGTATAAGTCATGAAGAAAGCAATAGCAACATACTAAACGATCGGGTGCTAAGCTAATGTAATGGGTCATGTCAATCAGATCATTCTCTTAATGATGTGATCCCGTTAATCACATAACAACTCATTGTTCATGGTTAGGAAACATAACCATCTTTGATTAACGAGCTAGTCAAGTAGAGGCATACTAGTGACACTTTGTTTGTCTATGTATTCACACATGTATTATGTTTCCGGTTAATACAATTCTAGCATGAATAATAAACATTTATCATGATTATAAGGAAATAAATAATAACTTTATTATTGCCTCTAGGGCATATTTCCTTCAATTACACGGGGGTGTATTCCTTACTAGAACAAGCTCAAGCGCCCTGGTCTTCGGATCCGTGGTAAGCTCCTTTGTTACCGGGTCCTCCTTGTACCGGGACCTGACATAGTTCCTGGTCAGCTTGTCACGGTATTTCTCGAAGCGGGGTGGTAGGCCTTGCTTGGCACGCTCCGCGTCCTCCTTGTCCCATATAGGCTCCGCCACTCTGTAACCGCCGGGACCGAGTTTGTGTTCCCCTAAGTTCAACTCCCGCATTTCTTCCCCCCACTGACTTGATTCGGAGGTTGCGCTGCTCTTGCACTTGATCTTGAACTCCTTGTAGTCATCTTCACTGATCGAAGGATTTTTCCCCTTGATCTTCTCATAACTATCACCTTTGTCAATCATTCTCTTCACAACGCTTCTCCAAGTAGACAGGGCCGTGCTCATCGTCGTGAGGGTGGCACTGTTCACTTTATTCCCTGAGAGGCGTGTGTTTACAAAGTCAGTGGGGAACTTGTATCGTTCATGCAGCTTTGTGAAGAGGAGGTTGCGCAAATTCCCTCGGTCCTTATGCCTTAGGTTCTCGGTGTTGATCGAGACGGTGCTCCGGAGAATGCACCCGAGCTGAAGCGAGTACCCCTTGACTAATTCTTTGGGCGCCGTTGGATGCCCGTCGGAGTTCACTTGAGTAAATTCCTCCTTGACGGTGCGGAGCACGTTCGGGCGCCGGTCCTTCCATTGCCTCTTCGGTTGGCTGCCATCTGTGCGTGCGCTGCCATCATCAGTGGTGGAATCCTTGGCGGCACCATCAGTGGTGTCATCCCCGACGCCACTAGGGGTTGTGTAGTCAGGATCGGTGTCTTCCGCGGCGTCCTCATAGCGGTGAGGTTCTTCCTCCATCTCCTGGGACAGCTCCCAGAATTGCTTGCCCGAACCGCCGACCTCATCGTTGTGGGCCATGTTTCGCTCTAAATAGGAAAAAAGTTTGGTCAAAAAGTTGGTTATTGTCAAGGAACAAGATCATGGTCTCATCATTTAGGGTTTGTCGACACCGAGGCATCCGAAAAGCTAAGCTTTTATCGTTTAGGGTTTGTCGACGCCGAGGCACCCTAAAAGCCTAAGCTTTCATCATTTAGGTTTTTATCGACACCGAGGCACCCTAAAAGCCAAGGTTTTATAATTTTGGTTTTGTCGACGCTGAGGCACCCTAAACGCTAAGTTAAGTTTTCATCATTTAGGGTTTATCGAGGCCGAGGCACCCTAGCTAGGTTGATGCTGAGGCAGTTGATCCTACTTAATTAAGTACTAAGATACCCCGGCCCATGCATTAGTCGCAAGTACCCCATATGTCCTATTTTTAGCAAAGTCATGCAAAAATTCACGGAACAGCATGACCTTTGCTGAAAATAGGACATTGGAGTACCCGAATTTGCCAGAACGGAAGTTAATCGACATTCCGGCAAACTCAAGGGCCTCTCGGGGGACCTGCAAAATCATCACGACACGATGGTCGGAGACATGACCTTTGCCTAACTGTTCTGAACTCCTGCCAAAACTGAACACAACATATACCAAGGAAAATCAACACTTCTAGATTCATATCAGACTAACAACCAACACTGCATAACAGTTCCATGTAGAATACAATCAACATTTCTTTGTGTCCATATCAACTACCTCAATAACCTGTCAATACTGAATATTAGAATTTTATAATTTAAAGCATGCTAAAGATATATAAAACTCCATTGCAAATGTGCCATGTCAATCAAAACCCCAATGGATGAGAACGACCATTCAATACAACAACTCTTAGAAGTGAAGAACAGGTTCTCCAAAATGAGTAGAAAGGGAGCATGCTGACATCTATAGAAGCCAATAATGATTTACTACTCAATGGAACAGGGAAAGATAAACACCAGTCAATAAATTTACTACATCAAAAGGAGTAAAACTCAACAATGCAGCACTATCTCTGAACCTAACCTTTGTTTAGCACACAAATTGTTTTCTGTAAAAGATGATCATCATCTTTACAGAATAAAGCGACACCCTGCACTAGCCTAAAAACAAGTGAAGTTTCACCCATATAAGAACAGGTGCAAACAAAATAATGACACTCAATTTAGATAGCAAAAAAAGTGAACATCAAGTACTAGGGCACATTGACACTCCTAGTTTTCTACAAACACCAGGTACTAGGGCAAACCAAAGTTCTGAAATTTGTGTGCCTAACTGTAACTGAATTTTCAGTAACCGAATAAACTGAATTTTCAAAACTTACAAATACTAATAGGTTGACTATTAAGTTCAACTATTAATAGATAGCATCAGCAATTCAACATTCAACTATTAAGTTCCTAATCCCTGAGGAGAGCACGGCCACGGGGGCGGCAACCAGGAGCTGGGGCGCGGTGGTGCGACAGTCTACGGCGACGAAATCGAAGGGGGGGAGGGGAACCGGTGCAGCTCACCAAGAGGAAGATGATGGCGAGCTCGTGCGGGGCCGGGGTTGACGAGGTGACGCGGATCGACGATGAGGCCGCGGTGGCCGGAGGTGGAAGAAGACCACGATCCGCATGATGCAGAGTCGTCAAGCTCGAATGGGTGGCCGTAGATGACGTAGAAGACCACTGCAAAGCTCCTGGACTCCTTGGTGGGGTGCGGGGATGATGGTGGTCGCGGGGATGATGCAGTGACGGCGACGACCTAGTCGGGTGAAGCAGCGCGAGGGGAGGGGAAGTGGGGAGGTGCTAGGGTTTGCACAGGGGTCTGGCTCGGCCTTATCCAACAGGGGAGCCGGAGCGGGTGTGGAGCGGGCGCGGGGGTCGTCGGAGCGGGCGCGGGGGTCGTCAGAGCGGGTGTGGCGAGGGAGGGAAGGGGATCTGGTGAGGGAGAGGGAAGGGGGATCGGGCGAAGGGGTATCCAGCTAGAGGGGGGAATGTTAGTAATGGCGCACCATCTAGGGGTGTGCCATAAAAACACTGATAGCAATGACGCACCATCCTCTGGTGCGCCATTAGTAACTTTTTTTCTGATAGCAATGGCACACCCTCCTCTGGTGCGCCATTAGTCACTTTTTTTCATTATTTTTTGTTGCATCTAATAATTTGTTTTTTTATCAAATTTGTTATTTTCATAAGGACTAGAACAGAAGATATCATCAAATTTGTTTTTTTGAAAATATCATCAAATTTGTTTTTTATTTTTAATTGAAAATATCATCAAATTTTTTATTTGAAAATATCATCAAATTTGTTATTTAAAAATATCATCAATATTTTTTTTGGATTTTTAGTTGCATTCATTTGTGAATTGGTAAAACATTTATGAATATGAAAAAATATCATCAAATTGGAAGAATATTAATGAATTCAAAAAGTGCCCATGAAATTTAAAAATATTCATGAGTTCAAAAAATATTAACAAATTCAATATTCATCAGGACTAGAACAGAAGAAATATCATTTCAAAATGTCGAAATACAATCGAGAAATGAAGACTATGATTTAAATACAATCGATCTTAGGTAGCTATCTTTTCACAATCTTCTTGCCCTTCTTTTTCGCAAATAGAGTTCTTCTGTTGAACGGACGTCCTTTTGGTAGGGTGGTCCTGCTTCTTCTTGTGGTGTATGGCACTTCATCGTCGTCGTCATCTTCCATCTTCGGGTCGCCGTACTTGTCGAAGTCTTGCTCATTGGCGACTCCATCCATTCCGATGATCTTCCTTTTACCTCTCCTCACGACAACACGACTGGGCTTTGACGGGTCGATAATGAAGAAGCATTGGTCCACTTGGGAAGCCAGTACCCATGGCTCATTTTTCGCGGTGACGTTTGCGCCCGCAGTCTTGGATTTGGCTTCGGGTATAACCATGGTGGTGAAATACCGGTCTTCTTTTATGACGCTCTTGGCCCATCTGACACGGAACATCGGGACCTTCTCTCCAGCATAGCTTAGCTCCCAGATCTCCTCAATCCTTCCGTAGTATCTGTCCTTGTCATTACTGGTGTAGGATTACATCGTTACCCCGGAGTTCTGATAACCATCGCGCTTCATGTCCTTGTCCTCGGTGTAGAATGTGTAGCCGTTGATATCGTACGCCTCATAGGTCATTAGGTTGTGCTCAGCACCTTGTGACAAGGCGAATATGAGTTTTTCTTCCGCGGAAGAATCCTCATGTAAAGGGTACGACAGAAGCTTCTTCTTGAACCAACGCGTGGAACATGATGTCGGTGTCAAAACCGGCGGATCTCGGGTAGGGGGTCCCGAACTGTGCGTCTAAGGCGGATGGTAACAGGAGGCAGGGGACACGATGTTTTACCCAGGTTTGGGTCCTCTTAATGGAGGTAAAACCCTACGTCCTGCTTGATTATTCTTGATAATATGAGTAGTACAAGAGTTGATCTGCCACGAGATCGGAGAGGCTAAACCCTAGAAGCTAGCCTATGGTATGATTGTATGTTGTCCTACGGACTAAAACCCTCCGGTTTATATAGACACCGGAGGGGGCTAGGGTTACACAAGGTCGGTTACAAAGGAGGAGATATACATATCCGTATTGCCTAGCTTGCCTTCCACGCCAAGTAGAGTCCCATCCGGACACGGGACGAAGTCTTCAATCTTGTATCTTCATAGTCCAACAGTCCGGCCAAAGGATATAGTCCGGCTGTCCGGAGACCCCCTAATCCAGGACTCCCTCAGTAGCCCCTGAACCAGGCTTCAATGACGATGAGTCCGGCGCGCAGTATTGTCTTCAGCATTGCAAGGCGGGTTCCTCCTCCGAACACACCACAAAAGAGTTTGAATACAAGGATAGTGTCCGACCCTGCAAAATAAGTTCCACATACCACCGTAGAGAGAATAATATTTCCACAAATCTAATCTGCTGACACGTTTTGGCAGCATGACATCATGCCACGGCCCGGTAATTATTTGAACCATTTTTCTTTAACCAGCCCCGCACATAACGCGAGGCGGTTTCTTGACACATCTTGTCAAAGCAGAGATCGTGTTCCCCTTATTACGGGATTCTCATCAATACAGACGTGGGTAACCCAACCGTGCCTAGGACTCCTAGTTTTTAGGCAAGTCCCAAACGGCCACGAGGAGGACGCTTGATATTCACCCTCTTTATAAAGGGACAAGGCCTTTACTTCTTCCCTCCCGTGCTCAATCAAATCCTTCCCCCACCTCGAGTTCTAACACCCAAAGCCCAGGTTAGGTGCTTCGGACCTTCAATCATGTCCGGATCCAGCCTTCAAGGCCGGTGGATGCCTTCCTCCGTCACGGAGGAGGATATCAAGAAGTTGAGGGAGGCCATATACCTGATCGCTAAAATTTCGCATAGGCTGCCCGCCAGAGGGCAGGTCATCCCTACTCCCGAACCCAACGAGAGCGTTGTGTTCGTCTCCCACTTCCTCCGAGGACCAGGCCTCGCTCTGGATCCCTTTGTCAGGGGTCTCATGTTCTATTATGGGCTGGATTTTCATGATCTAGCCCCGGACTCCCTTCTCCACATCTCGTCATTATTTGTCGTCTGTGAAGCCTTCCTCCGCATTACCCCTCACTTCGGCTTGTGGCTCAAGACCTTCGATGTGAAGCCGAAGACGGTCGAGGGACAGTACGCAGCGTGCGGAGGTGCTTTAATAAGCAAAATTGCCAAAGCTCCATGGCCAAAGGGTTCCTTTCCAGAGGTGTCCGGATTGTGGCAACGGGAATGGTTTTACGTCACAGCTCCCCGAAGTGCCAAGTGGGTAGATGCTCCCATCTTTCGCTCGGGCCCTCCACCACAACTGTTGTCATGGATCAGCAGGGGGCTGAGCTGGGGCCCAGCCAATGACGTGCCCATACTGCAGAGCCACATTCGAGATCTCTTCGAGGGAGATTTCAGTCTGGTTATGGTAACGCAAGTCATGCTGGTTCGTCGAGTCCAGCCTTGCAAACGTCGGCCCCTCTGTATGTGGGAATTCAACCCGGAAGGACCGTGCACTATTCAGAATTTCCTCGGCCTGACGCACGAGGAGATGTACAAATCGTTCTTCGGACCCCAAATAGAGTGTCCGGACACCACCGAGGACGTGGGCCTAAGCAGCAACCGCACCGCTGCCCAAGTAAGTAATCCCATGGCCGAACACACCGTCCTTTTATTTATCATGACGTCATCCTGAAAAATCGCTCTTTGACCAGGACTGGATAACAACGGCGAAGATGATCCGGTGTTCGGCCCCCCTTCCTGAAGGCTTGGACAATCCGGTGCTGGAAAAGATGCTCGAGCCAGCGCCTTGTCTGGTGCCCTCAAAGGAAGATGAATGGGGGAATAAAGAGGGCGAAAGCGGGCCTCCATCGCTACCTATTCCAACCAAGGGAACGAGCACCTCTGCGAGGGAGGATAACCGAGAGAAAGATCCTGACACTCTCTCTCCTCAGGGAAGGAAAAGGACCACCTCTGAAGAACCGGAAATCAAGGTTTCCAAATGGGAGAAGAAATCTCCGCCAGAGGGTCCTGCCTCGGAGGGTGTTCTTGCCGCACAATGTCCGCGCGGGGATCAGCCCTCTAACGAGCTGTAAGTAATCAAAAGGTATTTAATAATGAAGATATCCTACCTTACTTCTGAGGAAAATAACCGAAGTATTTATCTTGTAGTTCAGATCTTAGCCCTTCTCAGCTGAGCTCGTCTTCGGGGGATCTTCTTCCGGAGATGATGGAGAGCGAAACGCCTCCCCCGGACTCCCCGGCTCAAGAAGCGGGCGACCTTGAAGTGTTGTCGCGGAGGGTCTCTCCGGATCCGGCGAGGCCAGAAGATAATCCTATGGCCACCCGAAGTCCCCAGTATCCGGCTCTTGAAGAGAGCAACCAAAAGAGTCCGGCACTGTTTGGTGCGCGGTCGGATGTGCGGAGGGATCTGCTGGAGAAGGCGGTTATCTCAGAAGAACACCACTCATTGATGGGTACGGTGATTGAAAGGATTTCGTCCGCCGAAAGCGGGCTGCATGAAGCCTTTATGAGTCTACTGACGGGTTTTGAGGTACGTGAAATGATGTATATTTTTGAAAAGTACCGCACATTTTTAGATGTGCCATGTGTAGATAGTAGCCCCTGAGACTCTGGCTGTCATCAAAAACGGTGGCAAATAGAGATCGTAGTCCCAGGTAATAACCAAACTGCCTTTATGTGCAGGTGATGGAGGCTCCGGTGGCTAGTCAGACTATTGGGTATGCCGAAATAAAGCGGCAGCTGGATGCGGCAGATGCCGACATCGTGCTTGTCAACGAGCGGCTTGACGAGGCACAGGATAAGTGGCCTTTCTGGTGAGCGTCACATAATAAGAGCAGCGTGATGCCAGTATCTTTAATATGTTGTGACTGCAGATGGAGCGGCCAGCGTGGAGACCCTTCAGGCGGAGCTTGCCCGAGCCAAGGAGCAAGCAAGGAGTAGTAATGCGGCCGCTGTAAAGGCGACCGAAGAGTTAAGAGCCGAAAAGGCCGCGCATTGCGAGAGCAAATAGAAAATGGCCAAGATGGCCGTAAAGTTAAAAGACACTGCCGACCGTTGCCAGCTTCTTGAAGAAGAAAACCGGGCGAAGGCGATAGACCTGGAAAAGGCCATGATAGCGACCAAAGACACCCGCTCTGCGATGAGAGCGAAGACGGAGGAGCTGCGTCAAGCCGGGGATATTGCGGCTGGGAAACTCTTCATGCTGCGGAGGAAGTTTGGAGATCCTTAGTATGCCCCTTTGGATCGGCTGTGGAGTTCGGCAGACACATATCTGGATTTGGCAGTGAGTGCTGTTGATGCGGCCGAATACTTCCCAGATCAAACAGATCGTGAAGTGGACAAGCTATTCTGGTCACAATTTAACGTTCCAGAGCGTCCGCTTCCATTGACTGATCGGCTTGCCGAATGGGCCGAGCTGAACAGATTGTCCAGACTCGCCATGAGGTCTGTTGTGGATCATTTGTGGCCGGAAAGGCCAAAGCCGAACAACTATTTTAGGTTGGTGCAGCAGTTCCTTGATGCGGTGCCGCGCATTAATGCGATGAAGAGGTCGGCGTGCATAGAAGGCTCGCAGATGGCCCTTGCCCGTGTCAAAACATACTGGGAGGAGATGGACGCCACCACAGTTGCGGCGCAGGGTTCGGCCATAGGCCGAGTGGCTGCCGAGCGCTATTTTGAAGAAGTTCTTGAAGGCGCTCGTTTGATAGAGGCCCAGTGCTCGAAGAATATTATGTTTGAATGACATGTATTCCCATTGTAAAAACAATGTTTTATTAAGTTTATCAAGGCTGTATTTATACTTTTGCCCGAAAGTATTATGATGCCTCCTGTGCGGCCGTTTATGTATATATGTATATAACCTGAAAGATTACAGTCGTCGGCTTCAGCCCCCACACATATAATGTAGGGGTTTTCGCAGAAAACGCATGTTCACACTTGATCCAATGTCTTGGTCCATTAAGGAGGTGATAGCGCAGCGAACTAGGCAACCGGACTATAATGCTTTAACACTTTCACTTAGCCAGAGGAGTTTGACGGTGGGGCTACTATATAGCCCCTGGTGGCTCCGCACTCCTCCGAATATGGGGTGCGTACATGCCTGGCCGGGAAATGGCCCTTCGTTAAGGAGGATAAATCCCGAAGATTCCGGTAGGTCATCGAGTGGTTGACCGGTCTCACGCTATATCATGACAATCGGTTTTCGGCTTTCTCTACTGAGGTGCTCGTCCGGATGAACCAGGGCACAATCGCAGTAGTTCTCCTGGTGCCACCTTAGCCGATATAGCGGAACGTAAGGCTGCAAAACATAGGAGCCGGGCAATCCCAACATTTGACCAAAGACATGATTTGGAGCTGATGCATATAAGGCCAAACTCGCGACGCCAAACACTCCCTAAGGTATTCGGTCTTTATGGTGTAAACTGGGCCTAAACAGTGCCCGTTGTAATAAGCCCCTGGTGTCTAGGTACGTGCAATATTCTGACGTGGCCACATGCCAATACGTCAGCATCCTTCTCCATTGTACTAAGAATCCGGGGGATGTGTATCAACAAGAGACAGTGAAAAAGGTTTACACAGGGTCTTAATCTAAAAAGAATCCTTGGAACGGGTCCCTGCTGCACGTCTGCGCCTGTATCTCCGTTGTGCCGTATCCTGGACGGGCGTAGCACGATGGTCATCTGTAAAAGAGAGGTACTTTAGTTGAAAAGTTGTCGTGCAAAAAGGTAGGTTGTACTAAAGAAAATATGTACAGTTCGAGATGAGTGAAGTTGAGCCTAATTGCCACTTGTTTGCGCGCTTTGAGCTCCTTGTATTGTAATGGGGGCATAGCCATCAAACCTGTAGCAATTACATGTAACTGCGCCGGACTTGTCCAACCGTGTCCGTGGTCTTAACGACATGTCAGGTGCTTTAGTTAGTGAGGCCGTTTAGTGTGCGGCTGCCGAGGCAGCCGCACGGTCTTCCGCGCGCAAGGAGCGCTCAATATTTCCATTAACTGTAATGGTGCCACGTGGACCGGGCATCTTAAGCATGAGGGATGCGTAATGTGGTATTGCGTTAAAGCGAGCGAAAGCTTCGCGTCCGAGTAGTGCTTGATAGCCGCTTTGGAACGGAGCGATGTGGAAGATTAATTTTTCACTACGGAAGTTATCGGGGAAGCCGAATATAACCTCTAGTAGCAGGGAGCCCGTGCAATGGGCTTCTGGGCCTGGCGTTACTCCTTTAAAGGCAGTGTTGCTATGGCTGATTTTTGCTGGGTCTATCCCCATGTTGCGGACTGTGTCCTGATATATCAGGTTTAAACTGCTGCCGCCGTCCATCAGGACTCGTGTGAAGTGGTATCCGTCAATTATTGGGTCTAATACCAAGGCAGCCCATCCTGCACGCCGGACACTTGCTGAGTAGTCCTAATGGTCAAAAGTGATCGGTTGGGACGACTAGTGGCAGAACTCCGCGGTGATAGGCCCTGGGGCATGTGTCTCTGGGAGTGCCGCTTTGTTTTTCCCCTTTATCACGTATAACACGTTGACTGTTTTGACTTCTGGTGGGAATTTCTTCAGTTCCCTAGTGCTTTGCTCGCAAGGCTCGTCCTCGTCTTCGCTTGGTGTATCCTGCCCCTTATGTTCGGCGTTGAGCTTGCCGGACTGCTTGAAGACCCATCATTCTCTATGGGTATGATTTGCAGGTTTGCCGGGGGTACTATGGATCTGACATATTTGGTCTAGAATTTTGTTTAGACTGGACAATTCGTCTCTGTTGCCTTTGGGGGCGGCGGCTTTTGCTGACCTGGCCGAGAGCTTCTGAATCCGGCGTTTACCGCCGTGCTCTTCGGGCTGTCTTCTTTATTCCGGCGCTTGTTTTTGCTGCGTCGTGATTTCCCGTTTTCGTCCCTGACTTCGGATATACTTGTATCGCTGGTGCTGCATCGGGCTAACCAGCTGTCCTTGCCCGCGCAAAAGCGGGTCATGAGGCTTGTTAATGCTGCCATTGTTCTCGGCTTTTCTTGGCCGAGGTGTCTGGCGAGCCATTCGTCTCAAACACTGTGCTTGAAAGCTGCTAAGGCTTCAGCGTCCGGACAGTCTAATATTTGGTTCTTCTTAGTGAGGAACCTGTTCCAAAGCTTTCGGGCTGACTCTCCGGGCTGTTGAGTTATATGACTTAAATCGTCTGCATCCGGTGGTCGGACATAGGTCCCTTGAAAATTTGCCCGAAAGGCATATTCGAGCTCTTCCCAGCTTCCAATGGAGTTTTCGGGGAGGCTTTTAAGCCAGTGCCGAGCTGGCCCTTTGAGTTTGAGGGGTAAGTACTTAATGGCATGGAGATCGTCTCCTCGAGCCATGTGGATATGGAGGATATAGTCCTCAATCCAGACCCCAGGATCTGTTGTTCCGTCGTACGCCTCTATGTTTACGGGTTTGAATCCCTCTGGAAATTCATGGTCCAGCACCTCATTGGTGAAACATAGGGGGTGTGCGGCACCCCTGTATTTGGGTGTACCGTGGTGTTCGGATGTTTGTTGTGTTGTATTGCATACTGGAGCGCGCTTGCGTGGCCCGTATATGGATCTGGTTGCGCCGTCCTTTTGATGCGAGTTCTCGCGTGGATCGCGTACTGGCTTATGTGCGGCATCGTTTGCCGCTCCATATTGGCCGCGAGGTTGCCTATCCGACTGAATGGCCGTTTTATTTTCTAATTGCGGGGGATCTAAGGCCTCCTCGTCGAATTCAGGTAGCAACTTTCGCTTCGGGTAGCTCTTGGTGTGGCGATTACCGTCGTACTTCGCTGCAGTGTTGAGTACTTCACTCCATCTGATTCTGAGTGTGTCTTGCGCAGTCCTGAGCCTTTGCTTCTGCTTTTTCAGACTCCTCGCAGTGGCAACAAGCCTTTGATGGCCATTCTGTTGCTTCGGGCGCCTGTCTGGTGTGATATCGTCCGGACTGTTATCTTCGACGGAGTCGGGTTGTTCGGTTTGATTCTCCGTGTTGCCCTGGTCGGGCGATGGTTCAGCCTGCTCTATCGCTGGGTCTATGTGACCGTTGTTTCTGGCGAGGTGGGGTTTGGAGCGGCGCTTACGTCGCCGCTTTGACTGCTTCTCGAGGGAACAACCCTTCATTGCGTCCTTCCGTTCCTCGTCGTCGTTTTCTTTGGGTGTGTCCACCATGTATACATCATATGATGAGGTGGGCGTCCAGTGCCCTGTGGGCGGTGGTTCCTGTTCGTTTCCTGCATCGTTGTCCATACCGTCGATGTCTTCGGAGTCGAGGTCAAGCATGTCGGTCAAATCATCGACAGTGGCTACTAAGTGGGTGGTGGGTGGGCGGCGAATTTCTTTGTCATCCGTACCCCAATCCTTCCGGACATGGTTCGGCCAGGACTCTCCTCACAAGGAGAGAGACCTTAATGAGTTCAGTATGTCACCGAAGGGCGAGTGCTGAAAGATATCCGTGGCTGTAAACTCCATGATCAGTTCCCAATCGGCTTCGATAGGTACGGGCGCAGGCGGTTCGGAGTCCGTGGCCGGGGAAGAATCCGGTAGTTCGGCATCACAGCTCTCGTGAAGGGTAAGGCCGATATTCGGCTCGATCGCCGCTGAGGATATGGCCTCCGTGGCGGGGTCTATCCACACGCCCATGGATGGGGCAGCTGGCTCCGAATTGAGGGTCGGAGCGCTTGCCGGTGCGATCTCCTGGACACTGTCCGATGACAGAGCTAAATCACGCCCATCGTGACCGTGTGGCGCACTAGGCAAAGGCTCGAATCCGTCGGAGATCAAGTCTCCGCGGATATCTACCGTGTAGTTTAAGGTTCCAAACCTAACCTGACGGCCATGGGCGTAACTCCCGATATGCTTCAGATGGCCAAGCGAGTTGGCCCGCAGTGCGGAGCCGCCGAATACAAAGATCTGTCCGGGGAGAAAAGTCTCGCCCTGGACTGCATCGCTATCGATGATCGTAGGAGCCATCAAGACTAACGGCGACGACACAGAGGAACTCTCAATGAAAGCACCAATGTCGGTGTCAAAACCGGCGGATCTCGGGTAGGGGGTCCCGAACTGTGCGTCTAAGGCGGATGGTAACAGGAGGCAGGGGACACGATGTTTTACCCAGGTTCGGGCCCTCTTAATGGAGGTAAAACCCTACGTCATGCTTGATTATTCTTGATAATATGAGTAGTACAAGAGTTGATCTACCACGAGATCGGAGAGGCTAAACCCTAGAAGCTAGCCTATGGTATGATTGTATGTTGTCCTACGGACTAAAACCCTCCGTTTTATATAGACACCGGAGGGGGCTAGGGTTACACAAGGTCGGTTACAAAGGAGGAGATATACATATCCGTATTTCCTAGCTTGCCTTCCACGCCAAGTAGAGTCCCATCCGGACACGGGACGAATTCTTCAATCTTGTATTTTCATAGTCCAACAGTCCGGCCAAAGGATATAGTCCGGCTGTCCGGAGACCCCCTAATCCAGGACTCCCTCACATGAGTTGTGCTCTTTGATTATATCTCCGTCCGTCCTCTGTTGGCCTCGGTCATTGTACGTCTTCTCAATAAAGGTTTTGTGCTCTGCCACCAAAGGATCGACCACGTCTTTGTGTTGTAGCACGACTAGGTTTGCTCTTTCAAAGTCGGTGAGTCGACCCTCCAAGTCGACATGCATTTCGCGGCGACCCTCACAGTGACCCCATCCAGCGAGCCTGCCGAGGTGCCTGTTGACGAGCAGACCAATGGGGTTCTCGATGCCTAGATAATTTGTGCAGTAGGAGATGCACTCTTCGGTCAGAAAGCCCCTGGCTATGCTTCCCTCTGGACGTGACATGTTGCGAACGTATCCTTTGATGACACCATTCATCCTTTTGAACGGCATCATGCTGTGCAGGAACGTCGGCCCGAGTTGGATGATATCCTCCATGATATGGACCAGCAGATGCACCATAACGTCGAAGAATGCGGGCGGGAAGTACATCTCAAGCTCGCATAGTATCACCACGATCTCTTCCTGTAGCCTTCTGAGTTGCCTCACGCCAACCGACTTCTGAGAGATGACGTCAAAAAAGTTGCATAGGCCAAATAGCGTTTCACGGATGTGTGCGTCCATGATCCCACGGATTGCAACTGGAAGTATCTGCATCATCAGCACGTGACAGTCATGAGACTTCATCCCACTGAACTTCTGCTTCGCTGGGTCTAGGTATCTGCTTATCTTCCCCGCGTAACTGTAAGGAAGTTTTACTCCTACGAGGCAGGTGAAAAAATGCTCGATCTCCTCCCGACTTAGAGTGAAGCACGCGGGAGGGTAGTCATTTCCGATCTTCTTGGCCTTTTTGCCTTTGCGACGACTTTCCGTGTCCCGCTTTGCCTCATCATCATCATTAACGTGAAGCTCCTCCCTGATGCCCATTGATTTCAAGTCTGCCCTTGCTTTCGCCCCCTCTTTGGTCCTCTCTGGCATGTTGAGCAGGGTACCAAGCAGACTCTCGCACACGTTCTTCGTGATATGCATGACATCAAGGCTGTGAGGCACACGGTGGATCTTCCAGTACGGCAAGTCCCAGAAAACAGACATCGTTTTCCATACCTTCAGCAGTGGATCTGGCGCCTTTCGCTTCTTTCCCGGCTCTGGCGCCTTTTGCTTCTTTCCCGGCAGTGGGCAATCTTTCCAATTTTTCAACAGCTCGTCTATTTCCTCGCCGCTCCTCGTACGCGGGCGTCTTTGGGGTTCGGTTTCACCATCGAACAGATCCCTGCGTTTTCTCCATGGGTCATCGTCGCGAAGCCACCTTCGATGTCCCATGAACACGGTTTTCGAAGACTAGGGATCTCTATCTAGCTGGCGATACGTTGTGCCATCCATGCACCTGACGCATCCAGAAAATCGTGGACCACCTGCCCCGTGAGATATCCGTAACCGAGATAGTCGTGCACTGTCGTGAGGAGTGTGGCTCTCATAGGGAAATATTCTTTCTCTGCGGCGTCCCACTTATTGGCTGGCGTTTTCCATAGCGTGTCTAGCTCCTCTTTCAGCAGCCCTAGATACAGATTGATGTCGTTCCCTGGTTGTTTCGGCCCTTCAATTAGCATACTCATGTGAATGTACTTCCTCTTCATGCACAACCAGGGGGGAAGGTTGTACATCCACACAAACACAGGCCAGGTGCTATGTGTGCTTCTCTGGCTGCCAAACGGATTGACTCCATCGGTGCTCGCGCCCAGCACGATGTTCCTTGGATCGTCCCCAAATTCTGGGTGTTCGAAGTTCAACGCTTGCCACTGGCTCGCATCCTTAGGGTGACTCAGCATCTTGTCTTTTTTATTTATCTCCGGATCATTTCCGTCATCTTCTCGCTTCTTCTCATCCCTATCCGCGTGCCAACGCAGGAGCTTTTCTAGCTTAGGGTCCGCGAAATATCGCTGCAGACGAGGAGTGTTCGGAAAGTACCACACCACTTTTCGAGGAGCTTTCTTCCTCTTCTTGTATCGAGTGACGCCGCACACCGGACATATGGTAGACTCCGCGTGCTCGTCCCGATAAATGATGCAATTATTCATGCACACACGGTATTTCACGTGCGGTAAATCCAGAGGACACATGATTTTCTTCGCCTCCTCGAAACTGGTCGGGCACTTGTTCCCCTTGGGAAGACGTTCGTGCCAGAATGACATGTTCTCATCAAAGCATGCGTCGGTCATTTTGTGTTTTACCTTCATCTCCAGAGCCATGAGCGTTACTTTCAGGCGGGTATCCTCGGGCCTGAATCCTTCATACAATGGAGTAACCACGTCTATCTCCAGTTGATCCAGCTTGGCTTTCTCTCGGGCGGCAGCTCTTGCGTTATCCGTCTGCTTGAGAAGTAGCTCTTGAATATGAGGGTCTTGCACCCAGCCTCCATCGTCATCTGCTCCGGCATCTTCATCTTCATGAGCATGCCCTCCGTCTTGATCTTCCTCATCATCATGTCCGGCATCTTCTACATGATGACTGTGTACAACATCACTGTCGTGATCATGTCCTGGAGATTCTTCGTCTTCTCGCCTGCCCTCGCCGCGGTGGTTGTCTTGCTGCCCTTCCTCATTTCTTGCCCGGACCCCATGAACGACTTCATAGTCATGTTCATCACCTTGACACCGATAACCATCCATGAAACCACGCAAGAGCAGGTGGTCCCGCACCTACCCGGAATCCGGGTCCGCAATAAGGCTCTTCAGCTTGCATCTTCGACACGGACATCTTATCTCCGTCTCGTTCTTTTGAAGCATCTCGGCCTTCGCGGAACTCAAAAACCTATTCACGATGCCTTCGGTCATCGTGCGGACCATGGTCGCCTGCGGGGTAGAGCAAAACGATATTTTAGAACCAAGAAAAGATTTGGCATGACTTTCACTAAAAATAGGACCAATAAGAATGCGTAGTGCCAAAATTCTCGCTGAAACGGAAATGAATCAACATTCCGGCAAAATATTGGCAACTATCGCATTTCAAATACCGGTAGCTGCAAACACAAACATATATGTAACACCACAAACATATGTGCAACACCACAAACATATGCAACACCACAAACATACATAGATCTAGCTAGGCCATAAAAAATGCATGTGCACGTTGTTGGAGGGAGAAAAAAAGTAGATCTACAACATAAAGATAGCTTTCCCCTTACTTACCTATCAAAAAAGGGTAATTTAACCACTTAATTTGGATGAATATATGGTGCAAATGAGATGAGGAGGAGGAGGCAGCCGAGACAAGCTTGGAGGAGGAGGTGGAGAGAATGAAGTGGGAAAAGTGAGTGTGTAGGTGTGGCTATCCAAAATATCTAGTTGGTCCCAAGTTACTAATGGCGCACCACCCACAAATGCGCCATTAGTAACCTGGTTGGCGCACCAGCTTGTGGTACGCCATTAGTAGTTTTGCAAAAAAATGATACTGGTGGCGCACGTGGTGAAAGGTGCGCCATTACTAGTTTAACTAGTAATGGCGCACTGTTCCCTGGTGCGCCATTAGTATTTTTGGAAAAAAATATGTTAGTAGTGGCGCACCATTGGTGTGGTGCGCCATTAGTGTGATAGACACTAATGGCGCACCGGCACATGGTGCGCCACTGCTATATTGTAGTGGCGCATCACATGTCTGGTGCGCCATTAGTGTCCATATTATATATAGCCCTTTTCCTAGTAGTGTATCTATAAATTTTGATTGTTCCATGCCAATATTCTTCAACTTTTACATACTTTTGGCAACTTTTTATACTATTTTTGGGACTAACATATTGATCGAGTGCCCAGTGTTAGTTTCTGTTTGTTGCATGTTTTTTGTTTCACAGAAAATCAATATCAAACGGACTCCAAACGGGATAAAAACTTACGGAGATTTTTTTTGGAATATATGTGAATTTTGGAAAGTAGAATCAACATGAGACAATGCCCGAGGGGCCCACGAGGGTGAGGCATGCGCCACTGGGGGTAGGGGGTGCCTTGGGCCCTCGCGGGCACTCCATGAGGCGGTTGGTGCCCTTCTTTCGCCGCAAGAAAGCAATATCTGGATAAAACATGTCAAAGTTTTAGCCCAATCGGAGTTACGGATCTCTGGGAATTTAAGAAACGGTGAAAGGGAATAATCAGGGAGCACAGAAACAGAAGGAAACTAAGAGAGAGATCCAATCTCGGAGGGGCTCTCGCCCCTCTGCCGCCATGGATATCATGGACCAGAGGGGAAACCCTTCTCCCATCTAGGGTAAGGTCAAGGAATACGAAGAAGAAGAAGGGAGGCTCTTCCCCCTCTCTCCCGGTGGCGCCGGAACACCGCCGGGGCCATCATCGCAACAACGATCTACACCAACAACTTCACCAACGTCATCACCAACTCTTTCCCCCTCTATGCAGCGGTGTAACCCCTATTTTACCCGCTATAATCTCTAATTAAACATGGTGCTCAATACTATATATTATTTCTGAATGATGTATGACTATCCTATGATGTTTGAGTAGATCTATTTTGTCCTATGGGTTAATTGATAAACGTGATTGGTTTGAGTTGCATGTTTTATTATTGGTGCTGTCCTATGGTGCTCTCCGTGTCGCGCAAGCATGAGGGATCCCCGCGGTAGGGATTGCACACATGAGAATATTCTTTATCACTAAGTGGATTTTATGTTTCTCTATGGTTCTCTATAACTAAACATAGAGAACCATTTCGACTATTGGTTTTCTATGGTTCTCTATGTTTAGTTATGGATATGCACTCTTGCAGGATGGTCCAAATGCGACATTCGAATCAGAGGCCCTTCTACGAAACTGTGTGCGATGCCATAATCGCAAAGAGTGGTGTAAAAAATTTCAAAAAAGGTGCAAAATGTTTGCGATGACAGATGCATAAAACACGGTTCAGAATTTAGTTCCGTGTGCGATCCAGGGCATATGGTTCAGTTCAATAAACTGTTTGTGATGAGGAGGCACAAAAGAAACGAGCAGCTAGATGAAGGCGTGTGCGATATACATCATACGGTTCACTGGGATGAACTGTGTGTGATTAGGTAACACAATGGAAACGGTTCAACTGAACAAGATGTGTGTGATACGCGGCAAACAAATCCATAATCTGAAATGTGTGTGAAGATCAATAATAACACAGATGATTGCTGCTAATAAGCCGTGTGAATTGCTCTGTCTACAGTAGAATAACATGTATATATATAACTGAAATAAACATCCAATTACATAAGTGACTATACAGATCATTCGAACACACCTCAATAAACATTTGCATGCATTCTAAAGTAGGAGAAACGATCGTGTAGTCATCCACTTCTTGTGACGCTCCTATCACTGCTATGTGGCTCGATCCCTCGTCTGGGTCAGGAAGAAGACATTTCCTCATGTCAACGATCCGCATGTACATCTCGTAGCTTGTGCATGTGTCCATGGCCGTGTACTTGACATGTTGTTCATCCAGTCTCTTATGCCACATACTGTGCCAGGCGTTCTTGTCTTTATTGCTCTCTTGCTTCATCTTCGCGTAGTAGGGGTCGATGATGGCCGAGACGAGGTCAACCAGGGAGTTCAGTTCGCTTTTGTCGGTGCCCCAGACCTTGTAGTGGTGCTGGAGGTTGACAAGATTCGGGCATTTCAAGTTCGAAACCTTGAGCGCTTTTAGATCGTTTGTGGTGTCCACCGTAGCGAAACTGTAGTCGGAGCTCTTGATAAACCTGGAGAAACGCTCGCAAGGCCTTGTGGCAAGGTGGAAGTGGTAGACGAGGACATCATGGTTTATATAGTACACATAGTTCATATCTATCTCTATAGTAATCATGTGGCGTGTTGTTAAGGTAATACACGTATAATGATTGAAATTGGCAATAATCATGATTGTAGATTTTTATTGAATAGAGAAACGAATTCAAATTTAGTTTGAATTGCAACGGTAGTATATACATTTAGAATGCACTAGAATGTTGGTATGAGTAAGTTACATGCACTATACAGTTAGCGGAAAAATTTAATTGGACATAACATGGATTCATACTTTGTTTTGAATAGCATTTGTATAGTAAAACGGGACAAGACTCTCTCTTTGTGTGGTGTGAATAGTTTTATTTTTTCGTTTTTTTCTTTGAGGAAAGTGCGAATTTATTTGGTATGTACAAGTACAATATTACACGTTAGGCTTGTCCCTAAAATTCAACCCCTGCCTTGTTATTTTCTAAAAATTCAGATATCATGCTTCTAAAACTGGCGCCTTCACAACCTGTGTCTTGCTTTCCCGAAATTACAATGCGCGCGAAAACTCCCTCCAGCTGCCAAATCCTGACACGCGAAATCCCCCTTCTAACCCTGAGCCAAAAGGGCCGCTAGTTCAAATCGGCAGGGGTACTTTTGTAACACACTCTACATTTTGGACAAGCGCGTCCCTAAGTCATGGTTCCCCCTCCCATCGCCTCCTTTTCACCATTCGAAATCCTAGGCCGCCATAACCTCTCCGCTCCAGCCGCGAAACCCCACACTCCTCCGTCCGCCACCTCACCGCTGCCCAGCCGGAGCCTCTTCCTCACGACGTCGTCCACCGCAACAGCTCGACGTCCCTCATCCATCTCCACAGATGAGGATTTGTCGTCCTGCCGGTTCAGCCGCCCTGTCCACCACCTCCAAGGAGTTGCTCTGACGATCGCCTCGTTTATCACGGCTGCTCCATCCCACAGCGCCGCCTTAACCTGCTCCAGAACCGCAACATCCTCACCGACTCCTCGGATGAAGCGGAGGCCTAGTCGGTGCCACCAAAGAGGTTGTACACTCATCGCATTGCACCTTCTCCTTAACTCGACCTCCCGGCACCGACGGTGGTCCATCCCGCACCCCCATGGAGTGGCTACCTCGAAGCCGGCGCCGCGGGCGACATCTCCATGTCGGCTCTCCCCCAGTGTGAGGCCCCTTCGGTGGCGGCGTCCATACCAGCCGGATCTGCTACTGCTCCGGCTCTCGCCCGCTTGCTCGCGCTACTGCTGCTGCTCCGGCTCTCGCTCGCTTTCTCACGTAGTTGCTGCTGCTCCGGCTCTCACTCGCTCACGCTACTGCTGCTTCTCCGGCTCTCGCTCGCGCTGTTGCTGCTACTCCGGCTCTCGCTTGCTTGCTCGCGCTGCTGCTGCTGCTCTCCCCTCGCCCATGCTTCTGCTCTGCTCCGATTTAGCTACACTTCAGCCGACTGAATCGACTTTTGGGTCAGTCAATTTTTAGGGGGTGGAGGGAGGGAGGGGGGGGGGGGTTCGCCAGAGTTAAGGAAGAACCACCCGCAGAGGGGAGGGGGGCTCTCCGGAGAGGTACCCCACTATCTATCTTAGGGTTCAGGGTGGGGCGATGGTCGCCGACGGTGGGGGCGCGATGGTGGGGCGGTGGCGTGGGGATCGCCGGAGAGAAAGCTCGGCACGGGGGGAGGGGGGGGCTAGAGGGCGGGCCGGGGCGGCGGCGGACCGGCGGTGGAGAGTTGTTTCGGGGCGGCGAGGCGGCAGCGGACCGACGGTGGGCAGTTGTTTCGGGGCGGCGAGGCGGCGTGGGGGCCGGTGGTGGCTGGCGGCTCAGGGGGTGCAGGTTGAAGATGAACTACAGGCCCTCCCTAAACTACATGTGAAGTGCCTCTCTGCTACCATTGCGTTCAGTTTCGACAATAACATTCAGATGCCACAGTAAATTTCAGTTTTGACAGTTAAGTTCAGAGTCAACAGGTTTTACCTCATCTGTTGTAGTCAGGTGGTTTTTGATGGTAATGTATTTTACATCATCTATAGGAGATGCTATTAGAATCCAACTTGTGATTAACGATGTATGTCTTGTGCTGCTTCAGCCTCAATGTCTTACGGCTCACCGGAGCTGCTTCAACGACGAAACGATCCATCACAACAGAGCAGTGCCCTGGACGCCGTCTACAGATTCCTCATATCTTCCTACACACCTCCGACAGTCACCTCTGCCTCATCTTCTTCAGCGACCAGCCCAATGATGCTGAGGTCAACATGGCTACGACAAAGAGGTTGTACACTTGTTGCATCACTTATTACTCTACATTCATGTCGATCCATTAGGACTATTTTGGTTCAACAGAAAAACATAGCGATAGGAAATTTTCCTATGGCACTCTACTATTCAAGTATTCATGCATTTTGTTAAAAGGAATAGAGCAAAACATCCACCTGAACCTACTTTTCAAAATCCTATGCATGAAAACAAGACCAAGAGCATTAGTGGCAGAATAACATTCTAACTGTACATGCTTTCATATGGTTTCACTTTATTTTGGCCATGTTTCTTTGCATTCCGTTGCTCCTCCAATTCCTGTGAACCAAACACCCAAGTTAACAGAAATCATGTGTTCACAAATGCTCTATTTCCCACGCGCATTCCTAACCTATTACAGTGTTTTTCCTCCTATCCCTACGTTTTTAGAATCATGCAAGCCAAATGAGGCCTTACAGAATTATTTCAGTTGTAGGTAGGTGTCGAAGAAAACTTTGTGTGGTTTGTCCTGCTCCTACCACGACGTCGTCCACCTCACCTGAGCTGCTCCATCGATAGAAGCATCCATCAAACCAGACATCACGACTCCTGACCGTCTTTCGCCGCCTCATATCTCCTTCCCTGCTGCCGGCACCCACCGCAACGGCATCACCATCATTGACTCAGCAAATGAACCTGAGGAGTACACGGGTCCACAAGAGAGGTCACACTCTTTTGTTTCTGCTTATGTTATGCATTGCTTAATATTACCTGCTACATTATTGTTTTGTTCACCTCTTAGACTCCAAGTTATGCCCAAATTGATGTTCAAACTTGAGTTCTAAATTAGTTGTGGGGCACATATCGAGGTAGCAATGAATATAATCTCTGTCTAATATCTAGTTCACCTAGGGTATGCCTATGTTATTCATCTTGGGTGGGAAACAAATAGTAAAGCAATCATCATCTGTTTTTCTATTAAATTAAAGCAATCATCAGCCTGCTATCATTATTTTTGGATCCATCCACTGGTTGTTACCATTACTCTAGATTTTTGCATGCTCTCCTTACATAATCTCATTATATTTTTTGTATGCATGTCAGATATTATACACAGTCATGCTGAATAGGTAGAGAAAAAGAGAAGAGTTTTGCGCGGCAATACAATGTCATGCAGACATCACTCCATGGTGGGTTCAATGACAAACTCTCCCCCCTCTCCAGATTGTAACAATTGTGCTTTTCTCTTTTCGAGAAGCCCAACTATGCTTCTCGTAGAAGTACATGTCATACTTCTTGTAGTAAAGCACTACTTTCCGAAAAAAACAAATCTATTTTTTGTCAAAACCTAGAAAAAACCAAATAAACCCTAAAAACACATGAAATAAATCCGTGGCGCACTCACATGCACAAAACGTTTTCTTTATAGGAGCCCTCCCAAGAATATCCTTAATTAGTTGCTCCTTCCAAACACGAGCTCGCACGAAGGAAAATGGTCTGTAGCCAGCTGGAAATAACTTATCTCAAAAAAAGCCAGCTGGAAATAACAAACTTGGGTCGCTCACGCTTCTTTGCCTTGCCCAGCTCGTGACCAATGAGGAGGTGTACTTATGACATTTTTTTTGAGACAATGTACTTATGACATTTGTTGCCAAAGGCCGACTAATTTCGCCAGAGCTATATCTTGATTCGTGCGAGATGGAAGTTGTTCCCACTTCAGGCACATCGCGAGTGGGCCAGCCCATTAGCTTAGGAATCGCTTGCGTTAGGTTCGCTGGTTGTAGTTTATTTTTGATATCTTTTGTTTTCTTCGGTCCGTTTGTTTTTTCATTGGTTTTCTTCAGTTTTTTCTTTGTTATAACTTTAGTTTTCTTTTGTTTTAACCATTTTTCTTCATCTCTTTTACACATATTTTTGGTTTTCTTCCCCTTTCTTCCTTCTTATAGATTTGTTTGTTTATTTCTCAACTCTTTTGGTTTCCTTGTTTCCTTTTCTTGTTTGCACTATTTTTTCTTCAGTTTTTTCTTTCCTTTATCTCTTTACTTTCCCTCTTATGTTTATTTGGTTTTCTTTTGTTTTTCCTTTGTTTTTTCCCTTTCCTTTTTACAGCATATGTCTACATTTATTGCATATCGTATATTTTTAGTACACATCAAGAATATATTATTAATACATGTTTACCATTTTTCAAATACATGATTAATATTTTAGTCAAACAAATTCTTCGATTCTATTATTTTCTTACATGTTGCACATTTTTTGTATACATCTAAAACATTTTTAACACGACTTTAACATTCTTAGTATTTATGATTAATATTTTTTCAAATATTATTTTAATGTCTAATTTTTTCATACACATCGTATATTTTTCTTACTTATCTGATATATTTTGTGTACATGTTTAAATTTTTATATATACACATTTAACATTTTCCATATAAATTATCAACATTTTCAAAACATACTTTTTTGGATCTCTTCTCTTTCCATACACATCATAAATTATTTGTATACGCCACATATTTTTTATATACCGGTTTAAAATTTTCCTAAATACATGATTAACGTTTTTAGAAACTTCTAATGTTATGTGTACTTTTTCCATGCATTTTGTACATTTGTTGTATACATCCTAAACATTTTTTATACACATATAACATTTTTGAAATGCATAGTTGACATTTTTAAATGTTTTATCAAAAGTGTTTTTTGAATTATATATTTTTGGATATTTGGAAATATAAAAAACTAAAAAGTAAAGCAACAACAGAAATAAAAAACAGAAGAAGAAAATGAGGCTATGTCCTATGGCTTCGCGTGCGACTAGGCCAGCCCATCTCACGGTTGCTTAAGGTGTAGCTGGAGGTGATGCTTACCAGGAGGAGGCTGGCGGGCAATAGAGCCGCTCATATACTAGCCAAGTTGGGAGTTAGTGATGAACTGTGTAAGATGTAGCTTCTTGACCCCCCAGACTTTATCTGGCATGTATTGTCATATGAGATTCCGAACATTGCTTAATGAATATAGTGATATTATAATCCTCAAAAAAGGATATCCTTTTTTCTCCTCATTCTTCTTTGGCCTCAGGTTCGTTCAAAGAGCGCTATATAATTGCTCTTCTGCCTTGTCATGCTTCCTCCTTGTGTCATTGCTTTGATCTCTTTTCACCTTTGCATGAGGATAATCAGGCGCAAAACATACCCATCTTACACTTTCAACGCAGATTATAGGGTAAGAAGACAAATTCGCAATGTTGCTTAATTCCACTTCGCAAGGAAGGACATAGCTCCGTCGGCTGATGCAGTTAGGTAAGGTGACTCATCAACTATTGCTCTAGAAGTAGATGAGCCAGTCCAACTCAACAGAGAATTTTCTACCTTTTTGTACCATTCAACACTGCATTCTGATCTGTACTATGAACTAACTATATTGCATGGAAGTTTCACCCAAAAGAAAAAAAAATAGGCTTCATACTTTCCAAATCAACAAAACTTTAGAACTACTAAATCTGTACAAAAACATAAGACGTTTGTGTGTGCTAAACTAGCCTACAAAAACGTATTATATTTGATACGAAGGGAGTACAATCTACCAAAAAACTTTCAGCTTTTTATATGCACCGTAAATACTGAAAATAATGTATATCTTGATCAAAAATCCCTTTTTATGCATTTATGTAAGATTAAAAAAACGTTCCTCGCAAGCGCTCGTCTCATACCCTTTGTGCAAGCGACTCAGGCGAACAGGAATAGGGTTTGTGCTGCCTCCTGTTGGCACCGCCGCCGATCCGCCTAATCTCTTGTGGCCTTAAGGCCATGGAGCCGTCTTGGATACCGGCCCTTGCCTGCATGAGGGCCCCATTTTAAGGTGTTTTTTTAAGTTTGGTTAGGGTCTTTTTCCTGCTCGTGAAGGCGAGGTGGAGGAAGCTCCCTGAAGATGGAATAAGGTTCTCCCCACCGATCCCCCATCTTGGCAACGCGTCTAGCGTCATCGAAGGGCATGTCGAGGTGTGTCTCCGACTGATCTCGTGAGACTCGGTCGGTGTTTCTCTTCGGTAGATCCGATTGGATATGGTCTTTGTTCATCTACGTTCACGTGATGACGGTTGTTGTTCTGATGCGCTAGTCCTATGGGGTCTTAGAACTATGACTTTCCAATTATCTACTACAACCGGGTTTGCCTGACTGCAACAAGGAAGGGACGATGACGGCGGTGCACCTTCGGCTCGCTCTAGTGCTTGTAGTCGTCCCTAGGTGGTCTATGAACCTAAATGTAATTTTTTTTACTTCTCGTGTTCTTTGTATTACCTTGAGAGATGATGAATAAATCGGAAAAATTTCCCGCAAAATGTGAGACAAAAAACATCTGGTTTATGTTACACACATTCTTAATCTAATGTTTGTTGACCCGAAAGATTGAAGTCCATATGTTATCTCGTTTGGGAGAGAGGGAGAAAATGAAAAGTTCATAGATAAGGGGGTGTTGTACACCAACATCTTTTCCAATTCAAACAGGTGTTCGGCCCTGGATGAAGCTGAGATTCTGTCCCGACCTATTCCATTAAAGGGGCATATATTCGACATTTCCTTGTTGGACCATCCTTTTAATCACTATCTTATTCACAGATCACAAGTTCCTTGTGCCAGCACATATATAAGTGGCGCTTGCCAGCCAAAAACCCATACGCTAGCTATTGCCTTGCACTGAAGCTTCATAAAGACATGCACCTAAATTTCACAAGAGAAAATGAAGTGGTGCTAGTCAGGAGCCACATGGTTTGTACTCATGACCATGGCAAATAATTAATAGCCTTCGTTTACTGGAACATTTTATTCAAAAATAAAATAAAATAAAAGACATAATGAAACGATGCATATGCTTCCAGCGAACCATGTTATATAAGATGGATAGAGCAACATAGAACAAACAATGATAGTTCTTACAAAGTGAAAGAGAACAAGAAAGAGGTACTTCAAATCTTGCCATGGTTCTGATGCGGTATTTCGCTGAGACTCAAATTGCAACTCATGAGAATGGGAGATACCGGGAACCGCTCGTATGTGTATTGGTCATCATGACCTTCTCCTTTGCACTTGTTGCCTGCTTGCTGTGAGCATCGACCGATTGTTGTTCTAAGCTAGGGTAAGTGGCCTTGGCTTGAGGAACAAACTTTTGCGAGTCGGGCTACAATATGATCATATTGAACTGGGCCACCTAGTCTATAACTTGAGTTCGGCTCCATATTGAGAAGGCCAAGACATTTGGAGAGATAGAACTTGAGAAGGAGAAGTTGCAACTCGCACGGGACGCGGAGGATGCGAAGATCATGTTGGCTGACGAAACCCTCTTGGATGACCATCTAAAGAAGTGGCTTGCGGATATGAAGGAGATAAACGAGCGTAGGGAGTATGAGGCGGCGAAGGCGGCAGCGGCAGCGGAGCATGCGACAAGGATGCTAGCAGAGTAGGCAGCCCGGATGCAGGCGGAGCAAACATCATGGATAGCGTCTGGCCAATGATCCGACAATCAAACCATCCGTCATGCTCGGACATGAATTTATTTTGACATGGCCGGCTTGTTGAACTATGATTTGGTTTGCTTTGTTTTGAGCAGTTGAATTCGCATAATTTGTATCATATAATTGATGTGCATGTATTGCATGGATTTGAGAATCGGCATTTGAGGTATGTGAATGTGTAGGGCAATATATAAGGTGCCGGCAGGCACTGTCTGCGGACGCACCCGCTGGCGTATAGATGGCCTGATTTTCCATGTCGGGCTATAGATGCTCTTACAAAAGCATCCATGTAAATAAGTGTGAACACATTTAATTTGAATTTTCAGAATTTTCAAAAAACATAACTTTTAAACTGTGCGCCGCAATGAAGTTCCATTTTCACCGTTAGAACACTCGCGCCGTGCTCCAACCAGCGACGGTAAAAGGCAAATATGCATCTACGACAAACGGCGAGTCTCGGTGGCATGGTGGCCTCAGCGACCAATGATGGTACCTGACTTAGACATGTTTTGGTTTTCTTCTTGAACAGTGCCTATTCTTTTAACTTGCACAAACTAGAGAATCTCACAAGGTCAGTACTCCATGGGATATACACATGAACTCGGACAGAGATAGGAGTAACTGACATTGAACTCTTTCTTGGCAATTTGAATGACTTATAATGATGTTTGTCTCGCATATCAGACGGAAGATCGGGTTATAAATCGAGTTGTGTGATGGTAAACCCTAGGCCTTGACGCTGCCCTATTTTGTTGCATGTTTGCCGTTTCAGGGGTCGTCGGGTGTTTGTTTTCTTCTAGCAGATCTATCGTCACCTCCAACGGTAAGAAGATGTATGCCGCCGAAGAGAGCGGTTGATCGGTGGTGCCCCGACTGCTGTCAAAGACACGAACGAGTACAAGATTGTGGCATGCGCTACAAACATTACTTGGCGCCCGCTACCATAGATGATGGCCACTAGGGCTGGAATTCGAGCCGAGTCGAGCTCGGCTCGACTCGCTAGAGCTCGTTTTGTTAATGAGCTAGCTCGACTCGACTCGCTACTATAACGAGCTCAAACCCAAGATTGGTTCGACTCGTATAACTCGCAAGCTGGCTCGTTTAGCTTGTTAAGCTCGTTAAAGATATTAACATTAAACTAAAGGAAATATGCCCTAGAGGCAATAATAAAGTTGTTATTTATATTTCCTTATATCATGATAAATGTTTATTATTCATGCTAGAATTGTATTAACCGGAAACTTAGTACATGTGTGAATACATAGACAAACAGACTGTCACTAGTTTGCCTCTACTTGACTAGCTCATTGAATCAATGATGGTTATGTTTCCTAACCATAGACATGAGTTGTCATTTGATTAACGGGATCACATCATTAGTGAATGATGTGATTGACTTGACCCATCCGTTAGCTTAGCATGATGATCGTTTAGTTTGTTGCTATTGCTTTCTCCATAACTATACATGTTTCTATGACTATGAGATAATGCAAATCCCGAATACTGGAGGAACACTTTGTGTGCTACCAAACGTCACAACGTACCTGGGTGATTATAAAGGTGCTCTAGAGGTGTCTCCGATGGTGTTTGTTGAGGTGGCATGGATCAAGATTGGGATTTGTCACTCCGATTGTCAGAGAGGTATCTCTGGGCCCTCTCGGTAATGTACATCACTATAAGCCTTGCAAGCAATGTAGCTAATAAGTTAGTTACGGGATGTAGCATTACGGAACAATTAAAAGAGACTTGCCGGTAACGAGATTGATCTAGGTATTGAGATACCGACGATCGAATCTCGGACAAGCTAGTAACATACCGATGACAAAGAGAACAACGTATCTCGTTATGCCGTTTGACCGATAAAGATATTCGTAGAATATGTAGGAACCAATATGAGCATCCAGATTCCTCTATTGTTTATTGACCGGAAACATGTCTCGGTCATGTCTACACAGTTCTCGAACCCATAGGGTCCGCACGCTTAACGTTCGGTGATGATCGGTATTATGAGTTTATGTGTTTTGATGTACGGAAGGTAGTTCGGAGTCCCGGATTTGATCACGGACATGAAGAGGAGTCTCGAAATGGTCAAGACGTAAAGATCGATATATTGGAAGCCTATGTTTGGACATCAGAATGGTTCCGAGTGAAACCAGGAGTATACCGGAGCCCCGGGAGGTTACCAGAACCCCCCCGGGAGGTATACGGGCCTTATTGGGCCTTAGTGGAAGAGAGGGAAAATAAGCAAAGGAGAGGGCGCCCCCCAAGCCCAATCCGAATTGGGAAGGGGGCCGGCCCCCCTTTCCTTCCTCTTCCTCCTCCTTCCTTCTCTCCTAGAACCAACAGAGGGAAGGGGGAATCCTACTCCCGACGGGAGTAGGACTCCCTTGGGGCGCGCCTAGAGAGGCCGGCTCCCCCCTCCTCCCCTCCTTTATATACGGGGAGGGGGGCACCCCATGGACACATAAGTTGATCATTGATCTTTAGCCGTGTGCGGTGCCCCCTCCACCATAATCCACCTTGGTAATATCATAGCGGTGCTTAGGCGAAGCCCTGTTCCGGTGGCAACATCATCACCGTCATCATGCCGTCGTGCTGACTAAGCTCTCCCTCGAAGCTCTACTGGATCGTGAGTTCGCGGGACGTCACCGAGCCGAATGTGTGCAGATCGCGGAGGTGCCATATCTTCGGTACTAATTCGGTCGATCGTGAAGACGTACGACTACATCAACCGCGTTGTCATAACGCTTCCGCTTACGGTATACGAGGGTACGTAGACAATACTCTCCCCTCTCGTTGCTATGCATCACCATGATCTTGCGTGTGTGTAGGAATTTTTTTGAAATTACTGCGTTCCCCAACAGTGGCATTCGAGCCAGGTTTATGCGTAGATGTTATATGCACGAGTAGAACACAAAGGAGTTGTGGGCGTGGGTATATACATATTTCTTGCCGTCACTAGTTGATTCTTGATTCAGCGGCATTGTTGGATGAAGCGGCCCAGACCGACATTACGTGTACGCTTACGCGAGACTGGTTCTACCAACGTGCTTCGCACATAGGTGGCTAGTGGGTGTCTGTTTCTCTAGCTTTAGTTGAATCAGATTCAATGAACATGGTTCTTTCTGAAGATCAAAAAGCAATCACTATACCACGTTGTGGTTTTTGATGCGTAGGTAACAACGGTTCTTGCTCAGCCCATAGCAGCCACGTAAAACTTGCAACAACAAAGTAGAGGACGTCTAACTTGTTTTTGCAGGGCATGTTGTGATGTGATATGGTCAAGACATGATGCTAAATTTTATTGTATGAGATGATCATGTTTTGTAACACAGTTATCGACAATTGGCAGGAGCCATATGGTTGTCGCTTTATTGTATGAAATGCAATCGCCATGTAATTGCTTTACTTTATCACTAAGCGGTAGCGATAGTCGTAGAAGCAATAGTTGGCGAGACGACAATGATGCTTCGATGAAGATCAAGGTTTCAAGCCGGTGTGGTGATCATGATGGTGCTTTGGAGATGGAGATCAAAGGCACAAGATGATGATGGGCATATCATATCACTTATATTGATTGCATGTGATGTTTATCCTTTATGCATCTTATTTTGCTTAGTTCGGCGGTAGCATTATAAGATGATCTCTCATTAAATTTCAAGGTATAAGTGTTCTCCCTGAGTATGCACCGTTGCTACTATTTGTCGTGCCGAGACACCACGTGATGATCGGGTGTGATAAGCTCTATGTTCACATACAACGGGTGCAAGCCAGTTTTGCACACGCGGAATATTCGGGTTAAACTTGACGAGCCTAGCATATGCAGATATGGCCTCGGAACACTTGAGACTGACACGTCTCCGTCGTATCTACTTTTCCAAACACTTTTGCCCTTGTTTTGGACTCTAACTTGCATGATTTGAATGGAACTAACTCAGACTGACGCTGTTTTCACCAGAATTGCCTTGGTGTTATTTTTGTGCAGTAATAAAAGTTCTCGGAATGACCTGAAAATCAACGGAGATTATTTTTGGAATATATAAAAAAATACTGGCGAAAAGATCCACGTAAGGGGGCCCACACCCTGTTCACGAGAGTGGGGGGCGCGCCTACCCCCCTAGGCGCACCCCCTGCCTCGTGGGCCCCCTGACGCTCCACTGACCTTAATTCCAACTTCATATATTCGTGTTCGGGGAGAAAAAAAATCAAAGAGAAGGATTCATCACGTTTTATGATACGGAGCCGCCGCCAAGCCCTAAACTCTCTGGGGAGGGCTGATCTGGAGTCCGTTCGGGGCTCCGGAGAGGGGAATCCGTCGCCATCGTCATCATCAACCATCCTCCATCACCAATTTCATGATGCTCACCGCCCTGCGTGAGTAATTCAATCGTAGGCTTGTTGGACGGTGATGGGTTGGATGAGATTTATCATGTAATCGAGTTAGTTTTGTTAGGGTTTGATCCCTAGTATCCACTATGTTCTGAGATTGATGTTTCTATGACTTTGCTATGCTTAATGCTTGTCACTAGGGTCCGAGTGCCATGATTTTAGATCTGAACCTATTATGTTTTCATGAATATATGTGAGTTCTTGATCCTATCTTGCAAGTCTATAGTCACCTGCTATGTGTTATGATCTGGCAACCCCGAAGCGACAATAATTGGGACCACTCCTGGTGATGACCGTAGTTTGAGGAGTTCATGTATTCACTATGTGTTAATGCTTTGGTCTGGTACTCTATTAAAAGGAGGCCTTAATATCCCTTAGTTTCCAATAGGACCCCGCTGCCATGGGAGGGTAGGACAAAAGATGTCATGCATGTTCTTTTCTATAAGCACGTATGACTATATTCGGAATACATGCCTACATTACATTGATGAATTGGAGCTAGTTCTGTGTCACCCTATGTTATAACTGTTGCATGAATAATCGCATCTGGTATAATTCTCCATCACCGATCCATTTCCTACGAGCTTTTCATATACTGTTCTTCGCTTATTTACTTTTCCGCGGCTACTGTTACAATCACTACAAAACCCAAAAATATTACTTTTTGCTACCGTTACCACTACTATCATATTACTTAGATACTAAACACTTTGCTGCAGATATTAAGTTTCCAGGTGTGGTTGAATTGACAACTCAGCTGCTAATACTCGAGAATATTCTTTGGCTCCCCTTGTGTCGAATCAATAAATTTGGGTTGAATACTCTACCCTCGAAAACTGTTGCGATCCCCTATACTTGTGGGTTATCAAGACTATTTTTGTTGGGGAACGTAGCAGAATTTTAAAATTTTCTATGCATCACCAAGATCAATCTATGGAGTCATCTAGCAACGAGGGAGAGGGGAGTGCATCTACATACCCTTGTAGATCGCGCGCAGAAGCGTTCAAGAGAATGGGGTTGATGGAGTCGTACTCGTCGTGATCCAAATCACTAATGACCTAGCGCCAAACGGACGACACCTCTGCGTTCAACACACGTACGGTTGGGAAGACGTCTCCTCCTACTTGATCCAGCAAGGGGGGATGAGAGGTTGATGAAGATCCAGCAGCATGACGGCGTGGTGGTGGAAGCAACAGTGATCTCGGCAGGGCTTCGCCAAGCTCAGGGAGAGGGAGGAGTGTCACGGGAGGGAGAGGGAGGTGCCAGGTGCTAGGGTGCGGTTGCCCTCCCTCCCCCCACTATATATAGGGTCCCTAGGGGGGGCGCCGGCCCTAGGAGATCCAATCTCCAAGGGGGGCGGCGGCCAAGGGGGTGGCTTGCCCCCCAAGCCAAGTGGGGTGCCCCCCACCCCTAGGGTTTCCAACCCTAGGCGCAGGGGAGGCCCATGGGGGGGCGCACCCCTAGTGGGATTTTCCTTTTCTTCAAAACCCTAAAACAGGGTAAAAACAGAAACTGGCACTGGGCTCTGGGTTAATAGGTTAGTCCCAAAAAATGATATATAAGTGTATAATAAAGCCCATAAACATTCAAAATAGTAGATAATATAGCATGGAGCAATCAAAAATTATAGATACGTTGGAGACGTATCAACATCCCTAAGCTTAATTCCTGCTCGTCGTCGAGTAGGTAAATGATAAAAACAGAATTTTTGATGCGGAGTGCTACTTGGCATAATTTCAATGTGATTCTTCTTAATTGTGGTATGAATATTCAGATCCATAAGATTCAAGACAAAAGTTCATATTGACATAAAAATAATAATACTTCAAGCATACTAACTAAGCAATCATGTCTTCTCAAAATAACATGGCCAAAGAAAGCTATCCCTACAAAATCATATAGTCTGGCTATGCTCCATCTTCACCACACAAAATATTTAAATCATGCACGACCCCGATGACAAGCCAAGCAATTGTTTCGTACTTTTGATATTCTCAAACTTTTTCAATCTTCACGCAATACATGAGCGTGAGCCATGGACATAGCACTATAGGTGGAATAGAATGGTGGTTGTGGAGAAGACAAAAAAAAGGGAAGATGGTCTCACATCAACTAGGCGTATCAACGGGCTATGGAGATGCCCATCAATAGATATCAATGTGAGTGAGTAGGGATTTCCATGCAACGGATGCACTAGAGCTATAAGTGTATGAAAGCTCAACAAAAGAAACTAAGTGGGTGTGCATCCAACTCGCTTGCTCACAAAGACCTAGGGCATTTTGAGGAAGCCCATCATTGGAATATACAAGCCAAGTTCTATAATGAAAAATTCCCACTAGTATATGAAAGTGACAACATAGGAGACTCTCTATCATGAAGATCATGGTGCTACTTTGAAGCACAAGTGTGGTAAAAGCATAGTAGCATTGCCCCTTCTCTCTTTTTCTCTCATTTTTTATATTTTTTATCTGGGCCTTTTTTATGGCCTCTTTTTTTGGGCTTCTTTGGCCTCTTTTATTTATTTTTTTCGTCCGGAGCCTCATCCCGACTTGTGGGGGAATCATGGTCTCCATCATCCTTTCCTCACTGGGACAATGCTCTAATAATGATGATCATCACACTTTTATTTACTTAAAACTCAAGAATTACAACTCGATACTTAGAACAAGATATGACTCTATATGAATGCCTCCGGCGGTGTACTGGGATGTGCAATGACTCATGAGTGACAAGTATGAAAGTTTTATGAATGGTGGCTTTGCCACAAATACAATGTCAACTACATGATCATGCAAGCAATATGACAATGGTGGAGCGTGTCATAATAACGGAACGGTGGAAAGTTGCATGGCAATATATCTCGGAATGGCTATGGAAATGCCATAATAGGTATGTACGGTGGCTATTTTGAGGAAGGATATGGTAGGTGTATGATACCGGCGAAAGGTGTGCGGTATTAGAGAGGCTAGCAATGGTGGAAGGGTGAGAGTGCGTATAATCCATGGACTCAACATTAGTCATAAAGAACTCACATACTTATTGCAAAAATCTATTAGTTATCGAAACAAAGTACTGCGCGCATGCTCCTAGGGGGATAGATTGGTAGGAAAAGACCATCGCTCGTCCCCGACCGCCACTCATAAGGAAGGCACTCAATAAATAAATCATGCTCCGACTTCATCACATAACGGTTCACTATACGTGCATGCTACAGGAATCACAAAATTTAACACAAGTATCTCCCAAATTCACAACTACTCAACTAGCATGACTCTAATATCACCATCTTCATATCTCAAAACAATCATCAAGTATCAAACTTCTCATAGTATTCAACACACTCATAAGAGAATTTTATTATTCTTGAATACCTAGCATATTAGGATTTTAAGAAAATTACCATGCTATTTAAGACTCTCAAAATAATCTAAGTGAAGCATGAGAGTTCATCTATTTCTTCAAAATAAAACTACCACCATGCTCTAAAAGATATAAGTGAAGCACTAGAGCAAATGACAAACTACTCCGAAAGATATAAGTGAAGATCAATGAATAGTTAAATAATTATGCAACTATGTGAAGACTCTCTAACATTTAAGAATTTCAGATCTTGGTATTTTATCCAAACAGCAAGAAAAACTAAATAAAATGACATCTAAGAATAGCAAACATCATGTGAAGAAGCAAAAACTTAGGATCAATCGAAACTAACCGATAGTTGTTGAAGAAGAAAGGTGGGATGCCAACCGGGGCATCCCCAAGCTTAGACGCTTGAGACCTCTTGAAATATTATCTTGGGATGCCTTGGGCATCCCCAATCTTGAGCTTTTGTGTCTCCTTAATTCCTCTCATATCACGGTCTCCCTAAATCTCAAAAGCTTCATCCACACAAAACTCAACAAGGACTCGTGAGATAAGTTAGTATAAACCATTGAAAAACCTTATCATACTCTACTGTAGCAAATCACTAAAATTATTATTAAACATTGCATACTAAATGCCTCTGCATATTTAATAGTCCTATCCTCAAATAGAATCATTAAAGAAGCAACCATATGCAAACAATGCAAACATAACAGCAATCTGCCTAAACAGGACAGTCTGTAGAGAATGCAGCAACATCCATACTTCCCTAGCTCCAAAAATTATGAAAGAAAATTACCACTGTAGTAAATTTATCAGAGCTTAATATGCAAAAGGTTTCAACATTTTATAACATTCTGAATTTTCTAGGGAATTATTGCAACACTGGTAAACTTTCTGTTTTCAAACAACAACATGAAGACTTGTAACATAGGCATAGTAAAGACTATCAATGCCACTTTTATTGAAATAAAAGATGCAAAACATTGTTCTAAATAACATAAAGCAAATCCTCACAAAAATAAATTGACGCTCCAAGCAAAACACATATCATGTGGCGAATAAAAATATAGCTCCAAGTAAAGTTACCGATGAACGAAGACGAAAGAGGGGATGCCTTCTGTGGCATCCCCAAGCTTTGGCTTTTAGGTGTACTTATATTATCTTGGGGGTGCCATGGGCATCCCCAATCTTAGGCTCTTGACACTCCTCGTTCCATAGTCCATCAAATCTTTACCCAAAACTTGAAAACTTCACAACACAAAACTTAAAGTAGAAAACTCGTGAGCTCCGTTAGCGAAAGAAAACAAAAGACCACTTCAAGGTACTGTAATGAACTCATTATTTATTTATATGGGTGTTATACCTACTGTATTACAACTTCTCTATGGATTATAAACTATTTTACTAGCCATAGATTCATCAAAATAAGAAAATTACACACGAAAAACAGAATCTGTCAGAAACAGAACAGTCTGTAGTAATCTGTAGCTAGTGCAAGATCTGGAACCCCCAAAATTCTAAAATAAATTGCTGGACCTGAGGAATTTATCTATTAATCATCTTCAAAAATAATTAACTAAATAGCACTCTCCAAATAAAAATGGCAGCAATTCTCGTGAGCGCTAAAGTTTCTGTTTTTTACAGCATGATCAACAAGACTTCTCCCAAGTCTTCCCAAAGGTTCTACTTGGCACAAACACTAACTAAAAGCATAAAACCACATATAAACAGAGGCTAGATGAATTATTTATTACTAAACAGGAACAAAAAGCAAGGAACAAGAATAAAATTGGGTTGCCTCCCAACAAGCGCTATCGTTTAACGCCCCTAACTAGGCATGATGATTTCAATGATGCTCACATAAAGGATAAGAATTGTAACATAAAAAGAGCATCATGAAGAATATGACTAGCACATTTAAGTCTAACATACTTCCTATGCATAGGGATTTTGTGAGCAAACAACTTATGGGAACAATAATCAACTTGCATAGGAAGGTAAAACAAGCATAACTTCAAAACTTTAAGCACATAGAAAGGAAACTTGATATTATTGCAATTCCTACAAGCATATATTCCTCCCTCATAATAATTTTCAGTAGCATCATGAATGAATTCAACAATATAACCAGAACCTAAAGCATTCTTTTCATGATCTACAAGCATAGAAAATTTACTACTCTCCACATAAGCAAATTTCTTCTCATGAATAGTAGTGGGAGCAAACTCAACAAAATAACTATCATGTGAGGCATAATCCAATTGAAAACTAAAATCATGATGACAAGTTTCATGGTTATCATTATTTTTAATAGAATACAAGTCATCCCAATAATCATCATATATAGCAACTTTGTTCTCATAATCAATCGGAACCTCTTCCGAAATAGTGGATTCATCACAAAATAAAGTCATGACCTCTCCGAAACCACTTTCATCAACATAATCATCATAAATAGGAGGCATGCTAACATCATAATAAATTTGCACATCAAAACTTGGGGGACTAAAAATATCATCTTCATCAAACATAGCTTTCCCAAGCTTGTGGCTTTGCATATCATTAGCATCATGGATATTCAAGGAATTCATACTAACAACATTGCAATCATGCTCATCATTCAAATATTTAGTGCCAAATATTCTCATGCATTCTTCTTCTAATACTTTGGCATAATTTTCCTTTCCATCATACTCACGAAAGATATTAAAAATATGAAGCGTATGAGGCAAACTCAATTCCATTTTTTTGTAGTTTTATTTTATAAACTAAACTAGTGCTAAAACAAGAAACAAAAAGATTCAATTGCAAGATCTAAAGATATACCTTCAAGCGCTAACCTCCCCAGCAATGGCGCCAGAAAAGAGCTTGATGTCTACTAGACAACCTTCTTCTTGTATACGTTGTTGGGCCTCCAAGTGCAGAGGTTTGTAGGACAGTAGAAAATTTCCCTCAAGTGGATGACCTAAGGTTTATCAATCTGTAGGAGGTGTAGGATGAAGATGGTCTCTCTCAAGCAACCCTGCAACCAAATAACAAAAAGTCTCTTGTGTCCCCAACACACCCAATACAATGGTAAATTGTATAGGTGCACTAATTCGGCAAGGAGATGGTGATACAAGTGCAATATAGATGGTAGATAAAGGTATTTGTAATCTGAAAATATAAAAACAGCAAGGTAACTAATGATAAAAGTGAGCGTAAACGGTATTGCAATGTGTGGAAATAAGGCCTAGGGTTCATACTTTCGCTAGTGCAAGTTCCCTCAACAATAATAACATAATTGGATCACATAACTATCCCTCAACATGCAACAAAGAGTCACTCCAAAGTCACTAATAGCGGAGAACAAATGAAGAGATTATGGTAGGGTACGAAACCACCTCAAAGTTATTCTTTCCAATCAATCCGTTGGGCTATTCCTATAAGTGTCACAAACAGCCCTAGAGTTCGTACTAGAATAACACCTTAAGACACAAATCAACCAAAACCCTAATGTCACCTAGATACTCCAATGTCACCTCAAGTATCCGTGGGTATGATTATACGATATGCATCACACAATCTCAGATTCAACTATTCAACCAACACAAAGGACCTCAAAGAGTGCCCCAAAGTTCCTACCGGAGAATCACGATGAAAACGTGTGCCAACCCCTATGCATATGTTCATGGGCGGAACCCGCAAGTTGATCACCAAAACATACATCAAGTGAATCACGTGGTATCCCATTGTCACCACAGATACGCACGGCAAGACATACATCAAGTGTTCTCAAATCTTTAAAGACTCAATCCGATAAGATAACTTCAAAGGGGAAACTCAATTCATTACAAGAGAGTAGAGGGGGGAAGAAATATCATAGGATCCAAATATAATAGCAAAGCTCGCGATACATCAAGATCGTATCATCTCAAGAACACGAGAGAGAGAGAGAGATCAAACACATAGCTACTGGTACATACCCTCAGCCCCGAGGGAGAACTACTCCCTCCTCGTCATGGAGAGCACCGGGATGATGAAGATGGCCACCAGAGAAGGATTGCCCCCTCCGGCAGGGTGCCGGAACGGGTCTAGATTGGCTTTTGGTGGCTACGGAGGCTTCTGGCGGCGGAACTCCCGATCTAATCTGCTCACGCATGTTTTTAGGGTATATGGAGATATATAGACGGAAGAAGTACGTCAGGGGGGCCACGAGGGGCTCAGGATGGTGGAGGGCGCGCCCCCTACCTCGTGACCTCCTCGTAGACCCCCCCGACGTGCACTCCAAGTCTTCTGGGCTTCTTTCCTTCCAAAAATGAGTTCCGTGAAGTTTCAGGTCAATTGGACTCCGTTTGATTTTCCTTCTCTTCGAAACCCTAAAACAGGGTAAAAACAGAAACTGGCACTGGGCTCTCGGTTAATAGGTTAGTCCCAAAAAATGGTATAAAAGTGTATAATAAAGCCCATAAACATTCAAAACAGTAGATAATATAGCATGGAGCAATCAAAAATTATAGATACGTTGGAGACGTATCAGTAGCACATGATTTTATCGTTAAGAATAAGGAAAAGATGCTTAAATACAAGCTGATTTTTGATAAAAATCACCCTGAGACTATCACTTTGCCTGCTCCTTCCTTGTTTGACTTATCTGCAGGTAAGTACCTTGTTCCGCCGGAGGCCATTCATGCCTACTGAAATCCCACATCAGCTACAGGGCCAGAGCCGGAACCACAATTTGATCCTTCACGACAGTCTGTTTACTAGTGGGATCCGGAGGAGATTGCCAACCAGTGGCAACCTGAGGCTCCTTCTCAGTACGACCCCAGTTACAACTTCGGATATCCACCAGGCCATCCATGGGCATAGACCAACTTATGCCAAAAGCCTAAGCTTGGGGGAGTACGTATTTCTCACCGACATTACATTCCTGTTCACACACTCATGCTAGTTGTCGGTGCTCATACTTTTTCATTGTAATATCCATGCTAGTTTATTTCCCTTTTTATGCTTTCTTCTTGTGTGTTTGATAAACCTTAAGAAAAAACCAAAAAAATAGTTGTAGCTTTTATTTAGTTTAATTTCCATGCCTGTAGTAGTAGTAATTAAAAATAAAACCAAAAAAGATTTCTCGTTCTTCTTTTGCTTGTTGGGACCTTTCCCGTGTAAATAGTTTTGTTTCTTCTCTTCTCTTTGGGGGTTGAGAGGAGAAGACCATAATGAAAATGTTGAGTGGCTCGTTTATGCATTATTGTTGATCTAACAAAGAGCCCATATTACCTTGCCTTCTCTCTTGAATTGAATGCTTGCAGATTCCAGCTTAGTCCATTGCACGTGCACTATTATTATTATTCACACCGTTCGACGTGCAAGTGAAAGTCAATAATGACGATATATGATGAACTTATTGAGATGAGAAAAACTTGTATGAACCCGACCTCTCTTGTTTTTGTAAATATGATTAGTTCATCGTTCCCGATTCGGCCTATTATGAAAGAAACATGTTTGCAATGACAACTAGAGATTATAGTTGCTTATGCCATGGTTAATTAGCTAGGAGCTTATAATGGTTTACCTTGCGTGCCAACATGCTATTAAAATGGTTGTGATGTGGTATGATAGGGTGGTATCCTCTTTTGAATGATTCGAGTGGCTTGACTTGGCACATGTTCACGCATGTAGTTGAAACAAAATCAACATAGCCTCTATGATATTTATGTTCATGGTGCATTATATCCTACTCATGCTTGCATTCGGTGCTGATTAATTTTAATGCATGTTCATGACTGTTGTCACTCTCTGGCTGGTCGCTTCCCAGTCTTTTTCTAGCCTTCACTTGTACTAAGCGGGAATACTGCTTGTGCATCCAATTCCATAAACCCCGAAGTTATTCCATATGAGTCCACCATACCTACCTATACATGGTATCTACCTGCCATTCCAAGTAAATTTGTATGTGCCAAACTCTAAACCTTCAAATAAACATTCTGTTTTGTATGCTCGAGTAGCTCATGTATCAACTAGGGATGTCGGTATCCTCCATTCTAGGCGGGTTATTTTCAAGAGGAGTGGACTCCGCTCCTCACTCACGAGAAAATGGCTGGTCACCGGGATGCCCAGTCCCATGCTTTATGCAAATCAAATCAAAATAACTGCAAACAAAACTCCCCTGGGACTCTTGTTAGTTGGAGGCACTCGTTGTTTCGAGCAAACCATGAATTGATGCTTGTTGGTGGAGGGGGAGTATAAACTTTACCATTCTGTTTGGGAACCGCCTATAATGTGTGTAGCATCGAAGATATCAAGATCTCTCGGTTGTTATGTTGACAATGAAAGTATACCGCTCAAAATATTATTCATATCCATTTCAAAACCGAGCTCTGGCACCTGAAAGTGCGTTATATCGACTAGAGGGGGGTGAATAGGCGATTTTTATGAAAGTCTTCAAAACATGGGAGTTTTGAAGACAAACGATAGAAATGAACCTATAACCATGCATCGGAAGGTAGACTACCCTAGACAAGCCATAGTCAAGTATTCAATGAAGTGAAAGCACAAAGACTAACAACAACTAGGCAGTACGAATCAGGATGGAAGATAATGTGAAACCAATGTGAACAAACAGTCACACAGTGAAGACAAATGGACAATGCAAATAGGCAATGACTTCACAAGGACCAACTGTAAATAAAGAGATGGGAAGGATAGAACCAATGAGCTTGGTGAAGACAAAGATTTGGTAGACCAGTTCCAACTGCTGTGACAGTTGTACGTCTGGTTAGGGCGGCTAGGTATTTAAACCTGAGGACACACAATCCCGGACACCCAGTCCTGAACATGCAGCTCAGGACACCCAGTCCTTACCGTATTCCCCTTGAGCTAAGGTCACACAGACCTCGCCCAATCACTCTGGTAAGTCTTCAAGGTAGGCTTCCAAACCTTCACAGACTTCGTTCACCGGCGATCCACAATGACTCTTGGATGCTCAGAACGCGACGCCTAACCGGTTGGAGGATTCATAGTCCTCAAGTGTAATAAGTCTTCAGATCACACAGACAGGAAGACTTAAGTGATGCCTAACACTCTTTGGCTTTGGGTGTTTAGGGCTTTATCCTCGCAAGGAATTCTCTCTCAAAGGCTTCGAGGTGGGTTGCTCTCAAACGACAAAAGCCGTACTCTAACTCTGAGCAGCCAACCGTTTATGGTTGTAGGGGTGGGCTATTTATAGCCACTAGGCAACCCGACCTGATTTTTTGAAATGACCCTGGGTCACTAAGGAACTGACACGTGTTCCAACGGTCAGATTTCAAACACACACGGCAACTTTACTTGGGCTACAAGCAAAGCCGACTTACCCAACTCTGGACAAGATTTGCTCTCATAGTCTTCACTCATAGACAGAGGATTTTGGTTAGGCATCACTTCAGTCATTCTGACTGGCTCTCTTGTTCCCCACTTAACAGTACGGTGGTTCCTATGACTCAACAAAGAAGAAAAAGAACGACGAAAGAACTAAGTCTTCGCGCTCCATAGTCTTCACGCGATGTCTTCTCATGTCATAGTCTTCAATGTGAATGTCTTCACATACCACCTTTGACTTCAATGTCTTCATACATTTTTAGGGGTCATCTCTGGTAGGAAAACCGAATCAATGAGGGACTTCCACCTGTGTTATCCTGCAATTCTCACAGACACATTAGTCCCTCAACTAGGTTTGTCGTCAATACTCCAAAAACCAACTAGGGGTGGCACTAGATGCACTTACAATCTCCCCCTTTTTGGTGATTGATGACAAACTAGTTGAAGTTTTCAACGGGGAATAGAATATGTGAAATTGTAAAGGATAGGTTATTGTCTTCGTAAGTGGAAAAGGCTCCCCCTGAAGATGTGCATATAAGTAATTTGCTTTTGGTATGCAAATGCACATGGCAGGTTGTACTTGTGGAGATCCTCTTCAACTTATGATGACAATTCATCATGCATGAAAAGTATGTGAAGATAATGACATGCATAATGAAAAATGGACGTCTGCAAAATGATCTAAGTGCGGAATTTATCGTCGCACATGCGGAATTTATCATCGCATCACAGTAAAGCAAATAAGTAGCAGACGACCATCAAGTTTGAGTGTTACAACTCAAAGAACCAAATGTATCAAAAAACAAGAGTTGTAAACACTAGGCAAAATATAAAACCACCGCCCATATGGACCCGCTTGAAGACTATCAAACTCATATGCTTCTCCCCCTTTTGTCAGTAAGGACCAAAAAGGTTTGAAGACATAGAGCATCTACTCGTTCCCATGAGGAGTAGGTGAAGCAGCAGGGTCGTCGGTGTTGATAGGCGGTGCAGACGAACTTGGGGCAGTGTCGATGCATGCAAAAGTAGGGGGCGGTGAAGTAGCATCGTCTTCATCATCGATCACTCTGGCATTCACAGTTGCCGCAGAGGAAGAGAACTCAGAGTCTTCAAGAGACGGAGTTCGCCACAGCACAGTCCTTCTTGGAGGTGTGGAGTCAAACTTGAAGCGTTCAGAGAAGCCATCCTCTTGAAGATCATCCTCAGAGCACATAAGTGTCAGCCCTTTCCATGTATGCCGACAGGTTTCATGGGCAACAAAGGCATTCTTGGTGGCAAGATTGCCAATCCTGTTTACGTCCACCAAGAGGCTTTCCATTTGGCGCTTCAGCCAGTCATGATGCCTATCCTATTTCTGATGAAGGGCAACCAGAAGCTCTCGATCATTGAGAACACGGGATCGCTTCTTGGGCCGTTGGGCAATGGTGCTATCAGTGGCTTCAGTGAGGGCACGGTGAGGTGCACGTGTAGTGCCAGCCAGAGGATAAACACGAGAGACTGCTGGAACTCCTTCAATGTTTTGAGAGAAGCTTTGATTCTCAGCATTCTGAAGACTAAGAGGCTCCTTGGCAGGCTCTGGATAGATGGCTTCAACTGACATATCGACGTCAGGCAGAAAGATCCGATGATTGCGAGTAGAGGGCTGCTATGTGACAGCTGAGTGTAGTTTAATCAGCCGCATTATCCATGGAGCGTAAAACTTCAAGCCAAAAATGTCAGATCCTGATGCAGCAAGCTGTCGAATAAAGAAGTCTTGTGCATTGAAGCTTTTGCCATGAAGAATATGAAAGACCAACGTCTTCATTGCGCCTTCTAGCTTGGCATGTGGAGAATGTCCTTTGATGGGCCAGAGAGTTCGCCTTATGATGTGATAGATGGTACGTGGCAGATACTCAAGGTCTTCAACATAGAACTCCTTATGATATTCAGCATCTGGAGGCAAAGGCTTCATCATGCTGAGCATTTGACTCATATTGGGCTCAGGCTTGTGGAAGATGCTTTCCATAGCAGCACTGTGAAGCTGACAACCAGGTTCATACAGATCTCCTGGAGTGGGCAGGCCAGTAAGCTCAATGATATCAAAGGCTTTGGCTTCATGATGAACATTGCCTGTCATCCACTCAAGGACCCAAGTCTTCGAATCCCTGTTGTAGCCACGGATATGAAGAGTGGCATAGTATTGGAGCAGCAATTCTTCATTCCAGTGCTCCTTATCAGTGACGAACTGCAGTAATCCTGACTCTCTGAAGCAATTCAGAGCTTCTTCCAAACAGGGCAGTCCAGTTATGGCGTCAGTGTCAAGACGCATATGTGGGAAAATGCGACCTTAATTGTACAGAATGCAGGAGTAATAACTGCGCTGCTGATAACTCCAGAATCGATCAGAAGATATTCTTGCCTTGGTGTAGGGGTTCTTGGCGCTATCAAAGAAGGTGTTGTGTGCCTTGAAGCCATTGATATTGAACGATCCGGGTGCAGATGCAGTGCCTGGAAACCTGGGCAACCTTGGTATTGGCTTCTGAACCTGAGGCCTGTGCTCAACGTGATAGTCAAACTGAGGACCAGCAGCAGGCGGAGGAGTCAGAAAAGGCCATTTGACAGTGACAAGTTGGCCATAGTTGAAGGCTTGCTCGATAGTGTGTGGCCTTGGTGGTGGAACAGAAGCAGTGGCATCAACAGAGGCGTCAGGCTGCACATCTGTTGCAGTTGCATCATTGGCTTCATTGGTCTCTGGCACATTGGTTGGTGCAGGCTCCACATTTGCTTCAGCCATGACTACGTCATTGGCTTCATTTGTGTTGGTGGTTGCAGCCTCAAGATTCTCAACCTCCACTTGATAAGCTGGAGGGTCGGGCATAGACACGTTCACTTCAGGAACAACTTCTTCATAGTTTGGGGGGTGTAGGGACACGATCTTCTTCGTGTTTGTCATCGGCTGATGCAGCCGGATTGTCTTCAGCACCTTTGGCTTCAGACTCGGAGACAGTCACAGTAGGAGTGGCATCTAGAAACACTTGACGTGCAACAGATTGGTGGTGCACTTCTCCTTATGGAACGCTCGGAAGAGGGACTTGAGACCTTGGTCCTTTGTGAAGCCTGCGTAGCGCTGGCGACGCCTGTGAATATGGAGTTGGCTGGGCATCAAAGTCATCTTCTTCTTGCACTGATGGGGTTGCTTGCGGTTGGGGAGAGCTTGGAGTGTCTTATCTCTGTGGGTGATCAGCCCACGATGCATCCTGAGCAGTTGGCGTCAGAGGACGACCAATGCTGATGAGTTCGCTGTGCGTAAGCACATGCGATGATACCAGTTGGTGCTCGATCTGAGGAAGGACTTCATCATCTTCAACATTGTCATGGTGACCAATGTCTTCAGCAGCGGTGGGGTCAACTACTAGAATGTCTTCAGCATCAGGAGCCTTTGTGGAAGCAGGCTCATGAACAATCAGTTGGCGCTCGTGGTGTTCAGATGCAGGGCGAACCATTGAGATAGGTTCAACAACTAAGGGCTCTGTGGGAGCAGCCCGACCCTTCTTGGTTTTGTGCTTCTTCTTAGAGGGAGCGACATCAAAAGCTTCAGGATTTTTCCTTTTTTCTGGCTTCAGTCTCGGCAATCCTTGTCTTCTTCAGTTCTGAAGCAGTTGACCTGACCTTTGGCTTTGAGGCAGTCATGCTGCTTGGGAAGACTATGCGAGGTTCTTCCTGCCTCGAAGGTGCAGATTGGTCAGTTGAGGGATTCTTCTTCTTTGCAGCCATTCTTGGGTCGATGCCAGGACGACCAAGAGCCTTGCGCTTCTCAGCCTCATTGTAGGCTTGCACACACTTGTCAGCCAGGCTCTTCATGCGCTCACGAGAACCTTGAGCTTCTTCATGCTTCTTGAGAAAGGCTTCTTTGAGCTCGTGCAGCATGACCTTGAAGTTTTTGACATCTTGCATGCTGAGCTTGGACATGTGCTTCTTGAACTGAGCTTTCTCATAGTTGATGTTTTGCTTCAGTTCAACGATGCGCTGAGCTAGAGCTAGCTCAGAAGCAATGGCGCCAGTGAAGGCGACACTAAGGCCAATTGGAAGTTGCAGGTCTTCAAAGCTGAGGTTGGGCGTGTCAAACCACTCATCGATGAAGTTATGGATGATTGCCACATCGAAGAGAGGCAAATAATTGAAGATCTCCGCTTCTTCCTTGCTCTTGATCAGTTGCTCAAGAGCGTCATCTGCAAGATCTTCATCGCTGGACAGATCAATGGCGTCATTGCGCAGAATAGCAGCAGCAGTCAGTGCCTGATCAGTATTCTTTCTCATCTCAGTCTTCTTGGAGATACGTGATAGATCTTTAGACTGCACACTGTCTTCACGAGGTGCAGTAGCCAGTGGCTTTGCATGTAAGACCTTTGGTGCAGGAGCAGGCTTTGAAGCTTTAGGCTTCTTCAGTTTCTTTGGCTTCGACGGTGCAGGTGCTTCATCAGATTCAGCGTCATCTGCAGGCTCATCCACGGCTGTCCCTTGAACCATGATATGAGTGATGAGACCTTCCAGGTTGTAGAAGGGCCCAACAAGATTGGGTTCAGCTTCGCGGGTGCCATCGGCACGGGGAGCAGAAGGACCAGGGTTGAAGTCTAGTCCCAATGACTTCTTGTTCTGCTTAGCCGAATTCTTGGAAAACTGGAAGTTGCTCTTGAACAGATTGTCGTCACGACACCATAGCAATGACGACGGGTCAGCATCTGCAGGTTGTGGTCCACGGACCATGCAGGGATAGAAGCCTTGTTCAATGGCTTCATCTCTGGACCTAGGTTGAAGATTTCTGTATAGGATGTCTCCCCATGGTCGATTGATGGCATTCTTCTCTGCATATTCCTAGGTCAGAAACCTGTACTTGAATGATTGCTCAGCCCAGTATCTTCGAGTCCATTGGATTCGTGTCTTGCGCTGATTGTAATCCTCTTCTGGGTCTGTATTGTACAGCTCTGAGAGGTCATCAGGCAGATCTCTTGATGTTCCCCCTCGACGCTGTCGGCCACCCTTCCTTGTTGTTTTCTCTGTAGCCGTGAGCTTCAAACTGAATGGTTTCAACACGTTCAAAGGTTTCAAAGGCTTCCGCTTGCTGGTCAAACAGGAACTGGCTTCGGAAGAATTTATATGATGTTGTAAGAATTCTACAAATGAATGTAGACTATGAGAACCAAGGGATTCTCCCACGGACATGTACCTGTGACAGCATTAAGGTGCGAAGGAAGGGGAAGAGGTCATATGCATTCTCAGAAGATTTTGAAGATAAATCATTTTAGAAGACATTGACCTCATAGTGCGAAGACATTCACTCATAGATAGAGAGTTGGTTCCAGATTTGTACGAATCCACGAATAAGTACAAGTGAGGAATCTAACTACTTTGTGAAGCATAAGTGAACATACTAGGCATATTATGAGATGCAGTGTGAAATAGATCCAACTTGTGTGAACAGAAACTGCTTGTGGTAGAAAGTGATGGATCTATAGAATCAAAGGGGCCGTAAAAAAAGAAGTTTTATTTACCACACGAAGAACTGCTAGATGGAGTGGGAGAGGAGGCCGAGCAGATCGATCGTCCGTGCCCTAACTTGGCGACGGAGGACTCCTACGACGACGGCGGAGAAGACGATGTCCGCGGCCGGCGTGAAGACGGTGTCGGTGAGGTCGCGGCAACTAAGCGCTTCGTCGCCGGCGTCGTCGAGGGAGAGCGGTGGCGCTAGGGTTTGTGCGAGAGTGGAAGAAAGGATAATGACTGTGGTGAGGCGTGTATTTATAGAGACAGGGACGACACAGTGTTATTACACAGGTGCCCCTGGCGATTCACATCTGAAGGACACGTGGCCATCATGCAACATATCGGAGGTTGTTCCATGTTCCCACGCACGCCTGGATTGTCGGGTGGTCGTTCCCACTTCTCCGGGTTTCAGGTGAAGGAATTAGCATTGAAAACAGACTTAATGTTTGTATCTGGATCTTCTGCTGACAAGGACATAGAGAAGATATTCGACAGTTTCAATAGAATACATATGATTTGGAGAGATAGAGTTTGAGATAGAAAGCATAGATAGGTTAGGGTCCGATCACATTCACTTAGTTCAAAAGATTCAACAAGAAGACATAGCTATAAGTGAATGCTGTAGAGGACAGAACACTGGTACATATATATATATATATATATATATATATATATATATATATATATATATATATGAGAAGGACAGTCAAATCAACATAGTGAAGATAATCATGAAGACAAGTTGATATTGAAGCCAAACCAAATGTGAAGACATACCAAACGTAACGCCATGAGTGAAGCACTTCAAACAGAAAAATTTGGTGGTGGCGTTACCCATCGTATAGGAAGTATTAGACTCAGACACGGCGCACAATTATCGTGGCACTCCGAAGTCAAATTCCACATTAATGTATTCACACTTAGAGTGTAAGTCTTCATTGATTGAAGATATACTTTACTTCGTGTGTTGCACATCTAAGTCATCAATATGCATAAGTGTTAGGATGTGTGCCTGATCACAGGACATTTGAGGATTCCAAGATATTTAGCTCACACCGTAACTTGCAAAACCTCTTCTCATCCAAGGGCTTGGTGAAGATATCTGCTAATTGCTCTTCAGTGTTGACGTGTATGATATCAATATCTTCCTTCACAACAAGATCTCCGAGAAAGTGATGACGAATTTCAATGTGCTTTGTCTTTGAGTGCTAAACTGGGTTGTTGGCAATCTTGATGGCGCTTTCGTTGTCGCAGTAGAGTGGCACTTGCTTCAGATGAATGTCATAATCTTTGAGTGTTTGCTTCATCCATAGAAGCTGAGTGCAGAAAGATCCAGCAGCAATGTATTCAGATTCAGCAGTGGAGAGAGATACACAGTTCTGCTTCTTTGAAGACCAACATACAAGTGATCGTCCCAGAAAATGACATGTGCCTGATGTAGACTTGCGATCCACCTTGTCACCAGCATAATCAGCATCCGAGAATCCAACCAGATCAAACTCTGAGCCCTTTGGATACCATAATCCTAATGTTGGGGTGTAAGCCAAATATCGAAGAATTCGCTTCACAGCTAAGTGATGCGATTCCTTTGGTGCCGCTTGGAACCGAGCACACATGCAAACACTAAGCATAATATCTGGCCTAGATGCACATAGATAAAGTAAAGAACCAATCATGGAGCGGTATACCTTTTGATCGAACTCTTTACCATTGTCGTCGGGACCTAGATGATGTTTGGCTGGCATTGGAGTCGTGAAGCCTTTGTAGTCTTGCATCCCAAATTTCTTCAGGCAATCTTTGAGGTACTTCTCTTGAGATATGAAGATGCCGTTGCGTTGCTCACGTATTTGAAGACCAAGGAAGAACTTTAGCTCACCCATCATGGACATCTGATATTGCTCTTGCATCATATATCCAAACTCGTCTGTGTATTTCTGATTGGTGCAGCCGAAGATAATGTCATCCACATATATTTGGCACACAAACGGTTCACCATCATATGTCTTCGTGAAGAGAGTGGGGTCGAGGGAACCAGGTTTGAAGCCTTTTGGATCTTCAAAGCCAGGCGGTTGTGCAACATACACTTCTTCGTCAATTTTTCCATTGAGAAAAGCGCTCTTCACATCCATTTGATACAGAAGAATGTTATGATGATTTGGATAGGCCAGCAGTATGCGTATGGCATCAAGTCTAGCCACAGGAGCAAATGTTTCATCGAAGTCAATCCCTTCAACTTGAGTGTACCCTTGAGCAACGAGACGAGCTTTGTTTCTAACAACTTGACCATGCTCATCTTGCTTGTTGCGATATATCCATTTGGTGCCTATTATATTGTGCTTGCGAGGATCAGGACGCTTAACCAGTTCCCATACATTATTCAGCTCAAACTATTGAAGCTCTTCTTGCATAGCTTGAATCCATTCAGGTTCCATGAAGGCTTCTTCAACTTTCTTGGGTTCAGATATTGAGACAAATGCGAAGTGCCCACAGAAATTTGCTAGCTGTGTTGCCCTTGAACAAGTGAGTGGACCTGGTGCATTGATGCTATCAATTATTCTCTCAATCTGTACTTCATTTGCGACACGAGGATGTACATGACAAAGATTTTGCTCTCGCTGATCATTGTCATCGTTAGAAGGATTGTCTTCAGGCTGAGCATTGTCTTCAGTTTGATCATTGTCTTCAGGTTGATTAGGTGCGGAGATGATAAGTTCCTCTTCAGGCTGAGATTCAGATGGTATGATTTCTCCAGTTCCCATAAGTTTGAGTGATTCACTGGATGGAACTTCATCTAGCACGTTTGGCAGGTGCTCTCTTTGTGAGCCGTTAGTCTCATCGAACCACACATCCACTGTTTCAACCACTTTATAGTGAAAAAGGTTGAAGATTCTGTAGGAGTGCGAATCCTTTCCATATCCAAGCATAAAACCTTCATGTGCTTTTGGTGCAAATTTTGAAGTGTGATGTGGATCCTTGATCCAGCACCTGGCACCAAATACTCTGAAGTAACTGACATTTGGCTTCTTGCCAGTAAGGAGCTCATAGGATGTCTTGTTGAGAAGCTTGTGAAGATAAACACGGTTGATGATATGGCATGCAGTATCAATGGCTTCAGGCCAGAACTTTCTTGGAGTCTTGTATTCATCAAGCATCGTCCGGGCCATCTCAATAAGTGTTCTGTTCTTGCGTTCCATGAAGCCATTCTGCTGTGGTGTGTGCGGAGCTGAGAATTCATGTGTAATGCGCAAAGTATCAAGATAAGTGTCTAGACCAGTGTTCTTGAATTCAGTGCCGTTATCACTTCTGATGTGCTTGATCTTGACGCCATAGTTGTTCATGGCTCGATTGGCGAAGCGTCTGAAGACATCCTGCACTTCAGTCTTGTAGAGGATTATATGCACCCAAGTATATCTTGAATAATCATAAACAATGACAAAGCCATAGAGACAAGCAGTAGTAGTAAGAGTTGAGTAATGAGTGGGACCGAAAAGATCCATGTGGAGCAGTTCGAAGGGTTGAGTCATTGTCATGATTGTCTTCGAGGGATGCTTGGCCCTCGTCATCTTTCCTACTTCACAGGCACCGCATAAGTGATCCTTCTTGAACTTGACGCCCTCGATGCCTATGACATGCTTCTTCCTTGCAAGGGTGTGGAGGTTCCTCATGCCAGCATGCCCTAGCCTCCGATGCCAGAGCCAGCATTCAAAAGCTTTTGCTAGAAGACATACGGCAAGTTGTGGTCCTGCTGAGAAATCTACCATGTATAAATCATCTTTCCGATACCCTTCAAACACTAGATACTTGTCAGATTCCATTAGTACAAGGCAACGATATTTTCCAAACATCACAATCATGTTTAAATCGCAAAGCATTGAAACAGATATTAAGTTGAAACCAAGGGATTCAACAAGCATGACTTTATCCATGTGTTGATCCTTTGAGATTGCAACTCTACCTAGACTTAATACCTTGCTTTTACCAGTGTCAGCAAATGTGCTGTGACTTTTGTCAGATGGACGTAGTGTTGAGTCTATAAGAAGGCTTCGCTTGCCAGTCATGTGATTGGTACACCCACTATCAATAATCCATTCTGAAGCAGCTGGTGCCGTACCCTATAGTGCAGTTAGGGGGATAGGCTTCACGAAGAGAATTGTGAAGCAAAAACATTTGACGAACCAGTGGATTATGAAAGCTTAGATCGAGATTTGGACTGATAGGGCGAGTAGCAAGCGATTCAGGAACAAAGTACATAATAAGACCATTTGGGCATTTGATCTTGCGTCCTACAAGATGTTTAAGGTCCCCAGCAATAGCGTCAGGCGATTTTGGTTTTTGGCTGGAGACCTTTCCCTGCAAAAGAGAGTTGAGCTTTCTTAGCCACCCACATCTTCAAGGGTGGCTTCGAAGCAATGAGTCTAAGTGCAGCATCTGAGAACTTTGGATTTGGAGCCCTAGCAAAAAGTCTTGCAGGTGGACAATAGTACTCATAAGAATAAGCAGGGTAGTTCTTGGTCTTATGAACATGGCGGTTTGATGAAACGCGCTCATATTCATAGGCCTGAGTAAGGTTTCCCTGCAAAACATTTGCGTTAGTGCGACTCAGGTGAGTCCTCTGTCTGTATGAAGCCTTTGGACCATATGAAGCCTGTGGTCTGGGGTTTGTCTTCTTCACTTGAGGTGTCATGACAACATTCACAGGAAGATTCTCCAAACACCTTTTTGGCACCCAGACTTTCTTCATAGGCGGCTCATTCCTGCAGTTAGTACCAATATACCTGGCAAACACTTCACCATTCTGATTCTTAAACAGTTTATAGTTTGCATCAAAGGATTCATCAATAACAATGGGATTAGCACAAGTGAAGCCAGATAGGGTGGATGGATCCGCTGAAGGTTCCTTTGCAGCAACCCATGTGGTTTTGGGGTACTGCTCAGGTTTCCAGTAAGAGCCATCAGCATTCATTTTCCTTTTGAACCCAACACCCTCTTTCCTAGGGTTTCGGTTCAGGATCTGCCTTTTGAGGACATCACATAGTGTCTGATGCCCTTTGAGACTTTTGAACATCCCTGTTTCAAGCAATGTCTTCAACCTAGCATTATCATCAGCAATAGCAATGGCATCCTCAGCAGAGGGGTTAGTTACCACATCAGCAGTTGAAGATATTGCAACAGTAGCAGCAGTTGAACCTTCAGCAACAGAAGTAGCGTTATCACGCTCAATGCATTTAATACATGGTGGTTCAAATCCTTCCTGAGCGGAACTGATCTGTTTAGCGCGAAGTGACTCATTTTCCTTTTGAAGATCTTCATGAGCCGCTCTCAATTTCTCGAGTTCTTGCTTCCTTTGAAGATAATCATATGAAAGCTTGTCATGAGTTGTTGAGAGCGTTTCATGACGGCTTTCAAGTTCCTCATACTTAACATGAAGATTTTTTATGTCTTCAATTAAGGACTGAGATCGAGTCTTTTCAGCGTCCAACAGGTCATCACTTTTGTCTAACAGTTTTTGAATATGTTCCATAGCTTTCTGTTGTTTAGTGGCAAGGGAAGCAAGTTTTGCATAGCTGGGTCCAAATTCATCACCAGATTCATCATCACTGGATTCAGATAGATAGCATTCAGTTAGCTTAGCATCTTTTGCCATAAGGCATGATGCAGAAGATGATGATTCTGGTTCGAATGTCATCGCTTTGAGAGATTCCTTAAAGTCCTCAAACCAAGGATCATGACGAGTTTGATGACCTTCATAGACCTCAGAGAGACGGTCCCAGATAAGCTTCGCATGATCGAGATGCATGATATTCCTGAACTGATTTTGAGACAGACAGGAGCAGATGACGTCCTTCGCCGTGAGGTTGAGAAGAGTGTACTTGCGAATGTCATCAGCTTCCGCCATCTTGCACAGATCGGTCAGACCAATCTCAGTGATGGTCCACAGCTTGCTGTTCATCGCCATGAGGCGCTTCTTCATCATGGCCTTCCACTTGGGATACTCGTGACCGTCAAAGATGGGGCATGACATAGTCTTCATTCCTGTGGTCGACATAACTAAAACTCCAGGCGGTTAAACCAAAATCACACAGAACAAGGGAGTACCTCGCTCTGATACCAATTGAAAGTGCGTTATATCGACTAGAGGGGGGGTGAATAGGCGATTTTTATGAAAGTCTTCAAAACATGGGAGTTTTGAAGACAAACGATAGAAATGAACCTATAACCATGCAGCGGAAGGTAGACTACCCTAGACAAGCCATAGTCAAGTATTCAATGAAGTGAAAGCACAAAGACTAACAGCAGCTAGGTAGTACGGATCAGGATGGAATATAATGTGAAACCAATTTGAACAAACAGTCACACAGTGAAGACAAATGGACAGTGCAAATAGGCAATGACTTCACAAGGACCAACTGTAAATAAAGAGATGGGAAGGATAGAACCAGTGAGCTTGGTGAAGACAAAGATTTGGTAGACCAGTTCCAACTGCTGTGACAGTTGTATGTCTGGTTAGGGCGGCTAGGTATTTAAACCTGAGGACACACAGTCCCGAACACCGTCCTGAACATGCAGCTCAGCACACCCAGTCCTTACCATATTCCCCTTGAGCTAAGGTCACACAGACCTCGCCCAATCACTCTGGTAAGTCTTCAAGGTAGACTTCCAAACCTTCACAGACTTCGTTCATCGGCGATCCACAATGATTCTTGGATGCTCAGAACGCGACGCCTAACCGGCTGGAGGATTCACAGTCCTCAAGTGTAATAAGTCTTTAGATCACACAGACAGGAAGACTTAAGTGATGCCTAACACTCTTTGGCTCTGGGTGTTTAGGGCTTTATCCTCGCAAGGAATTCTCTCTCAAAGGCTTCGAGGTGGGTTTCTCTCAAACGACAAAAGCCGTACTCTAACTCTGAGCAGCCAACCGTTTATGGTTGTAGGGGGTGGGCTATTTATAGCCACTAGGCAACCCGACCTGATTTGTCCGAAATGACCCTAGGTCACTAAGGAACTGACACGTGTTCCAACGGTCAGATTTCAAACACACATGGCAACTTTACTTGGGCTACAAGCAAAGCTGACTTATCCAACTCTGGACAAGATTTGCTCTCATAATCTTCACTCGTAGACGTAGGATTTTGGTTAGGCATCACTTCAGTCATTCTGACTGGTTCTCTTGGACCTCACTTAACAGTACGGTGGTTCCTATGACTCAACAAAGAAGAAAAAGAACGACGAAAGAACTAAGTCTTCGCGCTCCATAGTCTTCACGCGATGTCTTCTCATGTCATAGTCTTCAATGTGAATGTCTTCACATACCACCTTTGACTTCAATGTCTTCATATTTTTAGGGGTCATCTCTGGTAGGAAAACCAAATCAATGAGGGACTTCTACTTGTGTTATCCTGCAATTCTCACAGACACATTAGTTCCCCAACTAGGTTTGTCGTCAATACTCCAAAAACCAACTAGGGGTGGCACTAGATGCACTTACAGCACCTCTACGAATCCCCGCTTCCCTTTGCGAAGGGCCTATCTATTTACTTTCACTAGTAGAAAACGGAGCTTTAAAACCGGTTCGTAAGGGCCTTTAGTGCCGGTTCCATAACCGGCACTAATTAGTGGGCACTAAAGCCCCCCCCTTTAGTACCCTGTTCGGCACGAACCGACACTAAAGTGCCACCACGTGGCGTGAGCTCGCGCCCTAGTATGGGGGACCTTTAGTACCGGTTGGTGTTACCAACCGGTACTAAAGGTTTTTTTTTTGAATTTTTTTTTGAAAATTTTGGAATTTTTTTTGAATTTTTTTTCGGTTTTTATGTTTTCTGAATTATTTGGTTATTTAGTCTCTAATCACCTCTCTTAACTGCTCAAGTGTGGATCACTCATTCCAAATCATCTAACTTCCCGACCGGTCACCCATCCCTCTCACTACTCCAGCCCGAGCACGCTTAAATTTCGGGTTCTATTCTCCTTCGTTTCCAAGTCTGCACTTGTTGTTTTCCTAACAATAGTAAGATGCCAATCCTATTAACCCTCAGGAGTTTGGCTTGAGCATGAAGTCACACATTTCACTGTTTGAGTTTGAAACTATTATTCTAAAAAACAGTAATTATTTAGTAACATTAATATTTCTTGAATAAGTTTGACCATAGTTTGACCACAGTTTGACCATAGTTTGATCATATTTGACCAAAATTCAAAAAATTGAAATAATTATTTAGTAACACTAATATTCTTGAATAATTATGTAGTAACATTAATACTTCTTGAATAAGTAGTTTGACCAGATTTAACAAATTTTTTTTAAAAAAACTTAAATTTGACCATATCTTTTTTTCTTTTTGGAGTTTGAGGATTCTAAAAATTTGCAAACCGGCCATAGGCCGTCTCCATCGGATGTGGATTTTCGTGCTGAATTTTTTGATATATTATACATTTTTTTCCGACATCGTATGCAAAAGTTATAGCCGTTTTTACATTTTCCCTACACTTTTTGCAAAACATGTCCAAATTTAAGTTTTCAAATTTTCCTAACTAGTAGATGTAGTAATATAACTACCTCTCGAAGGATTTTATTTTTTGAAGTTTTTATCATTTTCTTTTGATTTTTTCAGAACTGAAATGGCGACACACAGGGGGGGGGGGTAGAGTTTGAAAATTGCCCTATAGTGCCGGTTTGTGTCACAAACTGGTACTATAGGTCAGACCCCTTTAGTACCGGTTCGTGGCACAAACCGGTACTAAAGGTTAGCCCTTTAGTATCGGTTTGTGACACGAACCGGTACTAAAGGTGATCGTGGGGCCCCGGCCTAACGCCAGCCTGCCATCACCCCTTTAGTACCGGTTCGTGGCACGAACCGGTACTAAGGGTTCAACACGAACCGGCATTAATGCATAGCCGTTCGAACCGGCACTAATGGTATCATTAGTGCCGGCTCAAATTCAAACCGGCACTAATGTACTTCATGTTTGACCCTTTTTCTACTAGTGTTTTATGTTGAGTCATCATCCTCTTATTAAAAAGCACCAGTTGGAGAGCACCGCTGTCATTTGCATCCATTACTATTAGTTTACATTGAGTATGACTTGACTGGATCTCTTTTACCATGAATTACAATGTCTAGTCAGTCCTTGATCTTTAAAGGTGCTCTACATTCATGTTTTGTGGTCTCAGAAAGGGCTAGCGAGATACCATCTTGTTATATCATATTATGATTGTTTTGAGAAAGTGTTGTCATCCGAGATTTATTATTATTGCTCGCTAGTTGATTATGCCATTGATATGAGTAAACATGAGACCTAAATGTTATTGCGAATATGGTTAGTTCATAATTTTTGCTGAAAACTTGAATGCTGGCTTTACATATTTACAACAACAAGAGCAAACAGAGTTTGTAAATGTTTTTCTTTATCACTTTTAGTTTATCAACTGAATTGCTTGAGGACAAGAAAAGGTTTAAGCTTGGGGTAGTTGATACGTCTCTGTCGTATCTACTTTCCAAACACTTTTGCCCTTGTTTTGGACTCTAACTTGCATGATTTGAATGGAACTAACCCGGACTGACGTTGTTTTCAGCAGAATTGCCATGGTGTTATTTTTGTGCAGAAATAAAAGTTCTCGGAATGACCTGAAAATCAACGGAGATTATTTTTGGAATATATAAAAAATACTTGCGAAAAGATCCATGTCAGGGGGCCCACACCCTGTCCATGAGGGTGGGGGCGCACCTACCCCCCTTGGGCGCGCCTCCTGCCTCGTGGGCCCCTTGGCGCTCCACCGACCTCAACTCCAACTCCATATATTCGTGTTCGGTGAGAAAAAAAATCAGAGAGAAGGATTCATCGCGTTTTACGATATGGAGCCACCGCCAAGCCCCAAACTCTCTCGGGAGGGCTGATCTGGAGTCCGTTCGGGGCTCTGGAGAGGGGAATCCGTCGCCATCGTCATCATCAACCTTCCTCCATCACCAATTTCATGATGCTCACCACCATGCGTGAGTAATTCCATCGTAGGCTTGCTGGACGGTGACGGGTTGGATGAGATTTATCATGTAACCGAGTTAGTTTTGTTAGGGTTTGATCCCTAGTATCCACTATGTTCTGAGATTAATGTTGCTATGACTTTGCTATGCTTAATGCTTGTCACTAGGGCCCGAGTGCCATGATTTCAGATCCGAACCTATTATGTTTTCATGAATATATGTGAGTTCTTGATCCTATCTTGTAAGTCTATAGTCACCTACTATGTGTTATGATCCGGCAACCCCGAAGTGACAATAATCGGGACCACTCCTGGTGATGACCGTAGTTTCAGGAGTTCATGTATTCACTGTGTGTTAATGCTTTGGTCTGGTACTCTATTAAAAGGAGGCCTTAATATCCCTTAGTTTCCAATAGGACCCCGCAGCCACGGAGGGTAGGACAAAAGATGTCATGCAAGTTCTTTTCCATAAGCACGTATGACTATATTCGGAATACATGCCTACATTACATTGATGAATTGGAGCTAGTTTTGTGTCACCCTATGTTATAACTGTTGCATGAATAATCGCATCCGGCATAATTCTCCATCACCGATCCATTGCCTACGAGCTTTTCATATATTGTTCTTAGCTTATTTACTTCTCCGCTGCTACTGTTACAATCACTACAAAACCCAAAAATATTACTTTTTGCTACCGTTGCCACTACTATCATATTACTTTGCTACTAAACACTTTGCTGCAGATATTAAGTTTCCAGGTGTGGTTGAATTGACAAATTAGCTGCTAATATTTGAGAATATTCTTTGGCTCCCCTTGTGTCGAATCAGTAAATTTGGGTTGAATACTCTACCCTCGAAAACTGTTGCGATCCCCTATACTTGTGGGTTATTAGAGACCGAAAGGTCGAGGTGAATCATATAGTAGATATGATCAACATAGTGATGTTCACCATTGAAAACTACTCCATCTTACGTGATGATCGGACTTGGTTTAGTTGATACAGATCACGTGATCACTTAGATGATTAGAGAGACTACTAGGGAAAACCTTACCAGTAGCGCTGGTTTTTGAGCTAGCAGTAGCGCGAGCGCCAGCGCTACTGCTATGGCGCTACAGCTATTTTGTAGCAGTAGCGCTTGTTTAGGCCAGCACTAATGGTAAGTTCAGATACTAGTAGCGAGGCACCTGACAGCACTACTGGTAAATGAGCGCTGCTGGTAATATTTTGGCCCGCGCCACTGCTAAAATTTATGTTTTTTTTCGTATTTTGGCGCTATACATGTTTAAACAGATATATCTTTTATACAATAACAACTCATCATGAACTTGTCTGTTTAAATAGCATATTCATTACCACTTGTCATCACCACCAAACAATGTTCGTCAATGAGACATTATATAACAAGTTAGTCACTAGTCTTGGCCTACGCACAATGTTGCTTCGAAGTAGCTCTCTACGATGGTCGAAACATTTTTTGAAATCATTTATTATCATGGCTTCCTCGCTTTTAGAAATCCGGTATGGACAGGAGTGATGTGGAAACTGCGGCTGACCTGGCCGTGGTGGCCGTAAGCTCATAACATCAACGCAACCTCTCGGAAACATCAGATGAGCCACACAATCCATTGAGATTTTCTGTTCAAAAACATAGTAATAACATTGTAGTTAGCAATGTAGTTTAGTTTTACAAGAATGATGCAAAAGATGCACGGATGTCGTAATACTAGAAAATCTTACCATGCTATCTCCATTGATGTTACCGTAGTTCAACACGTGCACTAGTGGCACGTATTGACCATAATGTGGAGGAGTTTGATAATGGCTATTGTAATTCTCAAGATCAGTAAAAAAATGTGACAATACCATCTTTCTCCTTATAAGTTAATTGTGCTTCATCATTGTAGTAGTAGGTTCTGTCTACCATCTTCCGTACATTTTTTGAAGAATGAAAATAAGCTATCAATGGAAATAAGCTATCAACTATTTTGAAATAAACAATATAAATTACTTAATAAATATGTTTGAGAAACTCACACAACGGTAGAACTGCAAGCGTGTCAAAAAGGACCCAAATGGTCATATTCTTTTCGTCGATGTCAGGATCACCAAGATCGAAGGTGAGAAGCATACCCTCATGAAAATCATAGCCTTGCAAAGTGCTTCCTAATTCAGGCAACCAAATTTGGATGAGTTCACAGAATTTTTTAGATTTACAGCAAAATCATAACCATGATGGGTCCTTAGTTGAATTATCTTTGTCTCAATGCTTTCATGATCTTCAAAACCCATCTTCTCCAAGACATAGCGTCTTGCATGGAATGGGATAAGCTAGTCGAATTGTAAAAGACAGAAATTACACGTTGAAGAAGCAGAGAAGTCATGCAAAAAATAACAAAAAACACTTGTCGTCGTTGCGTACCATTTCAACATTGAAGGTCTCTTGGAGCTTGATGCTGAAGCGCCAACCTTCTACCAGGTGAGGCCTGTCGGCCAGACCGCGCTCATCTTCGCAGTACTGGCACATAGCGAATTCCCTTTCGTCGTTAGACATTTCCTAATAGGTAATTAATAATCCATCATCGAATACAGATATAGTAGTTTGTAGCAAAGATCATCATATAACAACTAAAACACCTAAAATTTGTAGTTTGTAGTAGTTCGTAGCAAAGATCATCATCGAACCTAGTTTGTAGCAAAGATCATCATATAATCCATCATCGAATACATATATAGTAGTTTTTAGCACAGACCGCGCTCATCTTTTGCATTCAATAAGCAAATAACTAATAGGTAATTAATAATCCATCATCGAATACATATATAGTAGTTTGTAGCAAAGATCATCATATAATATCACTAATACATCTTGAATAATAGCTCCTCTAGGTTCGGTGGGCCGCGGTGGACACTCAAAGAGAAGGAACCATCGCAGGATCATATTTCCGGTGAGATCCTTGAAGAATCTGCCATGTATTGGAGAACCCGCCGTCCGCCAACGCAACCATGTAGTCCTGCACGTGCGCATCCTCCTCCGTGACACGGTGCTGTACCACCTGCGCAGGGGACTCAAGCCTCTGCACCGATGCAGGCCCACGTGACCACCACCAAAGACACTCCGGGTCGACGACGGGCTGGCTCCTCACTTAGCTGCACTCACCAGAAGGTAGCACAACCCAGTACCAGCCCGGCGGAGCCCAGTCCCGGACATGGCCCCTCTGCTCAAGCAGGCCTCCTCTGCTGAGTCGACGATGAGGATGCGCGATAGGCATCGTCGACGTCGAGAACAAAATGCTTAATTATGAAAACAAAATTAACAAACACTTAGCAAAATTTGGCATGACCTTTGCTAAAAGCAGGACATATCGAGCGCCTGAAATTTGCTAGAATGTAAACGAATAAACATTTCTGGCAAAACATAGGCCACTCGGAAAAATATGACATGTCCAAAATGTGACATGTTCAAAATATGACATGTCCAGTTCAAATTTGCATATAACAGGAAAAATTGCTTTAAGTAAAAAAATAACAACAATTGCTTTAACTAAAAAATACCTAGAATTCTGTTAACTACACCTAAAACAACTAAAACACCTAAAGTTCTGTTAACTACACCTAAAACAACTAAAACACCTAAAATTCTGTTAAATACACCTAAAACACCTAAATGCTATTAACTACATCTAATTAAAAACCTAGCTAAATTTAAAAACCTATGGTTCATACGAATAACTAGGGTTCATACTACCTAATCTGTCCTAGCTAGGGTTCGATCATAACCTACATTATTCTAAGAACCTACATTTTTCAACTATATAGGATTCAAAATAACTACTCTCTAATAACTATAACTAGGGAGGGAGGGAGGAGGACGAAGGAGGGAGGAGTACCTCTCGGTGGAGGAGGGCCGGTGCGGGGGGGGGGCAGGGGAGGAGGGCCGGCGCGAGGGGTGGGGACGACCGGCGGCGGAGGATGGCCGGTGTGGGGGGAGGGGGCGGACGGCGGGAGAGGAGGGCCGGCGCGCGGAAGGGCGTCTGACGGGGGAAGAGGGCCTGCGCGGGGGAGGGCGGCCGGAGTAGGATGCGGGGGCGGCGGCCAGATCAGGGGATTGATGGATTTTGAGCGTGTGAGTGTGAGTGAGTGAGAGGGGAGGGGCGCGCGGGCCGACGCGGGAGGAAGCAGAGGTGGGCTTAGCAGTAGCGCGGGGGTAGAGGCCCAGCGCTATAGCTAAAGCTGCAACATGGGGCCGATAGCGTGGCCCATCAACAGCAGCGCTGGCCGGGAAATCCCGCGCTACTGCTAACATGCGCTTGCATCGCTGGTGTTGTCCGGCGCTACTGCTAAATAGCTGTAGCGTGCGGTCTTTAACCAACTCTACTGCTAAATGTCTACCTATAAGCATTTTCCTAGTAGTGAGATGTCTATCTAAGTGGGAGTTCTTAAGTAATTTGATTAATTGAACTTTAATCTATTATGAACTTAGTACCTGATAGTATTTTGCTTGTCTATGTTGTTGTAGATAGATGGCCCGTGCTGTTGTTCTGTTGAATTTTAATGCGTTCCTAGAGAAAGCTAAGTTGAAATATGATGGTAGCAACTACACGGACTGGGTCTGTAACTCGAGGATTATCCTCATTGCTGCACAGAAGAATTACGTCATGGAAGCACTGCTAGGTGACAAACCCGCTGCAGGAGCAACGCCAGATGTAATGAACACCTGACAGAGCAAAGCTGATGACTACTCGCCAGTTCAGTGTGCCATGCTTTACGGCTTAGAACCGGGCCTTCAACAACGTTTTGAACATCATGGAGCATATGAGATGTTCCAGGATTTGAAGTTAATATTTCAAGCAAATGCCCGGATTGAGAGATATGAAGTCTCCAATAAGTTCTACAGCTGCAAGATGGAGGATAATGGTTCTGTCAGTGAACATATACTCAGAATGTCTGGGTACCACAACCACTTGACTCAACTGGGAGTTAATCCTCTTGCTGATAGTGTCATCGACAGAGTTCTTCAATCACTGCCACCAAGCTACAAGAGCTTCATGATGAACTATAATATGCAAGAGATGGATAAGACGATTCCTGAGCTCTTCGCAATGCTAAAGGCTGCGGAGGTAGAAATCAAGAAAGAGCATCAAGTGTTGATGGTCAATACGACCACCAGTTTCAAGAAAAAGGGTAAATGGAAGAAGGGGAACTTCAAAAAGAACAGCTAGCCAGTTGCTGCTCAAGTGAAGAAACCCAAGTCTGGACCTAAGCCTGAGACTGAGTGCTTCTACTGCAAAGGAACTGGTCACTGGAAGCGGAACTGCCCCAAGTATTTGGCGAAGAGGAAGATGGCAAAGTGAAAGGTATATTTGATATACATGTTATTGGTGTGTACCTTACTAATGCTTGCAGTAGTGCCTGGGTATTTGATACTGGTTTAGTTGCTAACATTTGCAACTCGAAACAGGGGCTATAGATTAAGCGAAGATTGGCTAAGGACGAGGTGACGATGCGCGTGGGAAAAGGTTCCAAAGTCGATGTGATCGCCGTCGGCACGCTACCTCAACATATACCTTCGGGATTAGTTTTAGACCTGAATAATTGTTATCTGGTGCGAGCGTTGAGCATGAACATTATATCTTGATCTTGTTTAATGCGAGATGGTTATTCATTTAAATCAGATAATAATGGTTGTTCTATTTATATGAGTAATATCTTTTATGGTCATGCACCCTTGATGAGTGGTCTATTTTTACTAAATCCTGATAGTAGTGATACACATGTTCATAGTATTGAAGCCAAAAGATGCAGAGTTGATAATGATAGCGCAACTTATTTGTGGCACTGCCGTTTAGGTCATATTGATATAAAGCGCATGAAGAAACTCCATTCTGATGGACTTCTGGAATCACTTGATTATGAATCACTTGGTACCTACGAACCATGCCTCATGGGCAAGATGACTAAAACTCCGTTCTCCAGAACAATGGAGCGAGCAACAAAGTTATTGGAAATCATACATACTGATGTATGTGGTCCAATGAACATTGAAGCTCGCGGCCGACATCATTATTTTCTCACCTTCACAGATGATTTGAGTAGATTTGGGTATATCTACTTGATGAAAGATAAGTCTGAAATATTTGAAAAGTTTAAAGAATTTCAGAGTGAAGTGGAAAATCATCGTAACAAGAAAATCAAGTTTCTACGATCTGATCATGGAGAGTATTTGAGTTATGAGTTTGGACTTCATTTGAAACAATGCGGAATAGTTTTGCAACTCACGCCACCTGGAACACCACAACGTAATGGTGTGTCCGAACGTCGTAACCGCACTTTATTAGATATGGTGCGATCTATGATGTCTCTCACTGATTTACCGCTATCATTTTGGGGTTATACTTTAGAGATGGCTGCGTTCACATTAAATAGGGCACCATCTAAATCCGTCGAGACGACACCTTATGAACTGTGGTTTGGCAAGAAACCCAAGTTGTCATTTCTTAAAGTTTGGGGCTGCGATGCTTATGTGAAAAAGCTTCAACCTGATAAGCTCGAACCCAAATCGGACAAATGTGTCTTCATAGGAAACCCAAAGGAGACTGTTGGGTACACCTTCTATCACAGAACCGAAGGCAAGATATTCGTTGCTAAGAATGGATCCTTTCTAGAGAAGGAGTTTCTCTCGAAAGAAGTGAGTGGGAGGAAAGTAGAACTTGACGAGGTAATTGTACCTTCTCCCTTATTGGAAAATAGTTCATCACTGAAATTAGTTCTAGTGATTCCTACACCGGCAAGTGAGGAAGCTAATGATGATGATCATGAAACTTCTGATCAAGTTACTACCGAACCTCGTAGGTCAACCAGAGTAAGATGCACACCATAATCCTATTTTGGAAGTCATGTTACTTGACCATGACAAACCTACGAACTATGAGGAAGCGATGATGAGCCCAGATTCCGCAAAATGGCTTGAGGCCATGAAATCTGAGATGGCATCCATGTATGAGAACAAAGTATGGACTTTGGTTGACTTACCCGATGATCGGCAGGCCATAGAGAATAAATGGATCTTCAAGAAGAAGATTGACGTTGATGGTAATGTTACTGTCTACAAAGCTTGACTTGTTGCAAAAGGTTTTCGGCAAGTTCAAGGAGTTGACTATGATGAGACCTTCTCACCCGTAGCGATGCTTAAGTCCGTCCGAATCATGTTAGCAATTGCCGCATTTTATGATTATGAAATTTGGCAAATGGATGTCAAAATTGCATTCCTTAATGGATACCTTAAAGAAGAGTTGTATATGATGCAACCAGAAGGTTTTGTCGATCCAAAAGGTGCTAACAAAGTGTGCAAGCTCCAGCGATCCATTTATGGATTGGTGCAAGCCTCTCGGAGTTGGAATATATGCTTTGATAGTGTGATCAAAGCATATGGTTTTGTACAGAGTTTTGGAGAAGCCTGTATTTACAAGAAAGTGAGTGGGAGCCCCGTAGCATTTCTGATATTATATGTAGATGACATATTGTTGATCGGAAATGATACTGAATTTCTGAATAGTATAAAAGGATACTAGAATAAGAATTTTTCAATGAAAGACCTCAGTGAAGCTGCTTATATATCGGGCATCAAGATCTATTGAGATAGATCAAGACGATTGATTGGACTTTCAGAAAGCACATACCTTGATAAAGTTTTGAAGAAGTTCAAAATGGATCAGGCAAAGAAAGGGTTCTTGCCTGTATTACAAGGGGTGAAGTTGAGTCAGACTCAATGCCCGACGACTGCAGAAAATAGGGAGAAAATGAAAAGTGTTCCCTATGCTTCAGCCATAGGTTCTATCATGTATGCAATGCTGTGTACCAGACCTGATGTGTGCCTAGCTATTAGTTTAGCAGGGAGGTACAAAAGTAATCCAGGAGTGGATCACTGGACAGCGGTCAAGAACATCCTGAAATACCTGAAAAAGACTAAGGATATGTTTCTTGTTTATGGAGGTGACAAAGAGCTCGTCGTAAACGGTTACGTCGATGCAAGCTTTGACACTGATCCGGATGACTCTAAGTCACAAACCGGATACATGTTTTTATTAAATGGTGGAGCTGTCAGTTGGTGCAGTTCCAAGCAGAGCGTCGTGGCGAGATCTACGTGTGAAGCGTAACACATAGCTGCTTCGGAAGCAGCAAATGAAGGCGTTTGGATGAAGGAGTTCATATCCGATCTAGGTGTCATACCTAGTGCATCAGGTCCAATGAAAATCTTTTGTGACAATACTGGTGCAATTGCCTTGACAAAGGAATCCAGATTTCACAAGAGAACCAAGCACATCAAGAGACGCTTCAATTCCATCCGCGATCAAGTCAAGGAGGGAGACATAGAGATTTGCAAGATACATACGGATCTGAATGTCGCAGACCCGTTGACTAAGCCTCTCTCACGAGCAAAACATGATCAACACAAAGACTCCATGGGTGTTAGAATCATTACAATGTAATCTAGATTATTGACTCTAGTGCGAGTGGGAGACTGAAGGAAATATGCCTTAGAGGCGATAATAAAGTTGTTATTTATTCCTTATATCATGATAAATGTTTATTATTCATGCTAGAATTGTATTAACCAGAAACTTAGTACATGTGTGAATACATAGACAAACCGAGTGTCACTAGTTTGCCTCTACTTGACTAGCTCATTGAATCAATGATGGTTATGTTTCCTAACCATAGACATGAGTTGTCATTTGATTAACAGGATCACATCATTAGAGAATGATGTGATTGACTTGACCCATCCGTTAGCTTAGCACGATGATCGTTTAGTTCGTTGCTATTGCTTTCTCCATAACTATACATGTTCCTATGACTATGATATCATGCAACTCTCGAATACCGGAGGAACACTTTGTGTGCTACCAAATGTCACAACGTAACTGGGTGATTATAAAGGTGCTCTACAGGTGTCTCCGATGGTGTTTGTTGAGTTGGCATGGATCAAGATTAGGATTTGTCACTCCGATTGTCAGAAAGGTATCTCTGGGCCCTCTCGGCAATGTACATCACTATAAGCCTTGCAAGCAATGTAGCTAATGAGTTAGTTAGGGGATGTAGCATTACAGAACGAGTAAAAGAGACTTGCCAGTAACGAGATTGAACTAGGTATTAAGATACCGACGATCGAATCTCGGACAAGTAACATACCGATGACAAAGAGAACAACGTATATCGTTATGTAGTTTGACCGATAAAGATCTTCGTAAGATATGTAGGAACCAATATGAGCATCCAGGTTCCGCTATTGGTTATTGACCGGAGACATGTCTCGGTCATGTCTACATAGTTCTCGAACCCGAAGGGTCCGCACGCTTAACGTTCGGTGATGATCAGTATTACGAGTTTATGTGTTTTGATGTACCGAAGGTAGTTCGGAGTCCCGGATTTGATCACGGACATGACGAGGAGTCTCGAAATGGCCGAGACGTAAAGATCGATATATTGGAAGCCTATGTTTGGACATCGGAATGGTTCCGGGTGAAATTGGGAGTATACCGGAGCACCAGGAGGTTACCGGAACCCCCTGGGAGGTATATGGGCCTTATTGGGCCTTAGTGGAAGAGAGGGAAAAGAAGCAAATGAGGGCGCCCCCCCCCCAAGCCCAATCCGAATTGGGAAGGGGGCCGCCCCCCCCCCCCCCTCTTTCCTTCCTTCTTCCTCCTCCTTCTCTCCTAGAACCAACAAAGGGAAGGGGGAATCCGACTCCCGGTGGGAGTAGGACTCCCTTGGGGTACGCATAGAGAGGCCGCCCCCTCCCCCTCCTCCGCTCCTTTATATACGGGAAGGGGGGCACCCCATGGACACACAAGTTGATCATTGATCTTTAGCCGTGTGCGGTGCCCCCACTCCACTATAATCCACCTCGGTAATATCATATCGGTGCTTAGGCGAAGCCCTGTTCCGGTAGCAACATCATCACCGTCATCACGTCGTCGTGCTGATGAAGCTCTCTCTCGAAGCTCTACTGGATCGTGAGTTCGCGGGACGTCACCGAGCCGAACGTGTGCAGATCGCGGAGGTGCCATATCTTCGGTGCTAGATCGGTCGATCGTGAAGACGTACGACTATATCAACCGCGTTGTCATAACGCTTCCGCTTACGGTATACGAGGGTACGTAGACAATACTCTCTCCTCTCGTTGCTATGCATCATCATGATTTTGCGTGTGCGTAGATTTTTTTTTTAAAATTACTACGTTCCCTAACATAAACCTCAAATATGATAAAAATGATTATGTATATATTCTGAACATATACATCATCAAACAATTGTAATTTCCTTGTAATGCATGAGTCTCTTGGACCGCTGGGTTTCAATGGCTGGGCCTTGCGTTGTGCGCCTAGGACGCAGGGTGCTGAGTGATTATATTTTTTTTTGAATTGGGAGTGGCTGATCTTTTATACTGAGCCTAACGAGTTACACGAGTACTCGTGAGATTTGCTCGTTTAACTCGGTCTATAAACGATCTTAAACTAAAGCTCAGCTCGACTCGTTATTCTTCGAGCTCGAGTCAATTCGAACCGAGTCACGAGCTACTCGTTTAGCTCGCGAGCTTCAAGCTTTTTTTTCAGCCTAATGGCCACCTTCGCCTTCTTACTTCAAATCAAGAGCCGCTGGCCATGACGTGACAACCCATGGTGCTTAGAAGGTACACCGAGCAAGCAGTCTAGTCAAGAGCCGCTGGCCATGACGTGACAACCCATGGTGCTTAGAAGGTACACCGAGCAAGTAGTCTAGTGGACGAGAAGCTCACGATTTTCACGCTCGGCCTGCCTGATCAGCTCGTTGCCAGCTAGGCTAATTATAATCTAACGTGTTGAGTTTCATGTCACTGGCTGTGAGAAATTTAAAACAGAAAATGCCGCCCGATGATCCATATGTTTTCCGTCAAAACCGAAAATTTAAATAAATAAAATGCAGACCTGAAGACGAGGCCGGCAGGCCGGCATGCATGGAGTACGTGCTTTCCCCGAATCATTTTCATCCCCATCCATACCAAATCATGATGTAGTACATGGTTGCGAGCTTCAATCAAGAATTATGCGTCTGTGGAACGAAGTGGTGTCTTGATGGGTCGGTCCTTCGCTTGGACGCTTGGTGGAGTTACCCACGCCCACTCCGCCCATGTTTCCGATCCTCTCGTTGGGAGTGCCCATATGGAAAATGAGGTAGCACACATCAACGGTGAGATGATTCTCCAAGAAATCAATTGAACTCAAAATTGTGGAGCCAACAAATCAATCGCATTGAGATGCCTGTCTAACTAATCAATTACCTTCGGAAATTTGGAGCCAACAAATGAATTGAGTAATTCAACTACAGGAGGAGGTATAGGCTGCCATGTGACTCCTTCATGATCAGGCCAAGCCGAGGATCATAGCCTCATGGTGTAGCTCTTGTAGATTTCCATCCTTTTTCAGTTTAGAGTATGATTTTGCCTTCAATGCTTGAATAAGTTTAACTGTGAGTGCAAATTAAAACTTGAAATGATAAGTTGAGTTGGTCGATTAATGATTATTGTGGTTTCATTTGACAATTGGTAAAACGTTTTATTGTAGAATTGTTGCAAAGCTGAACTTATTGATAAGTTCTTTTCATAAATTATATATTTGATAAGTCTAGGCCGAAGACAGAATATGAGTTGCAAAATTAAACTTATTAATACGTTCTTTTGATAAATTATAATAGTATGCCGTGGCGGAGCTAGACAAAATCTATTCGGGGAGGGGCAAAAACAAAATATGAGTGTTGGATGTGTAGCGGGGAGGCTCAAAAAATCATATCTAAGCCTTCCCATAAGTCTTCATTAAGTGTGTTTGGTTCATGGATATGTTAGGATGGTTGTGTGGGGTATCCCCAACCACCTGGCTAGGTATAGCCTCTTTTTTTATTTGGTTGGGTAGGATGATAAATGGTTGGAGATAGCCATGAATGTGTTTGGTTTGATGGATGAGTGATGGATAAAAAATATGATGAGCATTTCTTATCGAGGTGGTGAGATTAAGCTGCAACTTTTGCAACGGTACAATTTTCTAACCGAACAAAGATTAAAACAATGGCATGATCTAGATTAAAACATTGCTTCGTCCTCACACGGATTTGTATTTGCAATGTAGCGGTGCACATAATGATTAGAAAATTGTCACAACATAGCATTGAGAGTTTGAGACACACTGTGTTTGCAATCACCATCGACATTACGGGCGCTTGTCAATTTGCACTCATCGCCATTAGCCCCCAACTACCATTTCGACGAACACCCTGCGAGCACCATGCAGTACACAACCAAGCCTAGGGCAGCGTCCCCTCACGACACGGCTTTGAATGACGCGGTCAGAAAGGTGCCCAGCAGCAGTGGTCTGCGTCCTCCCGGTGGCAGCTCATGATGCTGCCGTCCTCGGCAGCAAACGGCGCGAGGATACTACGCCTCTACCAAATTTGTGACATGCAACAATTTTTGTGTGTGAATGCGGCATGCGAGGCAGAAGTCACGTACGAGGAGAGAGTGTGTGAGGCTGTATCGTATGGCTAGAGGCAGGCACATCGTATGGTTGGAGAGGGGGCCGATCTGGGTTGACACAGGTCGACAAACACCTTGCACTGCCCAAACAAAAGAAAAGAAATTTATTGTCGATAAGGGACCAACACCCAGTTTTAGCCACATCATTTCCAATTCAAAAAGATGATATGCTCTGAACGAAGGTCAGATTCTGTCCTGACCTCTATTAAAGGGCCAAAAGCCCAATGCCATCGTATTCCTAAGGTACTCTTCCGTTTCCCTTATATTCGACAAATTCATTTTTCAAAAATCAATTTAATCACTATCTTGTTCACAGATCACAAGTTTCTTGTGGCAGCACATATATAAGTGGCACTTGCCATCCAAAAACCCGTAAGCTAGCAATTGTCTTTCCCTGCAAAATAAAAAAGCTAGCTATTGCCTTGACCTGAACCTTCATAAAGATATGCACCTAAATTTCACAAGAGAAAAGAAAAGCTGTGCTAGTCAGGAGCCACATGCTTCGTACTCATGGCCATGTCAAATAATTAGTAGCCTTCCTATAGTGGAACATTTTCTTTAAAAATATATATAATGAAAGAAATAATGAAATGAAGCATATGCTTCTAGCGAACCATGTTATATAAAATGGATAGAGCAGCATATTGCATATATAGACCAAACAACGGTAGTTCTTACAAAGTGAAAGAGAACAAGAAAGGGGTACTTCCATGGTTCTAATGTGGTCTTTCGCCGAGAGCCAAATTGCAACCCGTGAGATTGAGAGATATCGGGAACCGCTCGTATATGTATTGGTCATCACGACCTTCTATTTTGCCCTTGTTGCCTGCATGATGTGAACTTCCCTCGAGTGTTGTTCTAAGCTAGGGTAAGTGGCCATGGCTTGAGGAACAAACTTTTGGGACACCGGCTACTATTTGGTCGTATTGAGATGTGCCACCTAGTCTATAGTTTATAGCTTGAGTTCGGCTCCGTATCGATCTTCAACTTTTTCAAAATGCGATGGATAAATACTGATGTCATGTTCTGAAGGATTCAACCACACACTGTGCACCCATACATATGGGATCACGTTCCTGGAATAGTAAACTGGCTTCGATGTTGAATTCTTGTTTCTTTTTTAGCCGTAGATTATTGTTGTTTCGAAACCGTATCAGTGGATTCTGCCGTGGAAGAGAATCGTTCTGCCCCATATGCATGCAGATACAGCTCCTCGGTTCATGGACCGATCCCGCCCTTGGCTGTAAGACCGTAGCTAACTAAAACCCTAGCTGTGCGGCCCCAAATCAAATCCTCCGATGAACTAGTCTAAAAAAAGATCCTCCGCTGAACGAGCTAACCAACCGTGGCGCGCGCCATACGCCTACACACCTTCGACCCTCATGCGGCGCAGCTGTACGTAGGTGCGAGAAAGAGCGACTGAGGAATTAATAACAGGTCGACCGATCGGTCGAGGAGCCGAGTCCAACGATCTTACAAAATCCATGTCCTATTTTTCTGCGGAGTACAAAATCCATGTCCTTCTAAGCAGTTGAGGTTCAAGCAGTTGATGAAGGCAACGGAGAAGAAGATTAAGCTCGAAGAGAGGAGGACCATGTTCGAAAAGAGGAAGGCGGCGCTAGAGGAGAAGAAGACCGCGCTCGAGGAAAAGAGGGTAAAGATCGCTGTCAACGCGGAAGACGTCAAGATGTTGACCTTGAATATCGACTCTTTGGATGTCGACGCTAAAATTATCGTGCAATCCGTCCGTTACTAGATGCTGCCATGCTGCAGCGGCAGAAAGATTATTGACCATGGTGGAAGACGAGGACGCGGCGGAGGCGGAGGTGGACACGGACGCAGAGGCTGCCTACGTGGCGGCGATGACATCTCCTTGATTGAGAAATTTAAAACAGAAAATGCCGCTCGATAATCCCATGGCTCACTCGTATCGAGACCTTCTACGGTACATCAAGTGTATTTGAGCCGTCCATTTATGTGGTTGCAGGGCCCAGATGAGCCAATACTATCACAGATATTCGGTAGTATATTGATTAGTTAGGGGCATTATAGGCAGTTCACTGTTAATCTATCTGTTTATATCAATATCGTGGACAGGTCCACACATGCAGTTCTGTTTCCCGCCATCGTCGAGCACTCATCTCATCCAAGTGCCCTCCGGTAATGAGCAGTAGTATTACTCGAAGTGAATCTTCTCGGGAGGAACTAAACACCGCTGCTTGCCGCGTTCTTGTATTGTGTGGCCTGAGGTGAGCCGTAGTTGAAGTCGATTTCGAGCATATCGCCGTCGTTAAAAATAAAATATGTGATAAATATATGAGAGGGATGCCTTTCAGGAGGTCTCTGTTGAGGGAAGAGGTGTCTCCCCAACACACCCCTTCAATCTGTATATAAGTGGGTCTCTTACATTGCAATAGACTAAGAGAATCATTTAAACTCTTTGTTTGTCTCTTTGATTTTGCTCTACAATACGTTATCAGCACTTCGCTCTCCATTGAGACTAAAAGGCCATCCGAGACAGGAGACTATCGGCAGCGCTTGCCTACAGGATCCAATCACTCTGGATGGATACAGACAGATCCATTCCTTCTTGCCGGTCTTGACACTCCACCCTTTGACGCAGACGTACTTGCATCGGCGATGATGGCTGGCGCAGGACATGGCTGCTTGGTGCGGCCCGCTACCGGCGCGAAGGGGCGCCAAGCCTGTGCGGCGGATCTCGACCTCAGCGCTGCTCCTTCCGGCGTGATTGCGTGAACCTTCGAAATCGATCGCGGATGCACTCCATTAGGACGTCCACGGCAAAGACGTCCATGCATCGGCATGCATGCATGCATCGCTACAGGGAAATCGATCAGGGAGAACGTTAATTTATTTGTCTTCTTGCAATTAAGATCAACAATCTAACGATTGTGTTCTCACTACGTGAATCGGCGTGGCCAAAGGCACGCATGGCTGAGGCCGACGACGTGCTCCATTGTTGCCTGCTCGAAGTGTACTGTGTACATTAGTGACGACTGGATCACAAGGCCTCACCGCCAGCGTCGAACTTGCCGGAGACCGCGAATCCCAGCGTGGAGGCATCCATGGCTCAGGGCGTCATACCGACGGAGGCGGTGCCTAGTCCGGATGCAGCCCTCGGCTGTGGTGCGGCTTCGTCCGGCAGGGCCGAACCATCCCCGACGGCAACGGCGGTTATTCCTCTAAGAAGGGGAATTGGTAACCGCACAAGGTGAGAAAGAGAAATTCTACCTTTTTGATGATTCTGCAAATCAGTCACTGATTCTTTGCAAATCATGGACAAGTCCGGACAATTATTATTTTTTGGATCAACCCTTAGGCTTATCTGAACTTACTACTAGGCCCTCTTAATTACAAATGAGCCATTAGGCTCATGGGACTTTGTAGTTTAGCCTTGCTACTTTCAGCACTGTAACTATAGTGTCACATACTCCATCGGAAGATGAATCCAAGGCATTGGTGACTATGCTGCATATTATGCTATGAAGATAATTATGCAAAACACTTGCATATTTTGGTGATTACCTTCCATGCATACACAAATTATGAGACGCCATCATAGCTATGAATTAAGGTTATGCACAACTAAGAGGTTTACGCCATTTTATGGTGATTACCTTCATGTGTTATAGATAACATAAGGTTGTGGAGGCTATGATCAATGGGAACTGTCCATAAGAGTGAGGCACCACTAGGTGGTCGACTACCTCTATGTGTTTTAAGGAAATTAAAGAATTGTCCCTTTTGAGGTGACTAACTTTACTTGGAAGATCCACACCACATTCGTGTTCTTCTGGAAGGCTTGCCCTAGGGGTCACTAAGAATCGCCATCACCATGATCATGCTTAGCCATAGTATTTTCATCCTACTTAATTTACTGAAGGTAAATTAGTGCATGGGAATTTCATGCAACATATGGCTGACCTTTTTGGAAAGGAAATGCGATGAGGTGACATTTGGTTGGAGTAACTATTTAAGATGGGTCATGGACATTAAAGATTTTGTCGACCTGGAGCCTTGTTTCCACAGAAACTCCACCTGCAAAAAATGTCATGACTATTAAGAATATGCATATATGCATTTTTGTGCCATCGCAATGGCTCGGTTCTCAAACTGAGTATGTAATGGATGATGAATATCCATTTTCCCTTTGATCCTTCATTGAGGCGAGATATATTGTTATAAGCATCACATGAATGATTATCCATTCGTTGTCAGGACTTCGAGTCCATTGAGGCTTATAATTCTGTTGTCTATAAATCAACACTAAGTTGAGATTATATGATAAGGCAGTCTCAGATCTTGATCTGATTGTATGTCCTTACTGCACTTTACATTCTCCTATGATGGTAAATGAAATACCATCTTTATTTCAGGGTAAAAATATGACGAACTTCTTGTGAAGAATAAACTGGTGCACCCTAACAGATGCTATACCATTACCTGAAATTTGTGCTAGTGCTTACAATACTAAGCAATTTTGTGGTCAAAGAACCACGAGGAGTTGAATGTAAAGTGAAGAAAAAATGACAAGCAGAAATAGAGTGTATATCTCAAAAGGGAATGGATCATTTAATCTAAATGATCACAATGACAACTTTCAAGTTTGTCAAAGTGGTGGTTGTACGAAATATTGTACCAATGATTACTAGTTGGTCAAGTATTGGATTAATCATACCACCGACTCACTCGAGGCAAATGATTTTTATGCGATAAGTTTGAAGTTCTACTTCAAAAGGAAATAACCAAAAAATATTCTGGCATGGTAGAAGGAGAATGAACTCCTCTACATAGATGATATGCTTGTGAAATGATAATCCCAAGATATTTTGGAGATCTCGTGTAGTCTCCTAGTTATCCCTAAATATCGTTAGCCTAAAATTGTACTACTACATGTAGTATAAATTGCAACATCTTGTCCATTGGACATGATAGTTGAGGAAATTGAGTGTATGATTCAGTTCAAACTCAATCTTGTTGCATACACAATGATTTTTCCTCGCTTATCATCATGGCATTGGACGATTAGAGAAATTATTGGCAATTCTGTTGGCCACAACTTGACAAGTTGCAATATTCCCAACAATCATCAGATTGTTTTGTACACTACATGTGACATTGGGGAATTAATTTTAAGGCACTCTCACCTTAAAATTTGAAATGAGCCAGCCAATACTCTTGATTGCATTCAAGAATATGTTTGGATTATTCAATCATTATCTGGGTTATGTTGGTACTTCATGGTGTTCATAGACGCATCTAGAAGATGGTCTTAGATGTGTATCATTCACACAAAACCATGTGTTTACTGAATTAATTGCTCAAATTGAAGAATTTAGAGCAAATTATTGATACGTCTCCAACGTATCTATAATTTTTGATTGTTCCATGCTATATTATATTCTGTTTTGGACATTATTGGGCTTTATTATACACTTTTATATTATTTTTGAGACTAACCTACTAACCGGAGGCCCAGCCCAGAATTGCTGTTTTTTTGCCAATTTTAGGGTTTCGAAGAAAAGGAATATCAAACGGAGTCCAAACGGAATGAAACCTTCGGGAACGTGATTTTTGGAACGAACAAGATCCAGGAGACTTGGACCTTACGTCAAGCAACCAACATGGAAGCCACGAGGTAGGGGCGCGCCTACCCCCCCCCCCCCCCCAAGCGCGCCCTCCACCCTCGTGGGCCCCCTGTTGCTCCACCGACGTACTCCTTCCTCCTATATGTACCTACGTACCCCCAAACGATCAAATACGGAGCCAAAACCCTAATTCCACAGCCATAACTTTCTGTATCCACGAGATCCCATCTTGGGGCCTGTTCCGAAGCTCCGCCGGAGTGGGCATCGATCACGTAGGGCTTCTACATCAACACCATAGCCTCTCCGATGAAGTGTGAGTAGTTTACCTCAGACCTTCGGGTCCATAGTTATTAGCTAGATGACTTCTTCTCTCTTTTTGGATCTTAATACAAAGTTCTCCCCCTCTCTCGTGGAGATCTATTCGATGCAATCTTCTTTTGCGGTGTGTTTGTTGAGACCGATGAATTGTGGGTTTATGATCAAGTTTATCTATGAACAACATTTGAATCTTCTCTGAATTCTTTTATGTATGATTGGTTATCTTTGCAAGTCTCTTTGAATTATCAGTTTGGTTTGGCCTACTAGATTGATCTTTCTTGCGATGGGAGAAGTGCTTAGCTTTGGGTTCAATCTTGCGGTGTCCTTTCCCAGTGACAGTAGGGGCAGCAAGGCACGTATTGTATTGTTTCCATCGAGGATAACAAGATGGGTTTTTATTATATTGCATGAATTTATCCCTCTACATCATATCATCTTGCTTAAAGCGTTACTCTGTTCTCTTGAACTTAATACTCTAGATGCATGCTGGATAGCAGTCGATGTGTGGAGTAATAGTAGTAGATGCAGGCAGGAGTCGGTCTACTTGTCTCGGACGTGATGCCTATATACATGATCATACCTAGATATTCTCATAATTATGCTCAATTCTGTCAATTGCTCAACAGTAATTTGTTCACCCACCGTAAAATACTTATGCTCTTGAGAGAAGCCACTAGTGAAACCTATGGCCCCCGGGTCTATCTTCATCATATTAATCTTCCAACACTTAGTTATTTCCTTTGCTTTTATTTTACTTTACATCTTTATCATAAAAATACCAAAAATATTATCTTATCATATCTATCAGATCTCACTCTCGTAAGTGACCGTGTAGGGAATGACAACCCCTTACCGCGTTGATTGCGAGGATTTATTTTGTTTTGTGCAGGTGCGAGGGACTTGCGCGTAGCCTCCTACTGGATTGATACCTTGGTTCTCAAAAACTGAGGGAAATACTTACTCTACCTTGCTGCATCATCCTTTCCTCTTCAAGAGAAAACCAACGCAATGCTCAAGAGGTAGCAATTATCCTTACGTGGGATAATTCCATTGGAATAGAAATGTCAATGAACTTGATTCACGAGCATTCAATGGTTATATTCAGTATATAGTACATAACCAGAATGGTTTGGCTTGATCTCTTATGAAAGAGATTCAATATTGCATAGCCAATGTTGCAGAATTGTGATTTACCAAAATTTCGTTAATGATAGCATGCGGTCTCACACTCCGCATATTTGGTCTAAATGAGATCAAATGATACTGCACCCCTTGCAGTTTGTACGTGGAAATAAGTGAAGTATTTCCATCTGCGGTAATTCGGTTGCATACCGATATCACCACCCCAGCGTATATCATGAGCCTTCACATATTGTTGGGATCTATCTGAGGAATAACTATGGTACGATCGTTAATCCGTCGAATACCTTAACCCTATGAAGGGAGTTATTTGCAGCCCATACGCTGATTGCTTTTGCAATAAGAACATTTTCTGGCATTAGGGGGAGATATGTACCACAAAGAATGCCAAGAAAAGGATAATAAATGTCATAGACATTCCACGTACTTAAGAATCTGGACTTGAGGTTCATGTTATGATAAATTTGCAGCATATTGTAAATAATCTGCCAAGTATATTTACTGATGACAAAGGTGTCACTATGGTCAAGTAGTAGAGCGAGTGGAGGTACCTAATAAACCACTCGTCTCCCTATATGAGAGCAAGAGGGGGGAATTCCGGTTGCATGAGATTAAGTTCTCATATGTTTAAGTGGAAACAGAGGAGATTGACCCCTTGATCAGTAAATATGATTCAACCTTGGGTTGAATGACACCTGAGGGATGCGCGGCATCCAAAGTCCAACACATATGTGCACACATTTTTAGGTGTTGGGACATCGAAACACCTTGACTCCGTTGTCGTGGAAAATCACAAGGAGTTAATAGGCGTAATAAGAATTCCACGGTGACATTGATTCATGAGAATCGTATATGAGAAAGTTTACATATGTCGACATAAAATTCTTCTCGAGAATTTCTAGAATCCTTTTGGGACCTGAACCAAATCCAAGGAGAGTGTTGTTGCACTTATATTGGTTCAAATGAAAGGTAGCAATTAAGGAAGAGTGACACTCGCTCATCAAGAGAGAGGTATTTACCATTCTAAAACCTGTTCCTCATAAGTATCTTCCAGAGGGAAGAGAAGTGAATTTTCGTTTGGAAATGAAAATAAATGAGGTGGTGAGAAAGCGAGGCTTGTAGCACAAGGGTTTTCGCAGAGACCCGACATCGGTTACGATGTAGCATGCCTTCTTGGTATGAGTGGAATTATGTTTCGAAACTGAATATTAATGGTAGTACAGATCCATACGGTTGATGTATGTAATGTCTACATACTCCCATGGGTCAATTAGTTTGGATGTATATATTGCAGTAATTGAATGACTCAATATTCTGAATCCAAAGGTAAATCGCAACATGCATGCGTGGAACTTCTGAAGTCATTCTATGACTTGAAGTAGTCGGAGAATTGTATGGTGCAACCGACTAAGTGAGCTATTCCTTGACAAGGATTAGTCTCATACAAATGATTGTTGACGTGTCACTACTAGGAAAAGGGCTAAAGATGGAATTGACACTAATGGCGCACCAGAGAAGTGGTGCGCCACTACTATATACTAATGGGGCACCATGTGGGGATGCGCCATTAGTATGGAAGGCACTAATGGCGCACCAGGCACACGGTGCGCCACTAGTAACAAAATGTTTTTTTTTCATTTTTTCAAACATACTAATGGCGCATCCGGGCAGAGTGCGCCATTAGTAGTTAGAACTACTAATGGCGCACCAGCCGTAGAGTGCGCCACTACTGTATTTTTTTTACATTTTTGCAAAACTACTAATGGCGCATCGTTGCATAGTGCGTCATTACTAGTTTAAACTAGTAATGGCGCACTGTGCCACGGTGCGCCATTAGTATAATTTTTTTTTACTTTTTTGCAAAACTACTAATGGCGCATGTCTGTGTGGTGCGTCATTAGTATGTTGGGTTACTAATGGCGCATGTCTGTGTG